>NC_073254.2:94304166-94930000 GCF_029289425.2 Pan paniscus | reverse complement strand
TCTCACTCGTAGGTGGGAATTGAACAATGAGAACACATGGACAGAGGAAGGGGAACATCACACTGGGGCCTGTTGTGGGGTTGGGGGAGGGGGGAGGGATAGCAGTAGGAGATATACCTAATGTTAAATGATGAGTTAATGGGTGTAGCACATCGACATGTCACATGTATACATATGTAACAAACCTGCACATTGTGCACATGTACCCTAAAACTTAAAGTATAATAAAAAAAGAAAAAGGAAATCATTATGTGGTAGGAGCATACTGGATGATGTTAGAAAGCAGCAAATTAGGAGGCCCATGCTGTGTTCCAGAGGAGGGACAAGGTAGGTGGGGACTAAGGTGAGGCAGTGAACTGGGGAAAAGTGGATGAAATTGAAATTTATCTTGTGCCCACAGCCAACAGTACTTGGGTAGGCTTTTTATGAAGCATGAGTGATCAGGCACCATCAAAAGTGATTCCTAAAATTCCTGCTTCCTTGACCCACTGAGTAATGGAAGTCTCATTAGTTAAGGTGAAGAATTCAAGTGGGCAGGAGGTTTGTGCGTATCAAGTTTGACTTGTGAACATTAAGTGGAGATATCAAGCAGGCAACTGGATGTACTGAGCTCAGGGGTGAGGCTAGGAGTCATCAGAATATATAGATGGCATTTAAATTATAAAATTTGGAGTAATAAGTGCAACTATATCAAACCTCAAGCAACTCTAATACTTTTTGTTTCAAGAGTTATTTAATGTTATCTGATCCGTTAGAATGTCTTTTTCAGTTGAGGTGATATATGAAAGTAGTCATTAATAGCCAGAAGTTTTAGTGGCAAGATTGTGCAGAGATTTTTGTCTCTTTAAATCCACACTTTCCAAATATTACAGAAATATTTTTGTATCAAAGAGTAGTCTTTGATTAGAAATATATTTATGCAATATATACTTTTAATGTGAATTTGCTCCATGAAACTCAGATGGGAGAAATGTCACATTTTAATATTTTTTGTTACTCCAACTTCACGGGCTTTTATCCTCCATGCTCTATTGGTGGGAAATTCAACCTTAGTTTTGTTTTTCTGAGAAAGTTCTATTGTTTCAATGGCCTTGACAGAAGTTCCAGGAATTTACCTGGTCAGAAAACTTGGCCATGAGCTCTTCACTTTCCCATGGTTGACTGCTCAAGGCATCTATGGCTTCATCAGGCACTGAGAAGCTATCTTTGCCTTAAAGAAAGCCACACAGGATTGAATTCTGAACAACAGTTTGGGCTGATCTTCCAACCAGAATTCATAACATATTGCTCACTTCTTCAACAGCCTCGGAATAAAAAACTTGGCTAAGAAAGTCTCTCTCTTATTTTATAACACCCTTTGCATTTCTACATGAGTTTCTTGGATAGACGGATCCAGATTGTGAGCACTGCAGGCCCTTCCTGTACTCAGGAGAGGCTGGTGCTGTCAGGTCACAGACAAGCCCTCCTCTACCAAGGGTCCGTCACCAGGGAGAGTTTCAAGATTTTCCTCTTTGCTAACAGGATGAGAGACTATTTTCTTACGGGACCAGGCAATTTATCTCCCTAACTGGTTTGTGGTTCTCAAAGTCCACAGGCTGCCTTTGCTTTTACACTATTCTTATGCTTTGATGATGTCACTTTGATGAGTGTAGCCTGACACAAAATGCCTACATTCCCCACAGGCAAAGCTGGGCACTTGCCCTTCTCTAACTCCCTATAGGTTTTTCTGAATCCTTCTGTTTCGTGGTTGTGCAGTGTTATTTGTAGCCCGCTATAGACTTAGACCTCCTCCTATAAATCTTTGTAGCTTTGCATGCCCAGTCACACAGTAGGCAGCTTGATGGACTTGCTCATTTGTATGTATGAGTGAGTATGCTTGTTTTTCCAGTGTATTTTGGAAGGGATCTCAGGAAAGGAGTTTATACCAGGCTTTCCAAAATCTGACAAAGTGGCTGCCTGGACTTTTTACCTGTTCTGATAATGCCTTGTTCACTCTATCTGGTAGATTACCAGGCTAGTTCCCCTGAAATCCATTTGACACCTGTTTCTTAAATCTTGATGTGAGCCATCACTTTCTTTCTTGGTTCTTTCCGTTATCAGCATTAGTAGTTGAAAGAAGATGAAAGAAGTGTCAAATTTTAGGCAGATTGATCTCAGAGCAAATTAAGTTGCCAAGTATTGCCCTTCTACACTTATTTTAAAGAGACTGATCCACATTTCCTGAGTCTAAGGGTACTATCCTAGTCTTTTCAGGCCACTATGACAAACTACCATAATTTGGCTGGCATATAAACAACACAGATTTATTTCTCACAGTTCTGGAGACCGGAAAGTCCAAGATCAAGACACGTGCATATTCTGTGTCCAGTGAGGGAATGGGTTTTGGGTTCACAGACAGCCGTCTTTTTGCTCTGTCCTCATATGACATAAAGAACTCTGTTCTCTTCAGCCCCTTATAAGGGCACTAATCTCATTCATGCAAGCTCTTCCCTCATGATGCAAGCATTCTATCTATAGCAGGTACCCTAGCCAGAGCCCTCCAGATCAGTCTATTGTTACAGTCTATATATACAGACATCTTTTCAACCAGCCTCCTGGTGTTTATCCAAAAGGCTGACATACCGTGCTCTCTGGTATTCAACCACATCCAGAAGCCTGTTTGATTACTTGAGACATGCATTCACAGTCACTAAAGTAGTAATGGCTTTGACAGCATGAAGATCACCAACATTTGGTCCTAAGACAGCCTATCAGCTGTCCACCATTGCTAAAGTATTTGGTAATATGTCTCAGCCACAGTTCATATGTCTCTTAGGCTGGGAGTATCATTCTTGGAAAATGAATTCAATTATTGATAATTTGCTTTTTTCATCAAAAGGAGTACAGCATTCCTGCTGTCTACTCTAGCGTATTAGCTGATGTCTTAAATGGCATGTTTAGGTGTGGGGCTATAGGGATGTTTTCACACCCAAGTACTCTGACATCCTGGTCACTGTATGTTCTTTTTATTTAGCGAGAGATTTCCTTCTGAGAAATTCAGGGTCTGAGATAAGAACATCAAAAATCAACTTCCATGCTCCTCCATTTTTGGTATTTTTCTAGTAATGAGAGAGAAATCTATCTCTTGGGCAACAAAACTGCACTCATCTTTTTTTTTCCTTTCTCAAATTTTTTAACTTCATTCTATATTTTCTTAGGAGATTCAAAGCATTCTGTACATGCTTTCAAACCTAGTTCTGTTACATCCATTTTCTCACATACATCTTTTTCAGCACCCACATTCATCTTTGCACAACAGTTTTCCAACAGGGTCACAGCTGTGACTGGTTTCTCCAGCAGTCTAAACTCAGTGGGAAGTGAATATGAAACCATTCTGTTTTTCTCCAGTCACTTACCGAAACCATACTCAGATGAATCTCTTTTTCTTATAACTTAACAATATCTTGGACAGATTAACATCTTAGACATCTTGGACAGATCTCGGGTCACTTTAGATTATTTAAAGTGAGTCCATTTTAAGATTGTAATTTCCTATCTGATTGAAACCTTAGCCCCTCCTCTTTCCCCAGTAGATCTGAAATGGAGAGTGATCATGATCTCCTCTTTCATTCCTCTTTTACTTGTGCGGAGGGAGGCTAGGACTGGAATCCCCCAGGGGTAAATCTTCTCTCTTTTCTCTCTTCTTATGCTATATAGCTCTTTCTGTGAATGGAACAGGGAGCAGAAGATGAAGGATATATCACCATTGTAGCTGGTGACTACTGTCAATCATCACTCTTTCTGTGACGAACACTGACTTGCTGTGTTAGCCTTGCTGCGCTGGCTTTGAGGAGAGGCAGGTGTGTATTTTCAGAGGGCCCTATGGGGGCCTCCTATTCCACAGTTTTTGGCATGAGAGATCTGGTTGCAGCTTCAGCTCTTCCAACTGTTTACAGAATTACCTAGTGTTGCCTCAGTCAGCAGCCAGCCTTCCTGGGTGGCAAGTCTGCTCAAGTCTTAAGACTGTGTTGTTGTAGTTATTTGTGATTCGCTTCAGGATATGCGCCTGGTAGTTGTTGTCACTTTATGTCCAGTATTTGGCCCTAGCAGTCAATTCTGGGCTTCTGAAAGAAACTCCACTTAAAAATAACATTGTATGAGTCACGATAGGATAGGTTATGTTGCAGTTGCAATTACAACATCTCAGTGACTTAACACAGTGTTTATTTCTTGCTCACTTTATAAGTCCAACACGGATGAGTTGGAAGGCTCTGCTCATTATAGTCAGTCAAGAACCCAAAACAATGGAGGATCCATTTTGTCATATACCTTCATAATTACAGAAAGAGGAAAAGAGAACATGAGGAATCTCACTTTCTTAAAGCTACTACCTGGAAGTGACATAAGTCACTTTTTATTGGTCAATGTGTGCAATATTTCTAAGCCTACCGGCAAAAAGAGTGAAGTGTAACACTTTCATGTGTCAGGAAGGAGAATGGGAACAATTATGAATAGCCCTAATGACTGCCAAAGGCTGCCCTTTCTGATCCCCAAATATTTGGTTCCCCCTTACCCAAAAGTTCCATCCAGTGACTGCATCCATTGTTGAGTCCAGGATCTGTGAGTGGTGCTCCATAATCTTTTTATCATGTCTGGGCATGGCTCCTCTTAGTCTGCAGACCTGTAAGTGTAAATAAAAATTATCTATCTCTTATACACCCATTATACAATGGTGGGAGAGGGATAGGATAACAACAACAGCATCCTCATTAAGTAAGGGGAAAGACTGTGAGATACAAAGCGCTGCATAGCAATTCTGAAACCCAGCCAGGCCTACACTGATAGTGAAAAATATTATTTAATGATACCCCAATTCTGCCAATTGGGAGGACTTCCCATTCACTACTCGCCATGGTTCTTGTCTCTGCTGCTTAAAATATTCTTCTTTTCCATTACGCTTTGATGTAATCTAAAGTAGATACTGGAATAGTTGTCTGTCATTGAGTGCTGAGCAATTTTATCAGTCTGCTTCATAACTGTGGAAGGTTGGAGACCTAAAATCATTTTAAGTCACTGAGCTTTTTCAGTTTAGGTATGTGGTTTCTTTGGTAGTATAACTGTATTAAAACAGCATCATATGTATTAGATTACATTCAATTTTTTATGCCAACAACCACACATAGTTTACTTTTAGGCATACTAATTAGGTTTATCCTATTTCCCCTCTGTCTCCACCCTCTGTTAATTAGGAGCCTACAAGGTTGTTTTTTTTTCTTTCCTCTAAACCATTTTTTCAATGGAAAGAAATAAGTAAGCATTAAGCCTTTAGTTGCACTTTACATGCTCTTCTTGCCTTCTTAATCTAGCTAGAGCTTATAAGAATGGGTTTGAAAGTTATACTCTTGATTTTATCCTCATTGAGTTGTAATTGGCCTTGTCATTGTAAGGCATTCTCAAGCTTTTCTTTGACAAGTTGAAAAAGGAAAAATAGTAGCCTCTTGCAGCTTTGTATGTATATTGTATTTTTGCTACTCAATTTTTATTTCTATAAAAGAAAGTGGCTGAAGTTAACCAATTCTTTTCTGAACTCATCTCTTCTTCATAATACCTTATCAAATGAAGCCAACAGCAATCAGCACACAATGCTGACATTATTTTCTGATCTCTTTTATGAAGGCTTCATGCTTTTTAGATACATCATCTTCCTTCCAAGCCACTACAGGAAACAGTTTTACCAAAAGGACTACTGATTATAATCCTTCTAACTTCCAATAACAGCTTCCTTACTACTTACCTCCTGATTACTAAGCAATTCTATGTATTAGTAGTTTTATGTTATGCATTATGACTACATCTCACATTGGGTTCCGATTTCTATACCAATCAGAATGTGTTCATTATTCTGTATATTGCAGGTAGTGTTTGCAAGAATATGTTGCACTAACAAACATCTCTAAAATTTAAGTGGTTTAACCCAACAAAATTTAATAAAATTCAAATGGATTAACTCAAAAAATTATTTCTTGTTATGGCTACATATCTAACATAGGACGAAGAGCTTTGCTCATATGGTTGTTCAGAGATTCAGGTTGATGGAGGCTTCAGTTGATAGATATTCCATGTAACTAACTTTCTTTTTTTTTATTATACTTTAAGTTTTAGGGTACATGAAAATGTGGCACATATACACCATGGAATACTACGCAGCCATAAGACATGATGAGTTCATGTCCTTTGTAGGGACATGGATGAAGCTGGAAACCATCATCCATGTAACTAACTTTTATTGGCTATAGCTAGTCACTTGGCCATGTGTAACTTCAAATTGATTAGGGAAGACTAATACTATCAGATGCCTGGAAAGAAGACTGGAATGTTTGTGAATGGTCCTAATTAGTTGTAGCTTGTAACATTTTAATTTGCCCATGTGTGGTGCAGATGTGAGATATACAAGGATGTTTTAACAATTCTGATATTTCTCTAAGCCTGCTTCTTCCATAGTATTCCCAATCTACTTAATAGCAATTCCATTTGTTAAATTATTTGATCAAAAATTGTGTATCTTTCACAATTATCTTTTTATCGCACCCAGCATTCACTAGAATACCAATCCTATTGGTTTTACCTTCAAAATATATCCATCATTTTATTGCCACTTCTTACTACCTTCATCCCTACTACCCAGATCTAAACTACTATTATTGTTAATCTTCTATCTGGTTGCCCAATTTCTGTACTTTAATCCTGTGTAATTATTAACATACTCATCATATTAATGCTTTCAATGCATAAAACATATAACTTCTTTGCTCAAAACTCTCCAAAAATATCACATTTTACTGCATGACCCAGCACCTTCCAAATTCTTCTGTCCCTCTCAAGTCCTTCTCTTCTACGTTCCCTTGCTCACTCTACTCCAGCTGCATTATTTTCCTTACAGCCCCTTAAACATACAATCACTTGCTGTTCATTTTCTTCTCCAAGAGATCTAGTAACTTACTCTCTCACCTCTTTCAGGTGTCTGCTCCTTTGTCAATGAAACCTTTGCCAACCAACGCATTAAAATATCCACACCTCCAACACCCTCTCCCCGCTTTCTGCTTTGCTCTGCATTCGTAGCAATTATCACCATCTAATGTATTTTTACTTATTTATTTTATCATCTCTATCCACTAGAATGTTAAACCCAGTGGAGAAAGAGGGCTTGTTTCTTTTACCTTTTCTCTCTCCCTTCCTCCTCCTTGTTCTTCTTACTTATTTTTTTTTCAAAAAAGTATTTTTATATTGCTGTATCTCTAGTACCTGAAACAGAAGAACAGTGCCTGGAGCATAGTAAGTACTCAGGAAAGTTTGTCAAATACATGAATAGAATATTAGAGCATGAAACATGAAACCTAACTGAATAATCACACAGCAATTGTCATAAATGGTGAAAGTGACATTTCATATTGGTGAAGAAAAGAAGGATTTGCCGTAATGAGTAGTTATCTAGAAAAACATAAATTTGGATTTCTTCAAAAGTTGTGGCTCACTCCAAAATAGATTGCAGATATATACAAGATTTAAATTTTTGAAAAATTATAAAATACTAAAATAAATAATTGGAATATGGGAAAGTATTTATGAGTGTGGTATAATATCTGGAAACTATAAAATAAAGGATTGATATATCCAGTTTATCAATTAGAATGTATGCAATTCAATTGCAAATCACTTAAAAAAATTGTGTATGGCAAATATACCATAAAAAATCGAAACAAGTAAATACGAGAACAAAAATGTTTCAGACTTATAAGACAGACAAATAGTTAACTTTCTTGCTATATGATATAACCGCTTCTTCCAAATCAAGACAAAAGGAAAAAGAAAAACCCAAACAATGAAATGCACAAGGAATATGACCAGAGAGAAAAAGAAATGGATCTTAAACATATTTTAAAAATCACAATCTCACTGCTAATATTGCAAAAAAGCAAATTAGAACTGCAATTTTTAAAAACATATTATTGGCAGAAGTAACTTGTTTTTAAACATCTGGTGTTTGACAAATAGGATAAAATTATAGTTCTAGGAGAAAGGATAAACACCAGATTTAAAAGAAAATCTATCATAGTCCATAAATACAAATAAAATTCCATCACAAATTTGTTAAGCACTTTCTGTTAACACTTTATTTTCCCAGGAAATGCTGATATTCTTTAAAATGTTCTGAGATTCTCTGCATAAGAAGAAGAAATGATGACGCCCATTCCATTAGTCTGATTGGAATGGGTGCTGAGTCAATGAAGAGTTTTCTTTGGATTCTTGATATTTTATGGAAAGATCATTGAGAAGATTTTGTTTTGTTTCTTACTAGGAAACATATTTAGTGAGAGAAAAACCTTGTTTAGCTTGTTCTTAACAGATAACGGGATTATCAGGATCATACCATTATGCAAACCATACATATAAGAGTAATAGGCCGGGCACGGTGGCTCACGCCTGTAATCCCAGCACTTTGGAAGGCCGAGGGGGCCGGATCACGAGGTCAGGAGATTGAGACCATCCTGGCTAACATGGTGAAACCCTGTCTCTACTAAAAATACAAAAAATTAGCCGAGCACGGTGGCGGGCACCTGTAGTCTCAGCTACTCGTGAGGCTGAGGCAGGAGAATGGCGTGAACCTGGGAGGCGCAGCTTGCAGTGAGCCCAGATAGCGCCACTGCAGTCCGGCCTGGGCGAAACAGCGAGACTCCGTCTCAAAAAAAAAAAAAAAAAGTAAAAAATGAGTAATAGAGCTGCCTATTCAATGCTGGGGACCCATCAAAGGTGGGTGGATTCTCCATAGGCAGCATGGCTGTTATGCTTTATTCTTGTTCCTAACACCTCTATACTAGTGCCTTTTTGCTGGCAGAATTCTTGACATTGATTTATCTTACTGTCTGTGGCAGTTGAGCAGAGCTTTTGCTCAAATGAAAAGGCAACAAATTAATGCGATATTTCTTCTTGGATGTCGTCTTCCCACAGAGGTCTCTCGCACCCTCCCAGTCTGGCCATGTTTTCCCTAGGCACTAGAATTGGAAGTACTTTCTGTTAGGCAGGACTGGATTTTCAGTAAGGCCAGTAGGAGGATATATAGAAAGAATAGGCTGTGGGGGCAGTGAAGCTGTTTCTAAAATCTTGCCTTGAGGCTCAGAACATAAACCTAAACTACTAGTAGGAAGCCATAAATCCTTCATTTCAGTGAAAGGATTGTAATATACTTTTTACAGCTCACAAGGAGGTTAACAGAAAAACATTTATCTTGTCTAACCTTGTAAAATTGTTCCAGAAACAGACTAGAAGGGGACAAAAATGATGGGAAAGCACCAGCTACGAAGTCACTGTTCATAGAGGCAGCCCTCTGTAGGAGGGAGCTATGCATCCACACAAAAATGCTTTCATGGTCTGGCTCCATTTCTTTGGCTTGGATGGGAGGCCAGATTCAAGGACTTCCTTCAGGGAGATCTGCTTGCGATTTCAGTTACCCTGGGCCCCACTTCACTACAGTTATATTTTTCTGTCTCTGATAATGATGATCCGTAAACAGTTACGGCCTCTTTGTGGCAACCCAGATGTGAGTTATACACTATGATGCAGAGAGAATTAAAAAAAAAATCTGGCCCAGTATTTTCTTTGCGACATTTAGAATTCCTTTGAGAGGAATTTTCCAACTTAAAGGTCTTTTTTTTCCTCTCATAAGTATTTTATAAATCTTGCAGAATGATTAGTCATTCTAAATAAAACATTAACTACTCAGTGTCTAAATAAGGTATTTGAAAGGCAAAAAGGTCTTCGTCTCTTCATGAAATAAAACATTTCTAACAATTTTTTAGATGAAAGGATACCGATGTTCTTAGGTTGAAATGTGTCAAAAAATTTGAGAAGATAGGGATGCAACTTATTTACCTGGTGACCTGGCTGTATTACTGCTCTGCATTTATGTTTTGTTAAATGATTTGTAGCATATTGAGCCTGGGAGGCCTTAGCACTGTTCCAATGCATTCCATTATATTTTCACTGCTAACATAATTACAGACATCTACAGCATATCAAGTATATATAAAAATGAATCATTCTATTTCTGCTGGCTTAAAAAGCTTCTCAAAAGAAAGAGAGAGAAAAAAGGAATGTGTCTGTTAATAAGGCTCCCCTCCTTCCTCCCTTCAGTTTCCCAGTATAGGGTATTTCCTTAGCTACTATGACATTACCTTCTTTATTTCTTTCTCATTTCCAGGTTTAGTGAATAATAAACTTCCAAACTTCCTTCCTTCACAACCACTGACCATGACTAACTCTTTGTGAAAGAACTCTGAACACTATAAGGTACTGTAGTAATGTTAAGTAAACTTTGCCATAGGAAGAAAAAGGAAAAGTAATAGAAATAAAATGATAGAAGTAAAAAAGAGAAAAAAGGCATAAATAGAGAAAAGTTTAATTATGTAGTGATAATTAAGAGAGAGACAAAATATAAGGTAAGTCGTGTTCAGAGATAAGACAATTATGATTCCAGTGATCCCTGATTCAAATATTAACATAATTTTGATGAGTGGGCAAAAATATGAGATGACTAGAAAATGGAACAGATACTCTGTCCTTTTAATTACCATTTTCTTTATATGACTTGGGAATCCAATAATTTGGCTAACTTAACCTAGTAGTTCTCAACTGAGTTGTCTTGCCTTCCCCAGGGGGGATATTTTTCAATGTCTGGAGACATTTTTGGTTGTCACAGATAGGGGGAGGTGTGTTACTTGTGTCTAATGAGTAAAGGCCAGGGATGGTGAGGAACATCCTCTAGCACACAGGACAGCCCCATGTCTTCACAACAAGAATTATCTGACCCCAAAGGTCAAAAATGTTGATGTTGAGAAATCTTCGCTTAATCCAATCATTTTTAAAACCAAAATGATGGGTTTTAAAACCCCAAATAAGCAAACAAACATAAAAACTGAGCCTCATATAATCTTCAGTCATTCCTTCTTTTTGGTCTGTTCTGTGGTCTAGTACTATTGAACTATCCAGAGCCCCACTACATGGAACTTTATGATCCTGTACTTTAGTACTTTTTTTTTCTTTTTCCTTTCCACATTTAAGGATCTTCAAGACTCTTCTTACATATTACCTCTCCTGTGAGAGATTTTCTGTGCCATTGCCTCTATAAGACTCTGTCTCTTAGGAAAGGTGAACTATATTCTAAACAACCAGTGTCTATGCCTTTACTATGTACTCACTGTATTAGTCTGTTTTTATGCTACTGATAAAGACATACCCAAGACTGGGAAGAAAAAGAGATTTAATTGGACTTACTGTTCCACATGGCTGAGGAGGCCTCAGAATCATGGTGGGAGGCAAAAGGCGCCTCTTACGTGGCAGGGGCAAGAGAAAATGAGGAAGAAGCAAAAGTGGAAACCCATCAGATGTTATGAGACTTATTCACTATCACAAGAATAGCAGGAGAAAGACCGGCTCCATGATTCAATTACCTTCCCCTGGGTCCCTCCCACAACATGTGGAAATACTGGGAGATACAATTCAAGTTGAGATTTGGGTGGGAATACAGCCAAACCACATCACTCACATTCTATTATTTGTTCACATGTAACCACCTTCCCCAGACTTGAGGGCTCTTTCCTGGATATTTCTTGCGTTTCTCAAACTCAACCTCATCAAAACCATTTATTTCTCTTTCTAACTCATTTCTTTTTGCAAATGCCCAGTATTAAGATAAATATACAAATGAGGATCATTGTACACCTTTATTGTTTCTCAAATGATGAAACTCTAAATCCTTTTTAAATTCCTCCTTCTCATTTCCATGACCACTGCTTTAGTTCAGAAATCTATCTCATCATTCTGTTGCTTCCAGAATTTTTTTAAATGTAACTCTCTCCTGTCCCCTGGTTAAACTGCTCAATGGTTCAATGGCTCTTCATTGTTGGTAAATAAAATCCATACTCTCTATACTGATAATATAGAAACCTTCATAGTATTATTCCATGATATTATCTCCCCAGCCTTATCTCATCTCACACCTACATATGAGCTCCCAGCACACCAATTTGTGGTTTCTGAAAGTACTATGCTTTGTCCAGTGCTTTTATCTGTTTTGTTTCCCTTGCCTAAGATCACCTTATGTCCCAATCCCTTTTGTCATTCACCCACTGCCATCCACCACACATATCTCTCCCGAAAGTATCACTTTTCTCTTCAGGATGAATTGGTGTCCCTTTTCTGAGTTCCCAGCTCTTTCTGCCTGTATTTCTAGCACAGCTCATTTTTCCTAGTATTGTCTGTCATCCCTATTACATTGTGACTTATTTAAGGAAGGAGAATGCATGATATCTCTGTCTTCCTATTGCCTATCACAGTACTTGTTACAGAAGAGTCAGTAAACATAAAGCCTTTTGTGTGGAAGGTAATCAGTAAATACATATTCAGTTAAGCTGAATCTCAAAGGAAGAGTCCATTGGAAATACATCTGGGGGTGTTGTGGTTGTAACATCTTCAGGTGTCTTTCGTGTATGAATGTCATTTAGTGGAACAAAAACTCAAATTGTCTCTCCAAAGTGTGAAGCTCCAGTCTCTTGGTTTGTCTGCCATACTGACTTCTGCTAATCTTCATTCCTATGCTATCATTTAGACCTTATTTAACAATTCAAACTCATAAAGATACCATTCAATTACTTTGTTGAGTGAAATTTAGTTTGGGCTTTAGAAAAGTATCCTAACTCTTTCCAGCCACAGGTTATCATTTAGTCAGAGTATTGTGGTAGCAGTGGTTGGAGAATGAATGTGGAGGTGATGGTGGTCTATGACGGTATTGCAGGAAGCACATAAATGGCAGGAGCAAAGTCCAAGTACACAATGTGAGGGAAAGGAAACTGGGTGTTAGGTGAGGTCCAACAATGAGATAATCCAAGTAGCATTTCCAGCTCTCAGCTACTACAGGAATTTTGAAGATTTAAAAATAGATATAATATGTTCCTTGTTGCATTCCCAGACGTGGAAGGGCTCTTCTGTCACATTCTCAGACTCTGTGGGTCCTACAAGACATATAAAATAGGGAATGGGTGTTTAAGTCTGGACAAAACGGAGGCACAAATTAACATTCCACATTCCAATAGGAAAAAGAAAAACCTCGAAACAAAATCACACCACTCTATATCCTTGCAGACATAGCTGAGGTTAATGTTAAAAGTGTTAAATCAGCTCTTTTTTTTTTTTTCCTCTTTCTGAGAAATGTACTGGGGGAAAGGAGGAAATAAGGTTTAGGGGGGTGAATACATGACTATGTATAACTACAGTTTATATTTTATAGAAAAATATAGAATGTAGAAGTCTTTCTGGAAAAAAATGCTGAAAATTGAATTATTATAAATTTTGAATGCAGGTACATTGTATCAAAATGAAAGTCAAGTAGTTCACCACCCAAAAAGCATTCATCATGCTTTTTGTTGATGCTAAATGTTCTTATTTAGTTATTTAGTTGTAATTTAGTTTGTGATTCAGACTTTACTGATCTATAGGTCAGATCGTAGTTGGGCAAACCTTTATGGACTCATGTTTGACCAAAAAAAAAATAAAAATATGTATTATTTTGTTATTATAGTTTAAACTTTTTTTTTTTTTTTTGAGACGGAGTCTCACTCTGTCACCCAGGCTGGAGTGCAGTGGCGTGATCTTGGCTCACTGCAAGCTCTGCCTCCCAGGTTCATGCCATTCTCCTGCCTCAGCCTCCCAAGTAGCTGGGACTACAGGCGCCCGCCACCACGCCTGGCTAATTTTTTGTATTTTTAGTAGAGACGGGGTTTCACCATGTTAGCCAGGATGGTCTCGATCTCCTGACCTCGTGATCTGCCTGCCTCGGCCTCCCAAAGTACTGGGATTACAGGCGTGAGCCACCGCGGCTGGCCATAGTTTAAACTTTTAACAGTGAATATTTTATTCAGCTGTTTATTTCTTAATGTAACAGCTAAATTAAACATAGTGAATTGTATTACCTGAGAAATCACCTATGTATCAGGAAAACTATACATATTACTGATATTTGATCAAAAAGGGGTTAAGAAATATTTTGCTGAGGAAAAACTGTAAAAAGAATTCCTTTTTCTTAATTTGTGAAAATGAGTGGAAGTCAAGGACAGAGCCTCTAGTATCGTTTATAGTGGAAGGATTAATTTGTTTTTTTAAACACGAGTTTATGGAGAAAATTGAAGTGAAGAAAATTTTCACAACACTGATTAAAAACTTGCTTGGGCAAATCAACTTGCTACCCTGTGTTTTGGTTGCCCCATGTATAAAGTGAGGTGAGATTAAGTATGCAAAATTTCTCTAATCTTTAAAATGTAATCATTCTTTTATCTTCTTAATTACCTAAAGAAAAGTTGATTGAAAAATATATAACACTATAAAATGGGTACTGTAACACAAGTCTTTGGAAAAATGAACATTATTGAATATCAAAGATGAAGTAATGTTTAATTTGTTCTTATCTTGCTTTTGTAGTCAAATATTTTTTAAATGAAAGAGTAACAGTTCTATGTATTGAACTGTTTAAAGAGGTAACAAAATACACATTTTGGTCAGATGCTGAAAGTTTGGGTGTTAAAGTCAATGTCTAGTTAAAGCTGAGGTTAAACAGCATCATAGAAAGAGTGCCATAGAGAAAAATCTGAAATTTTATCAAAAAATTTAATTGTTATTAAATTTTCCATGTTAAAATGTTAAACATTTTAAAGGGGTTAAGTTATGCAGGAGCAATGATCTCTGAGCACTGCCAACAACAAATTTCTCTTGAGATTCCTCTAAACCATATTTATGTTGAATTAATAGTTAGTGGAAGAGGCTTACCTTTCTCTAACACCACCATTGTTTTTTCTTCATATTCTTTTTTATTTCTAGATAGAAGACAGTTTTCATTGTCATTGCCAACATGATTTTGGATTTCCACCCTAAAATCTTGGCGATCTTGAGATGTTAAATCTTGAAATGTTAAATTAATATTCTCGTTTATTCCATCTTGACATGTAAAAATTGCAAACCCGGCCAGGCGCGGTGGCTCACGCCTGTAATCCCAGCATTTTGGGAGGCCGAGGCAGGAGGATCACGAGGTCAGGAGATCGAGACCACGGTGAAACCCCGTCTCTACTAAAAATACAAAAAATTAGCTGGGCACGCAGTGGCGGGCGCCTGTAGTCCCAGCTACTCGAGAGGCTGAGGAAGGAGAATGGCGTGAACCCTGGAGGCGGAGCTTGCAGTGAGCCGAGATCCTGCCACTGCACTCCAGCCTGGGCGACAGAGCGAGACTCCGTCTCAAAAATAAATAAATAAATAAATAAATAAATAAATAAAATAAAAATTGCAAACTGGTACTACACTCCTTGAAAAATTTATGACCTAAAAATAAAAAGATTATAGATACATGAGAAAACACCAAGACATTAATCTTTACTAAACATTGTAACTTTTGTTATACAATCACTTATTTATGAAACCAAAACCCAAAAAATTCTGAAAATGTTTTGTTTTTGTATATATGTGTCCAATTCATTTGGTGGCAAATTGTGATCTGAACTGACACCCATCGTAATGTTTATTTACTTAGAATGACTACCATACTGGGAAAATATTAATGTGTTTGATTACAATTACTTCCCAGATCTACTGGGGAGTTTACATAATAAATATTACATATACCATGTAACCTATCTAATAGCTGAATAATTCTGAATTCTACAATACATCCTACCCCAAAGATTTCAGGTTTTCCAGTTCTTAGGAATTCTTAGGAATATGCTGTGGAAAATTGTGTTTTCCAAAGCTGTCCTCAACAAAATTTCCCATTCCACACGTTCTTTTAGAACCTTGCCACTCTTCCATCCAGAGGTGGAGTCTAATTCCTTTCCCTTGAATTTTGGCATATTTAGCAACATTTTTTATAACCAATGGAATGTGGCATTGGTGATGCTATGTGATTTCTGAGACTAGATTTGAAAATGCCACAAAATTCCCTTGCTCTTATGGGATACTCACCCTTGGAATCCAAACATCATACTTTAAAGAAGCCCCAAAAATGTATTAAAAGGCTTACTCTGCGATCCCGGTTCCACAGTCTTAGTTGTGTTTTCAGCCAATAAACCGTACTAATGTGTCAGCCACATGAGCAAGACATCTTAAAAGTGAACTCTCCAATTTCTAATTAAATGACTAGGTGACACTATGCTTAGTCCTGCTCAAATTTCAGACCATGAAATTTGAAAGCATTCATAAGCAAATAAATATTTTTTGTTGTTTTAAGCCACTTGGGGTAGTTAGTTATGTAGCAATAACACTAGAACCCTAACCTGCCTTACAAGCAATTCAGTTGTCCTGGGAAGACCATGCAATAAAGAAGCCCAAACTATCCCATGTGGAGATCTCATGGACAAGCTCTGGGACAATGTTTAGAAAAAAGATCCTTGGTCAGTCACCTGGTCCTGCTCCAGCCAACATTTGACTGCAGCCACGTGAGACACCCGAGTTAGAACCTCGTATTCAATATCTTCTTGAGTTCCTGATCCACAGAAATTGTGATTGGGAATACAACAATTGTTGTTTTGAGCTACTAAGTCTTGAAGTTATTTGTTACATAGTGATAGACAACCAGAACATCTGCACATAATTTTTAGAAACCAAAAAAGGAAAACTATGAACTTTAAGAAATAAAAGAGGCAGCAGTTTGAAAACCATTTGTAGGGAAGACCATGCTGACTCTGATAGTCCCTGTAGTCATGGGTTCTGGGGATCTCACTCTTACCGCTCTCAAAGAGGATAGACCTTAACAGAGCATGTATCAGTATGTACGTATGTATGGGACCACAAAGAGGAGGGTGATTAATTCTACTCTGCAGAATTTGTAAACACTTTGCAGGACAAATTATATTTAAACTGGATCTTGATGGGTGGTTATGAGTTTTCTGCAGGTTTCAAAGTGTGTGTTGACATGTGCTGTGGCTACATGGCCAGAGAGAAAAAGAAAAAGAGAAACAATTGTGAGAATAGTTACTTAGAGTTCCAGCGGCTTATTATTGGTTTCTGTGCTTCTTGATGCCCAATTAAACTTTCCTTAAAAAATTTCCTTGAGAAAGATATTTAAAATAGTTGAACTTTTTTTTAAAAACTTGCCATCAAAAGAGTCTTGACTAAGACAACTCATCTTTTTAGTGGTTTCTGTATTCTAGATTTTATGATATTCATATTGCATATACACCTGTTTAATTTTTGCAACTGCTTTTTGAAATGAATATCATGATTCACATTTTGAAAATAGGGAAGTTGAGACTAAATAACCTGTTATAAAGTGAATATCCTGGATTTCAAATCTGGACTTTTGCTCTTCACTGTGTAATGGCTCTATTATATGATCTTATTACCTTTATAGCTCACCTTGTGTGTGTGTGTGTGTGTGTGAGAGAGAGAGAGAGAGTATGTATCAGGTGAGCCATAAAGATTATATACACACACATTTGTATATCAGGTGAGCTATATATATATATATATGTCTGTGTATATATTATATAAATGTGTGTATATTTATTTGTGGTGTCCATACTTTTTATGTGTAGACATGTTTTACCCGTAAATTTAGAGTAAGGCAGAATTTGTATTTATTTTTCTTTTCTTTTAGAACTGGCATTGTGTTTTGTCTAGTGTAGATGCTCTGAATGTTTAATTGACTCAATTTATAAAAATAATAAAAAAATTGGAAAATAAAAGTTTTAGATGATGTTAAGACTTGGATGAAAATGAGAAATGGACATGTTTCTTCTGTTTCTTTCCTTGGGAGGGAGGAAAGAAGTCTGTGACCTCTGGTTTGTTGAATTTTCAGGGTATCTATACGAGGCCAGAGGTCTGGAAGGCCCTGCTAGAACAGCTACTTATCTTTGTTTTTTAGCTGTTCTCTAAGATAAAATAGACATTTGAAAACAATTCTTGAATTCTTTGTAGATGACTGAATTTAATATTATTGTCTTTAAAAAGCTCTTGCCTTTGTATGGCAAGATTTTCCTCAAACACTACAAAAGCTTTTGTTTCTACATTGGTATTATTTATACTCTTCTCTTGCCTCAGATACTTCTATTCCTTTCTTGTCATTGTGATAAATAGTGACAATAACAAATCTAATATTTAATTGACTAGCATCTTTTGGAACATGGATAAATGAGATATATGCATATAGATTCTATGATATAATTTCAATTCATTCAATTTTTCTTAAATCTTTATCTCCATAATATCTCACAGGTTAGACTAATATATTAAATAACTGTTCAAGTTGAATCATAGGATCATAGAATTTGGTACTTGGAAATGAAAAGGTATGAAAAGTGAGATCTGGGCTTTAAAAAAAAAACAAACAAAGGCAAAAACCTCTCCAGGTGACCCCAAAGCCAAGCCAGGACTGAAAACCAGCATTCAATTCCTTCATTTTACCGATGAAATAATTAGGTTATAGGGAGTGTTGGTAGAATGGCACATTTTATACCAAGTTCTCATGTGCTACCATTCCTCTTCATTGTTGAACTTTATCCTCTTTCATTGCAAGACGAATTTATCCACATACCGGTAGCAAATGCGGTTGCCAATGATTTCCATATTTGACACCTCATTATTTTGAAGGCACTGAGAAGAGAATGACCTCAAGCTTTCCTTAGGGGTGAGTTAAGATATCCTAGAAAGGGATTCAACATGAATTGGGCACAAACCCTAAATCAAGTTGGACCAGGGGACAGGGTTACACCGTATTGAAAGAAGCACTTCCATATAAATCAGGTTGATAGTGGAAGAGGCAGTTTTTAGAAAAGGAATACTTAGCAAATGATCTCAGGTACATACTAAAAGAACTTAATAAGTTACTTAATTTTAAAAATACATTACAGATATTTTAATATTTTACTGAAAAATCTTTACATGAAGTATGATACAGTGTTTTCTTGGGAAATATTTAGTTTCTTCAGAGTAGAATCTTCTAATCCCCTGGGCAGTGGGGTAGCCTGAGAACCTTTCAGCTCAACAGACGGACTTTTACTTACTCTCCTTGCATTTAGTCCTTCATTTCATTTCTGTATTTGGGTCTGCAGCTTAAAACATCCTAGTTCAGTTTTGTCTAGTCTAATTTCACCTCTCTTTATCTGGCAAATGAGTAGGGGAGGGGTTCTTTTAATAAAGGTTCGGAATGGGACTGTGCAGAAGAGTTAACACAGCCGACTTGAGGTTAGAAGGTCTGTAGAAGGGTCTGCTTGCATGGTTGGCCCTTGGCCAGCATCTGGTAACTTGGCTTTCAAAATGTTCACTTTGTCACTAACTGATAAGGTAGTTTTTCTGTTCCTAGATTGTGCAAACACTGTGATTTATAATGAAGACTTGCTTTCCTTCTGAAAGTCAGGAATTTTTGTAGTTGCTAGCCAAAAGGTACTTACTGAGCTGCCCCCAGTACAAATTCTAAATTATTAGTCTCAAGCAGGCTCCCCTAAGCAGAAATATAACACAGAATATTGCTGCATTTTCCCTGATGGAGGGAATATGTGCTCTATATGACAAGGAAGGAAGATAGAATATGAAGCCTGAACATTCATTTTTTCAGAATCCACTGTGTCTTTTCTCTTACTGATTTTTATTCTATCACTGTAATAAATCTTTGCCATTAGTAAAATTATCTGCTGAGTCCTGTGATTCCTTCTAGTGAATCACTGAAAGTGTGAGTGGTCATGGGACACTTTGTTTCCCACCCTCCTTCCAAAGTTATCTTTGGTCTGAAACTGCAGAGTTGGCTTTGGGAATATTCTTTTCCACTTCTCAAACAACCCATCCTCACCTTCACATCTAACAGCTGTCAGTTAAGAAGTAAAGTTAGAGGAGAAGTAATAGTAACAGATAATGTTAATATGTAAGCTCCTGGTGTCTCTTCTAGTTTCATCTCCACAGATGACCTGTGGATATGGGGCAATGTCTAGAAATTTCCTATCTTTTCCCTCTCTAATCTCCAGTGCTTGTGCCCACATGCTGGGGAATGTTAGTGGAACACTTCCAAGGTCATCCTTCATTTTGGACTAAATTATATCTTTCTTAAATTCTTTGATGCATCTTGTATGAATTGTGAGATGTTCCCCCATTTGAGAATAGATACATTTCCTTCTGTATTATTTCTCATTTTATTTCAGCAATTCTGAAAGTGTTTTCAATGTACAACAAAAATACCAGAAGGCTTTAAAATAACAAACTGCTCAGATTGATATTATATGAAATTACTAGCCTTAATGGAAACTTTTGGGTGGGTTTAACTAAAATAAAATGATCCAAAAGATAGGGCTTCTTTGCCATCACATACAGTGACTTAGAAAAGGTACCCTCTCTACACTGATAAGTTGGAAAAAAGATTCTGCCTCTGGCTTCACAGAGTGCAAGTGAAACAGCAACGCTTGGTAGGTGAAACAAGAAAGATTTTGATCATCACTCAAGCTTCTTGGCTGGCTATAAATTGCATGATCATAGCAAGAAGTCCTACATAAAAGCACATAGATGTCTAATAAAATCAGCAGTGTTTACTTTCTTTTTTTCTTTTTCTTTCTCTCTTTCTTTTTTTTTTTTTTTTTGAGACGAGTCTCGCTCTGTTGCCCTGGCTGGAGTGCAGTGGTGCGATCTTGGCTCATTGCAAGCTCCGACTCCTGGGTTCAGGCAATTCTCCTGCCTCAGCCTCCCGAGTAGCTGAGACTACAGGTGCGTGCCACCATGCCCCGCTGTTTTTTTGTATTTTTAGTAGAGACAGGGTTTCACCGTGTTAGCCAGGATGGTCTCGATCTCCTGACCGCATGATCTGCCCACCTTGGCCTCCCAAAGTACTGGGAATACAGGCATGAGCCACCACGCCCGGCCTAGCAGTGTTTACTTTCTGTGCAAAAGAAATCAATTTTTTTTTCTTTGGTCATACTAGTTTTGTAGTTTTAGTTATCTGTGTATTTAACTATATTTCATTATTGTCATCATGCCTTTTAAATAATCTACAGATAAGATGGGGAAAATGCATTTCAGTGACTATCTTACCTCATGTTCAGTTTACAAAAAGCTGTGAGCAATGGTAGAACTTGCTGATTTTATTTTATTTTTTATTTTTTTAAATTATACTTTAAGTTCTCGGGTACATGTGCACAACATGCAGCTTTGTTACATATGTATACATGTGCCATGCTGGTGTGCTGCATCCATTAACTCATCATTTACATTAAATATATCTGCTAATGCTATCCCTCCCCCTCCCCCCACCCCATGACAGGCCCTGGTGTGTGGTGTTCCCCACCCTGTGTCCAAGTGTTCTCATTGTTCAATTCTGACCTATGAGTGAGAACATGTGGTGTTTGGTTTTCTGTCCTGGTGATAGTTTGCTCAGAATGATGGTTTCCAGCTTCATCCATGTCCCTACAAAGGACATGAACTCATCCTTTTTCACGGCTGCATAGTATTCCATGGTGTACATGTGCCACATTTTCTTAATCCAGTCTATCATTGATGGACATTTGAGTTGGTTCCCAGTCTTTGCTATTGTGAATGGTGCCATAATAAACATACATGTGCATGTGTCTTTATAGCAGCATGATTTATAATTCTTTGGGTATATACCCAGTAATGGGATTGCTGGGTCAAATGATATTTCTAGTTATAGATCCTTGAGGAATCGCCACACTGTCGTCCACAATGGTTGAACCAGTTTACGGTCCCACCAACAGTGTAAAAGTGTTCCTATTTCTCCACATCCTCTCCAGCATCTGTTGTTTCCTGACTTTTCAATGATCACCATTCTAACTGGTGTGAGATGGTATCTCATTGTGGTTTTGATTTGCATTTCTCTGATGGCCAGTGATGATGAGCATTTTTTCATGTGTCTTTTAGCTGCATAAATGTCTTCTTTTGAGAAGTGTCTGTTCATATCCTTTGCCCACTTTTTGATGGGGTTGTTTGATTTTTTCTTGTAAATTTGTTTAAAGAACATGCTGATTTTAGGACCTATGCTGCTATTTTGTATAATTTCATACAGATGATAATTTTAAAACTTTATAAATTTAGGCTATAAGACAAATGAAAACTGCAAATTACTTAACATATTATTAATGTAATAACATTCTGCTACTTGAAAAATTTAAAAAAGTGAATCCCATGAAGACAGAGAGTAGACTGATGAAATAGAATGATAAAGATGGTAAATCATAGGCATATATTTTATCTCAATAAAAACAAAGAAATCTGTACTTTACTATCAAGAATTTTTATTGGCTGGGCGTGGTGGCTCATGCCTGTAATCCCAGCACTTTGGGAGGCCGAGGCAGGTGGATCACAAGGTCAGGAGATCAAGACCATCCTGACTAACACAGTGAAATCCCATCTCTACTAAAAACACAAAAAATTAGCCAGGTGTAGTGGCACGCACCTGTAGTCTCAGCTACTTGGGAGGCTGAGGCAGGAGAATAGCTTGAACCTGGGAGGCAGAGGTTGCAGTGAGCCAAGATCATGCCACTGCACTCCAGCCTTGGCAACAGAGCATGACTCTGTCTCAAAAACAAACAAACAACAAAAAACAAAATTTTTATTAGGCAAATTAACTACAGCATATTTTCTGTACATTCTCATGCTCTGAGTTTAGTCTGGAACCTATTCACCATCCACTTATTGTTTTTAGCAGCTTCTAATGCAATCACAACATAGAGTAATTGCTAAATTTCTTTGGCAGCAGAACTGACATTCAAGTGGATAAAATAAGATTAAAGTACTTAAAAAAACCCCAAAAACTTAGTTTGTCATGTACAGTTTTCTGTTAGCACCAGGAGTTGCAGATGGTCTTGTCACCAAATGGATCTACAATATGTGTTATGGGATTATGAAGTTGAATTTTTAAAGCTCTGACAGCATTCTCTGGTTGTTCCCACTCACAATATTTTTAAATTGTTTACTTCATTTTCTAAACATATTAGTTCTAGGTTTCTGCTGCCATAAAAGAAGATAAATGAGAGGCAATTGTAGCAACTGTAGAGACACAGAAGATGAAATTTTGCAAATTATTTCAAAAACCTTAGTTGAGGCTGGGCACAATGAATGGCTCATGCCTGTAATCCCAGCACTTTGGATGGCTGAAGCTGGTGGATCACTTGAGGTCAGGAGTTTGAGACCAACCTGGCCAATGTGGTGAAATCCCATCTCTATTAAAAAATACAAGAAAATTAGCCAGATGTGGTGGTGCAGGTCTGTAATGCCAGCTACTCCAGAGGCTGAGGCAGGAGAATGGCTTAAACCCAGAGGCAGAGGCTGCAGTGAGCTGATATCGTGCCAGTGCACTCCAGCCAGGGCAATAAAGTGAGATTTCATCTCAAAAAGCAAACAAACAAAAAACAACAAAAAGACCTTAGTTGACAAGTAATATTGAATTATCATCCAGCTCTTTCTTTTGACAACACCTTTAATATTGAGTCCCACAGACACTGAAATATATTTTAAAAAACACAAATAATTTTATTCCTTTGGTTAGAAGTTTAAAGATACTCATTTTGGCCAGGTGTGGTGGCTCATACCTGTAAACCCAGCACTTGGGGAGGCCAAAGCTGGCGGATCATGAGGTCAGGAGATCGAGACCATCCTGGCTAACACGGTGAAACCCCATCTCTACTAAAAACACAAAAAATTAGCCGAGTGTGGTGGTGCGTGCCTGTAGTTCCAGCTACTCAGGAGGCGGAGGCAGGAGAATCGCTTGAACCTGAGAGGCGGAGGTTGCAGGGAGCCGAGGTCGTGCCACTGCACTCTAGCCTGGGTGACAGAGCTAGACTCCATCTCAAAAAACAAACAAAAAAAAGATACTCGTTTCATGAAAAGTTTTACATATTGAGTGGAATGGGTTATATTTAGAATGTTATTTATAGTAGATATATGGAAATATGATATATGCATATGAATAGAATAAAACAATTGCATGTGTGGATTAAGGTATCTTATTGCCATTCAGCAAGATATCAAGCTTCTCCAATTTTGGTTAAGTAAACACTGTGGGGAACATGATATATTAACTTAAAAAAATTCAAGTATTTAGTTCATAGATCTTGGTTACCCTTTCCTTTTTATTTTGGCATAGATCTGTTTGGTCTACAAAGATCTGAAGTTACATCAACACATTTAGTATACAAACTATCATTATAATGTCTTTTTTTCATGAATGGTTTGTGAAAATATGTTACCCTATAACTTGAGGTGTGAGAAGTTTCACACCCTAATTTACACTTTCAGATTTTCTATTGAGACCTAGAGTATGACTTCATCTATTCTTAGAAAGGAACATTGTGGAATCCACATATAATTTATTAAAATGTTTTGACCAAAACCAGGTAACCTATCTCTGCATAAACTCATCTGCCTCATTTCCAGGCATCATAGCTCCATTTGGATTAAGAAATCAGGAGCTGTCCCAAGGAGGGTGAACAGATGATCAGTGAGAATGAGACAGGCAATTGGCTAACACCACATCATAATGAAAGATGGGGCATAAACATCTATCACAAAAGAAAAATGCTATTGAATTATCAAATGCAAGCAAATAGGCCCAGCAGATAGAATAGTGTCAATATCAATTAGTGGGGGGAGTTATTGGGTTATAAGGTTTTCTTGTAACATGAAGAAACTTGTTAGGTAAGCAAGGACTCTGGATTAATATCCTTTGTGAAAAAGAATTCTTATAGACAAGACAGAAAGCTGCAATTGGTCTAAACTCTGAGTTAAAGTTTATACTCTGATTGATTCAGCTTATATAACAAAAATTAAGTTAAAATACCCCAGATATCAAATATTTTCCTGGACAGAAGTGGGAAGATAAGAACTTGGTTATTACCCAATTGGTAATTTAATATGTCTAAGAGTTATACATCAATCAATGAAAGAGGTGTTTTACTCATTTAATAACAAAAACAACCTTGATGTGAATGTATAATTATCTGATCTGGGGGATTCTGAGAGTCAGATAAATTAAGGAATTTAAGTGTTACCCATCTTATAATGCACATGAATAGAATGTTGTTCAATCTCAAATGTTCATCAAATTCTGGTGATACTACAGATAAAAGCAAACAAAATTAATTTATAAAATATATGAAAGGAGTATTATTTAAAATTTCTGTCTCTGAACTTGATTTTAGACTGATATAAAATTCTCTTATAGCCCTGCTCACAGCAAATTAATACAAGTGTCTGACAGTAGGGAAGCATAACCTCAGCTTTAAAGTTACTGAGAATACCTTTAGCAGACTCAATTTTAATTAAGCCCTTAGTAAGTCACATGTTGCTAAGAAAACAGGTGGTTCTTAACTATGCCTATTAAGGAGGCTATTAAGATTCCCATAGTATTTCGGGGTGACATTTGCTTAAATCATCCAGTACTTGTCATTCAGCCATGTGATGCAGTTGGAATAACAGATATTTATAAACCCTAAGAACCATTCGACCTGTGGACAGATAGAATTGTCTTAATTATCCTTAGTTATTAAGAATAATTTTGTCATCATAGATGTGGGTACAGGTTAATAGAAATATAAAGAACAAAAATATATATATTTTTCATGTATATTAAATTTCAAGTTGTTAACTCACTTCTCCCATGCATTTCCAAAAAGTTTTAGAGAGAAATTTGCCAGACAGTACACACACACACACATTTTTTTTAAAAAAAGACAATAATACATTTAAGAGGAGAAAAACAAATATGCCCAATATAAAACTCAACGTAATTGTTCTGAAAACATACATTCTGAAAACAGAGAACCAATGCAAAAAAGATGATGTTTTAAATTAATGTAATTTTCATTTTCAGAGAAGAGAAAACAAGCTGGCTGTTTACAAAGAAAATTCTTTTCTTAATGACCAAACTTAGCAAAAATAGACAACAGTAGTTTCTCAGTAAATCTAGAATCAAAACTCAAAGGCTTGCTTCCAATATTACCTTGATAAACTGAGGATTAAAATAAAAATGTAAGTCTGTGACCAACATCCTGCAAGGAGTTAATATAACAAGATCCAAGGTATCAGTTTGGTAGAGTGGACTTTGAGATAGACCTTCAATTACTCACTTGATTAAAGAGCATACTTTTTTTTTTTTTTTTCTGATGAAGTCTCGCTCTGTCACCCAGGCTGGAGTGTTGTGGTGCAATCTTGGCTCACTGCAACCTCTGCCTCCTGGGTTCAAATGATTCTCCTGCCTCAGCCTCCCAAGTAACTAAGATTACAGGCATGCGTGCACCACCATGCTCAGCTAATTTTTGTATTTTTAGTAGAGATGGCATTTCACCATGTTGGCCAGGCTGGTGTCAAACTCCTGACATCAAGGGATCTGCCTGCCTTGAACTCCCAAAGTGCTGGGATTAGATTCAAAAGTATACTTATAATTTTAAAAGGAATGCATACAAAGCATATATTTTAAATCATCTTCTATTCTGTAAATATCTCACATCACTTAATGACAACAGTGCATTAACTTTGAGAAATTAGAGGAGCAGGTGGAACGATTATTTGGTGTTAGTGAAAACCTAAAAGACTGCCAGTGTTCTCCCCTGGATGAAAAGACCCTCTGCTTCCATAATGAGCTGGAAAGACGATCTCTAGTACCTGCCTCGTAAGCATGTATGTTCCAATATTTGCAGTCATGAATGTTGAGATTTATGATTGTTATGGGTTGAATTGTGTCCTCTTTCCTATGCTGAAGTCCTAACCCCCAGTACCTCAATAGTCTTTACCAAGTTAAAGATGAGGTAATTAGGGTGGGCTTAATTCAATATGACTAGCATCATTTTAAAAAGGAGGAATTTGGAGATAGACTCACATATAGGGTGAAGACCACATGAGCATGAAGATGGCTACGCATAATCCAAGGAGTGTGCCCTGGAACAGATCCTTTCTCAGATCCCTTGGAAAAAATCTGACCCTTCTAATACCTTAACCTCAGATCACTAACCTCAGAACTATGAGACAATAAATTTGTCACTTAAGCCACACAGGTTATGGTATTTTGTTATCATAGCCCTAGGAAACTAATACCATGGTGATGACACAACTTCTAGATTTAGAAATCTTGAATATGCATCAGAATAAATCCACAAATTAAAATAAGTGGAAGGTAAAATATAGCTGCCTTCCTTTCTATTAGTCTTCATATTTAGTTGCCATTTTCCACTGAATATAACTGTGGTAGTCTCAACCAATACGTACCTCTAAGCTGTTAACCAGACACAAATTGTTGCAGTTAAGAGAATTATCAAATGTGAGAAAATTTTGTGCTCATAACTTAGTATTTATTGAATAAAAATAGCCTGATTTTTATTGCAATATTTTATAAAGACTAATAATATTTTTTCAAGCTTGTTTGCTCATTCTTTTGAATTTCTACTTTTTTCTCGTTAAAAAAATCCTTTGCTAAAACATCTTGTTCTGTAGATTCTGGATATTAGCCCTTTGTCAGATGAGTAGGTTGCGAAAATTTTCTCCCATGTTGTAGGTTGCCTATTCACTCTGATGGTAGTTTCTTTTGCTGTGCAGAAGCTCTTTAGTTTAATTAGATCCCATTTGTCAATTTTGGCTTTTGTTGCCATTGCTTTTGGTGTTTTGGACATGAAGTCCTTGCCCACGCCTATGTCCTGAATGGTAATGCCTAGGTTTTCTTCTAGGGTTTTTATGGTTTTAGGTCTAACGTTTAAATCTTTAATCCATCTTGAATTGATTTTTGTATAAGGTGTAAGGAAGGGATCCAGTTTCAGCTTTCTACATATGGCTAGCCAGTTTTCCCAGCACCATTTATTAAATAGGGAATCCTTTCCCCATTGCTTGTTTTTCTCAGGTTTGTCAAAGATCAGATAGTTGTAGGTAAGCGGCGTTATTTCTGAGGGCTCTGTTCTGTTCCATTGATCTATATTTCTGTTTTGGTACCAGTACCATGCTGTTTTGGTTACTGTAGCCTTGTAGTATAGTTTGAAGTCAGGTAGTGTGATGCCTCCAGCTTTGTTCTTTTGGCTTAGGATTGACTTGGCGATGCGGGCTCTCTTTTGGTTCCATATGAACTTTGAAGTAGTTTTTTCCAATTCTGTGAAGAAAGTCATTGGTAGCTTGATGGGGATGGCATTGAATCTGTAAATTACCTTGGGCAGTATGGCCATTTTCACGATATTGATTCTTCCTACCCATGAGCAAGGAATGTTCTTCCATTTGTTTGTATCCTCTTTTATTTCCTTGAGCAGTGGTTTGTAGTTCTCCTTGAAGAGGTGCTTCAACAAACAACCCCATCAAAAAGTGGGCGAAGGACATGAACAGGCACTTCTCAAAAGAAGACATTTATGCAGCCAAAAAACACATGAAAAAATGCTCATCATCACTGGCCATCAGAGAAATGCAAATCAAAACCACTATGAGATATCATCTCACACCAGTTAGAATGGCAATCATTAAAAAGTCAGGAAACAACAGATGCTGGAGAGGATGTGGAGAAATAGGAACACTTTTACACTGTTGGTGGGACTGTAAACTAGTTCAACCATTGTGGAAGTCAGTGTGGCGATTCCTCAGGGATCTAGAACTAGAAATACCATTTGACCCAGCCATCCCATTACTGGGTATGTACCCAAATGACTATAAATCATGCTGCTATAAAGACACATGCACACGTATGTTTATTGCGGCATTATTCACAATAGCAAAGACTTGGAACCAACCCAAATGTCCAACAATGATAGACTGGATTAAGAAAATGTGGCACATATACACCATGGAGTACTATGCAGCCATAAAAAATGATGAGTTCATATCCTTTGTAGGGACATGGATGAAATTGGAAACCATCATTCTCAGTAAACTATCGCAAGAACAAAAAACCAAACACCGCATATTCTCACTCATAGGTGGGAATTGAACAATGAGATCACATGGACACAGGAAGGGGAATATCATACTCTGGGGACTGTGGTGGGGAGGGGGGAGGGGGGAGGGATAGCATTGGGAGATATACCTAATGCTAGATGACAAGTTAGTGGGTGCAGCGCACCAGCATGGCACATGTATACATATGTAACTAACCTGCACAATGTGCACATGTACCCTAAAACTTAAAGTATAATAAAAAAAAAAAATTAAAAAAACAAACAAACAAACAAAAAAAACCCATCTTGTTCTATGGGGTATTTTATACCATCATAAGGTAAGGATGCTGAAATGTGATTACATTTACTCTGATTTACTTGGAATTTTCCAAACACCAAAGGAGAATAAAATGGTTTAATGAAGTTATGGTAGACTTTTAAACTCAGTGAATTTGCTGATTTTTCTCATAATAAAAATACTTATAAATCTGCCTTTGAAACCTTTTAATAGACCCCAAACAACATTCTGAAACTGAATAAAAAATGTAATAATAACTTAAGGGTTACATTTAAATATACCTATTAAAATAGTTATGGAAAGTTGAAGCACAAAATTCTTATTGAAATTATTGTTTTTAACCAAAGTATGAGCTGAAATTCTGAACCAAGACTAAACAGCTTAAAATAAGTTTTTCTCTTTTTCTTTGACTTAGTGAATCTGTTGCTATTTGATAGCTTATACCTCTGTAATCAGAGTAGGCTTATAAACTGAATTCATACTGTAACCAGAATGTGTCTTCTTCAACTTTTGTATCCAGTAATATGGACTCTTCATGAACTTATTCTACCAATGTATTTTCACGTGGAGAGGAAAAATGTGCTTTTTGTTTGCCAGCCCCCACTTCTACTCCAGATGCCTGCTCTCTGGCCTTGGTAATGTTGTTAACATCTCATCTCCTTTGTTAAAGTCAAATCTTGACCTAATGTGATAATAAGTTACAAATTTTACATTTTTAGTTAGTATTTAAGTTATTTTTGCATTTAGAATTCTATTTGCCAAAAGGGGGACACATACAAAAAACAGTATGTCTCCTTTGATTTAATTCTTCGACAGCACTCGTGGGTTTTTAGAATACATATAAATTCTTTCATTTGCCATTTAAGTGAAAACTCAGTGATTTTACCAAATGACTTTTTTAGATTTAAGTGGTTTGATGACACACCTATTAGCAGTAATAGTAACTAAAGCAAACATGTGCAAGCCAGCATACTATCTTAAACTGTCTAGATTTTTCCCCTCTAATTTCTCTACATTTTATGGTATGTCATCTACTGGGAGACCTGTTTTCTTAGGCAGTAGTAATTCCACTTACTAGGTAGCAGAAGGAAATTCTTTTAATAAAGAAAAATTATTGGACCAGTGAGATGACTGGCTGTCACGAGAACGTATTGGCCACTAAAGTACCAGCTGGCACACTGTACCCTATTCCTATCACACACCTGCACATCCTTCAGATCCCTCAGTCACTCTCTGGACTCCTGCTGTCTACTAATGAGTGATTCCATATGAGGCACTTAAATGGTATGACTTAAATGACACCTTAATGATTCTGTATTTTACCCTTAAATGACACGACTCTTTTCTGAGCCTTTTTTATAATTTCAAAAGAAGCATTTTTTATGTTTCTAGACTAAATTCTGCTTACAAATATCTTGAAATTTAATGACAAATCTGGTCCCTTTCATGTGGCAAAACTTCCACCATTAAAATTAGTGCAGAGAATAGTATAATAGCAAATTTTATTTTAATTAGTATGACAACTTCACAAATTGGAATGTAAAGTTGTGTAATGGTGCAAACTTTAAAAGAAATAAACAGCCATGTAAATAGTTGAGATAATCCCACAGAGTTTGTTAGTAAATATTTTCTCTGAAAAATGTGGAAGACACATGTAAATAAAGTTTTAAAAATTCTGAAAAAAACAGGGGAAGCTATTTACATAATTTCCAGTAATAAAACAAATTCCTAAGGAAAGTATGCTTACTGTTAACATATTTTATTAAACTGTTTCACATTCAGAGACACAATTTTATAATCTGTGGGGAGGGACTGTTAAGATTACATATTCTCCAGGTGCAAATGATTTTCTGACCTATTTTTAGTGTGTTTTAAAAATATAGATTGCAACACATAAGGATGCCTTCTCTTTGAAGAACATTTGTTAACTGCAGTGTGATATTTAGATTTACAGAACTGGTTCTTTTGCCTTGCAATGTTATGTCTTGGTTATAAAGTCATGCTTTTATTTTCAAGTGAAATTGAAAGAAAACTGAATCTTTGTGTCTTTGTCTAACTCCAGCTTTCGACTTTCCCAGACTTTCGCCCTGAGCATAAATATAATTGATAAGGCACATACACATGTGTAATCACAGGATAGTTAGTTAAATGGTTATTGTCCACTATGGACTGAATTGTTTTTCCACAAGTTCATATGTTGAAGTTCTCATCCCTAACATGTCTATATTTAAAATAAGGCCTTTGAGGTTAAGTGAGGTCATAAAGGTGTTGCCCTAATTAAATAGGACTGGTGTCCTTAAAAGAAGAGCAGGAGACACCAGAGATAGCTCTTTTCTCTGTGCATGCACAGGGGAAAGGCCACATGAGGACACAGCAAGAAGGGGACTCAGCAAGCAAGGCAGGAAGGCATCACAAGAAACCAACTCTGCTGGCATCTTGATCTTGGACTTCTAGCCTCCAGGGCTGTGAGAGAATACATTTATTTCTGTTGTTTAAGCCACTCAGTTTTTTTTATTTTTTCCTGGCCGCCTGAGCAGGGTAATACATTGTCTAAGCTGCTCTAGTGTCCATGGCATACTGGCTTTTGTTCCTTGGCTTGTCTTATTATGGTTGCAAAATGGTCACTCAAGCTCAGACATCACCTTTCTCACTGCCTCCTACAGAGGAAGAAGTGGGGTTTCTCCTTATAACATTCTTTTTCTCAGGAAGGAAAAATTTTCCCACAAGCCCCCAGGTATACCTCCTCTCAAATTCTGTTGACCCAAATTGAGTCACATGCCCATGACCATAATTCAGAGGAATCTGGGAAAGTTAGTTATTGGCATTTCTAGCCTTAAAGTGTCAGGTGAGCTCTGCTAGCCAGTAAGAAGGTTTAGGGAATGATTGTTAGATAGACAACCAATATTGTCCATGTGTATATGTGTATAAATACTTTTGTAAATGAAAATATTCTATACAATAATACTTGCTTTCCAACAAACTATATATTATGAATATTTTCCCTGCCATCAGATGCAATCTGCATGTTTTAAATACATATATAGATATACATCCCTGTTTCTCCCCCCGCCCACCCCCAAGCATGCCATACAACTAGTAAGAAAGTCAGGGATGGAATCAGAACCCATGCTTTTAAAACCAATATAATGCTATTCTTTAAGTAATCTTCCTCTTTTGGATAGTTAGGTTGTTTCCAAGTGTTTGCTATTATAATATATGCTTCGAGGAGTATCCTTATAATATCTTTGTATATATATGTCTAATTACTTTTTTGAGTTAAATTCCTAAGAATTAAATTGCTAGATTGACAGGTATACATATAACAAGGTTTTAACATGTACTGTCATATTACCTTCTAGAAATGTGATATGTATTTACACTTCTACTAGCAGTTTTTGAAAAGCACCTGTTTTTCTATATTCTCCTTAAAACTAGGCATGATTACTAATTTACTAATTTTATTCTTTAACATTTCATTAAATAATTATCACATGACCTAATTTTAAAAATTCTTAAGTTTCTCCTTAATGATATCAATAGATTTATATATTAGCCATTTGTATTTTTCTTTTGTATATTATATGTTTATTTGCTTAATTCTTTTTTTTATTCAGATATTTTTGCCTTGTTCATTTGTAGGACAGACTCTAGGTATGAAGTTGTGTCAATGAAAGTTCTCTTTCCCTTAGCAAGGTGGGGAACATAGTTTGGGTGGTTGAGTGAGGCTGGTACAGGTTACTGCTCCCCTCCCATCTGTAATATATTAACCTAATTTATTTAACTGATTTTCCCTACTAGACTACAAATCTCTCAAGAGCAACCTTTATGTTTTTCAAGTATCTGGTATTTATCAAGTACTTAATGCATTTTGAAGAAGTAAGAAATAATTTACTTGCTTTCAAAAATTAGTACAATGTCATGTTTTACTTAAATGACATTATAGACAAAACAATATTGTGTTGAGCAGCTCTGAAATTATCCATTTGATAATGGAAACCAGTTATAAATTTGCAATAAACATTCATTTTGTTACTTAAAAACCTCTTCGATATGTGAGGATTGTCCCAAAGCGTATATTTAAATAATGTTTTATATTGTTATGTTTCCAAATCTGCTAATAATAAGAAGTGCTACAATTCCTGAGAAGTGTGTCAGGAAGAATCCCGTACACATGTTTTGAAGAGCTATGAGGACACTGATGTGTGGCAGATCCAGACCACAGGTATTCTGTCAACACTAAAACAGATTTGCCAAGCGGAATTTCCCAATTTCTGTTTTTCAGAGCATATGTGCTCGGTAACATTCAGTTTTGTTTACTAATTTGTCCTTTTAAATAGATCAATGTGCTAGTCACTGTGAAGAATTATAAAGAAAATCAGACTTCCAGACTTCATATTGAAGATATACTATCACTGAATCTGCTACTATTGACACAAAGGATGTTGTGTCTTGCAAGAAGCCATCAGAACACAAGTCTCATCATCTCTCCCACACTTAATCTAAAACCCGTCTTATGTTGTCTTTTGTCTAAAACACCATCTATGGAAGCACATCTGGTGCAGAGATTCCTCCGCCTCTCTTGTAAACTCCCATGGAGGATATAGTGTTCGATGTCTCTAGCTCTTCTAGGAAAGTGGTGGTGGTGAGGTATCCAGAGACCCACACTGGTGACTGTCATCAGTAGCAAAGGCATCATCCTGTGGGGTGTGTGTGTGTGTGTGTGTGTGTGTGTGTGTGTGTGTGTTGGGGGCAGGGAAGGGAGCTTCCTTCCCCTGCTCTCCTACTACATGTAATCCTGGCACCACATCTTGGTACTGTAAACACATATCCAAAAGGCAGTCATCACACATTAAAATTTACTGTCACAACTGATTTGTTAAAATGTAACTTCAACTTTCCCATGAGTGTCAAACTTCTGCTCACTGGAAAACACTCAATATCACTACTTCTAAGTAACATCGGTTCAAAACAGTTGCTTTCAGGAAATTATGTAGTTTAGTATCCAAAAACAAAAACAAAAACAAAAACACAAAACCCTTCCCAGGTGGTTTCCCCTATCTAGGGGCTTACAAGGGGAAGTATACGTGACTCCATTGTGTAGGGATCTCAATGACCTCTCTCGGCAATTAAGACCCTCCCCCTTGTTTCTACTAGTGATGTCGGTCCTTTCAGTCTTGACGATGCTTCTCATCTTTTCCTTGGAATATCCAGATCCCCACTATAGGGTTGGCGGATTTAGCAAATAAAAATGTAGGATGCTCTTGGAGTTACAAAATGGAGTGTGTTCAGTGCTGTTAACTCCAGTGGTCTTCGGGGAGGCAGAGAGCTCTCCTCCTCACTCTCCAACATAGAGAGATGAGGCCCATGGGGGACATGGTGTTAGAAACTCCTGGTTTGCTAACTACGAAGCACTTCATGTGGGAAGTACATCGAAAGCATACCAGAAGTGACCCACCCACTTATCCAGAAACTAGTAGCTCCCTGTGCACCCGGGCTTCACAATCCATCAAGTACTGTGGTAGCCACCATGGAAGTTCAAAAAAAATGGCCAAAAGATTGCTGAGAAGGAATTGACAGATAGGAATTGGAATCAAGAAGATGAAGCAGAAGAGCTGAGAACGTTCTCAGTGGCCAACGAGGAAGTTTTGAAGAATAGAGTAAAAAAAAAAAAAAAGCAAAACGTAGAAATGTTGGGTTTGAATCTGATCAGATAGGGGATGGGCTTTCAAAGATTTCAAAGGATTGGTTGTATATTCTGAAAGGAGAAGCATTTTCTGAATTTGGTAATGGTAGTGGAGTAAGCCTTCACAAGGACTGCCAAATGGAAACAACAATAACTACTGCCCTTTTCTTCACCAGTCCAAAGGCAGCCAGGAAACCAAGGCAACATTTCATTCTATTACTGTAATTGAGGAAAAAATATTTCAAATCTTCAATCTAATAGCGACAGTCAGTAGCCTCATACTTCTGTTTTTACTATGAGTAAATCATGCCGTGGTAATCCCTGTACAAGGCAGTTAGCTGCTTTAAACTGTCTGTTCATGACTGGATAGTTAAACACTTGAATGCAAGCCCACTCTATGATCTGAAATCTATTTTTAAGAACTCTAATAAATATTTAGCAAATATTGAACAGCAACATGGGAACAATGACCTTAGTAATTCTGAAAATGAAGCTAATAAAACATTAGCTGAAACGTAGTCTCCTTACCTATTTATTTCAACAAAATTATAGCAAGAATCAACATTTTGGTTTTATAGCAGCAGAACTGAGAATACATCTGTGAGGAAGACGGAGGCTGAGTCTGAAAAAAAAATGGACCCATCAGTAGGAGCAATAAGTGCCTTCACAAGAAAATTGATTGCTGTGTTTTAGTTAGGCTTGTTTATCTCTGGATCCCTGATTGGATTTTCATTTTCCCCTGGAAACTCCAGTTTATTTGGCAAATATATTACCCAGAGTAGTCCAGGGTTTTGTTGTTGTCGTTGTAGTTGGTTTTAACCATTTTCCAATAAAACATTGCAGAGTCAAGCAAAAGGTGGCAGTAATGAATGTAAAGATGGAGACAAAGGAAGAGAATGATGAGCCAACTATAGTAATAGTTACTGAAGTAAAAGCAGAACTTTTTATTCTGAAGAGTATAATTTTTTTTACAAGAAAGATGACAAGTTTAAAGAGAAGGATGTAGGTACCCTTTTCGTAAAATCTGTAGCAAATCAGAAGCACAGCTTTTACTAGGAGCAGACACCAATTTAGGCAATGTACTGCTGAATATTCTGATTCTACCCAATTGTTGTGTACTTTAATAGCAAAAACAATGTACTTATTTTTTGTGTTTCAGATCTACCAATTTATGAGAAAAATGCCATCATCTCAGTTAAGATATTAATTTGGTTAAATCTAAGTGATTATGTAGATGAGTTGCACAAAATTTTACTAAGGAAAAAGAATGCCTGAAAACAATCAACTGAGAAATCATGGCCAAGTCGCTTTTTCCCTTGCTACTGCTTTAAACTTAGTCAGCTTTCCTTCTCTTCTACTTTAACATTGTGAGAGCTTACAGATAACTTAAAAACTTTTGTGAAGAAAATTACCATGACCAAGGAAAATTTAAAATTTAATGGGCAAGAAAAATATATAGGCTGTATATATTTTGAATATATATATGAATATATATGAATATAAATTTGAATTTCGAATAAATAATTAAATATTTGAAACATACTTATGCTAAAAAGTTGTTCATTCTTTATCTGAAATTCAAATTTAACCGTGTCCTGTATTTTGTCTGGCAATTCCATCTGCTGTCTTCTATATCACGTCACCAAATCACGTGCATATTCTCCTGCTTTCGTTAGAAAGGAAAAGAGAAAAGAAAAAAAAAAGAGAAGGAAAGAAAAAAGATAGATGAATAGAAGAAGGGAATTTAAACCCTAAATTAAATAATTATCTTGAAAGTAACTGTTTTCTTTCTTTTTTATTATGATTATTTTAGAGTCAAGGGGGTGCCTGTATAGGTTTATTGTACGGGTATATTGCATAATGCTGGAGTTTAGGCTTCTACTGAATCCACCGCCCTAATATTGAACATAGTACCCAATGTGTAGCTTTTCAACACTTGATCTCCTTCCTCCTTCCCCTGTTTTGGGGTCCCCAGTCTCTATTATTTCCATCTTTATGTCCGTGTGTACGGCATTAGCTCCCACTTATGAGTGAGAACCACAATATTTCTGTTTCTGCATTAATTCACTTAGGATAATGGCCTCCAGCAGCATCCATGTTGCTGCAAAGGACACAATTTTATTCTTTTTTATGGATGAGTAGTATTTCTTGGTGTATATGTAGCACATTTTCTTTCTCCAATCCACTGTTGATGGGCACTTAGGTTGATTCTATAAGAAAGTAACTATTTCAATCAGTGTTATCTAGAATATAACCTGATTAGTCTCAAACTTTAAAATTCTGTGAGTGGGCATAAGACCTAACAAACACCTCACCAGAAAAGCTATATAGATGGCAAATAAGCATGCAAGAAGATGCTGCACATCATATGTCATTAGAGAAATGCAAATTAAAATAACAAAATACTACTATACACCTATTAGGATGCCCCAAATCCAGAAAACTGACACCACCAAATACTGGTGAGCATATGGAACAACAGGAACTCTCATTTATTACTGGTGAGAATCCAAAATGGTACAGACATCGTGGAAGACAGTTTGGCAGCTTCACACAAAACTAAACATATTCTTAACATATGATCCAGAAATCATACTCCCTGGTGTTTACCCAAAATGAGTTGAAAACACACCCTCACAAAAACCTGCACATGGATGTTCATAGCAGATTTATTAATAGTTGCTCAAACTTGGAATCAACCAAAATGCTCTTCCATAGGCAAATGGATAAATAAACTCCAGTACATCCAGACAATGGGATATTATCCAGTGCTAAAAAGAAATATGCTATCAAGACATTTTAAAAGTGAGACACTTTAAAACTTAAATGCATATTGCTAAGTGAAAGAAGCCAATCTTAAGAGGTTACACACTGTATAATTCCAACTATGTGACATTCTAGAAAAGGCAAGACTATGGAGACAGTAAAATGATCAGTGGTTGCCAGGGGTTAGAGGGGGGATAAATTGGTGAATAGAGAGAGCATAGATTTTTTGGCAGTAAAACTATCATGTATGATACTATAATGGTGGATACATGTAGTCATAACTTTGTTAAAATACATAGAATATCTAATGCAACCCTAATGTAAATTATAGACTTTGAGTACTTTTTGTTCAATTTTCCTGTCAACCTAAATTGCTCTAATAAATAAAGACTATTTAAAATAAGGGAAAAATCTGTGACAATATATTAGGTCACATTAGCATTTAATATTCAAAATTTTCTGTACCTCAGTATTGCTTCAAATTCTTTCCAGGTATATCTGGAAGTCCCCAAGTTTGTCTCACAGGTGCTCAGGAAATGTGTATTTATATTCTTTGGCTAAGGCTGCTTATGTGAGGTCCACCATGCCAACAACTCGAGAAACATCCCCACTGCCATCAGCACTGCTGCTGGAGCTTATGGAGAGAATGCTGCTTTTCAGGGGAAGGTGTTCTGTGGTCCATCTTTTTTCTGTCCAGCAAAACAGAGCATGGTGGTATTCTATGGTGACTACCTTGAGTGGTCAGGTGGTGAGCTGATCACCCATACCCAAGTAAGGAGGAATTGACCCTCTGTAACTCTGTGTTGCACTTTGTTATATAGAGGCTCAAAGCTGCAGAGTTCTATGTTTGGGCCCCAGTATCTTAGATGAAAAAATTCTTTCTTTTATGTCATGGCTTTAGTCTTTTTCTCCTTAGAGCTTCCTAAAGAGATGAGACTGTTGTGGGTATGGGAAGGCTTAGGAGCCATCCCCTTTATTTTCTTCTTTCCTTCACTCATTGGAATTAGAAAGTAAAATAACTGAAATAAAAAATTAAATTTATTGGAGGTGTACAACAGCACTATTGGGGAGACAGCTTAAAGGAGATTGGGGAACAGAGTTATATTTAAATGAAGTTTTTGCATTTCTATGAAATTAAATTGGTATTAACCTGAACTAGATTGTCATAAATTAAGGTGATAATGACAACCCCCAATGCAACTACTAAGAAAATGACAATAATATACAGTAAAAATGAGCAAATTAAACCTATAAGGGAAAAAATAGCTACTTAATGAAAAAGAAGTCAGTAATAGAGGAAATGGGGAACTAAATGACATAGGCACATGGAAAACAAATAGCAAAATGACAGACAAGTCTTTTCTTATCAGTTAATGAATCAAATTTATTAAATTCTTTGACGAAAAGGCAGAGATTGACAGACTTGGAAAAAAGTACACATGATCCAATTATATGCCTTATATAAGAGCCAACATTTTAGATCCAAAGACCAAATAGGCCAAAAAAAAAAAAAAAAAAGAATCTATATGCCATGAAATTGGTAAGCCAAAGAGAATTGAATTGGCTATTTTAATATCAGACAAAGTAGTAATACAAAAATGGTTACTAGAAACAACAACAAAAAAACCACTGTGTAATCATAAAAGGCCATTCCACCAAGAAGATATAACAATTATAAACCTACATGCACCTCACATTAGGGCCCCAAAATACATGATAAAAAGCTGAAAGAATTGAAATAAACACATCAATAGTAATAGTTGATTACTATTATGCCACATTGTAAATGAATAGAACAACTACACATTATCAGCAAGAGAATAAAATACTTGAACAATGCATAAACCAACTAGACCTAATAGATATCTAGAAAGCACTTCACTGAAGAGCAGCAATCTATACATTCTTACGTGCATATGGAACATTCTGCAGTACAGATAATACACAAAGCCCTAAAACAAGCCTCAAAAAACTTAAAATGATTAAAATCTTACAACGTATTTTCTACAAGTATAATGAACTGAAATTAAAAATAGCAGAAGAATATTTTGGAAATTCAAAAATATATGGAAATTGAACGATGCATTCCTATATAACCATTGGGTCAAAAAATCAAAATGGGAATTAGAAAATAAGATAAATGAAAATAAAAATTCAACATACCCAAATTTAGGGGATTTAGGACAAACAGTGCTCAAATGGGGAATTTATGTCTTTAAATGCCTGCAACAAAACAAAACAAATCTTAAATCTATTACATGATCTTCCTTTTTAAGAAAGTAGAAAAAGACAAATGAAACTGAGAGCAAGAAGAAAGAAAGAATAAAGGTTAGAGTAGAAATAAATGAAATAAAAAAGGTAAAAAGGGGAGAAAATTGGCAAAAGTAAAAGTCGGTTGTGGGAAAGGACAACAAATTTGGCAAATCATTAGTTAGACTGACCAAGAGAAAAAGAAAAAATTATTTATTTGAATTCAATTTATTAAAACTAGGCATGAAAGAGGAGAGATTACTACTGATCTTACAGAAATCAAGGATTATGTGAGAACACAATGAACAATTGTATGCCAACAAATTAGATGACTTACATAAAATGAACAAATTTCTAGAAAGACATAACTACAAAAATGAAAAAAAGTATCGGATTAGATTAGATTTACCCCATGTAAAGATATTGTTTTAGTAATCAGAAAACTTAGCACAGAGAAAATCCCAGGACCCGAGGGCTTCACTGATGAATTCTAACAAATATTTAAAGAATTAACACCAAACTCTTCCAAAAAATAGGAGAGAAGGGAACATTTCTTGCCTTTTTTTTGAAGCCAGTCTTACCCAGATAGCAAAATCAGACCATAATATCATAAAAAAAGAATAATATAGGCCAATACTCCTTATGAATACGAACCCTAAATTCTCAACAAAATACTGGCATACCAAAACCAGCATCATATAAAAAGGATCAAATACCATGTCTAAGTGGGATTTATCACAGGAATACAAGTTTGGTTTGACATATAAAAATCAATCAATGTAATACACCATATTATTAGAATAAAGTTTTTTGAAAAAACACACAGTCATCTCAGTAAACGCAGAAAAAACATCTGACAAAATCTAACATCACTTTATGACAAAAACACTCAACAAAAAATGACTAGAAAGGAACCTTCTAAACATGATAAATTACATCTTTGCAAAACCCACAGCTAACATTACACTTAAAAGTGAAACTGAAGGATTCCTCCTAAAATCAGGAACAAGACAAACATATTAACAATTTTCACTACTATTCAAATTTTGCTACAGGATATAGTCAAGACAATTAAGTAGGAAAAATGAATAAAGGTGTCCAGATTGGAAAGGAAGAACGAATACTATACTTGAAGGAGTAATACTATATATAAAAATTTATATATAGAAAACCTTTAAGAATTCATTCAAAAAACTATTACTTGCTAATAGATAAGTATAGCAAGGTTGAAGTATACAAGATCAACACACAAAATTATTTGTATTTTTACATACTAACAATGAATAATCCTAAAACAGAATTGACAAAACAATTATTTACAATAACATTAAAATATTTAGCAATAAATTTAACAAATAAAAATACAGGGCATGTACACCAAAAATGAAATGTTGAGAGAAATAAAAGAAAATCTAAATAAATGGAAAAACATCCCTCATTCATGAATTGAAAGGCTTAATATTATTAAGATAGTAATACTCTCCAAATTTATCTACACATGCATGAAAATTCCTATGAAAAGAACAACTGCTGTTTGTTTTTACAGAAAAGACAAACTGATCCAAAAATGTATATAAATAGTAAAAAAAGTTAGAAAGAAGAACAAAGTGGGGAAACCCACTTCTTGATTCAAAACATACTACAAAGCTACAGAAATCAAGATTCTGTGGTGCTCAGATAAAGATATGCGTATAGATTAACAAAGTAGAAGAACTGATAATCCAGATATCTACCATGTACTTACATTCAGTTAATTTTGGGCAGTGATGCCAAGTACAGAAGATTACTCTTTTCCACAAATAGTGCGGAGACAGCCTGATATGCGTATGCAAAATAATAAGTGTGCACCTATATTTTGTATCATATACCGTAATGAACCCAAATATGGACCAAAGACCTAACTAAGACCTGAAACTATAAAAACCATAGGAGAAATCATAGATGTAAATTTTCATGATCTTGCATCAGGCAATGATTTAGCTATGACACTGAAAGCAAAAGCAACCAGTGAAAAAGCAGATAAATAGTACTTAACCAATTTTTAAAAAATGTACTTCAAAAGATACCAGCAAAGAAAGTGAAAAAAACCACAGAGTGGGAGAAAATATATGTAAATCATATATTAGATAAGGGTCTAGTATCCATAATATGTAAAGAATTCTTACAACTGAAAAGTAAAAAATCTAAATAACCAAATTTTAAAAATGGGCTAAGGATATGAATATATATTTCTCTAAAGAAGATGTGCAAATAACTGATTAGCCCCTAAAAAGCTAATCAACATAATCAGCCATTAGATAACTTCAAATGGAAACCGCACTGAGACACTACTCAGTTGGATCTTCACATCCACTGGGATTGTTATAATAAAAATGGTGGACAATAACAAGTGCTTTCAAGGATGTGAAAAATTTGGAACTCTAATACATTGTTAATGGAAATGTAAAGGGTGCAACTGCGGTGAAAAAGTTTTCCAGTTCCTCAGAAAGTTAATATAGAGTTACAGTATTGTCCAGTAATTTTACCTTTAAGTATATATGCAAGAGAAATAAAACATCTTCACACACAAACTTGTATAGGAATGTTAATAGCAGCATTTATCATAATGATAAAAAGTAGAAACAATCCATATGTCCATCAACTGTTGGAATAAATAATAGTGGTGTATATATATATATAAATATATATATATATAAAACAGAATATTATTCCACTGTAAGATGAAGTTCTGATGTATGTTACAACATGGAATGAAACTGGGAAACATTCCTGTGAAAGAAGCCTGACAAAATAGACTGTGAAAGAAGCCTGAAAAAACATCATATAACATAAATCATATTATATGATTCCATTTAGATTAAATGTCTAGAAAAGAAAATACCGGAGGCAGACAGTAGAATATTGATTGCCAGGAAATGAGGGGTGGGACAGAAATAAAAGTGACTGCTAACAGCCCAAGGTTTCTCTTTAGAGTGATGTAAACAGTTTTGAATTAGATAGTGGTGATGGTTGCATAATCTTGTGAATATACTAAAAACTACTGAGTTGTACATCTTAAAAGGTGAGCTTCATGGTATGTGAATTATGTCTGAAATTAAAAAATTAAAGATTGAAGGAGGACTTGAGTTACCAACAAATGCCCTTATCACATTAATTCGGGCAAGTAAATGCATAGGAGTTCAAAGGGCTTACATACAATGTTATACTCAGTTTGAAATCATATACATTTATAAATTTATTTTGACAGAGGGTTGAAGACATATTACATTTCTTTCTCTCTCCCTCCTTTCTCTTTAGAAACATAAGAAAGCTCTGTGGGTCTTACGGTGCATGTAACATTCTGGAGAAGCTTTTGGGTCCTCATTCCATGTTGGCTACCACTGCCAAGGTAATGTTTCATAAGCTTGTAGGTGGATGGCTTGGATGCGTTCATTCTGATCTTGGTCAGAGCATATCTTCCCACAGCTTCTCAGGCATGGTTCTTAATTTTAAGTGCCTTGAGTACCCCTTAGTTTTCCCCAACAGAATTCCATCATCTCTTGTGATATATCTGTAACATAAATCCCCTAAAATGTGATTTCACTAATTTCTTGGGATAAATAAAAAAATATATCCACAGCAGAGATAAAAAAACACTTAAAAATTATCTTGTCTTATAAGTGGAGGAAAAAAATGCCTGGAATGATTTATACCAAAATGTGTTGAGTGCTTATCTTTGGATAATGGGAAAAATGATTTTAAATTTCTTCCATGTGCTTCTTGCAGCCAAAAAAAAATTGTTTAGTAATTTTAAAAATCCTGATTATAAAATTCAGTTTAACTAGTAGACTAATGATTAATTACAGCCATACATTGCTAATAGATATGAAGTAGTTTGGAAAGTAATAGGGAAGTGTGATCCACATACAAATACGTTTGTGTGACTATCACATACAAAGCAGTTAGTATAATGCCAGGCATTTAATAATGTTCAATAATATGACATGGCCAGAAATAACACTAAAAATATTTATTACTTTCAAATGGAAACTTGCAAAGAAGAATCACTTCTAATTTCTATAGATTCTATTTTTGACTCACAGCTATTTTTGACTTACCCTTTTAAGTCATGGCTGGTGCTTGAGTGGCTGGGATGCAGGGAACCATGTCCAGGGAGCCATGTCCTGAGTATGGGCAGGACAGCAGGGCCCTGGGCCTGGCACACAAAACCATTCTGTCTTCCTTGGCCTCAGGGCCTGTGATGGGAGGGGCTGTGTCTTAGATCTCTGAAATGCCTTCAAGGCCTTTTTCTCGTCTTGGATTTTAGCACTTGCATTTTTAATTATTAAAATTTCTCTAGTAAGTAGTTGCTCAGCAGCCACTTGAATTCTTCTTCTGAAAATGGGCTTTTCTTTTCTACCAATGACCAGCCTGCCAATTTTCCGAACTTCTATGCTCTGCTTCCCTTTTAAATATAAGTTCCAGCTTTAAGTAATTTCTTGCTCCTGCCTATGAGCATAGGTTGTTAGAAGCAGTCAGGTCAAATCTACAACACTTTGCTGCTTAGAAATTTCTTCAGCTATATACCCTAAATCATCACTCTCAAGTTCTAAGTTCCACTGATGCATAGGGCAGAAGCACAATGCAGCTGAGTTCTCTGCTAAGGTACAACAAAAGTGACCTTTGCTCCAGTTCCCAGTAAGTTTCTCCTTTCCATGTGAGACCTCCTCAGCCTGGATTTTATCATCCATATCACTATTAGCATTTTGGTCACAACTATTTAATCAGTCTCTAAAGTGTTTCAAACTTTCCCTCATCTTCCTGTGTTCTTCTGAGCTCTCCAACCTCTTCCAGCCTGTGCCTGTTACCCAATTCCAAAGGTGTTTCAACATTTTCAGATTTCTGCATTTTCTTTATAACAATGGCCCACTCCTTGGTAACAATTTGCTGTATTGGGCCATTCTTGCAATGCTATAAAGAAATACTTGAGACTGGGTAATAAAGAAATACTTGAGACTGGGTAATAAAGAAAAGAGATTTAATTAGCTCATGGTTCTGCTGGCTGTACAGGGAGCATGATGCTGGTATCTGTTCAGCTTCTGGGAAGGCCTCAGAAAATTCACAATTATGGTGGAAGGTGAATGGGGATTAGGCATGTCACATGGTGAAAGCAAGAGCAGGAGAGTGAGGGGTGAGGTGCTACACATTTTTCAACAACCAGCTCTCACAAGAACTCACTCACTACCACAAGGGGGGGGTGATGATAAGCCATTCACGAAAAATCTTCCCCCATGATTCAATCACCTCCCACCAATGCCCACCTCCAACACTAGGAATTACATTTCAATATAATTCAGATTTGAGTGGGGAGACACATCAAGACTATACACACAGCATATCACTGTATAATATTAGCACTTCCATGATACGTATATTCGTGTGATTATCACATATAAAGCACTCAGTAAAATTCCAGGCATTTAATAAACATAAAATAAAAAGGAAATTTGGGAGTGATCATGTAGACAAGTTTAGCATAACCATTTGGTGTAGGCAACCCCCATAGACAATGTTTATTGATAGAAATAGATATGTCCTTTCCATATATATATATATATATACACACACACACACACACACACACATACACACACACATACATGCATACTAAAGTGTTTAGAAATTCAGAAGCAAAGGCTGTATAAGTTGATTTTTAAAAACACTTCTAACACTAAGGTTCTCAATTTAAATAATTTGGGGAAGTAAGTGGTTCTTGGGAAATAAGTGGTTCTTGAAGAAGAGAGCTGCTTTTGTAACCTCTAATCAGAATTGAGACTTTTACATTCTAATAATTAAATTAGTTCTAATGATTCTAATTATCAAAATAAACTTGCTATAGAGAAACAGAGCCCAGTGCAGACTTGGAACGAAGTATTAGCAGTGGTGTAAGTGGTCATGGATGTGCCTATTGTCTGTGGTTAGTATTTTGATCAAATCCATATTTCTAAAAATATATAATTTTACTCAAGTTAATGCCAGTTGGGTTGAGGCTTCAGAGTATGGATTTCTTTTCTATTCTGACAATATGATGCCATTTGTTTGGGATGCACGTACTATTGTTTACTCCTGGAATTGCTAGACTGTGGCAACATTTGCCAAGTTTTCCATCTATGCATGTGTGGCTCTGGGTCAAATCTGTTTTTCCTTAACGTTCTATTTCCTTAGAAAGACAGTTCTGGCCTCCAGAAATCTCCCATGCAATTTTCTTTGTGAAAAATAGAATTTAAAATAATTATCTATCCAACTCGACGGTACACCTGGGGTTTATTTCCATTGCTAATTTTCTTTTCATTATTCACATTGCAAGAGAAACTTGTTTATATTCTATTAAATAATCATAGAATAATTTTAATAGATTGATAAATGACTGTGAAATTGATATCAATTTTCAAGGATATTAAAATTAATGCAAATTTTCATTTTTAAAAGGTAAGATTTATTTAAAAAATTTATATTAAAAATAGCGATAGCATCTTTTCATACTTAAGGCTTAATGAAAACAATATGGATACAAGGAGAAATGTTATTAATTTTTAGTTAATGCAAAAGGCTATTTCACTTTGAAAATTGATGTGAGTGCCATAGAAACTTAATGCATCAGATATTCCAGAATGTTCTCTTACTTTGTCAGGAATAAAATGGATTGTTATTTTCTTCAACAGAGATATAGAGTTTTCCAGGGACATTTTCACTGAATATCAGGGACACGATGAGAGGCTAAATTTTGACTGGAACAAAATAACAGGAATCATTACAGTGGTCATGGATATGCCTCACATGTGTGGTTAAGTATTCTGATTAAGACATACTCTGAAACTTTATTGTTTTACTCAATATGATATTTTATGTAAAAGTCTAGACATTCTCAATGTGCAAATTTTTCTCTTCCTCTATAAGCTAGACCTTTTAATTCATACCTATATATTCAACACCTTTGTAATCAATATTCCACTCTCAGTTTATCTTTATTTTAATATCAATATCATATTAATCCTTCGATGTGATGCTACTCCATTCCATAAAAATTATGAATGACTCTCTATTGTTTTTAGGAAAAACATACTATCCTTAACTTGAAATTCGAATCTCTTCACAGTCTAGCTCAATATGTCTTTCCAGCTTAATCTCCTAAAATTTGCCTTTTTATACCCTTACTTTGTCCCAAACTTGTCTATGTGATCACTCCCAAAGTTTCTTTTTCTTTTTTCTTTTTTTTTTTTTTTGAGACAATTTTGCTCTTGTAGCCCAGGCTGGAGTGCAGTGGCTTGATCTCGGCTCACTGCAACCTCCGCCTCCCGGGTTCAAGCAATTCTCCTCCTCAACCTCCCGAGTAGCTGGGATTACAGGCACTCGCCACCATGCCTGGCTAATTTTTGTATTTTTAGTAGAGACAAGGTTTCACCATGTTGGTCAGGCTAGCCTTGAATTCCTGGCCTCAGGTTATCCGCCTGCCCCAGCCTCCCAAAGTGCTGGGATTACAAGCGTGGACCACCGTGCCTGGCCCTAAATTTCTTTATGGTTTCTTTTCTTAAAGTTTGCAAGTTGCTTGGACCCCATATATCCGAATTGCGTTGAATGAATGTGTTTGTGTGATATGATTGTTTGTTAAAAATTCAAGTTTCTCAGTCACGCTTCAGACCAATTGAATCAAATATCGTGATGCAGGCCCCCCAAATATTTTGATAAACATCTACATTATTCTTATTCATGCTAAGCATTTGTATTCACCTTTTCAGCCACCTGTAATATTATTGTTTCTTTCAGACTTCTGTTTAAATCTCACTTCCTTCAAAAAGTTCTTTCTGTTTCCCCAAGATATTTTAAAAATTTTATTTACTTTCATGTTGCTTATTGTTAAGATTCCTCACATAAAACGTATATGCTCTGTGTCTATAGTAGCATGACTTATAATCCTTTGGGTATATACCCAGTAATGGGATGGCGGGGTCAAATGGTATTTCTAGTTCTAGATCCCTGAGGAATCGCCAAATCTAAATCGACAGTTTACAGTCCCGCCAACAGTGTAAAAGTGTTCCTATTTCTCCACATCCTCTCCAGCACCTCTTGTTTCCTGACTTTTTAATGATCGCCATTCTAACTGGTGTGAGATGGTATCTCATTGTGGTTTTGATTTGCATTTCTCTGATGGCCAGTTATGGTGAGCATTTTTTCATGTGTCAGTTGGCTGCATAAATGTCTTCTTTTGAGAAGTGTCTGTTCATATCCTTTGCCCACTTGTTGATGGGGTTGTTTGTTTTTCTTTTCTTGTAAATTTGTTTGAGTTCTTTGTAGATTCTGGGTATTAGCCCTTTGTCAGAAGAGTAGATTGCAAAAATTTTCTCCCATTCTGTAGGTTGCCTGTTCACTCTGATGGTAGTTTCTTTTGCTGTGCAGAAGCTCTTTAGTTTAATTAGATCCCATTTGTCAATTTTGGCTTTTGTTGCCATTGCTTTTGGTGACCTAGAAGTCCTTGCCCATGCCTATGTCCTGAATTGTATTGCCTAGGTTTTCTTCTAGGGTTTTTATGGTTTTAGGTCTAACATTTAAGTCTTTAGTCTATCTTGAATTAATTTTTGTGTAAGGTGTAAGGAAGGGGTCCAGTTTTAGCTTTCTACATATGGCTAGCCAGTTTTCCCAGCACCATTTGTTAAATAGGGAATCCTTTCCCCATTTCTTGTTTTTGTCAGGTTTGCCAAAGATCAGATGGTTGTAGAAGTGTGGTATTATTTCTGAGGGCTCTGTTCTGTTCCATTGGTTTATATCTCTGTTTTGGTACCAGTACCATGCTGTTTTGGCTACTGTAGCCTTGTAGTACACTTTCAAGTCAGGTAGCATGATACCTCCAGCTTTGTTCTTTTGGCTTAGGATTGACTTGGCAATGCAGGCTCTCTTCTGGTTCCATATGGACTTATAAAGTAGTTTTTACAATTCTGTGAATAAAGTCATTGGTAGCTTGATGGGGATGGCATTGAATCTATAAATTACCTTGGGCAGTATGGCCATTTTCACAATATTGATTCTTCCTATCCATGAGCATGGAATGTTCTTCCATTTGTTTGTATTCTCTTTTATTTCGTTGAGCAGTGGTTTGTAGTTCTCCTTGAAGAGGTCCTTCACATCCCATGTAAGTTGGATTCCTAGGTATTTTATTCTCTTTGGAGCAATTGTGAATGGGAGTTCACTCATGATTTGGCTCTCTGTTTGTCTGTTATTAGTGTATAAGAATGCTTGTGATTTTTGCACATTGATTTTGTATCCTGAGACTCTGCTGAAGTTGCCTATCAGCTTAAGGAGATTTTGGGCTGAGACAAGCACATGTATGTTTATTGCAGCACTATTCACAATAGCAAAGACTTGGCACGAACCCAAATGTCCATCAGTGTTAGACTGGATTAAGAAAATGTGTCACATATACACCATGGAATAATATACAGCCATAAAAAATGATGAGTTTATGTCCTTTATAGGGGCATGGATGAAGCTGGAAACCATCATTCTCAGCAAACTATCACAAGGACAAGAAACCAAACACCGCATGTTCTCACTCATAGGTCGGAATTGAACAATGAGAACACTTTGACACAGGAACGGGAACATCACACACTGGGGCCTGTTGTGGGGTGGGGGGATGGGGGAGGGATAGCATTAGGAGATATACCTAATGTAAATGATGAGTTAATGGGTGCAGCACACCAACATGGCACATGTATACATATGTAACAAACCTGCACGTTGTGCACATTTGCCCTAGAACTTAAAGTGTGAAAAAAAAGTAAAAAATAAAAAATAAAAAATAAAACTTATATGCTCTGGTCCTCTGACATCACTGGACAATCCCTTAGAGCAGATCATTTTAATATTTTTTCTTGACTCATGTGTAACGTATTTTACACCAGGGTTTAATGCGTGTGCATGTGTGTGCACACACCACACGTGCACACATGCACATACACACACATCCTGAAACTTAAAAAAATTCAAAAAACAATATTAATTCTTATTTCATTAAATACATTTTGGTTATTCCTATTCTGTTCTGTTTTATTCTATTTCATTAACAGATGCTTGTAGAGACCTATTTCAAAATATTATGGCTCACTCATAGGTCACTCTAAATGTTTTGAAAAACATAGACTTAAAGGGCTAGTTTGAGGCCAGCAAAACATGTTGTAATATTTTCCTAAGTGTTTAACTCCTGGAGAAATCGTTAGTTTTGGTAATAGAAAACAGATTATTTTAAAATGATAAGATTGTGGTTTGGCTGAAATTGAATATTCAAATGCAATATGTTTAACTAATTACATGATAATTTTGCTTTGAGCTGGTTTTTGCCAGAAATACTTGCCTGGGCAAATAATTTAAAAGGCTTGAAGAAATTGCTTCATCAAAAGATTATATGTTCATATTCTAAATACAAAAGAGTGGATGAATTTTTCTGCATACTGAGATACGGCATCTGTCTCTGAGAGTTAGTTTAGCCTTTACATTTTTATAAAACAGTCTCTTGTACCTAATTAAACCAAGGAAGTCTCCTTTAAAGAGTTTGAGCATATCTACTAAGGATGTGAGGTCCCTTAAGGACTATAACAGGTAAACGTTGTAATTTTCCATCCGAGAACCTAGCAGAGTGCTCTTTACATACTAAATGCTCAATACATCTGCTTGTCAGGTACTATGCTTGTTATCTGGGTGACAAAATAATCTACACCAAACCCCCATGACCCGTAGTTTGTAACAAACCTCAAATGTACCCATAAACCTAAAATAAAAGATAAAAAAGAAACCCAGAAATAGATTTCTGCATATTAGTAAAATAACCTTTAAAATCAGTTTTAAATTTTATTTTTTTGGTCTACAACAAAAAATGCGTATATGATTATGACTGATGATGTATATCATTTCGTGATCTGGCAATGACAAAAAGTAGTCTACATCAATATTCCTGGATTTTACTTTCATTCATGGTCATTCATTTATTTGAATAGAAATGCAATATCTTATAACATTTCTATTTAAATAAAGATATTAATGTGAGTTTTAGAAATATAGGCGCAAGAAAAATGTGAAGTTACTTTCTATATGATCATGATTGTATATCAATGAGATTTTAACACTAAACCATAAAATTTTATTATTATAAAAAAAGAAACTATAGTTCAACACCCTTGAGTCTTCCTTAGCTGACTCAATAAAGCTATAATTTAACGCTTCATTAATTTCATCTTAAGCCCTTGAAACCCATACTAGATTTTTAAAAATTTTATTTTAAAATAATCTTAGATAGATAGAAAAGTTGTTGAAATAATAGAGTTCTCACATATTCTTTACTTAGTTTTCCCTAATGTTAGCCTTTTATATAACCATGGTGCTTTTGTCCATACTAAGAATTAACATTGGTACATTGCTATTAATAACTCATTCATAAGTTTTATTTTTATTTTTTATTTTATTTATTTATTTTTGAGACGGAGTCATGCTCTGTCGCCCAGACTGGAGTGCGGTGGCGCGATCTCTGCTCACTGCAAGCTCGCCTCCCAGGTTCACGCCATTCTCCTGCCTCAGCCTCCCGAGTAGCTGGGACTACAGGCGCCTGCCACCACGCCCGGCTAATTTTTTTTTTTTTTTTTTGTATTTTTAGTAGAGACGGGGTTTCACAGTGATAGCCAGGATGGTCTCGATCTCCTGACCTCGTGATCCGCCGTCCTCGGCCTCCCAAAGTCCTGGGATTACAGGCATGAGCCACTGCGCTTGGCCTATTTTTTATTTTTTTACTAATGTCCAGAACTGAATCCAAGATATCATGTTTCACTGGGTAGTAGTGATGTCTCCTTAGTTTCCTCCAGTTTGTCAGGACTGCTTTGTTTTTCATGACTTTGACACTTTTGAAGAATACTAGTTAGGTACTTTGTAGAATGTCTTCATTTTGGCTTTGTCTAATGTTTCTGTCATGATTAGACTGGGTTCATGGGTTCTGAAAGAATATAACAGAAGAAAAGTACTCTTCTCATCACACATATATCAAGAGTAGTACACAATATCAACATTGTATTGATAATACTAACCCTGATAACTTGGTTAAGGTACTGTTTACCAGGTTTCTCCACTGCAAAGTTACTATTTTTCCCTTTCTATATTCTTTGACAGTGAGTCACTAAGACCATTTTACACTCAAGGGGATGGGTATTAAGCTAACCGCCTGAAGAAAGTAGTATATATACATGTAGTATTAGGAGTTCTCTTGTAAGAAAAATGCGTTCCTTCTCTTCCAGCATTTATTTATTAAAATAATTTATTCATATTAGTATGGACTCATGTACATTTATATTTTTAGTTGTTACATAAAACTTTTCTTTCTCAAGTCATTTCAGCTTTTACTGCTCAAAGTTCGTTCAGATTGGCTCCTGTGTCAATTTGACATGACCCACAGTTTATTTATTTGAGTACTTCCTTACTTTCTGGCACTACAAGATGCTTCAGGCTCATCTTGTATTTTGACTATTCCAGGCTTAGAAACAGCTATATATTCATGTAACCATTATATACAATAATAATGTAAACAACTTAAATTCTAAATGATAGAGAACAATAAAGCAGCAGAAATTAGTAAAGACAAAAGAAAAAGTTAATGAATTAGAAAGCAGAAAAATTATAGAACTTATAAATAAATCTAAAAGCCAGTACTTTGAAAAATATCTTTTGTTGGTTGAAATTCCTTGTTGAAAGAAAATTCTTTTTGAAAAACTACCAAGAAAATAAACCACTGACTAATCTAGCAATATAAAAAGAAGAAAGCACAAAGAGACAAAATTAGAAATGACAAGAGGAAAATAACCATCAAAATAGAAAATTCTTAAATGATGACACTAATTTACACAATCTTTGCAAATAAATTTGAAGGCTCAGATGAAATGGCTAATTTCCTAAAAAAATACAACTTAACAAAATTGATATCAGCAGAGACAGAAAATCTAAACAGACCCATTATTATATAAAAAATAGAGAAAGAAAGTCTCCCACCCAGTAAACACAAAATACAGCAGGTCTAGATGGTTTCATAGGGGAATTCTACGAATCCATTAATGATCAGGTATTTCCAACACTATTTAGTGATTACAAATCATAGTTAAAAAATCCAAATTATGTCAAACACCTGAAGTAGATGATATATATTATGCACATTATGTTGCAACTCATGTTAGTGATTTAACAGTATTTATTGGACATCCCATGGTTAGGGTGTGTGAGCCCTAAATTATAATTTTAATGACTAGTTTCTATACTTAGTAGAGAGATATAATAATTTATTCAGTCATTCCCATATTGATGGTCATTCAAGTTGTTTTCAGTTTATTTCTCTTGCAAACAGATACAGAGTTACAGCTAGAAGTGTAGAATAAGTTTCAGTGTTCTGTAGCACTGTAGGATGAATTATTTTTAAAAAGTTAAAAGGGCCTATTTTGAATGTTTAAAACACAAATAATAAATGTTCAAGGTAATGCATATGCTAATTATTCTAATTTGATAATTACAGTTATCAAAATATCACTCTGTATGTACAATGATTATGTGTCTATTAAAAATAAAAGGGGAAAAATCCTGTGCACATATTCCTGGGGGCCAGAGCTTTTGTTTTGGTAAAACTAAGAGGCCAGTCAAGGTGATAAGAACCAAATTATTTCAGGAAATAAATATAACACAAGCTGAGTTTAAGAACAAGTGTGGTTAGTTCCTAGAAAATCAGTTATTTATTCATACTATTAAAAATACATAGTTCGTCATCTATATTAGGTATTTCTTCAATGCTACCCCTCCTGTAGTCCCCCATCCCCTGACAGGCCCCGATGTGTGGTGTTCCCCTCCCTGTGTCCATATGTTCTCATTGTTCAAGTCTCACTTATGAGTGAGACATGCAGTGTTTGGTACTCTGTTCTTGTGTAAGTTTGCTGAGAATGATGGTTTCCAGCTTCACCCATGTCCCTGCAGTGGACATGAGCTCATCCTTTTTTATGGCTGCATAGTATTCCGTGGTGTATATGTGCCAAATTTTCTTTCTCCAGTCTGTCATTGATGGGCATTTGGGTTGGTTCCAAGTCTTTGCTATTGTGAACAGTGCTGCAATAAACATGTGTGACCTGCACATTCTGCACATGTACCCCAGAACTTAAAGTATAATAAGAAAAATAAAAATACATAGTTGATATAGGTAAGTGAATATTATCAACATTTGTCTAAATTTTTAAAATCAGAATTTCAAGTAAGTTCAGCAATGCAATCAGTGTGCTTCCTCAATGCCGTGTGATATGGTTTGGCTGTGTCCCCACCCAAATCTCATCTTGAATTGTAGCTCTCAGAATTCCCACATGTCATGGGAGGGATGTGGTGGGAGGTAATTTAATCGTGGAGGTGGGTCTTTCTCATGTGCTGTTCTCGTGATGGTGAATAGGTCTCACAAGATCTGATGGTTTTATAAAGTGGAGTTCCCCTGTACACACTCTCTTGTCTGCTGCCATGTAAGATGTAGCTTTGCTCCTCCTTGCCTCCTACCATGATTGTGAGGCCTCCCCAGCCACGTGGAACTGTGGGCCCATTAAACCTCTTTTTCTTTATAAATTACCCAGTCTTAGGTATGTCTTTATCTGGAGCATGAGAATGGGCTAATACACCATGTCTTTCAATAAGGTATTCTTTTACAGAGAAACATTAATGATCACATTTCTGAAGAACACCAGCCGTGCACATCTTTCACTTAAATTATTTCAGTCAATTAAATTTAAACCAAGACAAGAAACACTTCAAGATATATCTAAAATGGGAGTGATTTAGAGATAGTATAAGACTCTTAGTTAATAATCATTTTGCTACCTGAGTAATATTCCAAAATGACCCTTTTCCATTATTATTTGGACTAAGCGTTTAAACCATTGCAGTTTCATGGTATTAAGTTGCTTTATTTTGGTATATTCATATTAATAATAAAAAAGTTACCTGTTAAATGAAAAATACTTTGAATCTGACAAATTAAATATCCTGTTTTACTTAGTAATTCATAATACTTAATGCAATTTATTTATTTTTTCTTTATTATTATTATTTTTAGAGACAGAGTCTCACTGTGTTGCCCAAGCTGGAGTGCAGTGGTGTGATCTCAGCTCACTGCAACCTTCATCTCCCAGGTTCAAGCAATTCTCCTGCCTCAGCCTCCAGAGTAGTTGGGATTACAGGCACACACCACCACACTCAGCTAATTTTTGTATTTTTAGTAGAGACGGGGTTTCGCCATGTTGGCCAGGCTGGTCTAGAACTCCTGACCTCAAGTGGTCTGCCTACCTCAGCCTCCCAAAGTGCTGGGATTGCAGGCGTGAGCCACTGCATCCAGCCACTCAATGTAATTTATATCTATGTGTATATATGTATATTATGTATATAAGTGTACATGTGTTTACTACAATTCATACATGCAAAGGAAAATGTACATTATTTGATTTAGAGCTAATTTCTGCTTCATCAGTTCTCACATATTGTTTAGCTGAAAAAATATAAACTTATTGTACATTATGGTTTTAGACTTGGTCTGAACTGATATTTTCAGTGGTCGCTTTGGTAATATTCTGTCTCTTAATATCATCTTCCTTCCTCTGCCTCTTTTCTTAAATAGTTTTGGAATATAAGTAAACAAGGGGTGAGGGCTTGCATGCCTTAGTGGTATGGGTGGGAAATGGCAGTGGTCTCTTATCTCTTATCTTCAGCCCTGAATACAGGCTGCCTAGGGTCCACTGGTTTCTGGAGTGATAACATTTGCCACTAGCAGATGGTTTCTAGGCCTTCCAGAGTCTATAGCTGGTGAAACTGAGGTCTCTTATTCCTGAGAAACAGTAGGCCACCTGCCCTTCACTGATTCCTATTCTTCTCACTTCCTCCTGGATCTGCCACATACTCCATACTGTCTGTCAGTCTGGTAAGCAATTCCAGACCCTTTGGGACCTTGGCAGCCCTGTTGACTCTTCTGTTAGGCTCCAAACTACCAAGGAAGTGAGAAAGGCTCAGGAATACCAATCAGATTCTTTCTCTGTCTCACCATGCTTCTGCACTCTCCTAATTAGACTAGGCTGAGATGTATTGGCACCTGGTTCTCTACGTAGTAATTTCCTGATACCCAGATTGGGCAGTTGAACATTAGCTTCTGTTCTCTCCGTGCCTATCCTCTGCTTCAGTTTATCTAACACACACTCAGAAATAGAAAATAAGAATGCATATTGTATCACTTCTTCCATTTATTTGCTCTTGTTTGTCAATATCTTGGACCAACCAGATTGTAAACATCAAAAACACTGGAAGGCAAAGGGAAGAACACAAACAATATTTTTATTGTAACTTGTGGCATATACATGAATATAAAGTGATATTTCCTCCTAATTCTTTTTAACTTCCTTCTAACCAGAGAAATAAATCTAGTTGAAACCAGTTCAGCAATTAAAAATAATATAAATCACTACATTGGGGAAGTATTAATTCTGATTTTTTTTCTGTGCTCTTACATACTTCTGAGATTTGGTAAAAATAAAAGATGATTTCCACATTTTTCTTTAGTTATTGAAGCTGAACAACTCTTATTTTTATAAGACATAAGTGTTTATTATAATGTTCAATGGAAACGTCATTGTTTATATTAATTATATTCAGTATAAAGACAAAGCTAACCAAACTTGAATTCACATGATGTCAAACATTTGGATGAAAACTTCACATAATCAGCTAAATGTTTCAAAAGATGTAATCCTCGACACTGTGTAGAAAGATTCAGACGACTAGCTGAAGTTTGTAATATTTATTTAAGTATTTTTATATACTATGCACTCAAGCTTTTACTCAGCACCCTAGTACTTAAAAGTATGTAGTTTTAAGAATATTCTTAAAATATGGGAGTACAAATCAAAATCTTCTATTTTATGGCTTGGACTCTCAAATCAACAAGTTTATTCACATCTTGTAGCATTTAAACACCAAGAGTTTTGCTAAACCAAGCATGTAAGATGCATGACAGAAATAAGAAGTGCCAACAAAATTTTCAAGAATTTGAGTTCTGTCATTAAATTGTGTTATCACAATTTAATCCCATAAAAGCCTAGTATATAATGCTTATTTTGTTTTCTGATTAGTTTGGTAGTGTCAAGTCATGGCATTATGAAATCTAGGAATAAAACAAAGGAAACTCATATTAACTATTCATAATGTAATGACAAAAGTGTCTGAAAAAATGATTATTTATATAGTGAACTTTATTCTTTCTTTTAGACTTAGCTCTTTAAAATTGTATAATGTATCTTTGTGCAATTAAAAACAGTAGAAATGTTAGGAGGTAAACTTATTTTTATTTATTGTATTTAAAAAATTTAATGTGCACACTATACATGAAAAACACAGTGGCAAATATATTGAGAGAAAAAATAAAGACATGCAGAATGCAGCCAAAATTATAGAAATGCTATAATAACCATAAACTTATGAAATAATTATTGTAACCACCTTGAGGGCATATTGATAAATTCCAAAAGTATTTTAAGATAAAAAAATTAGGTATGGATTTCACAGCACATGGTGTTTTTAAAAAACTGTATAGCTGGCCGGGCGCGGTGGCTCACGCCTGTAATCCCAGCACTTTGGGAGGCTGAGGCGGGCGGATCACGAGGTCAGGAGATCGAGACCATCCTGGCTAACACGGTGAAACCCCGTCTCTACTAAAAATACAAAAAATTAGCTGGGCGTGGTGGCGGGCGCCTGTAGTCCCAGCTACTTGGGAGGCTGAGGCAGGAGAATGGCGTGAACCCGGGGGGGTGGAGCCTGCAGTGAGCCGAGATTGTGCCACTGCACTCCAGCCTGGGCGACAGAGCAAGACTCCATCTCAAGAAAAAACAAAACAAAACTGTATAGCTGTGACTAGAAAGAAAGCTTAACTATAAGAGACTTTTTTTTAAATAGAGGAAGAGTTATGCTAAAATGGAGTAAAATTTATAAAATAAAAGATTTCTAGTAACACTTTAATTATGTGGTCAATAAGCTAGCATAGGTCTTAAGATCTGTTATGCCTCACACCTCTTCTTTCTATCTATGCTCATTCATTGACATTATGTTGAAAGAAAGAAAAAAACACTGTTGAAAAAAGCAGTTGGATTATTGGATCATTGGTAATCGATGACAGTCTTTCTTTCTGTAAAACTAGGGTTATTTATATTTCTTAAGCCTCCTTTCCCACCCCAAAGTGAAGAGTTGGACTACATTATCTCCGAGCTTTCTCGCAGGTTCAAATCTTTTTTTTTTTTTTTGAGAAGGAGTCTCGCTCTGTCCCCCAGGCTGGAGTCCAGGGGCGCGATCTCCGCTCACTGCAAGCTCCGCCTCCCGGGTTCAAGCCATTCTCCTGCCTCAGCCTCCCGAGTAGCTGGGACTACAGGCACCCCCCACTACGCTGGGCTAATTTTTTGTATTTTTTTTTTTTTTTAGTAGAGATGGGGTTTCACAATGTTAGCCAGGATGGTCTCGATCTCCTGACCTTGTGATCTGCCCGCCTCGGCCTCCCAAAGTGCTGGGATTATAGGCGTGAGCCACTGTGCCCCAGCCCTTGCAGGTTCAAATATTATGACTGTATTTAATAATCTATGAACAACAACAAAAAATGTTTCCAAAATTTCAATGTGCAAATGACAGAAAAAGGAAGTGGTGGATAGGAAAGTATAAAAAGATCACGTACTTCCCTTCTTGTAATTCACGCCCAGGTCAATAAGGGGCGGATAATACAGACAACCACATTTCCAGATGGGAGGAAGGAAACGGTGCCAGAAAACATTAAGAAAAGACTTTTCTGCTTTTAAAGTAGTCAGAACATAGGTTAAGGATCAGAGAAGCCAAATAAGCCAGGAGGCTTCGAAGTGAGCCTCTCAGCATCCTGTTGTGATCCCAAGGAAAAAAATATTTTTACTGACTTCTTCCAGTGTCTCCTGTATGTAAGTAGAAACATGTAATATCAGAAATGGTATGCCTACGGCTACTCACACTAAACTCAGAAGTAAATAAATCTACTAGAAGACTTCCAGTTTCATCCCAGAGATGTATACAGCTGGAAAGCATCATTTCCATCCCACAACAAAATATAAGCCCGAGCAAATGAAATATTAACAATTTTTCTTGCACTCTTCAGAAAACTACAGTTGCAAGGCAGACAGCTTACTGAAATCTGTAGAGAGACAGGAACTTGAAGGGAGAAACAGGACCTATGCATCTGCTTATTTGGATTGATGCCACCAAAGGCCATACAAATCAGTAAGAAGATTAAAATAATAATTTTTAATGCACTAATAAAGGCTGAATTTAGGTGAGTGTGGAAAGCTAGAGTGGCTATATTAATTTCAGATAAAAGAGACTTCAGAATAAGAAGTATTATTGCGAACCAACAGGACACATTATAAATTCTCCAAGAAGACATGGAAATCCTAAATGTATATATGTACCTAAAAACAGAGCTTCAAAATGAAGTGAAAATAGATTTGAAAGAAGAAATAGACAAGTCCACTATTATAGTTGGAGACTTTATTATTCCTCTCTTAGTAATTGATAGAATAAATAGGCGGAAAATCATTAAGGACATAGGAGACCCAAACTATAAGTATGTAACTATGATCAACCGTATATAGTATCAGTCAACGTACTTTTTTTTTTTTTTTTTTTTTTTTTTGAGACGGAGTCTCGCTCTGTTGCCCAGGCTGGAGTCCTGGGGCGCGATCTCGGCTCACTGCAAGCTCCGCCTCCCGGGTTCACGCCATTCTCCTGCCTCAGCCTCCCGAGTAGCTGGGACTACAGGCGCCCGCCACCACGCCCGGCTAATTGTTTGTATTTTTAGTAGAGACGGGGTTTCACCGTGTTAGCCAGGATGGTCCCGATCTCCTGATCTGGTGATCCGCCCGCCTCGGCCTCCCAAAGTACTGGGATTACAGGCGTGAGCCACTGCGCCCGGTCCAGTCAATGTACTTAATAGAGTTAATGCTATGAAATCTCCTCTGATAATTTTTATTAGTGTCTGATATATTCTAATGCATCAGATTTCACTTTTTCTTTTTTTTTTTTTTAGAAAGTCTATAATTTTGGTCCATGTATCTCCTCTCAGACTGAAGATTTTTACTTGTGAGCTTTTTAAATTAATAGGAATGATACTTTTTGCTTTCTTTCTTTTCTTGTTTTTTTTACAGTTTTATTAGGCATGCTGGAACCAGACCTCCCATCCTCACACTGTGGTGTCAGGGACTTCTGCCTCATGTGTCTTTTCAAATAATAACAATATGCTGATACCCAAAGTATATGGTACCGGTTTAGAGTCTTGAATTTTAAAAACCTGAATATGGAAAGAACCTGCCCATCCACTTTGGAATGCCCCTGTTAAGCTCACCTTACAGCATCAGAAGTGGACTCAGCAGCCACCTATTAGATCCAATATGAAATGCCCTAAATACTCCCCTTACGTGGTGCCTGGAGGACCTCAGTCTTAAGCTTCTCCTTTGAACTGAGGGCCTGACAAGGCCTATATAGGGCAGGCTGAGCCAAGCCCTGGCTTGGATTAGGGGTATCATCCAGGAATGGAATGAGCGAATGGCTTCTCCTTAAGGAAACGTTGTAAATGAAATGAACAATGACCTTCTTTTTCTTTTTCTTTTCTTTTCTTTTCTTTTTTTTTTTACTAGTTCAATCATTGTGGAAGAAAGTGTGGCGATTCCTCAGGGATCTAGAACTAGAAATACCATTTGACCCAGCCATCCCATTACTGGGTATATACCCAAAAGATTAGCTGTTATAAAGACACATGCATACATATGTTTATTGCGACACTATTCACAATAGCAATGACTTGGAACCAACCCAAATATCCATCAATGATAGGCTGGATTAAGAAAATGTGGCACATATACACCATGGAATACTATGCAGCCATAAAAAGGATGAGTTCATGTCCTTTGTAGGGACATGGATGAAGATGGAAACCATCATTCTCAGCAAACTATCGCAAGGACAAAAAACCAAACACTGCATGTTCTCCCTCGTAGGTGGGAATTGAACAATGAGAACACCTGGACACAGGGAGGGGAACATCACACACCGGGGCCTGTGGTGGGGTGGGGGAGGGTAGAGGGGTAGCATTGGTAGATATACCTAATGTAAATGACAAGTTAATGGGTGCAGCACAACAACATGGTGCAGGTGTACATGTGTAACAAACCTGCACGTTGTGCACATGTGTCCTAGAATTTAAAGTATTAAAAAAGAGATACTTTTTGCATTCTAATGCTGTTTTTATAATTTATGTTTTGAAAGTCTATCGAAGTTAACTTGTGGTCTAAAATATACTCCTTTTTTTGGCAAATGTTCCGTGTATACCTACAAAGAGGATATACTCTGTACTATCAAGATTTAGATTTACTTTACTGATTATGTCGCATAGGTCTTATTAATGTTTTATTGACTTCATCACAGCTGGATCAGCAAGGTTTATTAAAATATTCTACTATTATTGTGTTTCTGTCTATCTTGGAAACTCACGTAGTTTCTGCCCTATGAAAGCTGTGTCTTTCTCATTGGGTGAATAAATACATATCAATAATTATACTTTTTATAAAATTTAGCACTGGAAAGTATCAATTTTTGCCTTTTAAATATTCTGATTGCTATGTCTTCAGATATTAAAATTTCCAAATTTACTTTCTTTATATTTCTATGCTTGTATATTTATCCTATTATTTTATCATTCTGATTTTTTTGTTGTAGGTGTGTCCTTAGTATATACCATAGCATTTATTTTTGCTTTGTTGACCCATTTGAACATTTTTTCTTTTAGTATATATGTTTTGCACTTTTTAATTTATTGTTAAGATTAACATGTTTGCCTTCAGTTCTGCAATATTGTATTTCATTATATATGGATATATTATCTATGTATTAACATAAATATAGATGTAGATGTAGTCTACTATGTAATTTGATTTATTTGTTTTTTATTTTTTGTTTTATTATATTTCAAAATGTTTGTTTTCTCGTTCTAATGGTTACCTGCATATTAAATTCATTTATACAATACTTTTAATGCCCATCCACTTTTTGGAGGCTACCAGTTTATTCAGTACTCTTAGAAGAAAAATTAACTTGTACTGTCTTCCAGTCCCTAATCTTCTTCATCCTCAGCAATCTAAATTTAAACCATATACTTGGTATTAGTGAGCTTGTTCTACTTTTCATTTATACCTCCAATTCATGAATGATTGTTGTAGTTATACTGTTTCTATTTTGTAGGAGAATGTAACTATCATATACTATATTATCTTTTAAGAAATGATTACTTAGTTTTATTTCAATAGGTAAATATAAATTTTATGCCCATAACTAGTCTTTATGCCAGTGAATCTCTGGTCATTTTAATATTTTGAAGCTTATTTTCTAGTAGATTATTTAGGAAATTCTCATGGCAACAATATTTCATATTCCTCACAGTTTATTTATAAAAGAAAGTCAATTTGACTAGATTAGTATTTGTGAATAACAATGTTTTTTTCCTTGAAATATTACATATGTTGCTCCATTGTATTCTGGCATAAAACACTCACCTGAAAAGGTCTTGAGTCAATCTATATTTTTTCCATTGTAAGTGACCTGGTTTTTGTGTCTGGACTCTTAAGATATTTTTTCTTCAGGTTTCAATTCAATATTTTTACTACAATATATTGTAATTTTGTCCATTCTGGGTTGATTTCCCCCAGGTATGTGATATAGTTTTTTGTTTTCATTTTTTGCTTTTGTTATTTTTAATTGACAATAATAGTTGTACATATTTATGAAGCAGAGTGTGATATTTTGATATATATGTTCAATGTATAATGATCAAATCAGGGCAATTAACATATCTATTGCCTGAAACATTTATCATTTCTTTTTATTGGTAACATGAAAAATCTGCTCTTCTAGCTATTTGAAAATATAGGGTAAGTTGTTAATTATAGTCACCCTATAGTGCTGTAAAACACTAGAATTTATTCCTCCTATCTAGCTGTAATTTTGTATCTGTTAACCAGCCTCTCAGGATCATCCCCCCATCTTCTCAGCCTCTGGTAACCACAATGCTACTCTCTACTTCTATGTCATCAACTTTTTCACTTCCACATATGAGTGAAAGCATTAGGAATTTATCTTTCTGTGCTAGGCTTATTTCACTTAACATAATGTCCTACAAGCTCCTCCATGTTGCCTCAAATGACAGCATGTCATTCTTTTTTCTGGCTGAATAATATTCTACTGTGTATATATACCACATTTTCTTTTTCTATTCATCCACTGATGGACATTTAGGTTGATTCCATATCTTTGCTATTGTGAATAGTGCTGCAATAAACACAAAACTCTCTTGTCATACTCATTTCCTTTCCTTTGGATAAATGTCAAAGAGTGGGATTAGTGGGTCATATGATAGTTTTTTAGTTTTTTGAGAAATCTCCATACTGTTTTGCATAATAGCTGTTCTAATTTACATTCCCACTACCAGTGTAGAAGAGTTCCCCTTTTTCCTCATCCTCTCCAGCATTTGTCATTTTTGTCTTTTTGATAATATCCTTTCACTGGGGTGAACTGATATCTCATTGTGGTGTCAATTTACATTTCCCTGATGATTAGTTACTAAGTATATTTTTCATATACCTGTTGGCCATATTTATGTTTTTTTATGAAAGATGTCTGTTTAGCTCATTCCTCATTTCTTAATTGGATTTTTTTTGTTTGTTTTTGGCTTTTATTGTATATTCTGGACATTAATCTCTTGTCAGATGAATAGTTTGAAAATATAATTTCTTCCATTTTGCAGGTTATCTATTCATTCTGTTGATTTTTTCCTTTGCTTTGGAGAGTTTTTAGTTTAATAATATCTCACTTGCTTATTTTTTCTTCTGTTGCCTGTGCTTTTGAGTTCTTAATAAAATCTTTGCTCAGACCAATGTCCTGAAGCATTTCCCCTATGTTGTTTTCTAGTAGTTTTATACTTTCAAGCCTTACAACTAAGTATTTAATCCATTTTGTGTTTATTTTTGTATATGGTGAGAGAGAAGGGTCTAGTTTCATTATTCTGCATATGAAATCCAGTTTTTCCAACACCATTTATTGCAGATTGCAGAGACCATTCTTTCGTCAGTGAATATTCTTGGTACCTTTGGTGAAACTCAGTTGGCTGTAAATACATGGATTTATTTCTGGGTTTTCTATTCTCTTCCGTTGGTGTATATATCTGTTTTTATGCCAATACCATGCTGTATTGGTTACTATAGCTTTGTAATATATTTTGAAGTCAGGTAGTCTGATTTCTCCAGCTTTGTTCTTTTCACTCAGGAACGCTATGGCTATTTGAGGTCTTTTGTGGTTTGATATACATTTTAGTATTGTTTTTTCTATTTCTGTGAAGAATCTCATTGATATTTTGATAGGGATTGCACTGAATCTGTAGACTTCTTTAGATAGTATGGTCATTTTCACTATATTCTTCCTTTCAATGAACATGGAATATCTTTCCATTGTTATGTGTCCTTGATTTTTTTCATCTGTGTTTTATGGTTTTCTCTGTAGAGATCTTTCACCTTTTTGGTTAAATTTGGAATAAATTTGGTTAAATTTATTCCTAGGCACTTTTCTTGGTAGCTATTTTTAACGTGATTGCTTTCTTGATTTCTCTTTCATTGGCTCATTACTGGTGGAGCTTTCAGGTTTTCTATATATAATATAATGTTGTTGGCAAAGAAAGACAATTTGACTTTCTCCCAATTTGGATGCCCTTTATTTATTTCTCTTTTTAAGTTTCTCTGTCTAGGACTTACAGTACCATGTTGAATAAGAGTGGTCACAGTGGGCATTCTTGTCTTGCTCCAGTTCTTACAGAGAAAACTTCCAGCTTTCATGTTGAGGTATGTTCCTTCTATACTTGAGAGTTTTTAATCATGAAGGAATGTTAATTTTTGTGAAATGCTTTTCCTGCATCTAATGAGATGGTCATATGGGTTTTATGCTTAATTCTGTTGATGTGATATACACATTTATTAATTTGCATATGCTAAATCACCTTTGCATCCCTGGGATAAATCCCCAGTTTGTCATGGTATATGATCTTTTTAATGTGCTAGTAAATTCAGTTTTCTAGTATTTTTTGAGGATTTTGAATCTATGTTTATTAGTGATGTTGATCTAAAGTCTTTGTTGTTGTTTCCTTCTCTGGTTTTTGTATCAGGATAATGTTGGCTTTGTAGAACGAGTTTGGAAGAATTCTCTTCAATTTTTTGAAGAGTTTGAGTAGAATTTGTACTAGTTCTTTAAATATTTGGTAGAATTTAATGGTGAATCCATGAAGTTCTGTGATTTTATTTGATGGGAGATTTTTTATTACTAATACAATCCTGTTACTCACAATTGGTCTGTTTAGGGGTTCCATTTCTTCATGATTCTGTCTTGGTAGGTCGTATCTGTACAAAAATTTATTCATTTTTTTTCTAAGTTTTCCAATTTGTTTATGTATGCTTGTTCCTAATAGTTTCTAATGATCCTTTTTATTTCAAGGTTATCTGTTGTAATTTCTGTTTTTGTTTCTGATTTTATTTATTTGCATCTTTTCTATTTTTTGGTTATTCTGGCTAGAGGTTTGTTGATTATCTTTCAAAAAACTAATTTTTCATTTTTTGATTTTTCTTTGTTTTTAAAGTCTCAATTATGTTTATTTCTGCTCTGATCCTAATTATTTCTTTCCTACTAATTTTAGTTTATTCCTTGAGATGCATCATTAAGTTGTTTATTTAAAATCTTTTTGCTTTTTTGATGTAGGCCTTTATTGCTTTTAAACTTTTCTAAATAGCACTTTTCCTGTATCCCATGGGTTTTGCCATGTTATGTTTCTATTTTCATTAGTTTCAAGATAGTTTTTAATCTGGTCTCATTAACCCAGGAAAAGACATCTTTGCCAAACCCCAAAAACAAAAAGCCTTAATCCAATTCAACCAGAGCCCGAATTTTTATCTTTCGGCTGTATGCATTTTTAACAGTCACCCCTCAACTAATACACCTTTTTCCATTTTAGCCTCACTTCACTAATTCTCCAAATTTAGGTATCCTTTTAAAGCCACCCCATTCATTTCCACCCCATTTTTAATTTCCTCATTTTCCCATTGGTCATTTAGGAGCATGTTGTTTAATTTCCATGTATTTGTACAGTTTTGAAAGTTTTTCATGTTGTTGATTACCTGTTCTATTCCACTGTGGTCAGAAAAGATACTTAAATAGCTGGGAGCAGTGGTTCACACCTGTAATCTCAGCACTTTGAGTGGCCATGGTGGGAGGATTGCTTGAGTTCAGGAGTTCAAGACTAGCCTGGGTAACACAGTGAGACCTCATCTCTACTAAGGATTTTTTAAAAATCACCTGAGCATGGTGGCATGTACCTGTAGTCCCATCTACTCAGGAAACTGAGGTGAAACGATCTCTTGAGCCTGGGAGACAGAGATTACAGTGATCCAAGATTGTGCTACTGCACTCCAGCCAGGGCAACAAGAAAAAAAAGAATACTTGATATAATTTCAAATTTAAAAATTTTATTGAGATGTTTTGTGTTCTAACATATGGTCTATCCTGAAGAATGTTCCATGTGATGATGAAATGAATGTGTATTCTGCAGCTGTTGATGAAATGTTTAGTAAATGTTTGGCCAGTTGCAGTGGCTCACATCTGTAATCCCAATACTTTAGGAGACCAAGGCGGGTGGATCACCTAAGGTCAGGAGTTCGAGACCAGCCTGGCCAACATGGTGAAACGCCGTCTCTACTAAAAATACAAAAATTAGCTGGGTGTGGTGGCAGGCACCTGTAATCCCAGCTACTTGGGAGGCCGAGGCAGGAGAATTGCTTGAGCCTGGGAGGCGGAGGTTGCAGTGAGCCAAGATCGCAAGATCCTGCCATTGCACTCCAGCCTGGTTGACAAGAAAGAAACTCTGCCTCAAAAAAAAAAAAAAATTAGTAAATGTCTGTTAGTTCCATTTGATCTAAAGTCCCATTTAAATTTATCGTTTCTTTGTTGATTTATTTTTCTGTCTGGATGATCTGTTCAATTCTCAGAGTGGGGTGTTGAAGTCCTCATCTATTATTGTGTTGGAGTCTATGTCTCCCTTTATATCTAATAATATTTGCTTTATATATCTGCATGCTCCAATGTTGGCTACATATATATATATATTGACATTTGTTATATTCTCTTGCTGAATTGATCCTATTACCATTAAATAGTGGATTTTCAGCCCCTTTTTTACAATTTTTGATTTCTGTCTGTCTTATATGACATAAATATTGCTACTCCTGCTCAATTTTGGCTTCTGTTTGTATGGACTGCCTTTTTCCAACTCTTCATTTTCAGTGTATCGGTGTCTCTTGAGGTGAAATGAGTTTCTTATGGGTGGGCTATGTTTGAATTTTTTAAAAAAATTATTCATTCAGCCAGTCTATATCTTTTGATTGAGATATTTAATCTTCTTACATTCAAGATTGTTATTGATAAGTGAGGACTTACTCTTATGTTGTCAATTGTCTTTTGGTTATTTTGTATATCTTTTGTTCTTTTATTTCTGTTTTTCTTGGAGGTTTGGTGGTTTTCTGTGGTGATAAGGTTTTATTCCTTTTCCTTTCTCCTCTGTATCTGTTCTAGCAATGAGTTTTATATTTTTGTGTGTTTTCATGATGATAGTTATGACCTTTTGCTTCCAGATGTAAGACTTCCTTGAACATTTCTTGTAATGCTAACTAGTGGTGTTGATTTTTTTAGTTTTTCTTGTCTGGGAAAGACTACTTCTCCTTTGTCTCTGAATTATAACTTTGCTAGGCATAGCATTCTTGGTTAGCACTTTTTTTTTCCTCAGCACTTTGGATGGATAATCCCAATCTCTCATGGTCTATGAGGTTTCACCTGAGAAACTTGCTGTTGGTCTGATGGAGATTCCCTTATATGTGACCTGTTACTTTTTCTTGCAGTTTTTAGAATTATCTTTCTGTCTTTGTGTTTTGACAATTTGTCTATGATGTTCCTCGGAGGGTACATTTTGAATTAAATATATTTGGGACTCTTTGAGCTTCCTGGATCTGGATGTTCATACCTCTCCCAAGACTTGGGAATTTTTCAGCTATTATTTTAGTCAATAGATTTTCGGTGCTTTTTCTAGTCTCTTTGCCTTCTGGCAATCCCATAAGGGAAAATTTTGTGCACTTAATGTCATCTCATAAGTCCTGTAGGCTTTCTTTACTCTTTTTCATTCTTATTTATTTATTTTTCTCTGATTTTACAATTTCAAATGACTTATCTTCAAGTTCAGAGGCTTTTTCTCTTCTGCTTGATCGAGGCTGCTGTTGAAGCTATTATATTCTTTATTTCATTAATTGAATGCTTTAGCTATACAATTTCTTTTTGGTTCTTTTGTATGATATCCATCTATTTATTAAATTTCTCATGCCCATCATGAATTGGTTTTTCATTTTTGTTGAAATGCCTTTCTGTATTCTCTTGCATCTCCCTGAGTTTCCTTAAGATTATTATTTTTAATTCATTTTATGAAAATTCATAGGCTTTCTTTTTTCTGTGGTGTGTTACTGGAGAGTTATTGTGTTCTTTTGGTGCTGTCATATATCCTTGCTTTTCCATGTGTTTTGTGTCCCTGCATTAATGTTTGTGCATTGGTAGAGCAACTACCTCTTTCACATTTTTGCAAAGTGGCTTTCATAGAAGAAGACTTTCACTTGAAGATGGGTCTTTGTGTCAATTGAGAAGAGTGTGGTGACTTTGGTTCCAAGTAGGTGCAGTGATATAGTATCCATGAAACTTCCTCTGCTGCTGTCAACATCAGTGATTAGTGTGGGTGTCTCAGTGACCTAGGATATGGGAGTTTGTGGCAGCAGTGGTGGTGCCATTATTAGTTGTTAAGTTTCTTGGTGTTGAGGGCTTTTGAGGTCCTCCATTATTCTCATTTTCTCCACAGTGAGGAACTAAGCCAAAGGAATCTCTCATCCTGTTGGTTTTGATATGGTCTACAATCAGCTGCAGCCTCCTGTCCCTTTGGATAGCAGGAGTGGCCTTTACTGTACTGTTTTCCCAAGTATCAGAGTACCACTTTAGCTCATGCACAGGAGGATGTGGCTGTTCTGGGAGGCCAGAACACCTCTTCCTTGGGATGCCAGGTGTTGCTTTAGCCCCAGCAAAGGAAGATAGGGTACCGCAGGAACTGGAAGGAGTATATTGCATGGCTTTACCAAAGTACCCCTTCCCTAAAAGGCTGTATGTAGCTTTACTTTGAGTCCCATTGATAGGGACAGGAGGTAGGGAAATTCTGAGCAGAAGAGGGTGGGTCCCTAGCAAAGACCCCAGCCTCAAGCCTGGAACCACAGCCCGAAGTGAGAACATACATCCCTGTTTTCTTGCTCAAATATTGCCTTTTCCAAAACCACCCATGGCCCACCTCCCGCCAATCCTGTGCCCATAAAATCCCCAGGCTCCACCAGTAAAGAGAGAAGAGGAGAAGCAGCTGGACATTCGAGACTATGGTTGGATGTTAGAGAGAAGCAGCTTGACTTCAGAAGGATGGGTTGATGGCGTAGCTTTGGAGAGGAGTCTGGTCAGGTACAGCCAGGCTCTGAGGGAAGATTACATTCCTGCTTCATCTCCTTTTCAGCTCCCCTTCATTCAGCTGACAGTCACTTTCATCAGCAATAAAATCCCCCACATTTACTATCTCCAGTTTGTTTGTGTGACCTCATTCCTCCTGGATACTAGACAAGAATTCAGGTGCAGGTGCAAAAGGTTGTCACACTGACCCTCCACTGAGCTCTGAATACTTAAGCCATCTGCGGATGGCAAAGCTAAAAGATCACTGACTATAATACTCCTTCTGGGGCTTCAGGAGTCAGGGGAACCCTGCTAGATGCTGCTGTGGAGTCAATACAGAGTTTGTTCCTACAAGAACCCAAAAGTGCTCACCCCCAGCTCCTGCAATTGCTCACCAGTGTGCTCCCTCCTGTGAAGGTTTGAGCACCGTGGGTTCAAGTGATTGAAGTTCACCCCTGCTGGTGCCTATGCACTCCAGTTCCCACCCATGAAGGAGTCAGGGAAAACTGTGGAGCCAGGTAAAGCTACAACTTGGAGGGGTTTTTGGAGCATTTCTGCCAAAGCACCATTTCTGTAGGAGGCAGTGTTCATCTTCAGCTCTGGCTCCTATATGCAGGGCACAGCAGCAACTGGAAGGGGTAGATGGAGCATCTCCACCGAAGGACTATTTCCCTAGGAAGGAGTGCACAGCTTTAGCTCTATCCAAGGGTGCAGGGCACAGCTGTGACTGGGAGAGACAGATAAAGTGGCTTTGTTAAGGTACTGTTTTCTTGAAAGGCTATGGGCAGCTTCACCTCAGATTCCTAGGGGCAGGATGCAGCACCCATTGGGATGGATAGATGTAGCAGCTCTGCCAAGGCATCGTTTCCTTAGGCGGCAGTGTCTGGCTTTTAGCTCCAGCCTGAGTGGGCTGTGGTGCAGCTGTGACTAAGCTGAGTAGGCGAAGGGGCTCCGTTGCCACCTAGACCCACAAGGAAGAGTGTAACAGCTGCTCACAGCTCTGTTGTGCCCCTCTGGTGCCACTTGCAGTAGAAGCAAGACACACTCTTGCAGCAGTTTCACTTCCAAGATGACATAGTGCAGTAGCCATGTGGGCTGCAGGGGCAGGACACAGTGTTAATTCTTTCTCTAGGGAGAGCATACAGGTGTGGACTCCAGGCACCTCTCTCAGCTGGGTTTAGTCCCTGTGAAGCTGCAGGGTGAAGATTCTAGGTGTCCAAGGTGTTGGGAACTGCTGAGATCTTCTGATTGACCATTTCCCCTCCAGCAGAAGTTTCTCCTGCATCCTAGGTGATTCTGGCTCAGGGATAGGGTGATGGAGGCTAGGTGTTTCCTTCTGTTCTCTATCAGAACTATCCTGAGCTTCTGTGCTCACCAGTTTCTGCTAATTCTTTGATGTGCTCTGTGCTCTCCTTTACTTATTTCTCTCAAAATGTAGTTGTTTCTTGGTTGTTTTGGTTGTCTCTGTTTGGGGGGTGGCAAGGATGAGTGCTAGGGGTCTCTAGTTGGCCATCTCGCTGACATCAGACTCACAGGATCTTCTAATATATAGTTTCAAGCCTTTTTGAAATTTTAGAAATAGTTTTCTTTGGTTGTAATGTTTAATATGTATTCTGTCCTATTGCTTTGGATTTCATCTTCAGTGACTTTTGTTATGTATGTATTGAGTCTTTTTTGCAAGTCATCTGACTAGCACTTTCTCTCAAATACTTTTAATCACTTTCATTATTTATTTTTCAATCATGTCCTTTCCATATCTCTTTCTCTTTGTCACTTTGTTATTTTTATTTGCTTTAGTGTTATTTTCAATTTGGTCTTCAATTGTGAAGTAACTTTTTAATTCTTTTATTATCTTCCTCTTCAAATCTTTCTTGTCTCCTTTGTTCTCATTGATGAGTTTTTCTAATTCTGCTTTATGCCAATCCTATTTTCTTTATTGCTCTGCTATGTCTTCAATTTCTTTTAGCTTGTTTTGAAATTTTCTTTATTTTTTATTTCCTTATTTATTTTACTTTTATTTTAAGTTCAGGGTACATGTACAGGTTTTTATGTAGGTAAACTTGTGTCATGGGGGGTTTGTTGTACAGGTTATTTCAGCACCTGGGTATTGAGAATAGTACTCATTAGTTATCTTTCCTGATTCTCTCCCTCCTCCCACCCTTCACCTTCTGATATGCCCCAGTATGTGTGGTTCCCCTCTGTGTCCATGTGTTCTCATTTAGCTCCCACTTGTAAGTGAGAATATGTAGTATTGGTTTTCACTTCCTGCGTTAGTTTGCTAAGGTTAATGGCCTGCAGTTCCATTTGTGTTCCTGCAGACAACATGATCTTATTCTTTTTATGGCTGCATGGTATTTCATGGTGTATATGTACCACATTTTCTTTATCCAGTCTATTATCAATGGGAACTTAGGTTGGTTCCATGTCTTTGCTATTGTGAATAGTGCTGCAATGAAAATATGCATGCATGTGTCTTTATAATGGAAAGATTTATATTACTTTGGGTATATACCCGGTAATGGGATTGCTGGATTGAATGGTATTTCTATTTTTAGGTCTTTGAGGAATTGCTACACTGTCTTCCACAATGGTTGAATTAATTTACACTTGCAGCAACAGTGTATAAGCATTTCTGTTTCTCCACAACCTTGCCAGCGTCTTTTGTTTTTTCACCTTTTAATAATAGCCATTCTGACTGTTGTGTGATGGTATCACATTGTGGTTTTGATTTGCATTTCACTAATAATCAGTGATGTTGAGCTTATTTTAATATTATTGTTGGCTGCATGTATGTCTTCTTTTGAAAAGTTTTTGTACATGTCCTTGTCCTTCTTTTTAATGGGGTTGTTTTTTTTTCTTGTAAATTTGTTTAAGTTCCTTATAGATGCTGGATATTAGACCTTTGTCGGATGCAGTTTGCAATAATTTTCTCCCATACTGCAGGTTGTCTGTTTACTCCGTTGATAGTTTCCTTTGCTGTGCAGAAGCTCTAGTTTAATTAGATCCCATTTGTCAATTCTGGCTTTTGTTGCAATTGCCTTTGGGATCTTCATCATGAAATCTTTGTCCATTCCTATGTCCTGAATGGTATTGCCTTTTTGCTATTCGCTTTCTATATGTCTTAATGTCTTTTGGTTCTTCTCTTTCTCCATTACTGCTGTATTTTGTCTTAAATATATATTTGTTATTGTACCATTTTAATTCTCTTGTCATTTTTTGTACTATATATATTTTTAGTTATTTTCTTAGTGGTTGTCTTAGGGATTACAATTAACATCTTAATTTATACAAATCCAGTTTGGTTTAATATTAACTAATTTCAATAGTATACAAAACTACTCTTAGATAGCTCAGTCCCCCACATCCTTTATGCTGTTATTGTCACAGATTGCATCTTTATACATTGTGTGCCTGCTAACTTAGATCTAGAATTGTTTCATCATGCTGTTGTTTTTTAAATAATATAGAAAAATAATGAATTGCAAACAAAAATACACGTATACTGTCTTCTATATTTATTCGTTAGTTATTTAGATGTCTTTAAATACCTTAAACCAAAAAGTCTCTCAGTCTTTGAAATGGGGCTCTGTATGCATTTTGAGTATACTTCAACACTCAGCCAGACAGCTGACAACTCAACCTTATCCTTCACTTCCTGATTGCATAGAGCCCCAATGTCAGTCTGAAGTTAGAGCTTAGAGCATTCTTAGGTATTTCCTAAAAATGCACATAGCACTCGTCATGAGCATATCACTACACTCATGTGGCCTAGGCTAGATTTTCAGGAATACATCAAAGCTTTTCAGATCTCTCCTATGGCCATCTCATTCCTCTGCTTTTCTTTTTAAAACAGTTTGGTTGTTCTAAGATTTCCCCCAGTGCCTGTCCACAAAGGTAACCACAAGGTAAATAGTTGCCTGTAATTGATTTTGATAACACCACTACAGGGAAAGGCTTTTGGGCAGGAAGGGAGAAAGGGAAGGATTTTCATACTGGCTGAACTCTGAGTCAGGTCAAATGCAGATAGCCTTGCAAGTAAGATATTTTAGGGAATGACCAGATAAGTAAAATAATGACAATTCTTTGGGAATTTGAGGCTATTTAAGATTTTGAAAGAGCTCTGGTCTCCTTCTTTATGTGACTTTCAGGCTGCTGGTTTTCACTGAGTGTGAGTCGTTGTCTGAAGAATAAGGATGGGACTTGGGCAGGTTAAAATGACACAAAGCTTGCTGTTCTTACTGAGATAGAGCTTCTTCTTTCCTTCTTTCCCCCCCTTCCTTCCTTCCTTCCCCCCTCCTTTCTTCTTTCACTCCCTCCTTTTATTTTTTCCTCCTTTCCTTCCTTCCTTCCCTCCCTCCCTCTCTGTCTTCTTTCTCTCTCTCTCCCACTTTCCTTCTTTCCTCCCTCGCTCTCTCCTTCCTTCCTTCCCCGCTCCTTTCTTTCTTTCCCTCCCTCCGTCTTTTCCTTCCTTCCTTCTTCCCTCCCTCCCTCCCTCCCTCCCTTCCTTCCTGTCTTCCTTCCTTCCTTCCTTCTCTGTCTTCCTTCTCTCTCTCTCTTTCTTTTCTAAAAGCCCCCTGGGTTGCTGCAAACTTTTGGTTAATTTCCATAGTTCTGAAATAGTCAATTTTGGCCATTTTTGCCAGTTTTCTCATTGCTTTTATGGAGGAGAGAATTTTCAGAAGTCCTTATCCAGCCATTGTACTGACATCCAGAGCCACTGGACTTTAAGCTATGGAGTGAACTTGTCTAATGAGCTTATTGGCAGTGATTTGGATGGACCAAAACCAAAGAGGTTTTCCTGTAATGATTACTTTGCTTTAGATTCCAGGACCTTCCTACATATATGGGATAGATTTGGAAAAGATGCCCAACAACAATGATTGAGACTAAATTTAGTATTAAGTTAGATACTCTGGGAGCCTTAAAGTGAGATTTAGTTGAGTCAAAGAAATTAAAGTTACTTGGCATTTCCTGCACATTTGATTTTGAGGTGGCAAATTAATATCTGTTACAGTAGCCTCTCACTGCTTTTCTTTCTTTCTTTCTCTTTCTTTCTTTCTTCCTTCCTTTCTTTCTCTCTCTTTTCTTTTCTTTTTCTTTCTTTCTTCCTTCCTTCTTTCTTTTCTTTTCTCTTTTCTTTTCTTCTTTTACCTTAAGTCTCTTTGTCTTCAAATCTGTTTCACACACTCATGATTGGTGAGGCTTCTAAACACTCACTGTCATCCAAAGACTCCTTTGTGATTTCCCAATTAATTACAGCAATTTAAAAAAATAACTGAGAGCTTCTGGGGCACCAAGAGCTCCCTACACAACACACGCGCGTGCACACACACACACATCATGCAAATAGGGCTTTTGTTTTATATACTAAGTTTCAACATATGATGGTTGATTGCTAAGAAAAATGTTTAAAACTGATTACTCGATAGTATTTTTTCTCAAACACAAATGAACTGGTGAACTTGATAAAGCCAGATCCCCTGCCTTCACCTTCAGAGATACTTATATATAGTAGGTTTATATGGTGAGTATAATAACAGGTCGTTTTCAGACAACCACTCAGAAAAAGCAAAAAGCAAAGTACAAGAGTATGAAAAAGGCAGCATTCAAAATGTCTCATAAATTGGTAAAGCCTACTTTTGCAAACTTGAAAGAGGCTGCTATCCCAAGATCATCTGTTATATGTATTTTGCTCATGCTGTGCCTTGGCCGAATTATTTACTTCTATCTGACATGCATTATTTGTCTTTTGTGCTTGACTTCATTCTACCCTTCCTTAAGGTTTAGCTGAAATTTCACCTTCTCCAGTTTATTGACCCTACCTAATTTAGCCTACAATGATCAGAAGGACAAATTGGGCTAAATGCTACTGTTTCTCCAAGAACAGCAACGATTGCTTAGTTTAAAATTTTCTGATTCCATCACCTTAGGGTTTAAATATGACTTGCTTTTCTCTCCCTGGTTAGCTGGAAACTCTTGCTGGGCCTGTCAGCCAAACCTGGCCTGAGACCACAGGGCAGGGAGACAATCCTGATCCAAAGATGTGTCTAGGAACAATATGGAAACGAAAAGCCAGGTGAATAGCTCCTCTCAAATGGCAATCTGACAGGACAGAGAGGCAAAACCCAGATGGAAGCCACTGAATAGAAATAAGGAGGCCCAGATGAGAGCAAGTTCTGAGTAAGGGCAAGGATCCAGTACCAGTATTTGTACTGTGAGCTTCATTTTTGTACAGGCTGGCAGCATGGGCATGGGTGGAGACATCATTGGATGCACTGACAGAGAGATGGAATCATAAATTACAAATTACATTTTTATTGCTCTTAAAAGGATAAAAAAAACACAATAAACTAATCCTAAAGGGCCACAACTTGCTTAACTCACTCCTAGAGAGACTATCTTTGGCCTTAGGTTTGGTTTTTTACTATTTTCCTTCAGTCTCAATATTAAGAGTTCCTCCAGGTGCTAAAGGATAGAGGGAAAAATATGAAATAATCTTATGCTATGTTGATGGTAACAGAAGCAAGATAAATGTTTATCGCTTCCATTTTAAATTTGAAATACTGATAAAGAGGGCTACCAATTGTACTGTATTAAATCAGCATTAAAATATATTTAATAATGTTGTAATTAATATACAGAACACTTTTATATAAGAAAAGTAGCTGATTTATTTTTTTCTCCCACAAAACTACTTTCAGTGTCATTTAAGATTATTTAGGCTGCTATGGTGGATCGTGCCTATAATCCTAGCACTTTGGGAGGCCGAGGTGGGTGGATCACTTGAGGCCAAGAGTTCCAGACCAGCCTGGCCAACATGGTGAAACCCTATCTCTACTAAAAATACAAAAATTAGCCAAATGTGGTGACACGTGCTGCTATAGTCCCAGCTACTCAGGAGGCTGAGGCATGAGAACCGCTTGAGACTTGGAGGCACAGGTTTCAGTGAGCCGAGATCACAGCACTGCTGGGTAACAGAGCGAGACTTCTTGTCTCAAAAAAAACCTCTGACTTGTTACCAAAAATGTTAATATAGTATTTTCTTAAATCACTCTATGCCATTTGATGATGCTTTCATACAATTTTCATGGTCAGTATACATACATGCATATACATATACATATATATGTATTATGTGTGTGTGTTTATATATCCACATATATATGTTTATTTATCTGCAAGTATAAGCACAGTAAGACAGAATAGAAATGTTACTGTGTATGTCCCTTTTCTCTTGTACTCTTCATTTCAACCTTTGCTTTTAATCTTATTCTTTCTTAATCTCTAAGTCTCCTTGATTGATACAGTGTAATATTTCTTTACTGTCATTGATATATTAAATAATTGTAGAAATGATACATATAATATACGATGGTATTCTCTTTTCTGGGGGAGGATGACCCCCACTGAATACCTGAAACCATGAATAGTGCTGAATCCTACATATATTATGTTTTTTTTCCATTAATACATACCTAAAATAAAGTTTAATGTATAAATTAGGCACAGTAAATAATAAAAAACTAATAAAATAATAATAACTAATAATAAAATAGGAAAATGTGAACAATATACTGTGCTAAACGTTATGTGAATGTGGTGTCTCTCTCTCTCAAAATATCTTCTTGTGCTGCCCTTAGCCTTCTTCCTGTGATGATGTGAGATGATACAATGCCTACGTGAGGAAGTGAGATAAATGGCAGCATTGTGATGAAGCATTAGGCTACTGTTGACCTTCTGTAGTCCTGAATCTGTATAACCATCCTTTGTCCTTTACTTGCAGTAAATGGCTTGGTGTCACTCAGTGTAGTGGATCCTTTGCTGAAGTCTTCATTCAGCTTAGCCTCAATGCTTTCTGATGCAATTTGTTGCCATTAATCAGAACACATTTTCTGTTCATGTCTCCCACCCACAAATTCAATGCCTTTTCCATCTTAACTAATCACTTATCACACCCTGTGCCTATAACTTGCAGTTTGAGGTACAGCAACAAAACTAGCACAACTTTCTTTTTTCTTTTTTTCATAATTTTGTGGATAGAAGATTGGTTCTTAACATAGATCTTTGCAATCTCAGCATATAATTTTTTTCTTTCTTTACTGAGAAATTTCATCTTTTCACTTAAAGGAAGTACTTTTTAGCTTCTCTTTGTCATATCTGAATTGTCAGCATCACTACTCTTGTGCTTTGGGTCCATGATTAAGTTTCTTGAACACAAGTACTGTGATACCTTAACAGTTGATCTGGTAACCATGATGGCTACTAAGTCACTTAACAGGCGGGATGCGTCCATAGCACAGATAGGCTGATTCACGTCCTGAGTGGGATGTACAAAATTTCATCATGCTATGCAGAACAGCAATCAATTAAAGCTTATGAATATTTATTTCTATAATTTTCCATTTAATATTTTCAGAGTATGGTTGACTTCAGTAACTGAAACTGTGAAAAGCAAAATTGCAGATAAAATGGAGTACTGTATAGTTAAATCCTTGAATAAACAAGAGACATTTATAGAAAGTGAATAATTTTTATAGTAAATTAAAGGGTATTAAATATAAGTAACTATAGGTAGAAAAATCTTATCTTGGGTTAGATATGTTTTATAAATTTATTTAAAAGCCGTATTTGTATAAACACATGCACAAAACACCTCAAGGTGATTGGTTACTCCTTAGACTTTCAGACAATATATTGAGTTTCAGGTTGAGAGAGAGGTTGTTTGATTTTTTCATTTTTCATTCATTTATTTATTTGTCGAGCCGACACTACATGCCAAATAAGCAACATAGGCAGTCTCTATTCTCATGGAGCTGCTATTCCAGTGAGGGAAGGCAGAAAGAAAGCAGGTAGACAGGTATTAAAAATGATGACATTTCAAATAGCTTTCAGAGTTATCATAAAAATAAAGATGAGGAGTGGAATATGGGGAAAGAATGACTGGAGGAGGCAGTGCTTTAAATGTAATGATAGGAAAGTTATCCTTGAGGAGATCTATCTAATCCAAAGCCTAAAATATGAAAAGCAGTTAGGCTGCTGAAAATATGAGAGAAACTGCTCTTAAGCAGAGTGTGAACACCCGGAGGCAGGAACACCCAGCGTAAACACCCAGAGGTGGAGTCAAGATTGGAAATGTGTGGGAGAGGAAGAAAACTAGGGCATTTGAGGTCTAATGAAACAGGCTGTAAGAAAGAGATGATGTAGAAGTAGTCAGGAGCTGGATGGTGTAGAGTCCTGTGGACTATGGTAAGGGATTTGCTTTATTCTAAAATTTATGAGAAACAAAAAGATTTCAGACATGAGAGTAAGATAATCTGATGATGAACAACATGGGCTACAAAGCAGGTGGGGGACCATCTGGTTTGGCTTTAATAGGTGTGTCAGATCAGTCATCCTAATTCTGTTCCTCTTTATCTTGTTTTAACTGCATCCAGAGCCAAGCAGGGGACTGTGAAGGGGCTAACCTCTTTTGAAGAACACAGCGGTTTAAAGGAATCTTTTGGAGAGTACTGAAGACCATAAAATGTTTGAATATTGGTAGATTGCCCGTGAAAGAACAATTGCCAGAGGGATTTAAAAATGCATATCAGGAACAAAATGTTCCCTTATTCATGGAATGCAGAGTAGAAACAGTGTAATTTCTCTCTCTTTCTCTCCCTCATTATAACTTCCTACATTTCTCTTTTTTAGCTAGTATATTGTTTAATCAGTAGTGTTTGATATCATTGTAAAAATACATTTAATAACACAGATTTTTTTCTCAAGTATTTTATAATAAAGGCCAATACAAAAGAGAGAGACCTAATATAAGGTTATTTCCTTCTACTTCAATTTTCTTCTCTTTCAATAGATGATAAATTTTCTTCCTTTGCTAGAGGCTCATAAGGAGGCACAATTGATAGGGCAATCAATTATATTTTACTTGGAAGGAATACAATTTCAATTAAAATATTATTTATTACAATCATATTACTATTCCATATTGCAAATAATACTCTATTCTTTTTTATCATTATACTTTAAGTTCTAGGATACATTTTCAAACCATACAGGTTTGTTACATAGGTATACACGTGCCATGATGGATTGCTGCACCCCTCAACCTGTCATCTACATTAGGTATTTCTCCTAATGCTATCCTCTCCAGCCCTCCTGCCCTTCAACAGGCCCCAGTGTGTGATGTTCCCCTCCCTGTGTCCATGTGTTCTCATTGTTCAACTCACACTTATGAGTGAGTACATGTGGTGTTCGGTTTTCTGTTCTTGTGTTACTTTGCTGAGAATGATGGTTTCCAGCTTCATCCATGTCCCGGCAAAGGACATGAACTAATCCTTTTTTATGGCTGCATAGTATTTCATGGTGTATATGAGAACTACAAACCACTGCTCAAGGAAATAAAATAGGACACAAACAAATGGAAAAACATTCCATACTCATGGATAGAAAGAATCAATATCATGAAATGGCCATAATGCCCAAAGTAATTTATATATTCAATGCTATCCCCATCAAGCTACCACTGACTTTCTTCACAGAATTGGAAAAAACAATTTTAAATTTCATATGGAACCCAAAAAGAGCCTGCATAGCCAAGACAATCCTAAGCAAAAAGAACAAAGCTGGAGGCATCACGCTACCTGACTTCAAACTACACTACAAGGCTATAGTAACCAAAACAGCCTGGTACTGGTACCAAAACAGATATATAGACCCAGGGAACAGAACAGAGGCCTCAGAAATAACACCACACATCTACAATCATCTGATATTTGACAAACCTGATTAAAAACAAGCAACGGGGAAAGGAATCCCTATTTAATAAATGGTGCTAGGAAAAATGGCTAGCCATATGCAGAAAGCTGAAAGTGGATCCCTTCCTTACACCTTATACAAAAATTAATTCAAGATGGATTAAAGACTTAAATGTAAAACCTAAAACCCTAGAAGAAAACCTAGGCAATACCATTCAGGACATAGGCATGGGCAAACACTTTACGACTAAAACACCAAAAGCAATGGTAACAAAAGTCAAAATAGACAAATGGGATCTACTTAAACTAAAGAGCTTCTGCACAGCAAAAGAAACTATCATCAGAGTGAACAGGCAACCTACAGAATGGGAGAAAATTTTTGCAATCTATCAATCTTACAAAGGGCTAATATTCAGAATCTACAAAGAACTTAAACAAATTTACAAGAAAAAACAACCCCATCAAAAAGTGGGTGAAGGATATGAAAAAACAATTTTTAATTTAATTTTATTTCTTGAAACAGGGCCTCTCTCTGTTGCTATAGCTGGAGCATAGCAGCATGATCGTAGCTCGCTGCAGCCTCAAATTCCTGGGCTCAAGAGATCCTCACACCGCAGACTCCTGAGTAGCTGGGACTACAGGCATGCATCATCACACCTAGATAATTTATTTATTTATTATTATTTTTGGTAGAGATAGGGTCTTGCTATGTTTCCAGGGCTGGTTTGAACTCCTGGATTCCAGCAATCCTCCCAATTAAGGCTCCCAAACTGCTGGGATTACTTTGGGTGTGAGCCACCATGCCAAGCCAATAAATACTTTTTTATATTTCCAAATAATTAGGTAATATTTTAAAAAAATTGTCAAACCAGTTAGAAAGAATAAAAATACTTAAAAATTCTTTAAGTAAAAAGCATTTGGCTTTTAAAAAGAGGTATTTGAGCCCTGTGTGGTGGCTCACACCTGTAATGCCAGCACTTTGGGAGGCCGAGGGTGGTGGATCACCTGAGGTCAGGAGTTGGAGACCAGCCTGGCCAACATGGTGAAACCCCATCTCTACTAAAAAAACACAAAAATTAGCTGGGTGTGGTGGTACACACCTATAATCCCAGCTGTTCTAGAAGCTGAGGCAGGAGAATTGCTTGAACCTGGGGGACAGGGGTTGCATTCAGCCAAGAAGGCATCACTGCAATCCAGCCTGGGCAATAGAGCAAGACTCCTTCTCAAAAAAAAAAAAAAAAAAAAAGAGATGTTTCATCTGATTGTCTACAAAATCCAAACCACCAATATCTCCAACGATCTCCTAATTATTTTCAAAAAAATTATGTTCCTTTTTTTTAATTGGCCCAGTAAGGGATTCTATCTTAAGTGTTCAAAGAGCAGAGGTCTTTCTGGAAGTAGGCTTGGAGTTAACGAGCAGCCTGGCTCATACACCTTTGTAGCAGCCGCTCTATGCCCTCATCATTTCCTTGCATGCCAAGACCCCCGGGAAGTCCCAGGGCAGACAACAAACAGCTCTGGGTGGCCTGGAGCTGGCCAAAGACCTTTGTGTATCCTGTAGGCCTTCTGAGACCACCTCCAGATATATTTTGGCTTTACTATTTTATGAAAATGATATGTTTGTGATAAATATCCAAGAAATATTTCTGTCTATATATATATATAGATAGATATTAGATATGATGTATAACAAATAACACATCATATAAAATATAATATATACTTTAAGGAAAACAGAATCACAAGATACATTCCTTTTCAATAAAAAAAATGCTGATTTAAAAAAATTTAACCAAAGAAAGCTAGTAAAGGAATTGCTAAACTTCAAATAATTTTTTCCTTTCAACAAAAGGTAATTAATCCCAGAGGATTCTTCCAAAACTAATTGAAAACATTATGAAAAACTTAAAGGTTGGTGACTATTTTAAAGCTATAAATTTCAGCAAGACAAAATCGGTTGATTACCATCTTGTAAAGATGAGGAAGTACCTCATTTAAGCTTCCTCTGGTTTTCCCTAATAATCAGAATACACTCTGATTTTGATATATTTTAAATTTTACAGTTCTAAGACATGTAGAATTTATAGTCTCTGTGTAGCTACCATTTCTACAATTGTTTTGTACTAACCTAAAATACACCATGAATCCATTTTACTATGGCTTCTCCATTTTAGAGTTCCTCGTTGGATTTATCTTTTGTTTGATTCCCTTTGATTGTCATTTTTATTTATTTGTTTGCTTGCTTGCTTTCATGTTCCAAAGGAGTACTACTCAGGAAAAGTGCTGCTTTTCCTGAGTTCTTGAACGCTCTGAATATTTTTCTGATATCTTCATATTTGAAGAAAACAGTTGCATTTAATGGTTGATTCACATTTGCTTCCATGACTAATTTATTCAACATTATTAATTGACTTTTTATTATGTGCCAGGGACTGAGGATCCAGGGTAAACAGCATAGACAACACTGTTGCCGTTGTAAAATGTACCATCCATTATTGGTAGAAAGACAGATAAATGCATCGGTTTTACATAGTGATATGTGTTGCAAAGAAGAAAAATAGGTTAATGGATAAGTTGGCTGTGAGCCATTTTAAGTGTGAAGGCTAGATAGTGCCTTCTTGGAGATGACTTTTGAGCTGAGTTAGCAATGACTGTAAAAGAAAGCCAGTTAAGTGGAGTTGGTTAAAAAAGTATTCCAAGCAAAAGAAACAGCAGAAAAACAAGTGCACAGGCCTTATAATAGAAAGGAAAAAAAGTTTTTTGAAGATTTGGAGAGGCAGAGATAACATAGTTTTTGCTGAAAAGTAGTAAATGAAAGTGGGAGTGGGTGTTGTATTAGTCTCTTCTCATACTGCCGTAAAGATACTACCTGAGACTGGGTAATTCATAAAGAAAACAGGTTTAATTGACTTACAGTTGTGCATGGTTGGTAAGGCCGCAGGAAACTTGCAATCATGTTGTAAGGTGAAGGGGAAGCAAGGCGCATATTCACAAGGCAGCAGAAGACAGCAAGAAAGTACAGGTGAAACTGCCACTTTTAAAACCATCAGATCTCATGCAACCACATCCACTATCATGAGAACAGCATGGAGGAAACCACCCCCATAATCCAATCACCTCTCACAAGGTCTCTCCCTTTACACATGGGGATTACAATTCGAGATGAGATTTGGGTAGGGACACAGCCAAACCATATCATTCTGCCTGACCCCTCCAAAATCTTATGTACTTTTCACATTTCAAAGCCAATCATGCCTTCCCAACAGTCTTCCAAATTCTTAACTCATTCCAGCATTAAGCCAAAAGTACAAGTCCAAAGTCTCATCTGAGACAAGGCAAGTCCTTCTGCCTATGAACCTGTAAAAGCAAAAGCAAGTTAGTCACTTCCAAGATATAATAGGGGTATGGGAATTGGTAAATGTTCTAATTCCAAATGGGAGAAATTGGCCAAAACGAAGGGGCCACAGCCCACATGCAAGTCTGAAATCCAGCTGGGCAGCCATTAAACATTAAAGCTCCGAAATTTCCTTTGACTCCATGTCTCACATCCAGGGCATGCTAATACAAGGAGTAGGCTCCCAAGGCCTTAGGCAGCTCCACCCCTGTGGCTCTGCAGGGTTCAGCCCCCTGGCTGCTTTCACAGGCTGTTGTTGAGTGCCTGCAACTTTTTGAGGTGCATGGTGGAAGATGTTGGTGTATCTATTTTTCTGGGGTCTGGAGGATAGTGGCCCTACTAGGCAGTGCCCCAGTGGCAACTGTGTGGGGGTTCCAGCCCCATATTTCCATATTTCCCTTTCACACTGCCCTAACAGAGGTTCTCCATGAGGGCTCTGGCCCTGCACCCTGCAGCAGACTTCTGCCTGGACATCAAGGTATTTTCTTTTCTTTTTTTTTTTTGACAGAGTCTTGCTCTGTTGCCCAGGCTGGAATAGGTGGTATGATCTCAGCTCACTGCAACCTCCACCTCCCAGGTTCAAGTGATTCTCCTGCCTCAGCCTTCTGATTAGCTGGGATTATAGGTGCCCACCACCACACCAGACTAATTTTTGTATTTTTACTAGAGATGGGGTTTCTCCATGTTGGCTAGGCTGATCTCAAACTCCTGACCTCAGGTTATCCACCCACCTCGCCCTCCCAAAGTGCTGAGATTGCAGGCATGAGTCACCACACCCAGCCCATCCAGCTATTTTCATACATCCTCTGAAATCTAGGGGGGAGGTTCCAAAACCTCAATTATTAACTTCTGTGCACCTGCTGACCCAACACCACATGGAAGTCACCAAGGCCTGGGGCTTGCACCCTTTGAAGTAACGGCCTGCAGTACATTGGCCCATTTTAACCATGGCCAGAGCTGGAGTGGCAGGGACACAGGACACCAAGTCCTGAGGCTGCACAGAGCAGCTGGGCCCTGGACCTGACTCACAAAATTATTTTTCCCTTCTCAGCCTCTAGGCCTGTGATGGGAGAGGCTGCTGTGAAGGTCTCTGACATGCCCTGGAAACCCCATGATCTTGGCTATTAACATTCAGCTCCTTGTTACTTATGCAAATTTCTGCAGCAGGCTTGAATTCTTCCCCAGAAAATGGGTTTTTCTTTTCTACCACATGGTCAGGCTGCAAGTTTTCCAAACCTTTATGCTCTGTTTCCCTTTTATACATACATTCCAATTTCAAGCCATCTATTTGTGAACAAATATAACTGAATGCTTTCAGAATAAGCCAGGTCACATCTTGAATGTTTTTCTGCTTAGAAATTTCTTCTGCCAGATACCCTAAATCATCTCTCTCAAGTTCAAAGTTCCACAGATCTCTGGGGCAGGGGCAAAATGCCACCAGTCTCTTTGCTAAAGCATAGCATGAGTAACCTTTGCTCCAGTTCCCAACAAGTTCCTCATCTCCATCTGAGACCACCTAAGCCTAGACTTTATCATCCATATCACTATTATCATTTTGGTCAAAACCATTCAACAAGTCCCTTGGAAGTTTCAGACTTTTGCACATCTTCTTGTCTTTTTCTGAGCCCTCCACAGTGTTCCAACCTCTGCCTGCTACCTAGTTCCAAAGTCACTTCCACATTTTCAGTTTATAGCAGTTCCCCACTCCCTACCAATTCTCTGTGTTAGTCCATTGTCATACTGCTATAAATATACTACCTGAGACTGGGTAATTTCTACATAGAAGAGGTTTAATTGACTCATAGTTTGGCATGGCTGGGGAGGCCTCAGGAAACTTACAATCATGGTTTAAGGTGAGGGGGAAGCAAGGCGTGTCTTATATGGCAGCAGGAGACAGGGAGAGAGTTAGGAAGTGCCACACTTTTTTTTTTTTTTTTGAGATGGAGTCTCGCTGTCGCCCAGGCTGGAGTGCAGTGGCACAATCTCGGCTCACTGCAAGCTCTGCCTCCCGGGTTCACACTATTCTCCTGCCTCAGCCTCCCAAGTAGCTGGGACTACAGGCAGCTGGCACCACGCCCAGCTGATTTTTTGTATTTTTTAGTAGAGACGGGGTTTCACCGTGTTAGCCAGGATGGTCTCGATCTCCTGACCTTGTGATTCGCCCGCCTCGGCCTCCGAAAGTGCTGGGATTACAGGCGTGAGCCACCACGCCCGGCCTGGAAGTGCCACACTTTTAAAACCATCAGATTTTGTGAGAACTCACTATCATGAAAACAGCATGGAGGAAGCCTCTTCCATGATCTAATTACCTCCCAGCAGGTCTCTCCATCAACACATGGGGATTACAGTTTGCGATAAGATTTGGGTTGGGACACAGAGACAAATGATACCAGGACTGTAGACCATGTAAGGCCTGATAGGCCATTGGAAGAGATTTGGGATTTTTGTAATTGCAACGGGAATTCCACCTGCTACTCTAGGCACTGTCCTTTTTGCCCCCAATTTCTCATCTGATATTATTTTATCTGTCCCTTTCAGACTTCTGTCATCACCACTCTAAGACCTCATTGACAAGAGTAGAAATAGCAATAAGTTTGCCTCATTAGGAGACATTTCTCTGCTCTTAACTTTCCTGATCTTTTAGTAGCATTTTATCAGCTGACCACTTCCTCTTTTTTCCATTGGCATGTATGACACAACCTTTTATGGTTTTCTCCCACCTGAGACGACTTCTCAGTCTCTTTCTTTTATGTATCTACTCCACATTTCTGAATAATTGTATACAGTCCTATGACTATGGTATCATCTGTGTAGCAGCATCTGCCAAATATCATTGTCCTAGTCCTTCCCAGAACTCCAGTTTGATATATGAACTGCCACTTGACCTTTTCACTTAGATCTTTAATATACATCTGAAAAATAACATGGCTAAAATCAAACTCTTCTTTGGCCATCTTAAACTAGTGCTCTGACAGACTACACCATCTCAGTCACTGGCTCCCCTTTCCACTCAACTGCTCAGCATTATTCTTGATTATTCTCCTTTGATTTTACCCTAATATAATTAATTCATTAGCAAGTACTGTCACTTTATGTCTAAAATACCCCTTTGGTCAGAACAATTTGCTCCATCTCTAAGATAAGCAGCCTCATCCTAGCTGCCATTATTGCTTTCTTACGCAAATTCAATAAGATTCTAGACAATCTGATTGGTTCTAATCTTACCCCTACAAATTCACTGTTTTCCAAATAACCAAAGTGATTTTCTTAGAATGTGAATTAGGACATGTCACTCCACTACTTAAGTTTTTCTAGTGCCTTCACATCACACTTATAAAAAATGTTTCTAAAATGCTTATCTTAGATTCCAATTGCTACCTGCCCTTTTTATGCTTACCTTGGCTCACTCTCCTCATTTAATAATTTGTAGGTTAAGTGGAAGTCTTCAAAATTGTCAAATATATTGAGTTCATTTCCTCACACTTTTCCAAAATTTTAGTCAATATGTGTTAGAAATCCATCAAAGGGTTAGTTTCCACCACAACTATTTATTTTGAAAAAGTGAAAAATCAGGACAATGAACACCCTTATGTCCTTAATTGCACCAATTATTAACACGCCACATTTACACATGCTGTCTTTCTTATATCCCTTAACACTTCAACATATATATATATATATGTTGGCATATATATATATGTAGGCATATATATATGTAGGCATATATATATATGGCATATGTATATATGTAGGCATATATATATATGGCATATATATGTATATATAGAGGCATTCTCCAATCACAATATTATTATCCTATACAAAAATTAAAAGTAATTCAATATTATCTACTATCCAGTCCATATTCAAATTTCTCCAGTTGTCTAAAAAATGTCCTTTAAAGCTCTCTCAACTAGGATAAAAATTAAATTGTTTAAGTATTTTAAACAAATATATATATTAAAAAGAACTTTAACAGGAAAACAATCTTATACCCAGATATTAGCCATTTCTGATGTTCTTTTATTTGTGAAGAGCTTGGTTTCCCTCTGGTATTACTTGTCTTCATCCTGAAGATGTCCTTTGGTTTTTCTTATAGAGTAGATCTGTTGGTGATTAATTCTCTTAATTTTTCTTTATCTTAACTATCTTTATTTTGCCTTTATTCATAAAGGATATTGTCACTGGAAATGAAATTTTATTTTCCTTCGGCAACTTATTGAGGTGTTGTTCTATTGTTTTATAGCCTCTGTGGTTTCTGATGAGAGATCTGAGAAATACAAATTGTTGTTCCCTTGTGTGTTACGTGTTGCTTTTCTGTAGCTACTTTCAGGACTTTTTCTTCATCTTTGAATTTCAGTAGTTTGATTATGGTGTTTCTAGACAATAAAAATAATTAATTTTATTTAAAGTTTGCTAATCTTCTTAGTCTGTAAATGTCTTTCATAGGATTTGGGAATTTGTTGCCTATTTAAAATATTTGTCTTCTTCAATCTCTTCTTGACTTCTGGCATTCTAACTACATGCATGTTAGATTTTTTAATATTGTCCTACAGGTCTCTTAGGCTCTATTCATTTAAAAACTTTTCTTCTGTCTGTTCTTCTGGGTAATTTCTATTTAATCTGCAAGTTCATGAGTTTATTGCTACCTTATCTGCACTCTGTTATTCAGGTTATCTAATTCATTTCATTCATTCAGATATTAATTTTTTAGCTCTAAAATTTCCTTTTGTTGTTTTACATAATTTTTATTTCTCCACTAAGATTTCCTGTTTTCCTTTATTTCTAGTGTGTTTTTTTATTTTTTTAATTTCATGGAGCATAGTTCCCATAATACCATTTATAACAAAAATTTAATTTCCATAGGTTTTTGGAAAACAGGTGGTATTTGGTTACATGAGTAAGTTCTTTAGTGGTGATTTGTGAGATTTTGGTGCACCCATCTCCCAAGCAGTATACACTGAACCCAATTTGTGGTCTTTTATCCCTTACCCCCTTCTCACCCTTTCCCCCTGAGTCCCCAACATCCATTGTATCATTTTTATGCCTGTGTTTCCTCATAGCTTAGCTCCCACTTATGAGTGAGAACATACAATGTTTGGTTTTCCATTCCTGAGTTACTTCACTTAGAATAATTGTCTCCAATTCCATCCAGGTTGCTGTGAATGCCATTAATTCATTCCTTTTTATGGCTGAGTAGTATTCCATCATATATATATATATACCACAGTTTATCCACTTGATTGATGGGCATTTGGGTTGGTTCCATATTTTTGCAATTGCAAATTGTGCTGCTATAAACATGTGTGAACAAGTATCTCCTTTGTATAATGACTTATTTTCCTCTGGTTAGATACCCAGTAGTGGAATTGCTGGATCAAATGGTAGTTCTACTTTTAGTTCTTTAAGGAATTTCTACACTGTTTTCCATAGTGGTTTTACTGGTTTACATTCCCACCAGCCACGTAGAAGTGTTCCCTTTTCTCTGCGTCCCCGCCAACATCTATTATTTTCCAATTTTTTTATGATGGCCATTCTTGGAGGAGTAAGGTGGTATTGCATTGTGGTTTTGCTTTGCATGTCCCTGATCCTTAGTGATGTTAAGCATTTTTTCATATGTTTGTTTGCCATTTGTATACTGCTTTTGAAAATGTCTATTCCTATCCTTAGTCCACTTTTTGATGGGATTGTTTGTTTTTTTCTTGCTAAATTTTTTGTGTTTGTTGTAGACTCTGGATATTAGTCCTTTGTCAGATAAATAAATTGTGAAGATTTTCTCCCACTCTGTGGGTTGTCTGTTTACTCTGTGGACTGTTCCTTTTGCCGTGCAAAAGCTCTTTAGTTTTATTAAGTCCTAGCTATTTATCTTTGTTTTTCTTGCATTTGCTTTTGGGTTCTTGGTCAGGAAATCCTTGCTTAAGCCAATGTCTTGAAGGGTTTTTTTTTTTTTCGATGTTATCTTCTATAATTTTTATAGTTTTAGGTCTCAGGTCTCATATTGAAGTCCTTGAGTTGATTTTTGTATAAGGTGAGAGATGAAGATCCAGTTTCATTCTCCTACATGTGCCTTGCCAATTATCCCAGAACCATTTGTTGAATAGGGTGTCCTTTCCCCACTTTAGGTTTTTGTTTGCTTTTTCAATGATCAGTTGGCTGTAAGTATTTGGGTTTATTTCTGGGTTCTCTCTTGTGTTCCATTGGTCTATGTGCCTATTTTTATACCAGCTGGAGTTTTTCTTCTTCCTGCCGTCTTTCCCCAGTACTTCTTGTAGCCCTCCCCAAGGGCTACCAGACCTTGGTAGGACCCCAAGGACCCCTGTGAGACAAGGCAGAAATGGCTTCCCAGGGAACCCAGAGAGTCCACGGGGCTTTTCCCACTGTTTCCTCTGCACCTGTATTTCTCTTGGCTCTCTAAATTGACTCAGGTCCAGGTAAGCTCAGAATCTTCTCCCATGATCTACTTCTTCATGTTCCTCATTGGGGATGTGTGTTTAGGGACGGACGATCCCCCTTTCCCACTTCCACAGCTTGGGCGCTCGCAGTATTTAGAGTTTCTCCTGGATCCTGCAGGGGCAAGCTGCTTCTTTCAGAGGGTCTGTGGGTTCTCTCATCTTTCCTGCTTTATTCCTGAAGTAGTTCTGGGGCACAAGTTTATGATGTGAGTGAGTCTCCACACACTGCTGTGTCCATCCACATGGGAGCTGCAATCTAGTCCTGCCTGCCATTCAGCATGATCCCTCGGTCTTCAGTTATCATAACACCTTTAAAGACTTTGTCTAATAACCCCAATAAATGTGTTACCCTGATGTCCTTCCCTTGAGAGTGTGTCACATTTTCCTGATTCCTTGTATGTCAAGTAACTTGGACTATATCTGGCCAACATGACAGTGAATGTCATATTGTAGATTATGGGCTTTGCTACAATATTTTAGAGTATATCAGTGTTCTTGTTTTAACAAATAATCAACACAGCTAGGATCCAGTTGCAATTGCTATTTCACCTTCTATATGTGGTGATTCAAATTCTAATTCCCTGTGTTTTGCTTTGCATTTAAAGCGGTCAGTCTTAAGCATGCATACTTCAGGGGTAGGACTGAGACTTGTAAGTGTTTATATTCAAAATTAAAGAAAATTCAGGGAAAGAGCTCTTCCTCTGACAAGATTTTTCCCTCATATTTGTCCCTTTCTAATAATTACTCTGGCCATTAATATGGCAGGGGGTTTCCACTGGAGTTTTAGGCTCCTATCTGCACTGTTCCACCACACACACACAAAAAATAAAGGCAGGAAACTCACCCCGTGCTGGTTACTTCACACTGAGTCCCCTTCATAATCTACCTACTTTTGTTTATCTTTCACATTTATCTAGTAGTTTTTTTTCTTTTTTTTTTTTTGTCCAGAGTTTGTAGTTGTAATCAGTGGGAGACATGGGCTGCCATAAAAGGACCAAATCTTCTAATCCAGCTACATTTCCATCAAAGCTCAGAATTTTCTATCAAAATTTTCTGAATTTTAGAGTTCATGCAGAGACATCAGGTGCTTCACTCTTATCCATCTTCTTCTATGTATAGATTTTTATTCAATGTTTTATAATTAATAGCAATTATTATTATTTTTGATGCTCAAATTTCCCCAAATTTGGCTAGTAAGAGCCTGTTCAGATGTTCCGGTCTCACTTTATACTTTTTTAGTGCCAAGACTTCAATTAGCCAGCTTTTTTTGTTTGTTTGTTTTCATTTTTTCAAAGGAGTCTTGATCCCTTTTGGTGGAAAATGCTTTCTGGTTTTATGCTTGCATTTCCCAGTCAAAATGCAATTCCTGATCAAGCCTAGCTAATGAATTTCTTTAAAATTTTGATAATTAAATAATTCAATGAATAAAAAATCAGATAAATCTAGAAGATTAAGCATTATGCAAAGTAACTGGGCTATATTCATTTAAAAAATGTAATATCTTCAGGAAAAGAGGGAGAGAAGGATAGTTTATTTTCTACAGATTGAAAGGGGTTAAGAAATATAACTACCAAATGTAATCTGTGGATCTCAGTTGAATCCTGAAATAAAAATTTGAATAGCAATGGCAGAAGAGTATTTAACACTATTCCCAAAATTGATAGACATTTGTTCTCATCATTAAACATAATTCATAAAATTCATTCTTCATGACATATACTTCGAGGATATGATCATTCTTAAAATTTAATAGGATTTGTTTTTCTCTCATTATCAAAGGTATTGCTAAATTTTCTGGAGCTAATACTAATTAAAATAAAAAATTCATGCTGAATTTCAAAATAGATTTTCCTCAGACATAATTCTATGCTGTCCTAACAGTCTTAATCTTTTTTTTAGAATTTAAATTATGAAGTGTAATAAAAAAATACCACCAGTGAACTGCTTATAACCTTGCTTTTTCAAAGTTAATTTTTTCCTTTGAATTTATGAACTTTGACAGAGTTTATTGCTGTAATTCATGACATCCTTGCAATTTTAGTTTTTTCCCAGGTACTCAAAACTGACTGTAATTAAACTTCTTTTTTTCCCCTTTATTTGAGGTAACCATCTTTAAGCAAATATATACAGATAATAATAACGTTTTATAAGTAATGAAAATGGACATTTTCTAATTTGTACAAAGTTAAAGTTTTTAACATGAGGGGATGTACAATTTACAATGTTATTGAAAGACGTTTCTCTATCAAAATAATCATGTGATTTCTGTCTTTAGTTCTGTTTATATGATGAGTCACATTTTTTTGGTTTGCATTTGTTGAACCAACCATGCATCCCAGGTGTAAAGCCTACTTGATTGTTGTGGATTAGCTTTTTGATGTGCTGCTGAATTTTGTTTTCTAGTATTTTGTTGAGGATTTTTGCATCCATGTTCATCAAGGATATTGGCCTGAAGTCTTAGTTTTTTTGTTGTGTCTCTGCCAGGTTTTTTGTATCAGGATGATGCTGGCCTCATAGAATGAATTGGAGAGACTTCCCTCCTCAATCATGGGGAATAGTTTCAGTACAAATGATGCCAGTTCTTCTTTGTACATCTGGCAGAATTTGGCTGTGAATCTGTCTGGTCCTGGGCTTTTATTGGTTGGTAGGTGATTTATTACTGATTCAATTTTGGAGATTGTTATTGGTGTATTCAGGAATTCAGTTTCTTCCTGGTTTAGTCTTAGAAGGGTACACATGTCCAGGAATCCATCCATTTCTTCTAGTTTTCTAGCCTGTGTGCATAGAGGTGTTCATAGTAGTCTCTGATGGTTATTTGTATTTCTGTGGGGTTGGTGGTAACATCCCCCTTTTCATTTCTAATTGTGTGTTTTTTTTTTGGATCTTCTCCCTTTTCTTCTTTGTCTAGATAATGGTTTATCTTATTAATTAAAAAAATGTCCTACATATCCTTGTTAACCTTGTGTCTCGTTGATCTGTCTAATATTGACAGTGGGGTGTTAAAGTCTCCCATTATTATTGTGTGTGAGTCTAAGTCTCTTTGTAGGTCTCTAAGGACTTGCTTTATGAATCTGGGTGCTCCTGTATTGGATTGGATGCATATGTATTTAGGATAGTTAGCTTTTCTTGTTGAATTGATCCCTTTACCATTATGTAGTGGCCTTCTTTGTCTCTTTTGATCTTTGTTGGTTTAAAGTCTATTTTATCAGAAACTAGGATTACAAACCCTGCTTTTTTTTTTTTTTTGCTTTCCATTTGCTTGGTAGATCTTTCTCCATCCCTTTATTTTGAGCCTGTGTACGTCTTTGCACATGGAATGGGTCTCCTGAATAAAGCACACTGATGGATCTTGACTCTTTATCCAATATGCCAGTCTGTGTCTTTTAATTGGGGTATTTAGCCCATTTACACTTAAGGTTAATACTGTTATGTTTGAATTTGATCCTGTCATTATGATGTTAGCTGGTTATTTTGACCATTAATTGACGCAGTTTCTTCATAGCGTCGATGGTCTTTACAATTTGGCATGTATTTGCAGTGGTTGGTACTGGTTGTTCTTTCCATGTTGAGTGCTTTCTTCAGGAGCTCTTGTAAGGCAGGCCTGGCAGAGACAAAATCTCTCATCATTTGCTTGTTTGTAAAGGATTTTATTTCTCCTTCACCTATGAAGCTTAGTTTGGCTGGATATGAGATTCTGGGTTGAAAATTCTTTGCTTTTATATATATATATATATATATATATATATATATATATATTTATTATACTTTAATTTCTAGGGTACATGTGCACAACGTGCAGGTTTGTTACATATGTATACATGTGCCGTGTTGGTGTGCTGCATCCATTAACTCGTCATTTACATTAGGTATATCTCCTAATGCCATCCTTCCCCCCTCCCCTGACCCCACAACAGGCCCTGGTGTGTGATGTTCCTCTTCCTGTGTCCAAGTGTTCTCATTGTTCAATTCCCACCTGTGAGTGAGAACATGCAGTGTTTGGTTTTTTGTCCTTGCGATGGTTTGCTGAGAATGATGGTTTCTAGCTTCATCCATGTCTTTTCTTTAAGAATATTGAATATTGGACCCCACTGTCTTCTGGCTTATAGGATTTCTGCTGAGATATCTGCTGTTAGTCTGATGGGCATGGGCTTCCCTTTGTGGGTAACCTGACCTTTCTCTCTGGCTGCCCTTAACATTTTTTCCTTCATTTCAACCTTGGTGAATCTGACAATGATGTGTCTTGGGGTTGCTCTTCTTGAGGAGTATCTTTGTGGTGTTCTCTGTATTTCCTGAATTTGAATGTTGGTCTGCCTTGCTAGGTTAGGGAAGTTCTCCTGGATAATATCCTGAAGAGTGTTTTCTAACTTGCTTCTATTCTCCCCATCACTTTCTAGTACACCAATCAAATATATATTTGGTCTTTTCACATAGTCCCATATTTCCTGGAGGCTTTGTTTGTTTCTTTTTACTCTTTTTTCTCTAATCTTGTCTTCTTGCTGAATTTCATTAATTTGATCTTCAATCACTGATATCCTTTGTTCCACTTGATCAAATCAGCTATTGAAGCTTGTGCATGTGTCACAAAGTTCTCATGCTGTGGTTTTCAGCTCCATCAGGTCATTTAAGGTATTTTCTACACTGTTTATTGTGGTTAGCCATTCCTCTAACCTTTTTTTCAAGGTTTTTAGCTTCCTTGCCATGGGTTAGAACATGCTCCTTTAGCTTGGAGAAGTTTGTTATTACCGACATTCTGAAGCCTACTTCTGTCAACTCGTCAGACTCATTCTCCATCCTGTTTTGTTCCCCTGCTGGCTAGGAGCTGCGATCCTTTGGAGGAGAAGAGGCACTTTGGTTTTTGGAATTTTCAGCTTTTCTGCTCTGGTTTCTCCCCATCTTTGTGGTTTTATCTACCTTTAGTCTTAGATGTTGGTGACCTACAAACGGGGTTTTGGTGCGGATGTCCTTTTTGTTGATGATTATGCTATTCATTTCTGTTTGTTAGTTTTCCTTCTAACAGTCAGGACTGAGCTGCAGGTCTATTGGAGTTTGCTGGAAGTCCACTCCAGACCCTGTTTGCCTGGGTATCACCAGCAGAGGCTTCAGAACAGCAGATATTGCTGCCTGATCCTTCCTCTGGAAGCTTCATCCCAGAGGCACACCCACCTGTTTGAGGTGTCTGTCCACCCCTACTGGGAGGCATCTCCCAGTCAGGCTGCAAAGGGGTCAGGGGCCCGCTTGAGGAGGCTGTCAGTACGTTCTCAGAACTTGAATGCTGTGCTGAGAGAACCACTGCTGTCTTCAGAGCTGTTAGACAAGGACGTTTAAGTCTACAGAAGCTGTTGCCTTATGTTCTGCTATGTCCTGCCCCCAGAAGTGGAATCTAGAGAGGCAGTAGGCCCTGCTGAGCTGTGGTGGAACTCAGCTCTGGACCAAGCAGACCTAATACATATCTATAGAACTCTATACCCTGAATCAATAAAATATACACTCTTCTCAGAACCACATTGCACTTATTCTAAAATTGACTACATAATTGGAAGTAAAACACTCCTCTGTAAAAGAACAGAAATCATAACAAACTATCTCTCGGGCCACAGTGCAATCAAATTAGAACTCAGGTTTAATAAACTCACTAAAAACTGCACAACTACATGGAAACTGAACAACCTCCTCCTGAATGACTATTGGGTAAATAACAAAATGAAGGCAGAAATAAAGATGTTCTTTGAAACCAATGAGAACAAAGATACAAACGTACCAGAATCTCTGGGACACATTTAAAGCAGTGTGTAGAGGGAAATTTATAGCACTAAATGCTGACAAGAGAAAGCAGGAAAGATCTAAAATCGACGCTCTAACATCACAATGAAAAGAACTAGAGATGCAAGAGCAAATGAATTCAAAAGCTAGCAGAAGGTGAAAAATAACAGATCGGAGCAGAATTGAAGGAGATAGAGACACAAAAAACCCTTCAAAAAATCAATGAATCTAGGAGCTAGTTTTTTGAAAAGATCAACAAAATTGATAGACCACTAGCAAGATTAATAAAGAAGAAAAAAGAGAAGAATCAAATAGACAATAAAAAATGATAAAGGGGATATCACCACTGATCCCACAGAAATACAAACCATCAGATAATACTATAAGCACCTCTATGCAAATAAACTAAAAAATTTAGAAGAAATGGATAAATTCCTGGACACATACACCCTCCCAAGACTAAACCAGGAAGAAGTTGAATCTCTGAATAGACCAATAACAGGTTCTAAAATTGAGGCAATAATTAATAGTCTACCAACCAAAAAAAGTCCAGGACCAGATGGATTCATAGCTGAATTCTACCAGAGGTACAAAGAGGAGCTGGTACCATTCCTTCTGAAACTATTCCAATCAATAGAAAAAGAGGGAATCCTCCCTAACTCATTTTATGAGACCAGCATCATCCTGATACCAAAGGCTGGCAGAGATACAAAAAAAAAAAAAAAAAAAAAAAAAGAGAATTATAGGCCAATATCCCTGATGAACATCGGTGTAAAAATCCTCAATAAAATACTGGCAAACCTAATCCAGTAGCACATCAAAAAGCTTATCCACTACGATCAAGTCAGCTTCATCCTGGGATGCAAGGCTGGTTCAACGTAAACAAATCAATAAAGGTAATCCATCACTTAAACAGAACCAACGACAAAAACCACATTGTTATCTCAATAGATAAAGAAAAAGCCTGTGACAAAATTCAACAGCGCTTCATGTTAAAACTCTCAACAAACTAGGTATTGATGGAACATATCTCAAAATAATAAGAGCTAGGAACATATCTCAAAATAATAAGAGCTATTTATGACAAACCCACAGCCAATAACATACTGAATGGGCAAGAACTGGAAGCATTCCCTTTGAAAACCGGCACAAGACAAGGATGCCCTCTCTCACCACTCCTATTCAACACAGTATTGGAAGTTCTGGCTAGGGCAATCAGGCAAGAGAAAGAAATAAAGGGTATTCAGTTAGGAAAAGAGGAAGAAGAGGAAGTCAAATGGTCTCTGTTTGCAGATGACATGATTGTATATTTAGAAAATCCCATCATCTCAGCCCAAAATCTCCTTAAGCTGATAAGCAACTTCAGCAAAGTCTCAGGATACAAAATCAATGTGCAAAAATCACAAGCATTCCTATGCACCAATAATAGTCAAACAGAGTCAAATCATGAGTGAACTCCCATTCACAATTATTACAAAGAGAATAAAATACCTAGGAATGCAACTTACAAGGGATGTGAAGGACCTCTTCAAGCAGAACTACAAACCACTGCTCAACAAAATAAAAGAGGTCACAAACAAATAGAAGAACATTCCATGCTCATGGATAGGAAGAATCAATATCATGAAAATGGTCATACTGCCCAAGGTAATTTATAGATTCAATGCTATTCCCATCAAGCTACCACTGACTTTCTTCACAGAATTGGAAAAAGCTACTTTAAAGTTCATATGGAACCAAAAAAGAGCCAACATAGCCAAGACAATCCTAAACCAAAAGAACAAAGCTGGAGGCATCATGCTACCTGACTTCAAACTGTACTACAAGGCTACAGTAACCAAAACAGTACTGGTACCAAAACAGAGATATAGACCAATGGAACAGAACAGAGGCCTCAGAAATAACACCACACATCTACAACCATCTGATCTTTGACAAACCTGACAAAAACAAGAAATGGGGAAAGGATTCTCTATTTAATAAATGGTGCTGGGAAAACTGGCTAGCCGTATGCAGAAAGCTGAAAGTGGATCCCTTCCTTACACCATAAACAAAAATTAAATCAAGATGGATTAAAGATTTAAATGTAAGACCTAACACCATAAAAACCCTAGAAGAAAACCTAGTCAATACCATTCAGGACATAGGCATGGGCGAAGATTTCATGACTAAAACACCAAAAGCAATGGCAACAAAAGCCAAAATAGACAATGGGAACTAATTAAAGAGATTCTGCGCAGCAAAAGAAACTGCCAGCAGAGTGAACAGGCAACCTACAGAATGGGAGAAAATTTTTGCAATCTACCCATCTGACAAAGGGCTAATATCCAGAATCTACAAAGAACTTAAACAAATTTACAAGAAAAAAACAAACAACCCCATCAAAAAGTGGGCAAAAGATATGAACAGACACGTCTGAAAAGATGACATTGATGCCACCAAAAGATGTATTTAAAAATGCTCATCATCACTGGCCATCAGAGAAATGCAAATCAAAACTGCAATGTGATACAATCTCAGGCCAGTTAGAATGGTGATCATTAAAAAGTCAGGAAACAACTGGTGCTGGAGAGGATGTGGAGAAGTAGGAACAGTTTTACACTGTGGGTAGAAGTGTAAATTAGTTCAAGCATTCTGGAAGACAGTGTGGTGATTCCTCAAGGATCTAGAAGTAGAAATACCATTTGACCCAGTGATCCCATTACTGGGTATATACCCAAAGGATGATAAATCATTCTACTATAAAGACACATGCACACATTTGTTTATTGAGGCACTATTCACAATAGCAAAGACTTGGAACCAACCCAAATGTCCATCATTGATAGACTGGATAAAGAAAATGTTGCACCTATACACCATGGAATACCATGCAGCTATAAAAAAGGATGAATTCATCTCCTTTGCAGGGACATGGATGAAGCTGGAAACCATCATTCTAAGCAAACTATCACCAGAACAGAAAACCAAACACTGCATGTTCTCACTCATAGGTGGGAATTGAACAACGAGAACACATGGACACAGGGTGGGGAACATCACACACCGGGACCTGTTGGGGAGTGGGGGTCTGGGGGAGGGATAGCATTAGGAGAAGTACCTAATGTAAATGACAAGTTGATGGGTGCAGCAAACCAACATGGGACATGTATACTTGTGTAACAAACCTGCACGTTGTGTACATGTATGCTAAAACTTAAAGCATAACCAAAAACAAAAACAAAAAAACTCCTCCTGGATTGGTTGGTCTTTTGAATTTTTTTGATGTCTCAACCTTCTTCAGTTAAGTTCTGATTTTGGTTATTTTTTGTCTTTGGCTAGCTTTGGGGTTGATTTTCTCCTGCTTATCTAGTTCCGTTTGTTGTGCTGTTAGGTTGCTAATTTGAGATCTTTATAACCTTTTGATGTGGGTGTTTAGTGTTATAAATTTTGCTCTTAACACAGCCTTAGCCATGTCCCAGGGATTCTGGTATGTTGTGTTTTTGTTCTCTTTACTTTCAAAGAATTCCTTGATTTCTTTCTCCATTACATTATTTACCCAAAAGTCATTGAGGAAGAGCTTTGTAAATTTCTATGTAATTGTATGTTTTTGAGTGAGTTTCTTCGTCTTGATTTCTATTTTTACTGCACTGTGATTTGAGAATCTCTCTTTTTTTCTTAGTTAGTCTGGCTAAAGTTTTGTCAATTTTGTTGAGCTTTTCAAAAAAAGCTTCTGGCTGGGCATGGTGACTCATGCCTGTAATTCCAACATTTCAGAGGCCAAGTTGGGTGGATCACTTGAGGCCAGGAGCTCGAGACCAGCCTGGCCAACATGACGAAATCCTGTCTCTACTAAAAATACAAAAATTTACCGGGCATGGTGGTGGGCACCTTAATCCCAGCTACTCAGGAGGCTGAGGTAGGAGAATCGCTTGGACCCAGGAGGCTGAGGCTGCCATGAAGCAAGATTGCATCACTGAACTCCAGCCTGGGAGACAGAGTGAGACCCAGTCTCAAAAAAGAAAAAACAACAAAAAACAAAAAACTAACTTCTGTTTTATTGATCTTTTGTATTGTTTTCTTCATTTCAAATTCATTTATTGCTGCTCTGTTTTTTATTATTTCTTTATTCTACTAATTTGGGGTTTGGTTATTCTTATAGTTCTTTAAGATTCATCATTAAGTTGTTAATTTGAAGTTTTTCTTTCTTTGATGAACTCATTTCTAGCTATAAACTTACCTCTTAATGCTCCTTTCTCTGTATCCCATAGGTTTTGGTATGTTGTGTTTCCATTATCGTATGTTTCAATACATTTTTAACTTTTTTCCTCAATTTCTTAATTGAACCACTGGTCGTTCAGGAGGATATTGTTTAATTTCCATGTGTTGGAATGTATAGTGTCCAAACTTCCTTTTGCTTTTGATTTCTAGTTTCAGTCCATTGTGGTCATAGGTGCTTGATAATATTTCAGTTTTTTTTTAATGTTTTAAGACTTGTTTTGTGACCTAATACATGGTCTGTCCTCGAGGATGATCCATGTGCTGATGATAAGAATGTGTATTCTGCAGCCATTCAATGAAATGTTCTATAAATATCTATCAGGTTCTATAGTGCAGATTAAGGCTCTTGTTTCTTTGTTGTGTTTCTGTCTAGAAGATCCCACAAATGCTGAAAGTGAGGTGTTCAAGTCTCCAGCTGTTATTGTATATGGGACCATCTCTCTTTTTAGCCATAATAATATTAGCTTCCTATACTTGGATATTAATATTTTTCTCTAGGTTTGAGAAGTTCTGTGTTATAAGCATGGGTCCTCCAGTGTTGGGTACATATATATTTAAAATTGTGATATCCTCTTGCTGAAATGACACCTTTATCATTATATAATGACCTTCTTTGTCTCTTCAAATAATTTTTGTGTTGAAGTCTATCTTGTTTGATATAAGTGCGGCTACTCCTGCTCTTTTTTTGGTTTCCATTGACATGGAATATCTTTTTCAGTTTATCTGTGTTTTTCTAGGTGAAGTGTGTTTCTTATAGGAAACAGATCACTGGGTCTTTTTTTAAATTCATTAAGCCATTTTTGGTGTCTTTTTTTGGGAGAATTTAGTCCATTTACATTCAAAGTTATTATTAATAATTAAGGAGTTACTCCTGTTATTTTGTTATTTGTTTTCTGGTTATTTTGCGGTCCTCTCTTCTTTTCTTCCTTCCTGTCTTTCTTTCAGTGAAGGTAATTTTTCTGATGGTAAGATTTAATCTCTCCTTTTTATTTTTTTGTGCACCAGTTACATGTTTTTTAATTTGAAGTCACTACAAGGCTTGCAGATCCTATCTTTTAGCCCTTTATTTAAGCTCATAACAACTTAACAGTGTTTGCACAAACAAACAAAAAGAAAACTAATAAAAACTCTATACCTTAAATTTGCCCCTTACTTTTTAACTTTTGTTGTTTTTATTTTTATCTTACCCTAATGTTTATGTATTGAAAAGTTATTTTTTTATTGGTTTATCATTTAGTCTTTCTACTTAAGAGTAGTTTACACACAACAGTCACAGTGTTATAATATTCTGTGTTTTCCTGTGAACTTACTATTACCAGTGAGTTTTGTACCTTAAAATGATTTCTCTTTGCTTGTTAACATATTTTTCTTTGTGATAGAAGTACTCCCTTCACCATTTATTGTAGGAGAGATCTGCTGTTGATAAAATCCCTCAGCTTTTATTTGCTTGGGAAACATCTTCATATGTTTCTACTTCATATTTGAAGGATATTTTTTTCAGATTTACTATTCTAGGGTGTACATGTTTTTTCTTTCAGCACTTTAAATATGTCATGCCACTTTCTCCTGGTCTGTAAGGTCTCCACTGAAAAGGCTGCTGCCAGGCATATTACAGCTCCATTGTATGTTATTGTTTTCTTTTTCTCTTGCTGTTTTTAGGATCCTTTGTTTATCCTTGACCTTTGGAGTTTGATTATTAAATGCCTTGAAGTAGCTCTCTTTGGATTTAATCTGCTTGGTGTTCTATAATCTTCATATACTTGGATATTAATATTTTTCTCTAGGTTTGAGAAGTTCTATGTTATAACCATGGTATACTTGGATGTTGATTTTTTTCTCTAGGTTTTGGAAGTTCTCTGTTATTATCCCTTTGAATAATATTTCTACCTCTGTCTCTTTCTCTAACTCCTGTTTAAGGCCAATAACTTCTAGATTTGCCATTTTGAGGCTACTTTCTAGTTCCTGTAGGCATGTTTCATTGTTTTTTATTCTTTTTTGTTTTGTCTCCTGTGACTGTATTTTCAAATAGCTTGTCTTCGAGCTCACTAGATCTTTTGTCTACTTAATCAATTGTGGTATTAAAATGCTCTGGTGCATTTTTCAGTATGCCAATTGCGTTTTTCAACTCTATAGTCTCAGCTTGATTAATTTTAATTATTTCAGTCTCTTTGTTAAATTAATCTGATAGAATTCTGAATTCCTTCTCTGCATTATCTTAAATTTCTTTGAATTCCCTCAAAACAGCTATTTTGAATTCTCTGTCTGAAAGGTCACATATCTGTGTTTCTCCAGGATTAGTCCCTGTTGCCTTATTTAGTTTGTTTCGTGAGGTCATATTTTCCTGGATCGTCTTAATGCTTTTGGATGTTTGTCTGTGTCTGGGCATCAAAAAATTAAGTATTTACTGTAGTCTTTGCAGTGTAGATTTGTTAGTGCTTGTCCTTCTTGGGAAGGCTTTCTAGGTGTTTGAAAGGATTTTGGTTTCATGATTTAAGCTGCATCTGCTTTAGGGGACAGCCTAAGCCAGTAACACTGTGGTTTTTGCAGACTTGTAGAGTTTACTCTCTTGGTGGCCTTGGATAAAATCCAAAATAATTCTGTGGATTACCAGGTGGAGACTCTTGTTCTCCTCCCTTACTTTCCCCCAAATGGAATTTCTCTCACTGTTCAGAGCTGCCTGGTACTGGGGGTGAAGTGACACAAGCACCCCTGTGGCCACCATTACTGGAACTGCGCTAGGTCAGACCTGAATACAGTATAGCACTGGGTCTTGCCTGTGGCCCACTATAGCTACTACCTGGCTAATGCCTATTTGTACTCAAGGCCATGGGGTTTTACAATCAGCAGTTGGTGAAACTAGCCAGGCTTGTATACTTCCCTTCAGGGTGGTGAGTCCCCCCAGGCCCCAGATGGGTCCAGCAGTGCCACCTGAAGTCAGAGACTAGAATCAAAAACCCTAGAAGTCAACCTTGTGTTCTATTGTACTGTGGCAGGACTGTCACTGAAGCCACAAGACACTGTCCTTCCCATTCTTTCTTCTCCTTTCCTTAGGCAGGGAGCCTTGCTCTGTAGCCACTGCCATATTAGGCCTACAGGGAGTACTGCCAGGCTATTGTCGATGTTCCCTTAAGCCCCAAGGGCTCTTAAGTCAGCTTGTGGTAAATGCTGCCTAACCTGGGACTCACCCTTCAGGGAAGTGGGCTCCCCTCTCACCCAAGGAAGGTCCAGAAGATGCTATCCAAGATTGAAGGCCTGGAATCAGGGATCTCAAGAACCCACTTGGAGCTCTACACTTCTGTGTCTGAGCTGGCAACCGACATGCAAGACAAAGTCCCCTTTACTTTTCCTGCCACTTTTCTCAAGAAAAGGATTTTCTCCCCATAGCCATTATAGCTGGGAACATGCTGAGTCTCACCTGAAGCCAGATATTCTCAGTCTCACCCAAGGCCAATGGCATAGTATTTGTGTATTGCTGCTGGTTAGTCAGAGCCCAAGGGCTCTTTATTCAGAAGGTGATGGGTCTGGATGGATCTAGCTTCTTTCCTTCAAGGCAGTGAGTTCCCCTCTGGCCCACGGTGTGTCTAGAAATGTTATTTGGGATCTAGGGCTTGGAATGGGGAACTCATGACTGACTGGTGACCTGTCCTGATGTGGTTGAGCTAATTCCAAGATGCAAGACAAAGTCCTCTTACTCTTCCCACTTCTCTCCTCAAGCAGAAGGAAGGGGTCTCTTTTGGAGCTGTGAGTTGTGCAGCCTGATGCTGGATAAAGGGTGACAGAAGAACTCCCTTAGTTGCCTGGGCTAATGTATCACTAGGTTGTGTGCTTCTCATGTTCACTGGCTCTGAGCCCAGTTCAGCATTAGGACCTTCAAGTTTATTTAAGCTCCAGATTACTTTAGTCCATGATAACAGGGCTTGCCTGAACTCAGGCTTTGACTGCTGGAATGGGTGATTCCCCTCTGTCTAGGGCTGGCTTAAATACTCTCCATAGGTGAGTGTGAGCTCATTTCAGCCTGGTTTTTCTTTCTGCTATGACAGAGTAGCACTGATTTCAATGTAACATATCACAATCCCTGTGCTCACCTTCTCCCAAGCACACAGATACTCTTTCTGCACATGCAGTTATGCTGGGGGATGGAGAAGGCATGGGCTTGGTAATTCAAGATTGTCTTTCCTACCTTTTTTTAGTGACTCTTTCAGCAATATGAATTTAAAACCAGGTACTGTGAGTGCTCACTTGATGCTTAGATCTTATGAAAGTGCTTTTCTTTTGTGTAGATAGTTGTTAAATTGGTATTCTTGTAAGGGGGTTGATGATTGGTGGAGCCTCCTGTTTGTTCGTCTTGCTCTACCCCTCCTCACCTATAAACAGTTTTATAATCTGTAAATCTACATTTTATAATCTACCATACATGAATTGGTGAAGGTTTAGATTATATAGATCTGAAAAGTTTTAGGAACATAAAAGTTGGAAAATTAATTTTAGTTAGTTTAGCCATTTGAAATTGCATTTAGTTACTTGTAACAGCCAGTTATAGTAGCTTAAATAATCAAGTTGTTTACTCTCTTGCGATAAAATATCTAAAAGTAGGCTCACCAGTGAGCCATAAAGTCATCAATGTCCTAGGTTTCTTCTGATTATCCGCCTTGCCCTTTTTTAATGTGCTCCATCCTTGAGGTTGCTCCATGACTACAACAAGGCTTCTGGAACTCCAGCCATCTTATTCACTTTCCAGGAAGAAAGTAGGGGAAGAGAAGGGGGCAAAAAGAAACTTTCCCTAGTTGCATAATCTTCTTGGAAATCTCTTTTAAAAGAATTTCAGAAGTCTTGCCCATTGACTTCCATTTTCATAGTATCCATCATACCTAAATGCAAAGGAGCTCATTGCCACTTTGAATAAAAACAGATCTGTGTTACTAAAGATGAGAAGAGTGGGTATTGGATAAACTGATAGCAATCTCTGCCAGAGGTTCTTTCCCTTCTCATTCTGCAAAGCATACCTTTTTCCTCCATTTGATATGTAAAAATAATTTTCCAACAGCTAACTAGGAAGGTGGAAGATATCTATAAATCACTGCTCAAAGAAATCAGAGATGATACAAACAAATGAAAAAACATTCTATGCTCATGGATAGGAAGAATCAATATCATTAAAATGGCCATAATTTCCAAAACAATTTATAGACTCAGTGCTATTCCTGTTAAACTACCATTGGGATTCTTCACAGAACCAGAAAAAACTATTTAAATTTCATGTGGAACCAAGAAGGAGCCCAAATAGCCAAGGCAATCCTAAGCAAAAATAACAAAGCTGGACATACGCTACCCAACTTCAAACTGTACTACGGGTCTACAGTAACCAACACAGCATGGTACTAGTACAAAAGCAGACACATAGACCAATGAAATAGAATAAGGAACCCAGAAATAAGATTGTACATCTGCAACAATCTGATCTTAGACAACCTTGACAACAAAAAGCAATGGAGAGGGGATTCCCTATTCAATAAATGGTGCTGGGAGAACTGGCTTGCCATGTGCAGAAGATTGAAATGGGACCCTTTCCTTAAATCATATACAAAAATAAACTCAAGGTGAATTAAAGACTTCAATGTAAATTGCAAAACTATAAAAACCTTATAAAAAAGGAAGACAGTATCATTCAGGACATAGGCATGAGCAAAGATTTCATGATGGAGATGCCAAAAGCAATTGCAACAAAAGCAAAAATTGACAAATGGGATCTAATGAAACATAAGAGCTTCTGCACAGAAAAGGAAATATCAACAGAGTAAACAGACAACCTACAGAATGGGAGACAATTTTTGAAAACTATGCATCCGACAAAGGTCTAATATCTAGCATCTATAAAGAACTTACACAAATTTACAAGAAAAAAACATTAAAAAGTGGAGAAAGGACACAAACAGACACTTTTCAAAAGAAGACATACGTATGGCCATAGGCATATAAAAAATTACTAACCATTGAAGGAGAGCAAATCAAAACCACAATGTGATACCATCTCACACTAATCTGAATGGCTATTATTAAAAAGTCAAAACAAAACAAAACAGATGCTGGTGAGGTTGTGGAGAAAAAGGAATGCTTAAACACTTTCGGTAGGAGTGTAAATTAGTTCAACCACTATGGAAGACAGTGTGGCAATTCCTCAAAGACCAAAGACACAAATACCATTTGATCCAGCAATCGCATTACTGCATATATACACAAAGGAATATAAATTATTCTATTATAAAGACACATACTCTCACATGTTCATTGCAGCACACTATTCACAATAGCAAAACCATGGAATCAACCTAAATGCCCACTGATGATAGATTGGGTAAATGGTATGTATACCATAAAGAAAATATGGTACATATACATCGTGAATACTATGCAGTTATAAAAAATGAGATCATGTCCTTTGTAGGGACATGAATAGAGCTGGAGGTCATATTCTTAGCAAACTGACACAGGAACAGAAAACCAAATACTGCATGTTCTCACTTATAAGTAGGAGCTAAATAATGAGAACATATGGACACAGAGAGGGGAACAACACACACTGGGGCCCATTGTAAGGTGAAGGATGGGAGGACGGAGAGGATCAGGAAAAATAACTAATGGGGGCGATGAAATAATCTTAAAACAAACCCCCATGACACAAGTTTACCGGTGTAACAAACCTATGCATGTGTCCCTGAACTTAAAATAAAACTTTAAAAAATGGTTTTAATCTCTAAAAAAAATTCCAGGAAAATATTTTAATATAAAAATATGTCTTTAAAAAATTAAAACACTGTTGTTTAGGCACTTATTTCCATTTGTTTGCTAATTAATATTATAACATCATAAAGTTTTAACCCTGAAGAAACATTAACAATTACTGTTTCCATGTGAGCTATTCAAAGCATGGTTCAGATTAATGCCAACTAATGGACTATTTCTTTTCTTCACTTAAGTATAAAAATTAAGAGTAAGAGTAAATGTTTCAATACCTTTATAGAAATTTGACTGATTAATCATATACATATATAATTTAATAATTAAGATGATATATTTTGTCTTTATTTCTCTAGTAGTCACTTTGATTGTATTTTACCAAATTATTAATTCATGACACATCGGAAATTTAAAAATAGATAGAAATGGTTATTTTCACTTGTAACCTTTTCAGTTTTTAGACAATAGTGGTAAAGTATATAAGGCTGAGATATGATCCTGTAAATCCAATGCAATAATTATAGAATCCATTTTGCTAGATTAACTGTGTAATAATAATATTGTTATAAATTCAAAATTTCAAACTAGCAATCTCTTAATACCTAAGCATTGCAACATAATATCTTGGCAAAAGTTTCACCACATTATAATTATTTATTCATTAAATTGTAGTGGAAAAGTGTAACCAAATGACTGCTGAAATTTGGAGTCTCAGAATTGACATTTTGGAGGGATGAGGTAGGATAACTTGGGCTAGATAATTTTGCTATAAAATTCTTGCACAAAAACTATTTCTCTGTAAATTGAAGAATATGTGGTTTATTTGTTCCACAATAACGTTAACATATAATGAAGAATTGTTTTTACTGTCATTCATTATCTTCTTACATTTCTATTGAAGCCCATTGATTAGCATGGGCATAGCAAATTTTCAAAAAGTGCAGAATAGTAACTTTGCACTAAACTTTAAGGGATGTATAATATAATTTAAAGTCAAGAACAAATTTTCCGTTCTAAATTTAAAATCTGATGGTACAGGAATGAAAAATACAACTATTAATTATTCTTAATATGTTCAATTTAAATTAAATCATTTATAAACAATATCTTCTAATTCTTCTATCTCCTTTGTTTTAGGACTTTTGAATTGGTAGTATGTTGGGGCCAGAGATATTATTTATAACAAAAACTTCTGCTTGAGTTTGGAGTTATCTGTGCTCTGAGGTTAACATGCAAAATAGCAGCCCCTTCCACATGATTTGTAATTTGTGGCACAACATTTGCTTACTTGCCAATAGTATCTTTAGTATCCTTTGCAGTCTCGAGAAATCTGTTTCTGAGGAATCATAAAAGAAGTACCAGGTATCCCAATCATGATCTGAGCAATATTCTTGGGAAAACACAGAAGGCAGGAAGCAGCAAGCAAGAAGCCAGACCAGACTCAGAGAAGAAGTATGAGGAGTAAGAATATTTACTGTACAAAGGCACAGATACAATCCATCCATTACTTACCATGCTTAGAATTATTGTAGACCCTCAACATATGTCTGCAAATAAACTAGAATAAAAAAGTCAAAGACAGAGTTCAGGCATGGATGGTGGAAGAGCTGCAATAATAAAGTCTAAGAGGAAGCAATTTTCCTTACTGTACTACAAATTCACTGAGATCATACACAACATCAATTCATTTTTATATCTATGAGATCTACCACATAGAAGTTATAATCAATGTGTGCAATGAATGAACACATGATTTATGATGGCTTCAATGAAAAGAAACAGAGAAACAGTATGAAACAGTACAGTCTAAGTGAAATTGAAGTGGATTTACAGATAAAACAGAAGTGAGAACATGGATAAAATTTCAACATATGAGGACCCAAGAAGAAATGAAGAGTGAGGACAGTAGGGACAGATGGAGGCAGGGATAGAGACAGATATATGTAAAGTGGTATGTGTGTATGGGTGTTTATAGGTGTTGATGGAAACAGTCAGGGTATAGGGAAAGGTTGAAAACATAAGGGTGAGGCCACCGAATGAGTAAGGACTACAAATTTTACAAAATTATATATTCTTAGTTTCTTTTTCAAATTAGAACAGGAATGTTAACAAAACAATGAAACAGCTTGAAATTGTATTATCTAATAATATATGAAGAGATGATTAAAATGCATAGCATACAACTTGGCTACTTGATGCTCTTCAAACCTGTAATTTTGTAAGAACAGAAGGAAGTCAGAGATTGCATCCAGAGAAAAATATTTATGTGCAATAAGTTAAACTAACCAATAATCAAGGCTTCTGAGTTTCCCAACCAAACTCCTTGGAATTATGGACAATAAATTGCAATCAGGTTATCAGAATTCATTTTATAAAGACATGCCATTAAACTTGATAAAATTCAATTGAGTTTTGTAACTTTCCATCCTTAGTAGTGAGCCAAGGATAAAGTGGCTAGATCTGTCATTTTGCCTCACGAATTTTTTTTAGGATTAAGGTAGGTATATGTCTAAATGTTATACCTACAAACATAAACATTGATTCTCAGTGTCAATCAATGCTAGTTCAGCATTTAGAGTGCTTCATTTACTCTCATCTGAAGTGTTCTTTGACTACTCATTATTTGTTGATGAAGGTCTCCTTTATTCCTTTACTCATGAACCTAAGGGATATCAAAATGCTATCAAGACAGGCACAAGTCTCAACAAAGCAAAGTTACACAGTTAGGACTTGTTAATTTCTCCAATTTAAGATATCTCCAGCTACACTTCCCACTTAGAGTGTGCTGTACAACCTGCCTAGCTGACACTTTTCTAATCAATTATTCTTTTTAATAACCAATATTCTTTTATATTTCTTTCTCAAATCTCCTCTGTGACAACTTCAACATATATACAATCCCGTTTTCAAAAACACAGGTCATAATAACTCACAGATCTTTCTGAATGCCCCCTTTTTAGGTAGGCTTATCTAAGAGACCTCTTATTGTGCCTCAACTCAAGATAATACCCAATCATGTTTTATCTCCACTCCAACTCATACTATTACTAATACTGATATTAACTACTACTACTTCTATTACCGCTACCACCATCACCAATACCACCACCTACTAGTGCTGCTAACTCCTGCTACTGCTGCCACTGCCATTGTTATGGATTTATCAAAACTCTGTTGTAAGCCAGGCGTGGTGCCAAACTCTTTACTCAGTATAGTCCTGTAAGACAGACATGTTATTCATTTGTATTTTACAGATGATACTCTCAAAGCTGAAATGAGATTATGTAAACTGCTAGTAAATGTCAGAGTCTGGATTCAAACAAGGTCTCCTTGGTGCCAAAGCTTGGATTGTTTCTATTCCATCAAACGATAAAAGGACAAAAAGAACAAAAGGACTGGATTTACCCAGGAATTGGCCAAGACATCAAAGATTTCTGGATTTAGAATCTGGAAAAACATAAGTGTACATGCTGGAATTGACTTGGCCAGCTGGAAAGCAAGAAGGAATGACTTTCTTAGTACAAGACGTTCTGTTTTTTTGTAACACTCCAGTTTACCTGTGGATTATTTAAAATGTAAATATCTCTTTGGGGATGAGATGTTTGGTACATACTGCTCTCTAAGTACTGTAGATATTACGAGATGGAAAAGTTCACTGAGTCTTACGAAACTCATCACAATCCATGTAGAATTATGCGATTTAACAAAGACAAGGCTTTACCGAAGTTTCAAAGGACATTAATTCATGAAAAGAGATTGTATACTTTATGTCTACTTTATTTAATTATATCAAAAATGTAAGAATTTGAAGTTCATTGTGCCAGTTACCCATGAATCTGTGAAGTACTGCATTATAAAAAAACAACTTCACTTATAGTTTGAGATTATAGAGATGGGAAGAAAGAGATAGGGTAGAACCTCATATTTCTTACCTTATCCAACACAGTCCCTAGTAAAGAAAAGAAAGAAAACATTAAAATTAGAAGGTGCACAGTGAAAGGCCTTAAAATATATTTCTTTTTAAAAAATTAATAAAATCAAATAAAAATAAGCACTTATTTGGTGTAGGCAAATACTATATATAGTACGTGTTTGAAAAATATTTGTTAAATAAATACTTTTCACTTGCAAATATATTTTAGCTTTCTGGAAAGATAGAAAGTCGTGTTTAGCCATTTTAGACCTCTCATATACAATTTTATAATTTTTGAGTATGGTTTATAACTTTGAAAGTCACCATGTCAGTAAGTGTTAGAAAGCCTGAACAGACCAATAACAAATAAAGAGATTGAAGTAGAAATTAAAAATCTCTCAACAAAGAAAAGTCCAGGATCAGATGCTTTCATGGCTGAATTCTACCAAACATTCAAAGAAGAATTATTACCAATTCTTTGTAAGCTTTTCCAAAAAATAGAACTAGAGGGAATTCTTCCAAACTCATTTTATGAGGTTAGCATCACTCCGATACCAAAGCCAGACAAAGACACCACAAGAAAAAAAAAAAAAGCAAGGCAATATCTCTGATGAATATAAATGGAAGGGTCCTTAATAAAATGCTAGAAAACTAATTCAACAACACATCAAAAAGATTATACATTATGACGAATTGGGATTTACCACTGGAATGTTGATTTTGTTTAATATATGCTAATCAATCAATGTGATGCATTATATCAACAGAATGAAAGATTAAAACCACATGATCATCTCAACTGATATATAAAAAGCTTTTGGCAAAGTTCAACTTTTTTTGATTAAAAAGTCTCAACTATTTGAGCATAAATGGAAATTTTCTCAACATAATAAAGGTCATTTATTAGAGGCTCACAGCTAATACCATAATCCATGGGAAAAAAACTGAAAGTTTTCTTCTAAGATTTGGTCTACGGGAAAGATGCCCACTCTCACCACTTCTATTTAACATAGCACTGAAGTACTATAGCAACGGAAATCACACACAAAAAGAAACAAAAGACATTCAAATTGGAAAGATATAAAGTTATCTCTATCTGCAGGTGACATGGTCTCATATGTAGAAAACCCTAAAGACCCTACACATACAAATTATCTTTGAACTAATAAATGAATTCAATAAAGTTGCAAAATACAAAAGAACTTTCAAAATCAGTTGCATTTCTGTACACCAATAATGACCTATCCAAAAAAAATTAAAGAGAATCTCGTTTATGATATATCAAAAGAATAAAATAATAGAAATAAATTTAACTAAGGAGATGAATGTTCTGCACACTTAAGACTATAAAACTATATAAGACTATAAAACTCTGATGAAATAATTTGAAGAAGATACTAATAAATGGAAAAATATTCCATGTTCATAGATCAGAAGTAATATTGTTAAAATGTCTATACTACCAAAAACTATGTAAAGACTCAATGAAATCTGTATCAAAATTCCAAAGCATTCTTCACAGAAATAGAGAATAGAATTCTAAAATTTGTATGGAACCACCAAAAACCCCAAATAGCCAACGCAACCTTGAGAAAATAATTGGAGATATCACACGTGCTGATTTCAAATTATATTACAAAGTAATCAAAACTGTATGGTACTGGAATAAAAACAGACACAGAGACTAATGATACAGAATAGAGTGCCCAGAAATAAACCTGAGCATATATGGTAAACTAATTTTTGACAAAACTCCGAGAATGCACCATGGAGAACGAATAGTCTCTTCAATAACTGGTTTCGGGAAAACTAAATATCCATATGCAAAAGAATAAAATTGGACCCTTATCTCACAGCAGGCACAAAAACCAACTCAAAATGGATGAAAGACCTAAATATAAAACCTGAAATCATAAAACTTCTGGAAAAAAACATAGGGAAAAAGCTCTTTGACACAGGCTTTGGTAAAGATTTTTTTGGCCACCACACCAAAAGCTCAAGCAACAAAAGCAAAAATAACTATATAAGAAACAAGTCTATAGGAAAACCAGACAACTCAATGGCATAAATAAATAAATAATAAATAAATAAAATGAACGACCTAATTAAAAATGGTCAAAGGGCTTGAATAGACATTTCTCCAAACAAGACATTAAAAAAATGGCCAACAGGTATATGAAAAGGTGCTCAATATTACTAATCATCAGGAAAATGCAAATTAAACCACAATGAGATATCATCTTATGCTTGTTAGGATGACTATTATCGAAAAGAGAAGATATAACATGTATTTTGGTGAGGGTGTGGAGAAAGGTAGCCCTTGTACACTGTTAGTGGAAATGTAAATGGGTACAGCTAATGATGGTAAACAGTATGAAGGTTTCTCAAAAAATTAAAAATAGAACTACATGTGCCCCAGCAATCCCACTGCTGGATATATACCCAAAAGAAATGAAATGAGCAACTTGCAGAGATAGCTGTACATGAGAATGTTCATTTCAGAATTATTCATCAGTCAAGACAAGTAAAAAACGTAAATGTCTATTGATGGATGAATGAATAAAGAAATATATAATGGAATATTATTTAGCCTTAAAAAAGATGAAGACCCTACCATTTGTAAGATGGATACACCTGGAAGATATTATGCTAAGTGAAATAAGCCAGATACAGAAAGAAAAATACTGCATAGTCTTGCTTATGTGTGGAATCTTAAAAAAATCCGAATACATAGAAAACAGTGGTTGACAGGGGTGGGGGAAAAGGGGAAACAGGGAGATGTATGTTGAAGGGTACAAAGTTGCAGATATGTAGGATGACTAGATCTAGGGTTCTAAGGCACAACATAAAAACTATAGCTATAATAGTGTATTGTATGCTGAAGTTTGCTAGAAGAGTAGATTTTAGGTGCTCTTCCAACACACACACACACACACGCACACACACGCAGGCACACATGGTAACCATGTGAGGTGTTGAGTATGTTAATTTGATTGACTATAGTAAACATTTCACTATGTATATCAAGACATTATATTGTATAACCTTAAATATATACAATTACAAAAGAAAAAGTCAGTGAATATAGATGACCCTAATGTAAAATTAGGCTAAGTCTTAAAAGATGAGTATAAATTAATAAAGGAAAAAGATTGATTAAGTATTTAATTTCATATATTAAATCTGTTTCTGCTCAAAATATATTGAGTTGTTTCTGTTTTCTCTTCTAAACCTGACAGGTATTGCAATGTGTCTATGAAATGCTGTGACTAAAAGGTGGAAATATTAATTAAAAAAAATAAAGATGAAAACTTGTAAAAGAAATTCACCATGTGGTAAAATTCCTTTAAAAAATCCTTTGGAATGGTTTACTAAATCCAAATGTGTTTATTCTTCTTTTTAAAGGGATATTTATTATTCAGTAACAGATACACATTTGTTAGTAGACATCACTTTTTTAAAAAAGAGATCTTATTGAAATGTGATCTTTTAAAGCTTCAGAAAAATCTTCTTTTATCTCAGAAATTATAGTGCTATGCACTTCAATAAAAAAGAAAATAGTCATTTAAAAATAAGCAGGAAAAATGTTAAATATGTAAACAAATGCATGAATTAATATGTAATTTTGTATATTCTCAACAGATCACAATAATCTCCTCTATTATGTTCCAGAAATGTTAAATGAATATGATTACAAATATTACTATTTCTTTTGGGGAAATATTGTACAATTCTTGAAAATAAGGTCACCATAATCTCTCGCCTTCTTTCCCTGCCTGACCCCACTGCCTTTTAAACTGTCTTTCAGCCCCTGCCATTGCTGCCATAGGTGATTCTATAGGAAATACTTTGAGCTTTTAGATAATTTGAAGGTTCTAAAGGTGAATATAAACTTTGAAAAGCTGCAACATTTTTATAAATGTCATAATGGGAAGTCTCCACTGGCATTTAGCCAGTGGACCTAAATGATGCCAGTTCAGCATTTAATAAGTATGTTTCTTTCTAAAACCTGATACTTGCTCTATTTACATAACTGCTTAAAGTTTAACCAATTCATTTGAGTTATAAATACTAATACTCCTGGGAGATATATGGAGCATTTGATAAATTTGTTCAAGCAGATTGGTTTCCTGCTAGGAACTGAAATCAAATTGTATTCAGGGAATGAATGTTGGTACAGAAAGTAATTCTGGACATAAGTGGAGTGGCACCATATAGGGTTTCCCTCAGAAAGAAGCCATGGAACACCAGAAGGAAATGTTTTAAGGCTCTGCAGTAAGGAAGGGGAGTGGAAACCTATGGGAAATTTAAAAGGGATCTCTCCTGAGCCTAGGAAAGGAATGGTAGAAACAGAAGCCTAGTTGTCAAGGTTTCAAGAGGAATAGGAATAGAGGCAGTTAAGGCACCAGTGATGCCCAATGAATTCGTAAAGAAAAAAAAAACTTGAAAGGTAGCTGGAAAATCAAACAATAAAGGTAGTGAAACTAAACCTTATTTTTTTACTCCTAAATTACTCATTTCCTGTTCTCAAAAATTAAACTCTTTTTGCCTTATTCCACATGTTCTAATAAAGGGAAATATTTTATAGTAATGGTCTGATTATAATTCTAATGTTTTAATGGTAAATAAGCCTTTCATTGAGCAGATCAAGAACATAACCTAATTATTAATATGTGCTTTACAAATTCCAAATGATGCTCTCTTTAGAGTTCACAAGAGAAAATATCTTAGAGTGGCAAATAAGGAAATAAGGTACTTTTTGATCTAACCTTATTTTTGGATAAATCTTCATTCTCTCACTAGAGTTAATCAGATCAGATGTTTGCAGCTCTGGGAACAAATAAGAGAGTTTCATGTCTTTGGGCACCTGCTCAAATCTTCCACCCTCTGCCCTCACTCCTACCCATAGCTTTACCCCAGTGTGGAATAAATTTTCTAGACAAGGTGATTCAGAAACATAGGTTCATTTTTTAATACAACAGTTTGTTAGGTTACCTAATTTTTCAGTTTTCTTTGACTCCCCAGGAATAACTTACTATTCTCTTCATCACACCTCCAGATATTCTGTTTCTTCTAACTATCTACAATATTTCATTGTTCTTTCTTGTTTTCATCTTTTTTCTTCTATTAGAGGGTACATCTTTTAGAACCAAGGACTGTGGTGTGCTTGTCTTTGTGTTCTCAGTGCTGAGCATAGTAGATTCTCCCCAGGAAACATGAATGAGTGAATAAGTAGGTAAATTCATAAATGAATGAAGCATTAAGCAGCTGGCTTGAAATCCCCTTTTGGAATGTTACCTAATCATCAATTAGAGCTGCCTACCTGTCAGGAATTACTCAGAACTATGGTTTTGTCTCCCTTCACTGCTTTCCTTTTCTCATAGACTAAGATAATTTTAAATAGCCAGATATGAAGATTATCTGCAATCTGAAGGGACAATGGATTTTTTTATATTTGAATTTTTGTGATGATTAGAAATTTCAGCTATGAGCTACCATATCATGTAAATATAACTAACCTGATTTGTAGACTAGAAAATAATACAATAAAACCCTGTCTTTTCTGGCTATATGGCTACACTTACAGCAGGGAAATAAAGTAGGAGGAGGTTTCACAAGCCAAGAATGATGTACTTTTTAACAAAATAATTTTGGAAACTGCTAGAGGTTTTGGAACAACATAAAGTAAGAGCTTGCTTCTGGATTGTTATTAGCCACATCACCTTCTCTAGATCATTTGAAAATTTCCAATGAAAAGTAGTTGAAACTCAGAGTTTGTGCAGTGTGCTCTTTCTCTCCAGAGCTGTTGTTTCTGCAGAAATAAAGGAAAAATTTGACCTTGACTGAATTCCTGGAGGCCATGCCTAAACTAATTTATTCCCAGTGGAGCTGCGCAAGGAGGAGTTGGTGAGTCTGCTAGCCAGACCTATCACTGCGATACTTTCTTCAGAATGTTTTGCCATCTGGAAAATGCATGATTCAACTGCACTGGCACAAGTACATCATTTGTAGGAAATAGAAGAACAATAATATTAATTGAACAAACTTCAAAATAAATACAGAATATTTGCATAGGAATGCTAACCAGTTGGTGAAATGTGAATAGGTCTAAATGGCTTTCATCTCGAATGGTCTGGACACTCTGTTTCAGTCTGTTTTATTTTTGGAGTAGAAATGCTTATTTTTCAATGTAGTGAATATAAAGAAAAAGAACGAAAATGTAGAATGTATCAAAAAGAAGGGAACCCTAAAATATGGGAATTTTGGACTGGAAGATAGATTTTTTTTCCATGAAGAATTTTGCCCATAAAAATTCTGCCACAAGCAACTGAAAAACAGTGGTAATAGGCTCCTATTTTTAGTGTTAGCACTGACAATGAAATGTTTAACTTGTGTGGCATCAGAACAGTAAACTTTAGTGAGATTGTTAATATTCTGAAAAATAGGTTGCTATCAGAAGATATGAAATGAAAAGTTTTATCAGGTCACACCTCAGACCACTGACTTTCTTGCTCATTTTGTATACATCTTTTTTTTTTTAGCACCTCCATGAATACAGCTATCAGATGTTCATTCCCAAATACATAAACACACACTTCATCAAGTACAAGGATACATTTCCCAACTAGTATTCATCATCTTCATCATCATCATAATCACCATCATCATTGATAACAATGATAAGACTATTTACTAAGCACTACCAAAAGTTAATAGATTCAAAGATGCACGTTTTTTCATATTTTAACATTTCTGATGTCAAAATGTGTCTTTCAGTTAATATTGTTTTACAGTTATTATCAGCCAGGAGGTGGACATGACATAGTTGTTTAACTGACATTTATGGAAAGATCAAGAAAGGACCAACATGAAAATATATACAATGAATGCCATCACCTTGAACTATTATCCTGGAGACAACTGTGAAGTTTTTTTTTTTTTTGTCAGAGTCTCACTCTGTCGCCCAGGCTGGAGAGCTGTGGCATGATCTTGGCTCACTGCAAACTCTGCCTCCTGGGTTCATGGCATTCTCCTGCCTCAGCCTCCCAAGTAGCTGGTACTACAAGCGCCCACCACCACCCCTGGCTAATTATTTGTATTATTAGTAGAGACGGGGTTTCACCGTGTTAACCAGGATGGTCTTGATCTCCTGACCTCGTGATCCACCAGCCTCGGCCTCCCACAGTGCAAGGATTACAGGTGTGAGCCACCACGCCAGGCCGGTGAAGTCTTTTAAGAAATGCTGTGTGACCAATGATCATGATGAAATTGAAAAGAATTACTTCATGGAAAAATATCAAAATCAATGAATTTTATTCTAGAAGTGTTCAGAATGTTCTTTTTTTAAGTTATACTTTAAGTTTTAGGGTACATGTGCAGTACTTTAATCAAATAATTTTATTTGTGTTTTCTTTTTATTTATGTAGAGTGATGCAGGATAAAAAATATACTGTATAGGTCTAAAAGCATAAAACAATTATTTTAATAGTTTACTAGTCAGAATTCTCCAAAGAAACAGAACCAACAGGATATATATCTATATCTGTATCTATATCTATATCTATATCTATAGATATCTCTGTGTGTGTGTGTGTGTGCACACAAACACTCTACCTTTGGTTATGAGATCCATGTTAGATTCTCATAGCTTACAGTAGAGAAAAATAAAAACTGGAGCAATTTCACTCTCAGACATGTAGCAGTGGAATCATATAAAGAAAACAGACACCGAGTTCTCAGCCAGACTAAGAATGCATGAAGATGGGAATACAAATAAAGTTCATTTCAATCACTTCTACCTTCTACATTAGGTAGCAGGAAAGCCTTCTAATAAGTAGAATGGGAGGTAAGAAAGAAAAGTAGTTGGAAATTTAAGAGGAAATAAAAATTTCAGAAAAGGGAAGATGTTGTGGAGACACAAATATAAAATAACAAGTAGCAGTAAATGCCTATAGTGAAACAGAGATGAGAAATCCTGTTTCTGGGACATCTGGGAATCCTTTTATGAAGGACCTTGGCCTCCCTAACCATTTTCCAGCAGGATTTTTCATGACCACTGATATGGTTTGGCTGTGTCCCTGCCCAAATCTCATACTGATTTGTAGTTCCCATAATCCCCACATGTTGTGGGAGGGACCCGTTGGGAGGTAATTGAATCATGGGGCAGTTACCCCCATGCTCTTCTCATGATAATGAGTGAGTTATCTCAAGGTCTGACGGTTTTATAAAGGGCTTTCCCCTCTTTTGCTCGGCACTTCTCCCTCCTACCACCATGTGAAGAAGGATGTGTTTGCTTCCCCTTCTGCCAAGATTGTAAATTTCCTGAGGCCTCCCCAGCCCTGCAGAACTGTGAATCAATTAAACCTCTTTCCTTTATAAATCACCCAATCTCAGGCAGATCTTTATGGCAGCATAAGAATGGACTAATACAACCATCTAGAGAGCTTCTGAAAAGGCAGATCTCAGGACTTCCTTTATAGAGACTCAGATCTGGTACACCTGCATTAGGGACAAGGAATCTCTATGTTGAACAAATACTGCAGGTGGTGCTGATGCTAAACTTTTACAAACATTGGTTATACAATTAATCAACAGTTATTTGATGATTCAGCACACAAATAACTCTTTGCAACCAGGTTTACGTTACTGGGAACAAACTAACTAGGTTTCCCCAGGTGTGGAGAGCTTTCACACAATATACCCTAACTTACATAAACAAAATTACCCAGGTAAATATTTACTAAACATTTTTAACATAAATGATAGTGATACACAAATTTGAGTAATAATTCAAGAAAATAAGTGCACAATTAGGCTGTTAACTGCTGTTTATCTGTTTAATGTGAAATACCCACTAGCTTCCCTCCACCCTTTACTCTAACTCCCATAAAACCCTCCAACCAAGCCACCAACATATACCCACCATACTTGCCACTCTGTCCTCAAACTCCTGTTTGGGCATTTGCTCCTGGTTCTTGAAACTTCATTCTGACAAAGCTGAATAAAATTACCTCCTTAGAAAACAGTCTGTTCATGATTAAATAACTAATAAATAGTTGGGTCAGAATCTGAACCCAAGCCTATCAAAAGCCTGAGTGAATTGAGGCAGTTCAACTGGATCTTGTTCTGTCACAGTTATAAATCCATACACTTTTTCTATGGTAGGCAGAAAGCTTAATTTTGGCTTGTCTCCAGAATTCTATTGAAGAGATATGAATGGACTCTGTAAAAATTCTGGACATAGAGAAGTTCAGCAAAAGGCATTGTCAGCCTTCAGCATCACTTTGATTATTTTCCCAATTCCTTGGTCTTTAAGGACTTTATCTAAGGACATCACTGCCAGTGGCTTCCACCACCAAGGCCTAAAGGCAAAGGGAGCCAAAGTGTTTTATATAGCTAGAGGTAATAAAAAGCACAAGTTCGTCTGAGTGTTTCAATTACCTAATGCTGTAAAATAAATTACTCAAAAAACTTTGTGACTTACATCAAAATCAGTTTACTATTTCTCACAGTGTCTGTGAGTCAAGAAATTGGACTGAGCTTAGCTATGTGGTTTTGGATTGAGGTTCATCAAACTATTACAGTCAGATGAGATGGTGAGTGGAGCTGGAATAGTGTGTGGTATCGGCTGGGAGCTCACCAACCATCTCTCTCTCTCATCATAAGATCTCTTGCATACACTAATTTGGGATTCTTCATAGCATGGCAGACTCAGGGCTGTTTGACTGCTTACATAGTAGCTGGCTTTCCTGTAAGTGAGTGTCCCAAGAGAGTCAGGCAGAAGACATATTATCTTTTATTATCTGACCTCACAGAGTATCACTCCTACCATTTCTACTGATTGATGGGAAGAGTGTCAAAACCTTTATGAACATGATTTTAAAACACAACATTCAGCCACTTACAAAATATCTTCTGTTTATGAGCTATTCTGAGTGTCCATAGCAGGAAAGGGAAAGGACAAAAATACACGGCATGTGATGTACAAGGTGGCTTATATGTACACAGTGTCTATAATGACATATCTCAGGGATTATATGGATATAAATATTTAAATCTAGAAAGTCATATAGAGTTGTTACTTCCAAAGTGTTTGAGGGTCTCTTAGGGTAAGCGTACATGTATTATGACTCATACTACAAGACATGCATAAGTGTCCTGCTTGAGTGATGAAACCACTCTATATTTCTATTTATTTAAATGGCTTGAAAATACTCAAAGATAAAAGACATGGTGCCTTTAAAAATTGAAAGCAGATCCTTTGTAGATGTTACATTTTTAAGTGGCAAAATAAATAAATCCACTTGATGATTAGGCATTGTTTATGAAGGACAGTGGGGTTGAGTGAGTGAGTTGAATTCATTGCCAGAAAAATTATTTCCTTTTTAGAAGTAAAATTTCACAGGTTTTTAAAATACAGATTTCATCCCGCTTATGTGTAGCAACTGAGGAGACAAATTCATTTCTTTCAGATTAAATTAAGCCTTATGTAGGTTACTGAGGTAGATTCTACAGATCCAAGAAGAGTTATGGAAGAAATGAAAGTATGACGAAAACACTTAAGGTCTTTCTATAACTAGTTTTGAGTATTTAAAGGGTGGAACCATCTCCCACAAATAATTCTATCCCCAAACAACTCGGAGGAATTGCTGCAAGGTCAAGACAAAACAAGGTCCCAAGATAGGGCTCAGTATATGTAGGGTTTTCTCTACCTCTCATGGTCCCCGGGATTGCTGGAAAGTTTACTGTCATCAAACATCTTCCCATAAATATTCTTTATTACTAACTACCCAAGCAGCAGCCATGACTTGACGTTATGATCCCTTCCCACCCAATTTCCAGCCAACTAGGCTCAATTTCTTACTTCTTCCCAATTAGAAAATAAGTATATCTTACAATCTGAGGTGTCATTTTCTATGTCTCCATTTAGAAATAAAAATGTGGATTTGAATCCTCTCCTCACTGCCCTTCACACAGAGTGTCTTCATGATTCTCAGTACTTGAGATGATTTTTATTGGAGTAAGTTTAGTAAAAAAAAAAAAAAAAATCGTATCATCAATTTGGCTTGGGATATATGCCACAGCCTGGCAAGATTTCAGCATTTAGAATGATATTCTACTGTCTTTTTTCCCTTATTCTTCTGCCTTGTTAATAACACTTAGATCCTTAAGAAAGCTTTCTCATCAAATTTGAAGTGCTAAAACTCTGTCACAATTTGGCTCAGTTCCTTCTTTTCTCTTAATGCAGGTTTTAAATTTTCTCAACGTTTTGCATTGCATATATTTGAGTCTTCTATTCATCTTTTTAGCTGTTCTGGTAATGAGGTATTTCATACTCAGTGTTAAATATGCTCCTCAGAAATTTCTACCAGGAAACCAGAATTTGCAATTTAGTGCATTTCTGTTCTTCCTGGCTCTATTTAGGGTTGCCTTAATACCAATTCAGATTAAGTGATATGTCTCCTGTCCCTGAAAAATTTCTCCTCTGTGAAGGTGCTATACAAAACCTTGAATTTCATCTCTAGATAGTCACTCTCAAACTTACTTCTTGCTTACTTACTTCTTCATAAGCATTACCTGGGAAACTTGTTGAACATGGAGTCCCTGCCTCACCCCAAATCTCTTTAATGAGAATCTATAGACAGGGAACGAGACTTTGTATATAATACATGCTTCTCTCTATATATCACAAGTACTAAGATAAGTACAAATATTTTTTTCTATATGTAACACAAGCCCACAGAGCATTTTATTCCAAGGTTTACATAAGCTTGAGTTGTAATTGGAATTACAGCTATTATTTCTACTTTTACCTAGTAAGAGCTTCAGTGGTAGTGACCTTTCTTAATAAGGTATAAAGTTCACAACCAAGCAGTGATTGCATAGGTAACAAGAATTGTGATCACCGACGTTGCTGATAATAGAATTTGTGTGTGTATGTGGTCTAAAATTTTCTCCGTATCTTCTTTTTTTTACTTTCTTTTTTTTTTTCTTTCTTTCTTTCTTTCTTTTTTTTTTTTTTTTGAGACAGAGTCTTGCTCTGTCGCCCAGGCTGGAGTGCAGTGGTGCGATCTCGGCTCACTGCAACCTCTGCCTCCCAGGTTCACGGCATTCTCCTGCCTCAGGCTCCCGAGTAGCTGGGACAACAGGCGCCCACCACCATGCCCGGCTAATGTTTTTGTATTCTTAATAGAGACGGGGTTTCACCGTGTTAGCCAGGATGGTCTCGATTTCCCGACGTCGTGATCTACCCGCCTCGGCCTCCCAAAATGCGGGGATTACAGGTGTGAGCCACTGCGCCCAGCCTCCCTATCTTCTTAAACTCACTGGGTCCTTTGGTAGATGTGTTTGTTGAGGCATGGTGAGACTTAGGTTATTTGTCAAGAGACTTTTAAAATTTAATTTAAAGATAGAGGAGACAATTCACAACATAAAATGAAAATAAATAATACTCAAAGATATTTTTATCAGGAAAAGGGAGAAAATTAGAAATTATCCGCTTCAAGAAGCAGCTCTCAGTTTTAATCCATGTTTATATTTGACTGGACAGAATAAATGAAGGTCTTTTGCCTTAAATGTTGACTTAAAACCATGACATAGAATTTAAATACTGTCCTCATTAATCCAATAGGAAAGCCAACATCTTGTGGCTTGGACTATCCTTGTGTTTGTCAAAGACATTGGAGACACCCCAGATTGACTCAGTTAGTGTGGCACATGAGCATCACTGGGTAATTTATTTCCAGATGGAAGCATATACTAATAAACTATAGTTCTAAGAGGAAGCAATAATAAAGATTTTTTTTCCAAAATTAGGGAAGGTCATGGTGTCTGACTTAAAATGAAGCCATCAGAAAACAAGTTTATATAGCAAAAATAAAATAAAAGCCACCTTAGTAGTTATCCTCTACAAACGTTTTACTTTCCCCTTTTAATTATTAAAGACAAAGGAGTCAGTTTTTGTAAAACTGAGTAGTAATGACAAGGTCTTGTAAAAATTTTTACTTTTTTTCAGTAGAGAAAATTCAATGCTTCAAATGTCAGACTATTGGAAAGTGTAGACAAACATTTTCCTTTAAAGCAATAAAAACCTAGATTGCTTCAAGAATGCATAAACATTAAATGCCACAGTGTACACTATAAATATATTTTTAAAAAGCACTTGGGGAAAGTTAAAGTAAGTTGTCACATGAGGAAGGGAAAATAACATATTCTCCTGATTGAAACCAATAAACATTTGGCTTTATACTGTAATTATTTGTGTAAATATACTATTCTTAAACCTGAAGAGGACCAGTTGGATAGGTTGAACATTGCACTGTTGCCTAGATTGCCTCTTCCAGTATCAACATAGTTCATTCTTAAAAAATGGTTAAAATGAATTTAAATCTATAAATCCAAAGCTATTTGAAGAAATCATAAATGAAGCAATATTATCCTAGGTTAATTTCTCCTACATGCATAGAAGAAAGGTATTCTGATACATTCTCATATTATTTGGGAAGACTGAGGTTATAAAAGTATGACTCAATTAACAATAATATAAAAAACATGGGGTGAAGATAAGACAATAATTCTGACTCTCATTATCAAGCCTGGCACAGTATCATGTGGTATATGGACTGACATATACTATGTGATGTGAAGCATCAGAAGAGAGCATCCACTCAGAAATATGGGTATTGTCAAGTAGAAATAAAAGGTCAGTATATTTCAAATCTTTTGCATGCCACCTGCAGCCCAAAGTATGTCTGCTCTAACCCTTAGTGGGAGAAAAGTCACAGACCCCTTCTCCCTAGTATAACTGATTCATTTTGACAAAGTACCCACACAGCGTCCATTGTTCCTATACTTTTCAAAGTGATCTGCACCAATGGCTTCCTGAAGTTGTACCCCTTGCATTCCTGAAACCCTCAGATTGGTCCTTGATGTCACTTCTATTGTTATATTGAAGAGCCAAGTCAAGGCAGCTTGCAGAGGTACCACTGTCCTAACAAGTCATTCTAAATTTGCTCCCATAGCTCTACTGTCATATGTGGCTTCAAATGAGGTCTTTGCTGTCGCCCTTTTCAACACCTCTGAGTAATCTGCTCTTCCTTCTCCATAACCACTGTAACTGCTATAATCCAAAATAGGATTGGAGCTTCACCACTGCTAATGGTTCTTCAGCACTTTGAGGGCTCTTAATCCTCACCCTGGGCTAAAGATTTGGTCGACCATTAAGTAGCCATCCGAAGATGCTGTCTTTGTGGACACTTAGAGGGATGTCTGCTTCAGACAAAAAGGGTTTGCTCTGGTAAACACCCAGACTTGGGAATTAATTAGGATAGACAGACCATTTAGTTAATAACATTTTTTGACCCTAAGCCTTAGGACCCAGTTCCCACTTTGGGAAACACTGGCCAGACTTCCTATATGTCTGACTGAGCAAAAGTTCACAATATATTGATATCAATAAGCTTTTTATTTGTTCTGTTAATTTCAGAGATATTTTAATAAATAAAAAATTGTAACTAGATTTTTTTTTGGCTTTGCCTGACTCCAGTCATCTGTCATATCTCCCTGCTACTGTTTCTGAGTATTGATACAATGGAGTTGGGGATAAATGTGTTTTCAGGTTTCTCAATAAAGAGTGGAAAGCTTGAGTTTATCACTTTTCAATTAATAGCTTAGGATCACATTTACCATCCTAGCTAGAGAAAGACACATGCACCCCAAGAATACATTTTCTATAAGGGCCCTAGTTCTTTAACTTTATTTGGTCTGTGTGTCTGTATTAGTCTGTTCTCACACTGTTATAAAAAATACCTGAGACTGGGTAATTTATAAAGAAAATAGGTTTAATTGGCTCATGGTTCTGCAGGCTGTATAGGAAGCTTAGTGACTTCTGCTTCTGGGGAGGCCTCAGTAAACTTAGAATCATTGCAGAAGACTAAGGGAAACCAGGTACATTTTACATGGCTGGAGCAGGAGGAAGAGAGGGAGAGCGAGAAAGTGCTACACACTTTTAAAAGACCAGATCTCATAAGAACCCTATAACTAGTCAGTACCAAGGGGAGAGTGCTAAACCATTCATGAAAACTCTGCCCCCATGATCCAATTACCTCCCACCAGGTCCCACCTCCAACACTGGGGATTACAATTTGACATGAGATTTGGTGGAGATATAGATCCAAACCATATCAGTGTCTATATTCTAGCTCTCCTCAGGATGATATATTTCTACATCTCTATACAGAAATCATGATGGAACAATTGCATTTATTATAAGCTGTATAAATTTAATTAAACACGAAGTGTCACCCTCCTGAATTCCCATATTCAATTAGAAATATTTTTCATGTCCAAAAAAAAAAAAAAAAACAAAGAAAGCATTGGAGAAACAAATCCATAAAGTATTTTAAACTCTATCCTGTAAGTAGGGTGTCCATCACTGTGCCATCATTTACTCCTTGTAAGCACCTTCATTATTACTCCCCTGGCAGCTTTTTTAAATTGATTTTTGATTGATTTGATTTACTAAACTGTCTGGTAGAAATCTGGTTTGACTCTTCCTAGGCTATGGCATTTTTCTCCTATTTGACATTGACTTCATGACTCTTTAATTTCCTTCCTTCCTTTCTTCCTTCCTTCCTTCCTTCCTTCCTTCCTTCCTTCCTTCCTCTCTCTCTCCCTTTCTTTCTTTCTTTCTTTCTTTCTTTCTTTCTTTCTTTCTTTCTTTCTTCCTTCCTTCCTTCCTTCCTTCCTTCCTTCCTTCCTTCCTTCCTTTCTTTCTTCCTTTCTTTCTTTCTTAACAGTGACCGAGCCACTTCTAGTTGCAACCCAAGGGGAATGTCACTAGTGTCATCAGTTGTAGAGTTTTTCTTTATAGTGACTTTCTCTGTTATGGCATCATTGTCTTCCTAGGGAAACATCCATGGCCAAGAATATGTGTTTCATATTTTATGCCTTTTACATGAATATCCTACAGGATGATAAAGAAACTAACTGACATATTTAAGTTCATTTAAATAATTGACCACTTTTTGTTGATTATCTGTATGGTTCATAATCTGTGTAAGAGACTCAAATTCAATAGGAATTTCATAGCACTGTTTTTAAAAAATTAAGTAAACCTCTCTTTTCTTACACTGGATTTAAGAAATTTTGGAAAAGCAAAGAGAAAAACTCCTGAAATAAACAGCTATATTTTGCCAAGGAGACTTCAAATTGGAATTCTCAACTAAGCACAGGCATGTGGTATTAAATCTCCACTGGCATGAGCTAGTGAATTTTGCAGAAAATAGTACATGTGAAAATCAGCAAACTCAAGCTTTAGGGTAGTTCAGCAAGGGAATTGAATGACAGCACATCTTGATTCTAATGGTTTTGGCATGTTTAGTGTTTGTCTTAGGACAAGTTTAAATATTGACTTCTGTTTGTCAGAATGAATGTAATTGTAACAATTATGAAAAATTTCTTTCCTATCTTAAAGATTCTGAGTGTAGCTGAATTAAAAAGTTCATAGGAATATTTAAGAGAAAAGACTCATGGATCCTCCTTTGTTAACTTAGTTTTTCTCTTTATCACTCAATGGAATAAAACAGAGAACATCTGACATTCTTTTAAATTAAAGGAAGAAAAAATTTCCAGGGAATCCCATTCCATTTAAACTCTTCTGGAGTTTAACAGAAGTGTCATTTCTGACTCTGAACAGAAGTGTCATTGCTATTCGATGTGACAAGTTATAGTTTAAATTATCCTGCCCAAAACAAAATGAATATATAAATAAATAGGTTTTCAGCCAACATCTTGATGATTTTAGCAATATATCCACAACGAGGATGATCTCTTTTGTTCTGTGACTTAGCACTGACCTTATTAGACAACACAAGCTTCACTATAACCTTGTTAGGTATTGGTAAGCTGTAGACAAGCAAAAAAACAAGGCAAAATAATCTTATTTTGCAGATATTCTTTTCCAAATATTAATTTTAATATAAATAAAATCAAGACAATATTTTTGTGTGGTTAATCAAATACACACTATCATTAAAGGACTTTTGACATTTTAATGATCTTTGGATCATATTGCTATTTCACATCCTACCAAGGGTTTCTTCCAGTTTAATTATGTAACAGTAGACAAAATGTTCCAGTAGTATATGAACTGGCATCCAGCTACAAACATGAAACACATGTGTTCGCAATTTAAGTCAGAGAGGGCACTTTGGTTAAGACTCAGGAGGAATCTGTGTTGCAACTGGAAAGGCAAGTCCACTGGAGTTGGGTCCACTGAACTGTGAGGCGGGGTGAGAGGCTGGGCACCAAATACACTTCACTCCTCATAGTGTTCCATCATGTGGTAGTCACTCAGCTTCTCTATTTTTTGGTTTGCTCACCTACAAAATGGGGAAATATTTATCAGCTAAATATATTTAGGGATCCCCAAAACGTTACAAAAAACTCAAAAATCAAATGAATGTATCTAGCCCAACATGAGAAATATAATTGCCTGTCCATTTACCTTAAAATTCAAACTTAACTCCTGGGGAATTCTAAATATGAATTGTTGAAAACTGGTTTAAAAGATGGTATTTATTAAATTACATTTTTGAGTGTAAAATCTGTGATGTTAAGGGCTCTGCTTCTGCTGCTTCTGCTTGTTGGCATTTACAATCTTGATATTGGGAGCATAGTCATATATATAATTCGGCACTTACAGTATCATAAATGTACTCACTAAGTCGGTGCAAAATGAAAAACTCACACTCAACATGCTAATAATAACATTTATATAGCACTGTATTATGTACTGTCATTACATAAATTATTTGTTTTATTTTTGCAATAATGCCTTCACAATAGGAAGGCCAAATGTTGTATTACACTCCCCTTACTGAAGAGGGAAGTGAGGCTCAGAGAAGTTGTGACCTGTCTAAAGCAAACAGCTAATATGTGAGAGAGACAAAATTTCAGCATATCTTTCTTTGTGGCTATAATATCAAGTTAGCCCAGGTTAAAGGCCATAGAAAAATTACATTAAACATAAAGCAATTATATTGCAGAAAATCAGACATTAAATTTTTATTAAGGCTGTTTGACCCTTGTATTTTTCACATTTTAATTGTTATGTATAATTTGCTCATATTATTGATAAAAATAAGACGGACTTGAAATGGTGGATTAAATTCTACAAAGCAAGTATGTCACTGAGTTTATAGCATACTTGAATTTACCCAGAGAATTTTTCCAGAAACCCTCACTATCTTGGTTGAAGATTAGCCCTGTCATCACGGGTGGTACAAATTCTGAGAAGTTCTTAAGAAGTGATTCAGAAAAAGATGACAAGTGACACAATAAATGGTTTTATTTCCAGGTTTTCCTCTCACTGATGGCAGCATTGTGGGAAGCAAGTACATGCTTCACAGATGGGGTTGAACAAATAATAGCATGTGACAAAGTGAAGAAACACTAAGGCTAAGAAGGAATCAAAGAAAGAAAAATTATTGGCACCTCACTTTTATCTTTGGCATACACAGGAGCACACATTTAGAAACGAAGGAAATATTGCCTTATGTTGTCATATACCTTAATGGGTTCAGGAATCCTGTGGCAAGAAAGTATATTCTAACTGATATATTCTTTGCTAGAGGTAGTTTTTCTCACAAACTTAAGTGCTTTATCAAAACAAAACTTTAGGTTTTTTGGTCAAATTGTTATGGGATCCTTGGGGGTGTTGCTTTTCTAGCCAGAAACCTCTGTGGCCGGTGGCGCCTTTTCCTGAGTTTTGCTCGGGCCTGCTGGGCCCACTTGGCCTAGCAGGCTGCATTTGGCTTGCACTACCGGCCTGGATCCCACGTCTCTGAGGATACTGGAGCATAGCGGCAAGGGGTGTGTGAGTGAGCAATCCTGTAGTCTGGCCACGGCACACAGTCAGGCACGCTGGCTGCTGCAGCGGGGTGGGCAGCTCCACATGCCAACACAGGTGCCAGTTCCCTGTGAGGCTGCAGCTGGCCCAGTCGCACTGCAAGCAGCTTTCATGGCTGCCACCAGGGAATGCGGTGGTACCTGAAAGCTTGGAGACTCCAGGAACTGCAGGGCCCCAAATGAGGAGTCACAGCCCTGGCTTGGGGAGCTCCCAGGTCTGGGCCCCCTGAAGCGCCCCAGCTCTTATCTCCTTTTCTCTTATCTCCTTCTCTCTTCTCTCCCTCTTGTCGCCTGAAAGGTGGCAAGCAAGGGGCATGTTTCAGCCCTGTTTGTATTACAGCTTTTTTAGCCCCACCATTGGGTGGGTGCTGAGTTCTTGTCCTGCATACAGGAAGAATGACATATGCAGACAAGTGGAGGGTGAGTGAGATGAAGAGGAGCTTTATTGAGCCATCAAACAGCTCAGAGGAGACCAGCAGAGGGTAGCTCCTCTCTGTAGCCTGGGTGTCCTAATGAGTGTTCAGCTCTCAGCAGAGAGGATAGATCCTCTCTGCAGGCAGGTTGTCCCAATTACAAAGGCAAGACTCCAATGATCTGTTCATCAAGGAAGAAAAAATTATGGGTGAGCCATGAAAAATGTGGTGATGAACTAATTTGTAATTTTTATCATTTGGTATCAATTTGTAATTTTTATCATTTAATGCCATTCTCAAAAGAAAAAGAAAGATTGTGAGAGAGAAAATATTAATAAGGTTCAGCTGCAACCATGATTGCACTAAAAAGTACACAAAAAGCAACAAGAAATTCCCAACAGAACACATGCCAGGGCACGGCTTCTTTTGTTCTCGTTACTTTGACAATAAATTTTAATATTTTCCAGAGATTTGGATGGATATGATAAGCAACTATGTTTATAGTAATTTGATTACATCTGTTAAATTAAAAACAGCTAAGAAGTTCATGTATTCTTTGCTATTTGGAGAATAATGAGCAACTAAAGAGATTGGCATCTATGGAAATTCCAAACAAATTTGGTCCCATTTAGTTCTTAGAATAATTGAAATGAGGGCAAGATTACATATTCTATGAGATCATCTTGCGTGAACTATCTTACTCAATTATTCTCTTCCTGATATTGAGTTAGTTCTATTGCATCATTAAAACTTTTTATGATGCTACATTAGTTATGTACTTTATCCACATCTTGAAATCTATTTGTTTTTTTGTGGACTATACAATTTGAGTTCCTGCAATTCTACGTGCATCATCAGTATTCATAGCTGTAAAGCATGCATTTCTTTCTAAGTGACTTTTCAATAAAATAAATAAGAAAGTACAATGCCACTGGGAACATGTTGACTCTAGTTCAGCTTGTTTCCTGGAAGTAAAAATATTACAGGCAACCTCTAGCAATCCTGTTTTACACAATATTATCATACTAGTCTAACTCACAAAATTATAACCATTTTGGTGGTGGAACAAATCTTGCCAAGCAAGATCCAGGTTAATGGGCTTAGACATATTAAAATAAAGATAGCATGTGGTACAAATACTTCTATTAATTGCTAGTTGACCAGGCACACATTCTCTTGGAAAACCAGCAAGGCTAATCCCTTGATTAAATTTATTTGATGAAACACAAAGAGTAAAACTTTAGTTATCTGAAAACCATTTGGAGATTAGTTTAAGACAATACCATTAAAATATTATAGGGCTTACTATCTGCTAGACATAGTGCTAGTACTGGAGAAAATAAGATGGATCTCTCCCTGAAGGAGACCATAGTTATGCTGACAAATGATGCCAGAACATTGTGGTAAATTCAACAATGGATACAGGGCACAGTGATGGAGGGCATAGGAATAGAATGGGTACATTCTGGGGAACAACTGCATGAGGTTACAGAGAGGTGGGGGACTGAACAATGAGAAAGGAGATGTGAGAAACAAAAAGGTAAGGGAAACGAAGACGAGAAGAACTATTCCAGTCAGAGGAAAGAGAGGCTCACGAAGCACTGAGAAGAGCAGTGTTATAATAAGATATTTGAAGAATTGCAAATACGTCACATTTACAGGGAAGAGAAGTTTGAGACTATACTGAGCAAGAATCAAAGTCACATACGTATGGAGGAATGACTTACACAGCATGTAAGAACCTTGGAGTTTTGCATGTATACCAGTGATATCCAAACACATAATTAGCAAAATAAAATAAATTTTAAAAACAGCATTCCTTTGATATATGTGTGTTCACTTATTTATGTAATTGTATGTAAACTTCATTAGATAAGTTTTTTTTAAAAAACCAAAAACCTATTGTATTTAATGATATCTTTCTATTGTCTATAACAGTACCTGGAAAGGGGAGTCTTAATAATTAGCTATTGAGTGAATGATATACCTTACTAAACACAAATAAAAACAAATTCCAAGGGGATGCGCTAAAGATGAAGAAAATGTAGTTTTAAGAGTTCTTCTAATTGGGATGGGTTTATATTGTTATTAGCTGATATCCAAAGTTCAATATATACTTTGAGGTTCATCCATCATGAAAGCAGATATAAATTAGTATTTCTAGTAGTCTTCTTAATAATGTTGAACATTTTTGCCAAGCGTCTTATCAAATCTTATTAGATCATCCTTTTCTTTACCTTGAGATGGCACTGGGTGTTAAGGGAAGAAGGTGTTTCAGTTCTACAAGTTTTAACTTGCTCTTTTGTGCTTATATTCTTAGTATTATCTTCAGTCAGTGATTTTTTGGATGAATATTTTTAACCACTCATTCATTTTCTGAAATTTTGTCTAGTAAAGACTAAGTGATGTAATTAATGATATAGTTTGGCTCTGTGTCCTCACTCAAATCTCATGTCAAATTGTAATCCCTATAATCCCCATGTGTTGAGGGAGACACCTGGTGGGAGGTGATTAGATCGTGGGGGCAGTTTCCCCCAGGCTGTTCTTGTGATAGTGAGTGAGTTCTCATGGGGTCAGATGGTTTTATAAGGGCCTCTTCCCACTTCACCCTTCACTGTTCTCTCCCCTGCTACAATGTGAAGAAGGTCCTTGCTTCTGCTTCGCCTTTTGCCATGACTGTAAGTTTTCGGAGGCCTCCTTAGCCATGTGGAACTGTGAGTCAATTAAACCTCTTTCCTCTATAAATTATCCACTCTTGGGTAGTATCTTTATAGCAGTGTGAAAATGGACTAATATAATTAATAAATGTACTTGCTGATACATAGAGTGAGAGTATCACCATCAAACTTTTCACTGAGGCACCCCATCTCTTACCTCTGAATTCTTATTATTTCCTGTGTGACCACATATCAGAGGAACTGAGGCAAAGTACCAGAGCCTACCTACAATACAACTCAATGCACTTCTTTTTAAAGATAAAAAATGTGGTGCAATAAATGTAAATGTTTTAACATTTGTTTCTTATACTGTAAAGGATTGTCTTTTCCCTCTGAAGGGCATACATCACCAGTTGGAGACTGTGATTATGAAAACTGAAAACAATGGAAAAGTATTAAAAACAGAGTGACATGTTTAGACTTCAATTAAAAGAATTGGTCTGTAACTAAGTTTCTTAGACAGCTTTAAGTATGTGTTTTAATTTTGTCATTTTGGCTGAATAGGAAACTCTCTAATATGTAGTTTAGATTTCTTTAATTTATTAATTGCTATTATAACAGTATTTATCTTTTTCAACACTATTAGAATGTGCAGCAATACAGAGAGCTCTCTAGAGTCTATTACAGTTTTAAAAAACGTGTGTCGGCTGGGCGCTGTGGCTCATGTCTGTAATCCCAGCACTTTGGGAGGCCAAGGTGGGTGGATCACTTGAGGTTGGGAGTTTGAGACCAGCCTGACCAACATGGAGAAACCTCATCTATACTAAAAATATAAAATTTGCTGGGTGTGTTGATGCATGCCTGTAATCCTAGCTACTTGGGAGGCTGAGGCAGGAGAATCGCTTGAACCCGGGAGGCAGAGGTTGTGGTGAGCCAAGATTGCGCCACTGCACTCCAGCCTGGGCAACAAGAGTGAAACTCCATCTCCAAACAAACAAACAAACAAAAACATGTGTCTCTATATTGTGGCCCCATATTATTATTCTTTTAAAATCCCTATTGTTGATTTTCAGAAAGCTTTAGCCTCTTCTCCTATATCTAGCTATTATTATTATTATCATTTCCTTCTTGACTCATCCAATTTAATATATATTTGGAGAACATGAAAACAAGATTACAGGGCTTAGAAAAATTATATCTAAAATAAGGCAAAATGTTTCTGAGTTAGGGCCTGAGGGATATTCCTCTATGCAAACTGAGTATGTGGCTGATTATGTGGACTCAATAATTCTAGTCTTTTTGGAAGCCTTTTTGGCTCAATTTTTGAGTGTAGGATAAATTCCAGATAAATATAAATACTACTAGACCTCTGAGTTCTGGACAAAGAAAGCATGACTCTATGTTTTACACATAGTGTTGATGGTTGCTCTTTATAAAGACTGGTTAACATTTCTTTTCATTTGTTAGGACATTTGGACTTCTAAACTTGCTGAATGGAGGGGACTTGAGTAGATACAAACAGGGAAAACTTAATCCTGGCATGCAAATTGACTACTGAAAGCAGGATCAAGAAAGAGGAAGAAGAGAGTAAGGAGGATAAATGCATACAAAATCCAGAACTTACTGTGAGCAGGAGCCCTTTCAAACTGCAAGTGAACCCTGCATAAAGTCACAGTTTAGAGATATAAGAAGGGGTACCTGTGCTGATGGTCAGAGAGAGGCCACAGCCACTTGGGTGTGACACAGTAATGATACCTTGGCAATGAGCACTGCCAGGCAAACAATACTCAATGGGTGCCTAAGAGGAATTTAGGCTGAGCTGACCTCCAAACAAATCAACTTATGATAAACAAAACTGCCTCCTTCATATGTTATTGGATGCCCAATGAATCAAGATTGTATTTATTCCACTGACTATGGGCTATTCACCCATCTTTTATAAAAATATTCATAAATATAGAAAAGCTCTAAAGGCAATATAAGAACACATATACATCTTTTCAGAATTATCCTATTTGCCTCAGGCTTGTTTAAAGGAATAAAGTGTTAAAGATGCAGTTTAACTTCTTTTTAAATCCCTTCCCAGCCTCAGAATTGAGAGAGTGTGCCTACTACTACTAAGGGCAAATTTGGAGTTTGATAAATTAACTGGGAAAAAATGAATATGTGATTTTATTTTTGTCTCAAATTCTGGGTTATGCTGCACATAAAGTAAAGGGAAGTATTACACATTCTTTTTCTATAGATTTGTTTTTCTTTTTCATCATGTAATAGTGCATCAAATGTCTTATCCGATATTCATTAGGTCTGCTTGATGGACAGCAGTACATTTGTTTTGGCACATACATTGTGGGTAAGGAGTTTCTAAAGTCATGTTTAATGAAGTTACATAGCTTTAATACCTGACGAGGGAGTGCCCCGACTAAGCAACCACAAGGGAAATAAAATGATTAAAACATCCTAGCTGTTGTTCTTTTTCACTTAGGAAACACAGAATACCAGATGCAGATATTTTGGGTGCAAGGTTTGCCTGTGGACAAATTATTCATCTTTCCCATATTATATTTTCTTCTCAATCATAAGATAGGAAAGATTGTTACAGGTTGCATTCCCAGGAAGCAGACACAGATTTGGGGGTTTGCATGCAAGGGTTTTTATTGTGTAATGCCTTGGGAACACTCCTTAAGAGAGTGAGGGAGGCAGGCTTTTGCAGAGGGAAAAGTTGAACTGTGATGCAAATACAACACAGGACTTAGCTGATCCCATGGAGCTCTTGAAAGCAGGGTGGCCCTTCTCAGTTGTCCCCATTTGAGGCAAGAATGAAAAGGCTTGCTTCTGTGGAGGGAGCGATAGCCGTCAGTGAGGCAGTTCCTCATGGTCTAAGGCAATTTCAGGAGAGAGCCTTAAGTGCACAACATCAGCAGGAAACGCTACCAGCATCAAGAGAAATGAGTGCTGCAGTCCTGAAGGGGGAATCCCCAGGGCTCGCCATAGCACTCAGCCTGTACATGCAGTGTATTTAAAATAGCACAAAGCAGATACAGGGGCGTGTTTATTGTTAATAGTCAAATCATATGTTGTTAATAGTCAAATCATATGTTGCTAATAGCCAAATAATCATTCAATTTCATCAGGGCAGCTATCCAAATTGATGTAATTTGATTTTTCTGCAAATATATATTTTATTCTTAGTAGTAAAATTATAAAACAATATGAATTTTTTTGTATCTTTAAACAAACCATTAAAATACCTATTTAAGAACTATTTCATGAAGATGATCTCAAGCAATCAGACAGTAAGGGGATGTGCAAAAGTAAGAAAAGCCATGTTCATTCTAAGGAAACAGCAATATAATTTGACAGATTAAATATACAGATGAGAAGACTCATGTAACCACACATAAGAAAGTGCATAATAATGTCATAGAATGAAGATGCTAACACAATATGGATTGTGGAAGCTGCCAGAGTATGTTGGTGTCTGTGCTGGTGAAGAAATATCATTAATAAAAGGAACAGTTGAAGTTTTTCCTTTTACATTTCTCCAAAGGTACTGCTTTTAGCAGGTTAAAGGTAATTATTGCCTTATTATTCTTTTTGTAAATACCTAGGTTATCAAAAGTTATCAAAGGAAAAATGGAACAGATACATGTTAGTTTCCAAAATTGTTTAGTCCAGTGAAACTTAATTTAAATGATGTTGCAATTGTATGACTTTGGTTACAATCTGGATTAAGTAATTTCCCCGATTAGTTCTCTGTATACCTATAATGGAAAAGACATAGAACGTAAGTATTATTCTTGTGTTCATAAGAGCAGAGTTGTGGTCCTGATCTATCAGAAGTCAGAATTCTGGTGAAAATGCATTTACCATGTTGTTAACCATATCTCTGAGATATACAGCTATTGTCCTCTATATGATAGCCTATGATGTTAACCATTCCTTAAATTTAGAAAGAAAACAACTACATTTAGAAGTACTAGTCCTGTAGTTCCATAGGATTCTGGAAGAAATCTGACTACTGAGGCTGATTGATTGATTGGAATGATATGATGTTTGAGTAAAATGTCTGAATATAAGAATTATATAGAATAATCAGGGCCCAGGCTAGACTAGGTTTTGTTCTGAAAGCTTCCTTGAAAGTTGAAAGTTTGGAGTTCATGGGAAAATTTACCCAGTAAGTATCATTTTCCTTGAAATAAAGTTACAAATGAGAGGTAGTCCTAGGCTAGTTCTCAGATGTTTAACAAAACTCGATTTTATTAGATCTAACTTTGTGTCAAGGTTTCACTAAGTATGGATCCCTTGGTGAGTTGTGAGCTCCAGAGGTGACATGGAACTCTGGTGGCAGAAGGGGTCCCCAGGGAGGGGAGAATGAAGGAAGCAGAGCCTCCAACAACTTGTATCTCATCATGGAGAGAAAAAGTGAGCTGAGCAGTAAGGGAAGAATGTCTGTTGAATAAATTAATGCCATTTTGACCTATAAGTTGTTTTCATGTTAGGGATTGTTTTAGATGATATTTTAGGATAATGCTTTAAATAAATAACTCAGTTTGATAGTTTTAATTCAAATTCATTTTGATATTTGATTCAAATTTATTTCACTTTGATAATTTTCCACTTGCTTGTGGTAGTTTTAAAATATGTCTTTACTTTTTGGTCTTAATTTTTACTTTCTCTTGAATTGTATTTATTGCCTAAATAACATTATAGTAACAATACAATAAATCAAATAGAAGAAAAATTTACTCGCCGTCTCCTCATGCTGACGTATCAGCTGCTTTCATTTTTCTATTTTCTTGTCTAGTGTTTCCATACATAAACATTATAACCAAAACAGAGACACTTTTGTGCTCTGCTCTTTTTCAGTTGGCATTGTATCATGTTTTATAAGTCTTCATCCTTTCCCCTCTACCACTCCTAAAAACAAGAAACCCTTGGCCTTCCACATTCCATGTTGGATGCCCAGGCTTGTAAACCTCTGCCCTGGGCATTGATTTTTATGCATCTTCCTTTCATGATGGGGCTGTATGTTCCACCTATGAGAACATGCATCTCTGTGGATGTCTTCTCCAATTAGAAGGGAATGAGAAGGGAATGACTTTCCATTCTCCTCTTAAAAGTGCAAAGAAACTGTACCTTCTCAGACAGCACTTTGGGGATGCATATTGTTTTCAGTGTCATTTGAATTTAAAGGTAATTTCAAGTTTTATAGTTGAAACACTTCTCAACTGGTTCCCTTGGTGTGGTGTCTGGCATGTAGTAGGCATGCAATAAGTGTTTATTGAATGAAGGATATTTTCATACAGGATTGCAATCAATTACATTAGCAGAAGAAAATTTCTCATAATGTATTTCCAAAAGAAAATTTGTTTGCCTACCAGAATAATTATTAAAAATAAATGAACAAAACCTAAAACAAAAATCATAATGCATTAAAACATACATTTTGAAGAATAATGCTAGCCATTGTCCTATTTGCTTATAGAAGTTTTAGACTCTTTTAAGCTTCACAACAACAACAACGTGTGATACTTTTATTTATACTCCTGTCTTGTAGATGAATAAGATGCAGAGAAGTTAAAGTTGCCCAATTAACAAGCAAGTGTTGGAGCTAAGATTTGGACACTGCCCTTTTGATTTCCAAGTCTGTGTTCTTATATCTTTGTAGCACCCACAGTATGCTTGTAGGTTTTAGATAGCATAAAGATCAGAAGGCTGTAGAAAGAGGCTTCTAGGTGTCCCTTTAAGTATGATGAGTTGGTGCTTTGGAGTGGGAATGTCAGCAGCTGTGATTTGCTGTGGGGATGTCCCTGATTCCATCCTAGTGGCTAAGAGCAGTTAACCTCTGGATTTTCTGAATTGTCTATAGGTGTAGATTTGAACTTTTCAGGACCTTCAGTCATTTAAAAGTGCTCATGCCTGGTACAGGTTACCTAACTGCTTAGGAAACTATAGAGAAGATGATACTTCCATATTATACTTGCATATGAAGTGTTTGGGGTTGGCAGGGGAATGCTACGGGTTCTGCCATAGAAATTTCTAAAAATTACAAGTTTGAAATTTAATATAATCAACCAAAAGGAAATAAAATGAAGTGAAATAAATTACTACATCTTTTCACAAGAAAAAGGATTCAATGTAATACTTGATTATATGTAGAGATGTGTTTTGTGAAATTATCTCGCATTTTAAAAGCTTATAAATGCTAGAATGAATATCTAATGTTTTTTAAAATTCTATAAACATATATTTTACTTTTATTTATTTTGAATAAATTGTAATATGAAACTCTGTGTATCAATAAATACAACCTTAAGATAAAAATAAATATGTCATAGAATTTCAATGAAAATATTGGCTATGAGTACTTGTAATTTAACCTTTTAAATATTAGAACTAGTAGTAATAATGGAAGCTTTTTTTTTTTTTTTAATGTCGTATTTGGACCAAGCATCCACTAAGTAACTGTTGCCCTCTTCAGTTCACTGGGGAATTTTAAAAGACATAGCTAAACATTCCTAAAAATACTTCTGAGAAATACAACTCCACTTCATAGATATAGCAAGTCTGTCAAAAACATTAAATGTCTGAGCACAATAGCAACATTCTATTTTAGTGTCAGGAATTAATTTTAGGAAATATGAGCTTTATTCACAATGTGACACTATAATTGTAGGTTATAGAAATATGCTGGGAAGATAACACCATAAGTGTCAAAGTGAGGCAATTTAAAATGAAACTTAGTTTTTTTTAATGATTGAATTAGTGTCCTTTATGTTATTCAAAATACTTAGTTTTCAGAATGAGGCAAGGATGTTACAACTAGTAACTTAGAATTAGAATGTGGATCCATGTTTGTATAATATGTATCTCATGAACTGTGCTTCTGACCTGCCAATATTTCTCAAGATTTTTACTAGAAAGGTAGTACAAATTTGAAACACAAATCAACAAAATTAAAACTACAAATGCACTAAAAACTATAATTTTGAGTTTTGAAAAAAATATCCATCTGCTTAAGTGATGAAGTCATGACTAGCAACTAAACCGAAGACAAAAGATACACTGATTAAAAATGTATCATCTATAATGCTTTTACATATCTGTCCGAGAGTCTCAACTTTTGTATTTGAATGGCCTTCCTTAGTTATTAGTGCTTCTTAATATTTATGCCAAAATGAAAATGTGTTTGAGGCATATATAATAAATCTACCAGAATTCACTTTTCTCACTTATATCTGGAACAATATTAGCTCAGTTAATTTTATCACTAGCTTATTTGTGTGAATTGCATTTAACAAAACAAAGAGTTATTATTGACAGTATTAAAGAAAAACATTCGGCGAGTGTTGGCCATAGCCAGGTATTCACTTTGAGCTTTACGCTCTTTATCTCATGTAATCTTCAAACAACCCTGTGAGATGGAAATATTATTATCTCTATTCTATAGATAGAATTTCTATAAAATTATAGACAATTTTGTTTTCAAATATACTAATGTTTCTTCCTTGCTATGTCTAAGGTATAAAGAATCCATCCTTTGAATAGAACTAACATAATAGTCTAACTTGATACAATTGAAGAAAGCTATCTTTGTAGGCTTTCAGATAGTCTATTTCAGCTGCATTTTACTACCATCCTTAAATAAAGGATTTGTTTTGTACCAACAACTTTGGAAAATATACTTTTGGGCTACTGGAAAATTTACTAACTTCATTGTCGGGGTTAAAGTTAGATGCTTACTGAAAGAAATTCATCAAGATCTGCCATTAACACTACAGTTATGTCCCTCAGTACATACAGGAGGTTGGTTCTAGTACACCTGCATATACTAAAATCTGCACATACTCAAGGCCAATTGTCAGCCCTGAGGAAACTGAGTACACAAAAAGTTGGTCCTTCCAATATGCCTGCTTTGTATCCTAAGAACACTGTATTTTTCAATCCATGTTTGGTTAACAAAAATCTGCCTGTAAGTGGACCCTTGCAGTTCAAACCCATGTTGTTTGATGGTAAACTATATTTGTAAATGATGAGTGAGTAGGAATTAACCACGTGGCAAGGTTTTTTTATTGCAGTGTAAAAAATGTTCAGCACACTTTTATAAAATAGCTTAATATTGTAGCTGTACATCTAAAGGTAAACTGATAAGCACAGATATCACTGTAGTTGTGAATCGAACTGAATAATGATTAGAAGAACAAACATTAGAGTGAATAAACTCAGCAGAAAGGACATGTTCTTTCATTTCTCTTGTGTAACTACCTAGATTTGGACAAGCTGAGCCATATGGCAGGTATATGTTTACTTTTTGAAAAATCCCCAAACTGTTTTCCAAAGGAATTGTTCCATTGCATATTAAGATCAACAATTTGTGAGCGTTCCAGTTCCTTTACATCCTTGCTAGCACTTGGAGCGTTAGTCATTCTAATCAGTATGTACTGGTACCTAATTATGATTTGAATTTGCATTGCCTCATAACTAATGATGCTGAGCTACTTTTTCTGAGTTTATTTGCTATCTTCACATTTTCTTTGGTGAAATATTTCTTAAAATCTTTTGCCCATTGTTTTTATTGGGATATCTGTTTTCTTATTTTTGAATTTTGAGAGTTATTTATATATTCAGGATGCAATTTATATATTCAAGATGCAAGTTTTCTGATGGACATATGATTTGTAAATATTTTCTCCCAGTGTATAGCTTGTCTTTTCATTCTCTTAAGAGGATATCTTAAAGATTTGGACATAAATGTTCATATAAGCTTTATCTGTAATAGCCAAAATATGGAAACAACCTGAATATACATCCACAGGTGAGAAGATAAACAAATGGTGGTATCTAATCCATGGAAAACTATGCAGCAAAATAAAGCAAAGAATTGTTGATGCATAACATGTCAGCTGAAGAATCATGAGGTTCATAAACTTAGAGTAGAGAATTCTATGTTTTATAAAGGGTTGCTACTGGGGAAATGTAGCCTCTGATAGAAACCAGAAGCAGATATTCATAGAGAAGAGTGACATAGAAATTTATGCTGAATGAGTCATCTAAGTATGCATATTAAACAGGTTATATGAGAAGTTATAACTATTCACAAAGGGGGCATGCATACATGCATAGTAAGCAAACTTACATGTTACATATGTCCCATGTTCACTTTCAATGCATGAAAATTAGGCTGTGTGCATCAAGAGGTGAAATGGAAGAAGCAAAGGCATTTTGTGTGCAGCCTCTGTAAACTGACCAAAAGCAGTCTATTATTGGTGGTCCTTTGTCAGAAAGAAATACAGGTCAGTTGTGTAGATCAGCAGCAAAGCACAGCTTTCAAAAGGGCTGGTTTCTATTTAACTCATAGCCTAATGGCGATTACTGAAGGAGGAGGTATAAGGAGGTGTGTTCAACCTCCTATCTTGTCATGGCCCAAATTCAGTTTTTAAGTTTCTCTGGGGTGCCCTAGCCAAGAGAGGGTTTGTTCAGTCAGTTGGGGGGCTTAGGATTTTATTTTTATTTCTCAGACAACATGGGTTGTTCTCAAAAGAATTATGCTGAATGAAAGAAGCCAGACCAAAAAAGAGTACACACTTTATAATTACATTTATATAAAATTCTAGAAAATGCAAACTAATTTATAGTGACAAAACATGATAAGTGGCTGCATGGAAATAGGAGAGTGGGAAGTGGAAAGGATTACATTAAGGCATGAGGAAATTTTTGGAGGTGATGAGTACATTCATTATACTGCTTTCAGTGATGATTTCATGGGTTTATTCATGTGTTCAAACTTGAATTGTATACTTTAAATATGTACAGTTTGTTGTATGTCAATTGTACCTCAAAAAAGCTGTTTTTAAAATCAGCAGAAATTTTGCATTATACTCCTTTTATTTGTGCTCTTAATTGAATTACCAAAAAAGGAAAAAAAGTATAGTACTCTATCTAAAGTTATACTGCATTTCATTCCTATTGTTGTAACACCATTTGGCTCATCCTAAGGTAAGACATTAACATTGCAAAGGGATAAAATACTTGCCCTTCTCTTTTAAAGTTTAAGATGAAGAAGTTTCATTCTAAAAGTTCAGTTTAGAAAATAATGCATCATAAAATTCTCAGTATTTATATTGACTGTGAGAAGAACATATTAAAAAACTGGTTTTCATAGAAAACATAATAAATTCTGTCCTTGGCAAGACATGAAATTAAAAGCTTAAAAAATACCACCAGCAGGCATTAATTTCATATGTCAGATCATGCAATAGGAAATAATTGATTTTTTTTAAGTTGGATGATTGAAATAGGATATTTAGAAAGAACAGCATGAAATAAAGCAGGTCAACAGAATCATTTGGGGAAGGGTTATAAATTTCACTGAGCATTATTGACATATTTTCTGGCTTTCCTGTTTTATGGCTCTTGAAATATATAGCACAGTTCTTAATACTGAGTTAAACAAGACTGAGTTCCAGCAGAAGGCCGGAGGCAGGTTCTATGGGATCTGCTGGGAGTAGCAACAGTTTACAGCTCACCACCCACAGGCAGCAGCTGGCCCAGGACTGTTCTCCTCATTTCCACTCCCAATTGCTGCCCTTCCTTATGTGCCGCAGAGGAAGAAAAGGGCTTACTGTTCTGCTACATTAGCCCTTGTTTCTTCTATTTTTCCCCCTAGATAATAGATTATCTTTTCATTTTATTCATGTTTCTTAGCCATGTCCTATTAATGAAAATAAATATTTTCACCCTGAATTAGCATTTAGTCTACCTTAATTCTTCCTGTTTTTTCCCTCCTTGTATACATTTCCTTAATTTACTGTTTCAAATCTGCTTATAGTACTGGACATCCTATTAAAGTTGTTACAACTACAGAGGATAGAGAGAAAGAAATTTCAGAGGACTGCTCCCTTCATTTAAAAGTTGCGAGTATAATTTACTTCTTGCTTTAATTACTTTGCAACATACCTCCTTGACTTTATAGATAATTATAGGTATTAATTAATGATAACAATTTACTAATTTTTAATAACAGTGGAACTCTTCAAATGAGAATTTTGAAGAATTTGTGCATGTCATGTAATGAAAGTATAAATGTAAATTACTTCTTAATTAAGAAATGCTTGCAACATGATTAAAGGAGACATTTTCATTTGGGATAAGAGCAAAAATATAAAAACGTCTTTTTGCTTTCATAAATGTCTTACTTAGAATGGTTTTAGATTTATAGGAAACTATTTTTTTTTTTTGAGATGGAGTTTCGCTCTTGTTGCCCAGGCTGGTGTGCAGTGGCGTGATTCTTGGCTCACTGTAACCTCCGTCTCCCGGGTTCAAGCGATTCTCCTGCCTCAGCCTCCTGAGTAGTGGGATTACAGGTGCCTGCCACCACGCCCAGGTAATTTTTTGTATTTTTAGTAGAGACAGGGGTTTCACCATGTTGGTCAGGCTGGTCTCGAACTCCTGACTTCAAGTGATCCGCCTGCCTTGGCTTCCCAAAGTGCTGGGATTACAGGCATAAGCCAATACGCCTGGCCATATTTATAGGAGATTTTTGAGGATACTACAGTCACCACATACTCTGTACCCAGTTTCCCCTATTGTTAACTTCTGTAGATATTATGATACTTTGTCACAACTAATGAACAAATATTGATCCATTATTATTAACTAACTTTTATAATCTATTTGGATTTTGTTAGTTTTTACTTAATATTCTTATTCCATTCCAGAATCCCATCCAGAATACGACATTACATTGAGTCATCTTGTCTTCCTAGGCTCCTCTTGGCCGTGACAGTTTCTGAGGCTTTCCTTGCTTTTGATTACCTAGAAAGCTCTGAAGAATACTCAGAGGTATTTTGTAGTGCCCCTCAATTTGGTGATGTTTCACTCATAGATTGGTTATATTGGGGTATATAGGCTTTGAGGAGGACAGTCACAGAGGTCAAGGTCATTTTCATCACATAATATCAAAGGTGCATGCTATCAACATGATTTTTCCCTGATCATGTAAACATAGATCACCTCATTGAGTAGTGTTTGTCAAATTTCTTCATTATAATCTCCTCCCCCTTCCACTTCCCCCTCCTGAATGTCTATACTGTGCTCTTTGAAAGGAAGACACTAAGTGTAGCCCCACTCAAGTGGAGAGGGAGTTAAACTACACCTTTTTGAGGGGGAAGATATACACAAATTATTTGGAGCTTTTCTGTACACATTTCTCTTCTCCCTCATTTACGTATGTCTGTATATATTTAATTATTTAAGCATTCATTTATATCAGTATGAACTCATAAATATTTACCTTGTGCTTTGGGATACAAATACTACTTCATTTATTTTGTTGCTCATATTGCTTCAGCTTTGGCCATTGGGAGCATTCAAGCTGGCACCTTTGTCACTACCCCATCATTTTGTGTTGTTTTGAGCACTTCCTTCCTCTCTGACACTACAATATGCTCCAGGCTTATCTTGTATTTTTCCTGTATTAATCCTAGAAGTCACTTCTTTAAGGGTATCTGTTTCTTTTTATTGGAGAAAGTTATTAGAAACTATAATCTGAATACCAGGTATGCTCTTGCTACTTGGCATGTTATTGCTTCTGGGCACTCTTAGTTGACAAAACTAGGAAATATGTATACATGTAATAACCCTTGGATGTACACGCATCTATAATCATTCATCTGTTAGCATTTTGCATGTTTTAAAAGCTAAAAAACACTACCATACTCCTTGTAACATTATACAACTTCCTGGTCTCAAAGTATTTTAAAGACGCTAAAATTTATCCATTTTAAAGATCTATCCATTTTGTCCACTACTTTATCTTATTAATAATCCACAATTTATGTATTTATTTATTCCTTTTTTGATAACAATTTAAGTTTTTTTAAATTTGTTATTACAAATGATATTATTTACAATTTAGGCCATAAAAGTATTTTTATTTATTTTTGAACATGTGTCTCATAAAGTTTCTCCAGAGTATACCAATAAGTGAACTTGCTGGATCATAGGGTATTTATATATTGATTGCATTATATATTGCTAAGTTGCTACCCAAAATGATTGTTTCAATTTGTATTCCCAACAAATGTAAGAAAATTTTTGTTCCTACATATTCTCACCAGAAATTTGTACTGTCTAATTTATTGATTTGTATGAATCTTATATTTTCAAAATAGTAGCTCACTATGGCTTTAATTGGCTTTTTCTTGGTACTTGTGAGGTTGCATATCTTTTTTTAGAATTATCAACCACTGGGTTTGCCTCATCTTTGTCCATGGTATCTTTTATTGTTCAGAAGTCTATCTTACTGTAATTTAGTGTAAAATTAACTGAACTTTTCCTTTATGCTATGTACTTTTTGTGTGTGTATAGGTTTATTTTCATAATTGTTCTCTATCCCCAAGTCATAAAGGTATTTACATTTTTTAAAAATGTTTTTTGAGTTTTGGTTCCATGGTTATATTTTTAATCAATCTCGGGATTTATTTTTTGCAAACTGTGAGGTAAGTTTCCAATTTTATTCTTTTCCTCATGGCTGGTCAATTCTCCCACAAAGTTTATGGGATTCTCTATCCTTGCAGTGTTAGTTGAGTGACACATCTGTCACAATTCAAAATTCTTTTTATACATGATTTATTTCTGTGCTCTCTGTTCAGATTTGTATTTTTTGTTATCTTTGGTTTATGCATTTTATTTATAAACTCATAAAATGCTGGAGTAATTTCCATTTAACAATATAGTAACTTAGATTATTACAATTTGAATAGAGATTATTTTAAGTGTAGCTATCTCATTTAAGTGTGTCAAATTGGCAATAGGTTTTCATGATAAGAGTTTAATTATATTCATATTTAAAGTTATGTATGACTAGTATTTTAGAGATCTTACTAGGGATACACAGAAGAAAAAAGAAAACTTAGACTTGAAGATAGTAGAAGTGAATCTGCTATAGGATATAGTTAAAATTTCCAGTCTTTCACCTCCTGATTATCTTACTTGTACTGGGGTTGATGCAAGTTTTAGACTCACAAACTCACATTTCCCAGTAATATGAGTCCATTCTGCTTGTCCCTTCTATAATACATGGTCATGAAAATTTAATGAAGCATTGAGCAACTCTTACTCATTGAATGAAAACCTACCTAAAAACTTTTTTGAGAGGCAACCCAGGCAGTCCTTCTCCAAATGAATTTATTTATTAGAATATGAAACTAACAATTGTAAAGCAAATATGGGGAGGAAAAAATAAATAAAGTCAAAGAGTAGACAGAAGAAGAATGATTGTGAAGAAAAATGTATTGGAACTAATTAAGAAGAGAAAGGTCAGAATGAGCCAGGTGCTGTTTTTTCATTTATTATAAGGTTGAATTCCATTTTTAAAAGTTAAAATTTAGGATAAATTTGACTATTACATATCAGTCATTAAAGAGGATGAACTATGAGATAAAAATAATTACATATAAAAAGTGTAACCACATAAAATATAGCAATTAAAATTTCTGGAAAGAAGTGAAGGTTAAAGAAGAATGCTTATGATTGAAATATATTGCAACACAAATAGTTCTAATTATGCTGTATTGAGAAATTCAACAAACAGGTTAACATGTAAAAATCCAACATGAGAATTGTTTTAGTGAAGGATTTGTAAAAATATATAATAATGAAGACATCAGTATTCCATATTGGTATTACTCTCCATTCATTATTTTACTTCATAACTTTTTTTAAATCTGAAAGTAAAATGAGAGAACCTGAAGAACCTGTACTTCTAGCTTTGAATGAAGTAACAGGGACCAGGTTTAACCCTGTTGTCATAAACGACTGAGAAAACCATATTCCCACCCCCTGCCACCCAAAAAAGTAGCACCACTCTTTAGCATTGAACTACAGACATCAGGACCATGATTACTGAGAAAAGGAAACCTAATAAGGTGAGGTGAGTGCCACAATTCCCTCAGTTTACTGACTAGAGGCAGTTCCCAAGATGTAGTGAGCTGAGAAGAAACTCAAACAGAACCCCAAAGTCTCACTGAGTTGTAGAGACAGAGATTGGGAATTTGGGAATCCAAGACAGCCACAATCTGTGGGACAGAGAGGAGGGAGTTGCATAGAAAAAGAACTTCAGAGATCTGTGGGCAGGGATGTGGTGTGCTGGGGGAGCTCATCACTGGCTGAGTACTTACCTATGGCACGTACTAGAGGAAATTACCCAGGTGTGGGAAAACAAAAATAAAACAAAACAAAATAAAAATAATGCAAAGCAGTAATCCAAGCAGATAAGAAAATAGTTTGTATTCCTACAAATGACAGTGGAAAAATCTCATAATACCTGCAGCACTGGGTTGAATCCTCACAAGAATGTTGTGTTGGTAATGGAGTTAAGTTAGCCTTAACCTAAAAATCCACTCTAACGGAGCTCTGGATCCACTCTAACTGAGCTTAAAAGAAAGTCACAAAAGGCCAAACAAGCTCTAATACTCTTTAACAGAATACAACAAAATCCAGCAATGAACAAAATGAAATTACATAATACACATTGCCCACCATTTGGTCATGTTTTCCTGCTTCTATGAATGCAGGGAAATTCAAAGAATGTAAGAATTCAAAAAAGCAGGAAAATGTGACCCATAATCAGGAAAAACAAAACCAATATAAAGAGTTAGGAAATGGCAGGTTTTTCTTTTTTAAAAAATTAATTGATTGACTTTTCTCCTTGCCTTTCAAGTATTAAAAAGTCTTTCTCTTCTTGTTGGTGGAATTCTCACACATTGCTAGTGGGAATGAAAAATGCCATAGCCACCTTGGAAAATATTTTGGAGTTTCTTTATAAAGTTATGTGCATGCTTACCGTGAGATTCAACATTCTTACTTTTAGGTACCCAAGAGAAATTAAAACATATATTCTCACATATGTTTGTATATAAATGTTCATAATATTCCAAACCTTGATAGTATCCAAATATCTATCAACATTTCAATGAGTAAACAGATTGTGATATATCTATAGAATGGAATTCTACTCACTAACAAAAGGAACAAACTGGTGATACATACAACATGAATGAATCTCAAAATCATTGCTAAGTGAAAGAAGCGAAATACAAACATTTAGAAGATACGGCTAGAAAAATCAAAATGTTGGTGATGAAAAGCAAATCTGGGGTTGCCAGAGGCTGGAGCTGGGGAAAGAAGATTGACTATAAGTGGCATGAGGAAATATGTAAATATGAATGCATACATTTTTCAAAACTCATTGAATTGTACACTTAAAGTTGGTGAATTTTATTGTATGTAAACTTTACCTCGATGAACTGAGTAAAAGTAAGTGGAATCAATTTTGGGGTAGAGCAAGTTTCTAAGACCTAAGACAGCTTGACTAATTTTTAAGTTTACTAGTCTTAAAAGAGAAAGAGTTTAGTAGTAAAAATCAATAGGAAATAATTGCCTGTGGTAAAATAAAGCTTCTTGAATTAATGTCAAACAAAGAAAAGTATGTCCACATTCAAAGAAAGCCTTGAAATAGTCCAAAGTAAACTGACATGCACTAAAATAGTCAGAAATAAACACTACATCCGAGTATTAATAAAGCTAAGATTTTTGCAAGATTTAAGGTATTTTTAAAAATCAAATATATGGCCTTGAGTTCATTGCTGAAATGGTTAAGGTTTTTTCCCTCCTTTGATTTTTATAGTATCAGACACTTGTAATAAAAATAAAATTTAAAGAACAAGAACTGCATACAATCAATGACACGACTCATAGCTCTTCTCAGAGTTGGCATACTCCTTGTGGAAAAAGACAGTCATCATTCTGATTTTGAAACACTCGGGTGGGCAGCTCCTCCTCATTTTGGACAACCAAAGTATTTGCTCAGAAGGGTTTTCTTAAGAATTGTTTATTGCTTTTTCACGGTAACTGATGCAGTTAGGAAAATATGTTACTTTCAACATCATCATTCTTTATGCTGATTGCATCCTTGTTAATATGAAAAACTTGTAGCAGCAATTTCACCCACAATTAAATGGCTGGTCCTTCACTCAAGATATGTTCATTCATTTGTTCTTTTTTCTTCAATTAATTTACTCAAGATTGATTGTACATCTCATTTAATGATGCTGGGGGAGAGCCATTATCATCCAAAATTTTAACAAAACCTTAAAGGTAAAAATATAGTGAGACTGTCAGGGGCCAGTTATTCTTTATTGTTTTGTGGAATCTGAGTAGATTTCATGTACTAATCTGACCGAACACAGAAATCATGTTTCTTTTTAACCGGAGGCTCTGCGAGAGGAAAGTTTCTTAGTTTATCTTTCATTGTTCCCAGTGTATTAGTCCTGAGAAGCCAAAACTTTCAAATCTATGAAAATAATTTAAAAACCCTAGAGAAAATTTGGGCCTTTTAAAATAAAAACTTTACAAGATCTCAGATGTTTGTGAAGGATACTTTTTATTTATCATTGAAGGCTAGAATTGTTTAAATCAAATATGCTTGATTTTTCTTTAATGGAAGGCTACCAAAGGTCATAGAAGTTCTGTTAAATCAAGTCCTGAAATTTTCTTGGGCTTCTAGACTGTTGAAGCTGGACACAGTTATGTTTATTAAATCCATCTTTGTATTTTTGGCAATTAGTTTCTCACACCTTGACTTTAGAAATCTGGGAATCATTGACATGTCCAACCTTCAAAGTATCTGAGGCTAATTTTTCATAGACCAACATGCCTAATTAGTGGTAATACTTTTGGAAATGCTTCCATTACTGATCCTCCAGGGATTCACACATGGCAAATGCATTTAAAACACCATCTATCATCTAGACCCCTACTTTCAAGCCCTCAAGAAAATGTTTTTGTAAACAATTGGCCCTTGAATATATCCTTTGAGCCAAGAAGTTTGTGTTTCATCAGACCAAAAGAAGAAGCACATTCCAGAGAGGAGGATTCTCTGAGGACAAAACAGTGTGTCAAGATCTGGCGCATTCTGTCATTTCTGAGCTTGCTGCAAGTGATGTCATAAATTCAAGGTCAAGAAGAACCATTACATGCCACCTCCAAAGACCCACTTTTACAGCTTCCAGCATGTGTTGTGAAACATTTCTTCTGACGTCTAAAATTGAAACAATTACTATGATCTACAAAATTTGAAGAACAACTATGAATCAATAATTTACTGCTATAATCAACAAAGGATAAACTAACTTCATCTGACACATGCTGAATAATCTACATAAATATGATTGCAAGTCATGGCAAGTATTCGTAAGTGGTAACTAACAATGATAGTGATATTTACACAGCCAATTTGAGCATTTATAAGGGTCACTTGGAAACGTGAGGGTAGGCTTGGCTAAAAATGAAACTGCCCAGAATTTCTACTTAAGACACTGTAACAAGAAACACCTGAAGTGCATATTAAAAACATGATTCTTAATCATTACCAGTAAAGATGCCAGATAGAATACAGGATATCAGCAGATTTGAATTCCATATAAACAATAAATAATTGTAGTTCTGTGTATTTTGTTTCAGATAAATAATTAATAATTATACTTCCATATTTTATTGCTCAATGGGGCAATATGCAGGAATGAACCTTCAGTTTTAATTAGAATCTCAGGTGATTCTTATTATCAAGAGAGTTAGAAAAACATGGCTAGGGGTGAATGCTGCCATTTTCTTTCTCCGGCAAAGAACTTCTAATTCTTAGTTAGACTTGGTAGGACTTACTCTCTTTTCTTGAGGAATTAAGATTGGCAAGGTAGCCTGAGTCCTTCTCCAGGCAGGAAGGGAGAAGCAGAAGGACAGAACCTTTGCTCCAGCTACAGTAGGGAGCAGGTGGTGCCAGATTACCTGTCAGGTAAACTCGTTTTCTTTTTCCCTTTTCTACAGTGGTTCTATAGGAAGAAATACCTAAATTAGATAATAGTGTGTGTGTGTGTGTGTGTGTGTGTGTGTGTGTGTGTGTGTGTGTTTGAAATGGTATAATATAGGAGTTCTGTTTAGAATAATTTATGTTGGAATTGATGGCTGGAGATGTAAATAAGATTGGTCAAGAATGGATAATTATTGAAGTCATATGTTATATATTTGGGTGTCTGATATTATTCTGTGTTGGTATATTTTTGAAATCTTCTGTAACAAAAAAATTGAAAAATTTCAAAAAAGATCTTTGTTAACTGCATCTTGTGTGATTAGAGTTAATGCAAGACAACTGCAGCAAAACCAAATAATTTAAGATAGTTAAGTTAATTATCTCACTAGCATATTTCCATTGCAATCTTTCTTTATAATTCTTTGTCTAATATGTCATGCTTAGAACCTTACAATGACATCCCTACAAGCCTCTATTTGTTAATGTCAACTTTGTAGTGAAAATGTGGCATTTTAGCTTTATATTCTGTTTAACAATAAGAGTTCGAATCTGAAAACCTGGTTTCAAATTCACTTTCTGGCTGTGTGAATCTAGAAAGGCATTTATAGTATAGTAGATTCTTTGACTCTGAACTTTAAAAACTTGGCCCTATCACTTTGAAATAGTGTGACACTGGTGAGCTACCTAACCTGTCTAAGCCTTGCTGTCATCTCTGTAATTGAAGGTTGTCTTAGTCCATTTGGGCTGATATAACAAAAGCACTATAGACTAGGTGGCTTTTAAACAACAGCACTTGTGTTTCTCACAATTCTGGAGGCTGGGAAATCTAAGATCAAGGGCTGGCAGATTTGGTGGCTGGTGGTGGCCCACTTCCTGGGTCATAGACAATTGTCTTTCTCACTGAGTCCTCAATGGCAGAAGGGTCAAGAGAGCTGTCTGGGGTCCATTTTGTAAGTGCACTAGTCCTTGCCCTCCTGACCTAAGTACCTTCCAAAGGCCCCACCTCCAAATACCATCACACTGGGGATTAACTTTCAACATACACATTTTGGGGAGACACAAACATTCAATCTGTAGCAGAGGTGATGGTTGGCATGAGAATTAAATTAAGTAGCATATAATAGATGGTGAGGAGAATGTCTGTGACCTTGTAGGCATTCAGTGAATGGGGGATCTTATTAGTTTTCCCAGAGCTGTCATAACGAATTACCACAAGCTGAGTGGCTTAACATAACAGAAATTTATTCTCTCACAGTTGAGGCTAGAAGTTTGAAGTTGTCAGTAAGGCCAGGCTTCTGCTGAAGGCTCTAGGGAAGACTACTTCCTCGCCTTTTCTTAGCCTCTGGTGGTTGCTGGCAATTCTTGGCATTCCTCAGCTCTAACTTCATTACTCCAATCTCTGTCTACAACTTCATGTGGCTGTTTTCCCTTTGTGTGCATCTGATTGTCTCCAAATCTTTTTTCCTTAGGAAGATAGAAATCACTGGATATGGGGGCCTGCCATAATTCAGTATAACCTCATCTAATCTTGATTATACCTTTACAGACCTTATTTTCAAATGAGATCACATTCACAGTACCACGGGTTTAATACTTCAATACATCTTTTGAAAGGATGCAATTTAACCCATAACAGTGGACTCATTATAACTTAAGTAACTCAATCTTGTTTCCTTTTCCCCAAAATAAAGCAGCTAATATCTGTTAGCTGCTTTATGGTTATGAGACTTAAACGAGATATTTCATGTGAAAAACCTGACACAACCAACACAGAAACTCAATCTGAATTATCCCTTTTCTGTTTAATCACATCCAGCCATTCAATTTTTAAATTTTTATATGTTATTTTTAAATACAAGAGCCAGCTCTGTCACAGCTTAAAGTGCTATAGAGTTTTGCCCACTTTAGAAGTTCAAGTATAGGTGTAGCAGCTGGGTAAACACAGTTTCTGTCATCTATATTCACAGAGTGGACTTGTCTGATTTGATGACTAATGGGTCAGGCAACTATACATGTAACTCTGCACCAAAACGTTTCCTTTAGCTCACAGAGTCTGTTTGTGCTTTGCTTTAGGGAAGGAGTGGGAGAAAAGGGAACCAGGGGAAACAGTCTTGCTATTGTCTGCCTGAGTGACCTACATAAATGGCTTCATTGGAAAGATGTGCATAGTTCTTCCCACACACAAAAAGGAAGTAAGTGCCTTTTCTGGGCTAGACCAAGAGATATTTTTCTCCCAAATTTGGAGAGGAGGACAGGAGTGTTAATCACTGTCGTGAACCAAAACCTCCAAGTCCTAAAGAACCTTGAGTCTTGACCCTGGGGAGGAAATGACAACAGAAAAAATAAATTTGAGGGGATCCTAAAGCAAGAATACCTTGGCCTATGCTTCCAGGTGTAGCCCAGGATCCCATCAGCCTTGCAAAGAAGCCCTGCACCCTAAATGATGCACAGCTGTAAGACAGCAAGGATAGAGTAGGCAGTCAGGCCTAAAGGAAGACTCACAGGATACCAGGGAAGTGTGGAAGAAGGCAGCCAGAGACTGCAAAAGGCTTTGGAGTTCAAGTAGGGAAGGAGACTTCTGTTACTGTAATTTGGACAACAGGCACCATGGTAAACCTAGGGACCTTAGCATTAATAGCACATGGTGAAAATGACCAAATATAAAGTGTTGTATCTCGGTGGAGGCTAGTTTTAAGAGATGGTCAAGGACCAGATTCCCTTTGCCACCAATTCCATGAACGACTGCATGCTTCCGGAGCCTCCGTAGTGAGAAGGAAGAAGTTCTAAATTAACATTGTGTCTCCTCAACTAACTGAGTTTAAATCCTAAACTTATGAAATTTAAAATCAGGATAGAGCAAAGTAATCTCTGCTAAGTTTAGGTAGTGACTAGGTAATATTTTCTAATATCAGTACGGAGAGGAGCCCACAATGGAAATTACATTTGCTTGTGGAAAGATGAAGAAAGCCATATTCTTGCACATTGAGTTTTGTTTGATCAGACACACAAATAAACATGACTCCTTCCATCCATCTGGGGGCATTTGATTTCGTTTTCTGTTGCCCTCTGTACCTCTGGTTTCTTTTTTTGCCAAAGAATTTGTTTACTCTGCTATTTGTGCCCATAGGTCAAACCTGGCTACATCAAAATGATGCTCTTGGTCCATGGATCAACTTCATCTCAATGTGACAGCAGAGACTAGTATTTTAAATTCCAAATATTAGAATCCCCAGAAAAACATGATTGGCCCACTGGAAATGTATCCACAGTTAATGAAATCATTGATTGTTTGGGTGTTGGGATTGAGATCATGTAATACTAACCTGGTTTTATACCCATAAAAGAGGTAAAGGGAGAAAAGAGAAGAGAGGAAAAAAATTCACTGAGATGATTTCTCGCTATGAGTAAAAATTAAAACTACAAAGTCTTACAACATACTTTGCTGAAGAAGTTATGGTAAAACAGCACTCTTACATTGTTAGTGAAATTGCAAATGACACAAACACTATAATGAGACATTTCAAAATATCTAGATAGATCGCATATCCATTTACCTCTTGACTTAGAAATGGTATTTCTAGAAATTTATCTCAAATATATATCACCAAAAATATGTACTTTGTTTGCATAAAGCTATTCAAAGAACTATTTGTAATATCAAAAACTGGAAGAAACCTAGGTACCTATCTACAGGGGACTGGTAGGATAAATGTTAATATACCCATCCAAAGGAGAAAAAATTCCAGGCAAAAAGAAAGGTTGTGCAGTTTGCTATTGTTTAGTTAAAAAAAAGATATATATCTGTTAATATTAAAAATAAAAATAATATTAAAAATAAAACATATATATCTGTTAATATTAAAAATAAAATATTAAAAATATTGAAAAGCTAGCTCTCTCAAAATATAGCTTTGCTTAATTTGGGGACTATGGAAATATTTTACATAATTAAATAAAAGGATAATCCTTAAGAATAAAAATTTAAAAATTAACCTAAACATGTTTTGTAGGTGGTATAATCACATGAGAAGATAAAATTCCAAGCAATTTCAAAATAGGGTAATTTTAATATACACATTTTGTGGGATATATCCTAATAATAAAATAACTTAAAAATATTAAATTCATCTAATCATGGACTTTAGATCTCATTTCTCACTAAAATCAATAGGGCTTCTGGAAAAAATGACTAAACTCTCTGGCTTTAAATTCATTTTTCTATGCTTAGAAAAATGGGGTTAAAATAGTTCCTATCTTATAGGGTACTTCTCAGGAATAAATGAATTATCATATATTATGCTTGGAGAAATAGTGTCTGGTTATATGGCAGGTATTTAATTAATGTATGGCATTCCTTTTATTCTCTTTTAATCTCCTTAAAGTATCATTTGCCAGGAATATATAGACTACTTTGAATTATATATATATTTGACTCTTCAGCCAGAGCTTTGGTGGAGAACTCCATACTTTAAAGATGGCAAAACCAACTTTTTGAGCAGGATCACATAGAGATTAGCATTGGTTACCTACTTCCTGCTTTACCTTGTTTGAAATGATAATCAAAATAACCACGTAAAGTGTTTTTTTTTTTTTTAAATTAAGAAATAAGGAAACTGAGGCTTAGAAAAATGTTGAAGCCCTGTTGTTGTTTCAGGATTAGTAAGTGGCTCAGCCACCAGTCAAGTCAAGCCTGTCTGACATTGAGTTCTTTCTGCCAAATCACTGCTTTTCTAAGGAAGACCTCCCATGTCTTGTTGACTGATGCCTGAAGTCCTGCTGTTAGATGTATTCCTATGGCTTACCTCATTTCCTCTGTTAAAATGCAGATGCCCTTGCAATAACTGGTTATTGCTATCTTGGATACAGAAAAAATATATATTTATATTTGGAAATATTAAACCTTAATTTTGCACCATAATTGGTGTTTTCTGGATCATTCTTAGAATCAAGAAGCCGTCTTTTCTTTTTCCCAATAAGTCTTTAGCTTGTTGCAGAATTTGAATGGGAAAAAACATTTTTATAATGCCTGGTTGCAGAAATAGTACAGAACTGCTCCAGTGAAAATTATACCTTGCTCAACAGCTTGGAGAAAGGGTCCTCCAGAAAAATAAAAATCCACCAGATTATGTTCTTTAATTTCATAGCACCTTATTCTTGTATCTTTCTGAAATTCAATTTTAGATCTGAGCTTGTATAAGACACTTGTTTCAGACTCATATGTTTTCAAATGAGATAGTTAAGAATTTGGGTCTTATGTTTTGGTTGTAAAATTAAACCTAATTTCCGAATAATTAGTAAAAAATTGGCAAGGTAACTGAGTATTTTAAGACACAGCCAAATTTTACCATTTTCTGTTCTCAATTTTGAACTCAGGAAAATTAGATTTGATAAGTTGATTCATGTTTTTAAAATTATGTAAACATACTTTTCTCATACAAAAATTATGCATCTGGTAAAATGTCAAATAGATAAAGTCGAGGGTGCAAAAATGAACTAAATGCAAGAAAAAAGTAAACGCCATGTAGATGTTACCAAATGGTACATATTCTAGGAATTGCTTTTGTATGCTTGGAAATGGCTCCTGTAGGAATAACTGATTATTCTAAAAACATTTGGAATAGTTGAAAAAATGTTGCTTGTATGAGTTATCCATATTTGCAAAAGTTTTAAGATAAATTAACAGGGTTGTTTATAAAAACAGATCAGTTAAATTTAAAACATCCTGAAAGCTCTGGTATAAAATTACAGTCACACTTTTTTCCACTGTTAGTATTTTATAGGCATTTTAATTCACATCACTCTAATTTCTTGAGAGAAAAATAAACAAATGAATAAATAAAATATAGCAGATATAGATATACATACATATCTATGTATATATGCAAATTTAATTTAATTTTCCTGTTATGCTTTTATTTTCAAAGTCTCATTGTTGATAATGAGTATACATTCACACATACAAAAATCTTAAAAGGATTAGGTTAAGAACAACTTTCTTTAGGAGACAGAAATGGATAAACTTTTAAAATAATAAGTGATTTTGTGATTGATTTCATTGAAAGCACTAGTTGATTAATAGAAACAAAGGGGAAGAAGAAGGAAAATATAAATTATTAAAATTCCTTTATTTAACTTCAGAAAAGTTCCCCACACCACCGCCACCCTTCCACCATCCCACCCACACACAAAAGAATTTCTTGATATTATGTTGAAAAATGCATTTCAAGTGAAACTCTTTGAAACAGACAAAACCATGACTGTTTCCTTCATAGTCTTTATGTCCTGAAGACTCCAGAACTTTAAAATTTGCTTCCAGATCATTTTTATAATCTCTGAGTCAATTTTCAGTATGATAATTTAGAAAGTGATTAATTTTACTTAGAAGTTAAATTATTCTCTGCAGAAATCATTTGGGAAAAAATATTTATTTCAGTAGGACCATATTTTTAGAGTCCTTCCTTTAACCATATCTTCAATAATTAGCTGACATATAACACAGAAATAGAACACACAGTTTTCATTTTATGATTTTCACTATGGATATAAATACCCATTCCTGATAAAGAAAGATTTGGAATTACAGTTTTATTGAGGTTAGAATGCAATTGGATGGATGGCATAAACCTTTCAGGATCTGAAATTCCTAATGTAGGTGAACTATTTCTTAATTCACAAGGTTCACAAGGTTCACCCAGATAAGCTGTGGCATTGTCTGTGTTTAAAATTCATGGCCCCGGATTCATTGATTTTTTTGAAGGATTTTTCGTGTCTCTATCTCCTTCAGTTCTGGTCTGATCTTAGTTATTTCTTGCCTTCTGCTAGCTTTTGAATGTGTTTGCTCTTGCTTCTCTAGTTCATTTAATTGTGATGTTAGGGTGTCAATTTTAGATGTTTCCTGCTTTCTCTTGTGGGCATTTAGTGCTATAAATTTCCCTCTATCCATCATGATCAAGTGGGCTTCATCCTTGGGATGCAAGGCTGGTTCAACATATGCATATCAATAAACATAATGCAGCATATAAACAGAACCAAAGACAAAAACTACATGATTATCTCAATAGATGCAGAAAAGGCCTTTGACAAAATTCAACAGCACTTCATGCTAAAAACTCTCAATAAATTAGGTACTGATGGGAAGTATCTCAAAATAATAAGAGCTAGTTATGACAAACCCACAGCCAATATCATACTGAATGGACAAAAACTGGAAGAATTCCCTTTGAAAACTGGCACAAGACAGGGATGCCCTCTCTCACCACTCCTATTCAACATAGTGTTGGAAGTTCTGGCTAGGGGATTCAGGCAGGAGAAAGAAATGAAGGGTATTCAATTAGGAAAAGAGGAAGTCAAATTGTCCCTGTTTGCAGATGACATGATTGTATATTTAGAATATCCCATAGTCTCAGCCCAAAATCTTCTTAAGCTGATAAGCAACTTCAGCAAAGTCTCAGGATACAAAATCAATGTGCAAAAATCACCAGCATTCTTATACACCAATAACAGACAAACAGAGAGCCAAATCATGAGTGAACTCCCATTCACAATTGCTTCAAAGAGAATACAATACCTAGGAATCCAACTTACAAGGGATGTGAAGGACCTCTTCAAGGAGAACTACAAACTACTGCTCAACGAAATAAAATAGGACACAAACAAATGGAAGAACAATCCATGCTCATGGGTAGGAAGAATCAATTTTGTGAAAATGGCCATACTGCCCAAGGTAATTTATAGATTCAATGTCATCCCCATCAAGCTACCAATGACTTTCTTCACAGAATTGGAAAAAATTAAAGTTCATATGGAACCAAAAAAAAGCCGACATTGCCAAGTCAATCTTAAGCCGAAAGAACAAAGCTGGAGGCATCACACTACCTGACTTCAAACTATACTACAAGGCCACAGTAACCAAAACAGCATGGTACTGGTACCAAAACAGAGATATAGATCAATGGAACAGAACAGAGCCCTCAGAAATAATACAACACATCTGCAACCATCTGATCTTTGACAAACCTGACAAAAACAAGAAATGGAGAAAGGCTTCCCTATTTAATAAATGGTGCTGTGAAAACTGGCTAGCCATATCTAGAAAGCTGAAACTGGATCCCTTCCTTACACCTTACACAAAAATTAATTCAAGGTGGATTAAAGACTTAAATGTTAGACCTAAAACCATAAAAACCCTAGAAGAAAACCTAGGCAATACCATTCAGGACATAGGAATGGGCAAGGATTTCATGTCTAAAACACCAAAAGCAATGGCAACAAAAGCCAAAATTGACAAATGGGATCTAATTAAACTAAAGAGCTTCTGCACAGCAAAAGAAACTACCATCAGAGTGAACAGGCAACCTACAAAATGGGAGAAAATTTTTGCAATCTACTCATCTGACAAAGGGCTAATATCCAGAATCTACAATGAACTCCAACAAATTTACAAGAAAAAAACAAACAACCCCGTCAACAAGTGGGCGAAGGATATGAACAGACACTTCTCAAAAGAAGACATTTATGCAGCCAAAAGACACATGAAACAATGCTCATCATCACTGGCCATCAGAGAAATGCAAGTCACAACCACAATGAGATACCATCTCACACCAGTTAGAATAGCAATCATTAAAAAGTCAGGAAACAACAGGTGCTGGAGAGGATATGGAGAAATAGGAACACTTTTACACTTTTGGTGGGACTGTAAATTCGTTCAACCATTGTGGAAGACAGTGTGGCGATTCCTCAAGGGTCTTGAACTAGAAACACCATTTGACCCAGCCATCCCATTACTGGGTATATACCCAAAGGATTATAAATCATGCTGCTATAAAGACATATGCACATGTGTGTTTATTGCGGCACTATTCACAATAGCAAAGACTTGGAACCAACACAAATGTCTATCAATGATAGACTGGATTAAGAAAATGTGGCACATATACACCGTGAAATACTATGCAGCCATAAAAAAGGATGAGTTCCTGTCCTTTGTAGGGACATGGATGAAACTGGGAACCATCATTCTGAGCAAACTATCACAAGGACAAAAAATTAAACACTGCATGTTCTCACTCATAGGTGGGAATTGAACAATGAGAACACTTGGATACAGGGTGGGGGAACATCACACACCAGGGCCTGTCATAGGGCAAGGGGAGGAGGGAGGGATAGCATTAGGAGATATACCTAATGTAAATGATGAGTTAATGGGTGCAGCACACCAACATGGCACATGTGTACACATGTAACAAACCTGCACGTTGTGCACATGTACCCTAGAACTTTAATAAAAAAAAAATAAAAAAATAAAATTCATGGCCCATCATTACACTCCTAGTGCTCTTGGAACCTCCATCATAATTTGTAGAAATTTAGTGACTCTCATCATCTTTTGGGGTCCAAGAGCTGCCCATATGAATTCTCAGCCAGCCTGTTCCTTTATAGGAACATGGGTCTATATAAAATCTTTTCTACATTTTATAGTACATTCATTTCTATCTTGTAGCCATGAACTCAATTTATGCAATATAATAATTAATTTTTATGTACTTTCCAGTAACTTCTTAATTTTCTTCTCCCATACAATAAATAATTTCACTATTGTCTCAACCAGTTTAGATACCGCAAGACATTATTACACAGGATAAAACTTGGCTGCAATGTATATATTTCTGCTAAACTGAAGACCATGTGACAGTTTGGGCTGGGCCCAAGTAACCTTTTAAACAATGGCAGGGATGGGCCATTTCGGTGATATAAGAATAGTATCCAAAGCTGAGTGGGAGAGAGGTACACCTGAGGCTCACTCGAAGTCTATTAGGGAATCTTGTAAACTGTGAGAGCAGAGCCTTTCTAAGAACTCCATTAGGATCAGCTCCTGCCTGTGGTCTTCCAAGAGATTTTCTATATCTATTTTGTCCCATGCTTCCCTGTCCTATCACACTTTGCCCTGTACCTTACCCTCTAGACTAATAAAAGTAACTCGCCATTATTCACTTTTCCAAGCTTTTGACTCTGTCTCACCATTGTACGTGCTCCACAATCTTAGATCTACTTCCTCAACTTACACCTGCCTCCTTTCTATCTACCACCTCTCTTTCACACTATAAGGTGTCTTAGATCAGGTTGCAGATAAGCTGACTTTGAGATGGGAATTTGAATGCAGAAGGTTTACTGGAGACTTCTCCCTGGAACAAGTATAAAGGAAATAAAGAAGCCAGATTAAGCAGAATGAGAAGTGGGACCTCAGTGCATTTCCAAGAGAGGTTCCAACAAATCTCACAAGGTGCTCTGGAGTTGGCATAGTCTTCAGTGTTGTCTTCTTTAAGATAAAAGGCTGAGTTTTTGTATTCTAGCCCATTCCTTGCATCAATCAGGCATTGGATGGTGTTGGTAGGAGGAAGGAAAGTCGTAATCCATAACCCGGGGCAAAAGCTTTTTTCTGCCTAGGCCAATTCTCAGGAGGGACTCACCTTCCAATTATTTTATTCTTCAGACGTAATCACTAAGGCCAGCCCATACTTGAGGATAAAGTTTCATCTCCTGGAAGAGTTAGTAACTACTTATTCAGAATTCTTCTATAAGAAAGATTTAAGTGTCCCATTTTCAGCAAAGGATCACAAAGCATACACAGAAAAAGAAAGGAAGAGTAAGCCCTTACTAAACATTGTTGATAGGTTCTTTTAAACTGCAATTTTAAATAAAACATGATCTAACAAAAACTATTTTTCTCATACATGTTATTACAAAATGATGTTGCAGGCTGGAGTGCAGTGGCACAGTCTAGGCTCACTGCAACCTCCGCCTCGTGGGTTCAAGCGATTCTCCTACCTAAGCTTCCCGAGTAGCTGGGACTACAGTCGTGCACCACGATGCCCAGTTAATTTTTGTATTTTTAACAGAGACAAGGTTTCACCATGTTGGCTAGGATGGTGTCTATCTCTTGACCTCATGATCCACCAGCCTTGGCCTCCCAAAGTGCTTGGATTACAGGCATGTGCCACCGTGCCTGGCCCCATTATTTCTTTTAGACCTAAAACCATAAAAACCCTAGAAGAAAACCTAGGCAATACTATTCAGGACATAGGAATGGGCAAGGGCTTCATGTCTAAAACACCAAAAGCAATGGCAACAAAAGCCAAAATTGACAAATGGGATCTAATTAAACTAAAGAGCTTCTGCACAGCAAAAGAAACTACCATCAGAGTGAACAGGCAACCAACAGAATGGTAGAAAATTTTTGCAATCTACCCATCTGACAAAGGGCTAATATCCAGAATCTACAATGAACTCCAACAAATTTACAAGAAAAAAACAAACAACCCCATCAACAAGTGGGCAAAGGATATGAACAGACACTTCTCAAAAGAAGACATTTATGCAGCCAACAGACACATGAAAAAATGCTCATCATCACTGGCCATCAGAGAAATGCAAATCAAAACCACAATGAGATATCATCTCACACCAGTTAGAATGGCGATCATTAAAAATTCAGAAAACAACAGGTGCTGGAGAGGATGTGGAGAAATAGGAGCACTTAAACTCTTATTTTCTAAGAACTTATCAGTGATGTTAAGCGAGGACTTACTGTATAACTCATTTAAAGGAAAAAATGAATAAACTGGATATGTTTTTAATGTTTTGTGATAAGCATTTTTTTAAATAAAAATCCTCAGAAGATTCTAGGAAGATTTGATGAAAGATCAGAAAAAAACTTTAAAACATCTCTCTTAAGGGTGCTCTAAGAACTAAAGAAAGATGTGGGGAAAGTAATAAAAAAAAAATCCAAAAAAATAGAAATATCAGTGAAGAGCTAGAAAACCTAAAAAGAAATAAAAAACAAATTTTGGAGCTGAAAAATACAATAACTGAAATAAAATCACTAGAGGAATTTAAAGCTGCATTTGAACAGGCAGAAGAAAGAATGAGTGAACTTGAAAATAAGACAATGGAAATTATTAAGTCTGAGGAACAGAAGGAAAACAGATTAAAGAAAAGTAAATAGAGCCTAAAGAACCAGTGGAACACTGTTTAGAAGATCAACATATACATTTTAAGACTCTCAGAAGTTGAAGAGAGGGGGAGAGAGAAAAGGGGTGTGCACAGAGAGAAAGGAAATAGCATTATTTTATGAAATAATGGCTGAAAACTCCCCATATTTGATAAAAGACATGGATATAAAACTCAAGAAGCTCAAACTCCAAGTAAAATGAACTCAAAGAGACCCACACTGAGAAATATTATAATCAAACTTTTAAAACACAATGAAAGAATCTTGAAAGCAATGAGAAGGAAGTGACTAATTACATACAAATATCCTTAATAAAATTACCTGCATATTTCTCAACAGAAACTCTAGAGGCCACAAGGCTATGGTCTGTGTATTAGTTCATTCTTATACTGCTATAAAGAAATGCCTGAGACTGGGTAATTTATAAAGAAAAGAGGTATAATTGGCTCACAGTTCCACAAGCTCTACAGGAAGCATGGCAACCTCTGCATTGCTTGTGGGAAGCCCTCAGGAAATTTTCAATCATGGCAGAAGGCTAAGGGAAAGCAAGGCATCTCACATGGCTAGCACAGGAGAGTGGCATCATATACTTTTAAACAATCAGACCTTCTGAGAACTCTATCATGAGAACAGCAATAGGGGAATGGTGCAAAACCATTAGAAACCTGCCCCCATGATTCAATCACCTCCCACCATGCCCCACCTCCAACTTTGGGAATTACAATTGAACATAAGATTTGGGTGAGGACACAAATCCAAATCATAGCAGTCTGATATATTCAAAGTACTATCTGTCAACCAAGAATCCTAAATCTGGCAAAGCTTTCCTTCAAAATAAAATAAAGACAGTCCCAGATAAACAAAAGCTGAAACAGTTTGTTACCACTTAACTTTCCCTGCAACAAATGTTCAAGGAAGTTATACAAGGTGAAATAAAAGGATGACTGGACCATAACTCAAAACTATTTTAAAAAGATCTTAATAAGAGTAAATACATGGGTAATTATAAAAGCTAGTATTAATATAACAATGGTTTATAACTCTACTTTGTAATTTCTAAATAAGAAATTAATACATTTAAATTATTAATCTAAAAGTTAGTATTATTGTAACTTTGGTTTGTAATTTCAAATTTTGTTTTCTATATAATTTAAAAGACAATGCATTTAAAAGAATTATTAGTTTATGTTTTGGGAAACACAAATATAAAGATGTAATTTTTTTGACATCAACAACCAAAATGATGAGGGGACAATGCTGTAAAGGAGCAAAGTTTTTTATGCTATTGAAGTTAAACTGATATAGATTAAAATTAGAGTAGTATAACTTTAGGATACTACTTAAGTGTAATCCAACGGTAACCACAAAGAAAATACCTATAGAAGACACCCAAAGGAAATGAAAATAAAATATAAACATGTAACTACAAAAAAAATCAACGAACCAGCCATGGTGGCTGACACCTGTAATCCCAGCACTTTGGGAGGCTAAAGTGGGAGTTTTGCTTGAGCTCAGGAGTTTGAGACCAGCCTGGGTAACAGAGCGAGACCCCATGCCTACAAAAAATTAAACAATTAGCTGGGCATGGTGAACATACCTGTGGTTCCAGTTACTCCGGAGGCTAAGGTGGGAGGATTGCTTGAGCTCAGGAGGTTGAGGCTTCAGGGACCTGTGATCACACCACTGCACTCCAGCCTGAGTGACAGAGCAAGACCTTGTCTCCATAAAAAGAAAATAATCAACAAAACACAAAAGAAGATAGTAATGCAGGAAATGAGGGACTAAAAAGACAAATAGCATACAGAAGACAAATAGCAAAGTGACAGTAGTATTTCCTTATTGGTAATTACTTTACATGTAAATAAACTCTTGAATCAAAAAACAGATTAGCAAAATGGATTAAAATAAAACACATTTTCCAACTATATGCTGTCTACGGAAGACTCACTTTAGATCCCAAAACAAATAAATTGAGAGAATGAAAAAGTTACTCCATGCAAATAGTAACCAAAAGAGAGCAGGGATGGGTATAATATTATCAGACATAGTAGACTTTGAATCAGAAAAGTTTACAGAAGACGAAGAAGAACAGCATACATTGATAAATATTTCAACGGAGCATAAAGGTAAACAAAGTATGAAGATTCACACATGTAATAAACAGACCATCAAAATCTGGGAAGAAAAACTGACAGAATTAAAGAACAAAAGAGACAGTTCTACAATAATATTTGAAGACTTCAATATAGCACTCTCAATAATGGATAGAATAGCCAGATGGAAGATAAGTAATAAGAAGTAGAAGAAAACACAATGAACCAATCAGATTTAATAGACATATACAAAACACTCTACCCCCTAACAACATCTTCATTCTTCTTAAGTGTAGATGGGATGTTTTCCAGGATAGACCATGTGTTGAGTCACAAATTGAGTATCAATAAATTTAAAAAGGTAGATCTCATACAAAGTATGTTCACCGACCATAATGGGATAAAGTTAGTAATCAATAAGATAAATAAAACAGAAAAATTTATAAAATTGTGGAAATTAAATAATACACTCTTACACAACAAATGAGTCAAAGTAGAAATCACAAAGAAAATTAGAATATACTTAGTGATAAATAAAAATGAAAATACAATATACCAAAATTATGGAATGCAGCAAAAGCAGTCACGAAGTGGAAATTTATAGCTATAAATGCTTACAATAAAAACAAGAAAGATCTCTAGTCAGCAACCTAACTTTTAAAGAACTAGAAAAGAAATTAACTAAATGCAAAGCTAGCAAGGGGAAGAAAATAATAAAAATTACAGCAGAGATCAACGAAATAGGGACTAGATAAACAATAGAGAAAATGAATGAAACCAAAAGTCGATTCTTTGAAAAGGTCAATATAATTGATAAACCTTTAGCTAGATAGACTAAGAAAAAAAATATGGAATACATAAATTACTGATATCAGAAGTGAAAGTGGCGGCGTTATTACTGATTCTACAGAAATAAAAAGGATTATAATAGAGTGCTGTGAACAAGTGTATACCGAAACAATTGGATAACCTAAATGAAATTAACAAATTCATAGAAACACAAAACCTACCAAGACTAAGTAGCAAATAAATAGAAAATCTGATTAGACATTTAATTAGTAAGGGAATTAAATCAATAACGAAAAAAATCTCCTGACAAGGAAATGCCCTGGACCTGATTACTTCACTGGTAAATTCTACCATTTTAAAAAAGAACTAACACGAATCTTCTCAAACTTTTCCAGAAATTCAAGAGTAGCAAATATTTTCTAACCCATTCTATAGGGCTAGTATTGCCCTAATACCAAAGCCAGACAGAGACACTGCCAGAAAGACAAAATACAGAACAACATCCCTTGTAAATATTGATACAAATTCCTCAACAGAATGTTAACAATTTTACCAGCATATTTAAAAAATACACACCATGACCAAGTAGGCTTTATTACTAGAATGAAAGGATTCCTTAACATATGAAATTGAGTTAAGGTAATATACCACATTAACAAAATAAAAAAACCCACATGATCATTGAAACTGATGTACCATATGACAAAATTCAACACCCTTTCATAATAAAAACACTCAGTGGAATGAGACTAGAAGGAAACAACTACAACATAATAAGAGCCATATGTGAAAAACCCACAGTGAACATCATACTCAATGGCGAAAGACTAAAAGCTTTTCTTCTCAGATTAGGAACAAGGCAAGGATATTCACTTTTGCAACTTCTATTCAAGATAGTACTAGAAGTATTAACTAGATGAATTAGTCAAGAAAGAGAAGTAAAAGTTATCTCTGTTTAGAGATGATATAACTTTATATGTAAAAACTCAAAGATTCCACAATTTTTGGAATAAATGAATTCAGTAGAATATCAGGATGCAAAATCAACACAAAAATTAGTTGCATTTCTATATACTAGTGCTGAATAATGTGACAGGGAAATTAGGAAAATTTCCATTTATAATATCAAGAATGAAATAGGAATTATTTATAAGTTAGCTAAGTGACATGAAAGACTTGTCCCAAGAAAATTGAAAAACATTGCTGAAATTAATTAAAGAGAACATAAATAAATGGAAACACATTGCATATTTATGGATTTGAGGATTTAATATTGTTAAGATAACAATACTACCCAAAGTGATCTATAAATTCAATGCAATCCTAATCAAAATCCCAATGGTGTTTTGTTGTAGAAATAGAAAAACTCATCTTAAAATTTATATGGAATCCCAAAGGACCTCAAATAGGCAAAATATTCTTCAAAAAGAGTAACAAAGCTGGAAGACTCACACTTTCTGGTTTCAAAACTTTCTACAAAGCTACCATAATCCAAAGAGTATGGTACTGGCATAATGACAGACATGTAGACCAGTAGAATATAATAACAAGCCCAGAAATAAATCCTGGCATATACAGTCAAATGATTTTCGACAAGGATGCCGAGACTATTCAAATGGGAAAAGTCAGTCTTTTCAATAAATAGTATGAAAAAACTGGATATCCACATGAGGAAAAATGAAACTGTACCCTTAACCAAATACCATATACAAAAATTAACTCAAAATAAAACAAGTGCCTAAATTTAAGACCTAAAACAATAACAATTATAGAAGAAAACCTAGTATAAAATCTTCACCACTTTAGATTTGACAATAATTTCTTAGATATGACATCAAAGGTACAGGCAACAAAAGAAAAATGGACAAATTGGACTTCATGAAAATTAAAAATGTTTGTGCATCAACAGAGTAAAAAGAATAGAAAAGAGGATTTGCATACCACATATCTAAGAGGTTAATATATAGAATATACAGAAAAATCCTAAAGCTAAAAAGTTAAACAATCCAATTCAAACATGGACAAAATTCTTAAATAACCGTTTCTCCAGTGATGATGTTTAATGGCCAATAAGGACATGAAAAGACACTCAGTATAATGAATTATTAGGGAAATGCAAATCAAACCTACAATGAAATGTCACTTCACACTCATTAGAATGGCTACCATTAACAATCCAGAAAATAACAGGTGTTGGTGAGGATGTGGAAAAACTGGAACCCTTGAGCATTGTTGGTGGAAAATATAAAAATGGTCCAACTGCTATGGAAACCAGTATGGTGGTTTCTCAAAAAATTGAAGATAGAATTCACATTTCATACAGCAATTCCACTTCTGGTTATATACTCAAAGAATTAAAAGTGGGATCTCAAAGAAATATTTGTATGTCCATGTTTGTACGTTTGTAGCAGCATTATTCCCAATACTAAAATGTGGAAACAACCCAGGGATTCATCGATGGATCTATAGATAAGCAAAATGTGGTATATTCATACAATGGAATATTAGTCTCAAAAAGGAAAAGAATCCTAATATATGCTACAACACGAATGAACCTTGAGAACATAATGCTAAGTGAAATAAACCAGTCACAAAAAGGCAAATACTGTATGAATCCACTTATACCATGTACTTAGAGTAGTTAAAATCACAGAGAGGAAGAATGGTAGTTATCAGGGGAGAAGAGGCAGGAATGAGGAGTTATTGTTTAAAGGGTATAGTGTTTCAATTTTGCAAGACGAGTCATGGAGATGGTGATGGTTTCACAACATTATATTTAACACTACAGAAGTGTACACTTAAGTATAGCTAACATGGTAAACTTTATATTCTGTATATTTTACCACAATAAAAAATTTAAAAATCTTTAGTATTAATGTCAAAATTCATGGTACAATATTTAATTTTTTGAAGTGAAAATAAGCCATTGATTTTCAGGATGTGGGGATACCTCATATAACGCAACAATAAAAATGCATTCAATTCTGAGACTGGACATGAATTGTTAAGCAGGCAGCTCTTCTTGTTTATCTTGGGGACTGTACAGGATGTAATTCTCTTTGTTTCTGCATTTTGCCACACTCTTTCTTGGAGCTTAGCTTTCTCTATTTGCGGAGGACACATGTAATCAACTAGGAAGAAGGTCAAAAACAAAAGGTGCCAGAAAAACACATTAGTATATTGAAATATGCTAATATCAAGACTATTCAAAGAAATATGTTATATATGTACATATGACGTTAGTATATTGAAATTAGCATATTTCAGTATTAAATTTATAATATGCTAATTTCAATATACTAGTGTCATATGTACATGTATGCATATGAATTTTAATTTTACATGCTCATTTAAAGTTTAGTGTTAAAAATAATGTAGGTAAATTTAAAACAAATGGAAGAGGGAAACTTTTATTAATAATTATATAAATGTATGTTCAATTTGATAGGAATATTTTAAATTTCTTTTAAGTCCTTCATAAACTTTTTATTGAAATAATGTGCCAGAATTCAGTGTATTGCTGACTATTGGTTTCAAAAATACTGTATCTCTATATCTATGCTTATGTCTATGCCTATGTCTTTGTCTACCTATAAGCTAACCTTTGTGACTCTATTAGTATTTCCTAAAGAAAAAATCCCAGTACCTAGCTAAAGAGGAATTTTGTTTTACCATCGTTTGGATACAAATAGAAGATAAAAATAAAGATTTTTTTTTTCTAGAAAAACTCTGTGTAGCAGTGAACACAGTATACCATATCCGTGAGTCCCTTGATTCTGAATGTATGGAAACCGTAATTAATATCTTAGGAAACTCATGAAGCACCTGAGATAGATGAAGAAAATAGTCCCTGATTATTTTTCAGGAAACTGAAAAATAACTTAACATCCATTTGTCCCAGTGAAAAGGAAGCTAAAAGCAAAAGTTTGGAAACCTCTGAGACAAAAGAAAATACATAACTATTAGAGCCATTTAGGGTTTTATTTTCCCCCCTCAGAGGAAGAGGCAGAGTTAATGGAATGGAGAATGTTACAATAGAAATTGTCCACATAAACATACAGGGCGAAGATTGCTGGGAGAACAAGGGGTGGGTAAAAGAGGAGAGAAAGCAGGCAGCAGCATTTTCTGAACACTATTTTTAATGTAAATTGGCTTCACTGGGGAAATGACAATTTTGTAAAGATTAATAAGGAACACCTTTCTGTGAGATTTAATATCTGCAGAGAAAATAAAGATTAAGAATATAATGATATAAATATGTAATTCTTCCTTAAGTTTTATGATTTTGTTAATGAAAAGTTGAGGGTTTTATGCATTTTACACACAGCATTTTACAAAAAATCGTCCAATTAGTAGCTTCTTTTTTTTTTTATTGTTTCACTTCCACCTGGACACAATAGCATTTTTGGCCTTGCATTCACATTCCTTCACTCCCACATTTCTGGAATGAATGAGCCACATCAGTTCAAGCCCCACTGACTGTAAATCTTTCACCTTTAAAAATAAAATAGGGTATAACTCTCAGTTCCTCATCATAAATCCAAAACTTCATTATTTCTGGCAGTCACAAATATTAGTTTTAATTGCAGTGCCAAAAGCAATAGTTTCCAGTAATATGGATGAACCCAGTTAAATTTTGCTGTTTCTCTTAGTTATTTTATTTTTTTAAATGTCTCAAAAAAGAAACTGGAAAGGATTAAATAGCTATATATTAATGAATCTTTCATATTTACATCATTCGATTTGTAACAAAAATAGATGATAGAATAGATAATAAATGACATGTGTCATACAGAAATACGTTATAAATATAAGTGAACTATACTATATTTATTTTTTGGTTTGGGTATAATTAATTTATTGTTGCAATGAATTGCTTGTAATTTGATCGAATGTAGATCAAAATTTTTCAAAACTTCTGATGTTTTCTAGTGATGTAAACATTAGGAGACTAGGTTGGTGAACAAAAAATATTTTTATTTTGCAAAATGCTTAGTCACTAAAATTGGTTTCTAATTCCATTTGCCATAATTTGAACAGTGATAATATAATATATTAATTAGTCTGATTGGTTCATTCCACAATGTGAGCTATACTATATTTTAAAGAGAGTCTAAGTAAAGTTAAATTTTATGAATATAATTTCTAACCTTTTGGAGTTTATGTATTTTGGGAGAAAGAGCATACAAGTTTTAAATATAACAATGACAGATATAAAGTAAGCATATTGAGAACTTATACTAATTAATTTTTTAGATTTCTTTAAATTTCAAGTTACTTCATATTTGTTGTCAGCCAGCATTCTCTTCTAACTTAAATATTTTATTTTATTTATTTTTTATATTTAATTTTATTTTAATTTCCGGGATTCACGAGCAAGACATGCAGGTTTGCTACACAGGTAAACTTGTGCGATGGTGGCTTGCTGCACCTATCAACCCATCACCTAGGTATTAGGCCACACATGGATTACCTGTTTATCCTGATGCTTTCCCTCTCCCTGCTCCCCCACAGGCCCCAGTGTGTGTTGTTCCCCTCCCTGTGTCCATGTGTTCTTAGCTGTTCAGCTCCCACTTATGACTGAGAACATGCATTGTTTGGTTTTCTGTTCCTGTATTAGTTTGCTGAGGATAATGGCTTCCAACTCCACCCATGTCCCTGCAAAGGACATCATCTTGTTCCTTTTTATGGCTGCAAAGTATTCCATAGTGTATATGTACCACATTTTCTTTATCTAGTCTATCTTTGATGGGCATTTGGGTTGATTCCCTGTCTTTCTATTGTGAATAGTACTGCAATAAACATATGTGTGCATGTGTCTTTATAGTAGAATGATTTATATTCCTTTGGGTATATACCCAGTAATGGGATTGCTGGGTCAAAGAGTATTTCTGTTTCTAGATCCTTGAGGAATCGCTACACTGTCTTTCACAATCGATGAACTAATTTACATTCCCACCAACAATGTAAAAGCATTCCTATTTCTCCCTAGCCTCACCAGCATCTGTTGTTTCTTGACTTTTAATAATCACCATTCTGACTAGTGTGAGATGGTATCTCATTGTGGTTTTTATTTGCATGTCTCTAATGATCAGTGCTGACCTTTTTTCATATGTTTGTTGGCTGCATAAATGTCTTCTTTTGAGAAGTGTCTGTTTGCGTCTTTGCCCATTTTTTTATGGGATTGTTGGTTTTTTTCTTGTAAATTTGTTTAAGTTCCTTGTAGATTCTGGATATTAAACCCTTGTCAGATGGATAGATTGCAAAAATTTTCTCCCATTCTGTAAGTTATCTGTTCACTCTAATTATAGTTTCTTTTGCTGTGCAGAAGCTCTTTAGTTTGATTAGGTCCCATTTGTCAATTTTTGCTTTTGTTGCAATTGCTTTTGATATTTTTGTCATGAAATCTTTTCCCCTGCCTATGTTCTGAGTGGTATTGCCTAAATTTTCTTCTGGGTTTTTTATAGTTTTGGGTTTTACACTTGTAACTTAAATATTTTAATAGATAGAAATGTCAGTATTAATTCAATATAGTTAAAGTAACTCAATAAACATTTAACAAATATTCTCTAGCTGATCCAATGAGGGCTTTATATTCAGGAACAAGATTTCAAGTGATGTGGAAGATTTGCATCTTCCACTAATACTGTCTCCTCAATTAGAAGTTTAAGTTTTCTGATCATAGAATTGTTTCATTGTCATCTGGCAAATTTTTTAATGTTAATACAAGTTTTTCTAAGATTTATATTGTTTCAGTCAAGAGCTGACCAAAAGGAAGGGTAGAAATAGAATCTAAATAAATTCATAAAAAATGAGGAGAAAGAGACTACGGTATCCATCATCACATGGATGTGGGAGGTTGGTTTGGCTGACAAAACTTGTCAGATGGCTTATCCTTCCTTCCTCAGCCCTACTATGTCCTTCTAAAATCTGAGCAAGTGTATGATGCTTCCAGTAATTAAAAAAAAAGGCAGACTTTGGTCAGGGGAATAAAAGTAACTGGTGCAATTTACTACCATTTTAAAGTAAGAATTAGACCTCTGACTGCAATTTGTTACAAGCATAATTTGATTATATTAACACATCATATATTTTAGGAGTTATGGGGTTGATTAATTCTAAATTGAAGTTTTGTGCTGAATTTAAAAGTCAAAAAGGTATTTGGGTCAGATGTATTTGTTTTCAATAATTATCCTATTTAACATAAATTTTCTCCAATGCTTACTTCTCATCACTTATTCTACTTCATGACAGGAAGGCCTACTGATATAAACCAAACCAAATAATGCAATTGTAATTGCATTATTATTTTATCTAAATTAATTGTTTGGAACTTGTTATAGAGGCATCTAGTTGCCATCCACATTATACTTTCTCCCCCTCCTTAGTAACAGAATACTGATTTTTAGCAGGTCACACTACTTCCCTGGCTGAAAAAATACAGTATTTCTTGAAAGTAGGTATGCCCTATAACTAGATTCTGGACAATGAGAACTAAAAGTAACTATTAGAAGACAAAATCTCACTGAAATTATAATGATAATAGATGATACATGAAGTTTAATAATGGAATTGGAAGATGACCGTGGAACAAGTTTCCTAGAAAGAAAAAAGAAAGACGAGAAGAGAGAAAATGGGGATTAAAAATATGGACTTAGCAGATCAGTCCAAGAGGCTCAAAATACATTTAAGAGTAACTTCAGTTAGGAGACAAAATGGTGAAGAAGAAATTATTAAGAAATAATACAAGTCCCACTGCATCACTTGGATAGCCTAAAAAACAAACAAAGACATTTCCCCAAAAGAAAGAACATGAGTCTCAAGTTTAAAAGACCCACTGCATCTCCAGCCCAATGAATGAAAGAAAACACACAGCAAGCATATTAGCACTATTAGCATGGTATTTATTTTTCTTTCTTTTCTTTTTTTTTTTTTTTGACAGAGACTCACTGTCGCCCAGGCTGGAGTGCAGTGGCATGATCTCGGCTCATTGCAACCTCCATCTCCTGGGTTCAAGTGATTCTCCGGCCTCAGCCTCCTGAGTAGCTGGGGTCACAGGCCCGGGCCACCATGCCTAACTAATTTTTGTATTTTTAGTAGAGATGGGGTTTCATCATGTTGATCAGGCTGGTTGAATTCTTGGCCTCAGGGATCTGCCCACCTCGGCCTCCCAGTGTACTGGGATTATAGGTATGAGCCATCGTGCAGCGTTTAATACAATATTTCTAATGAAGACAAAATCACAAAAGTCTCCAGGGAGGAAAAAGCCTCCTCATACAGGAATAGCAACACTAGGTTACACTAGGTTAGACCAGCACTTCTCCAATGTTAATGTGCTTACAGCCTACAGATCTGGTTAAAAATGCAGATTCCAATCCAGTAGGTTTGAGGTGGAACCAGAGATCTTTTTTGACAAGATTAGAGATGACGTTGGTGCTGGCGGTTCGTTGACTCCATGTCAAGTTAAAAATTACTGGCAGATACAAGTAATGCCTTCAAATTTTAAGAGAAAATATCTTGAAATCTCGAATTCTGTATCTGGTAAATTGACTTGTCAAATAAGATAGTAGAATAAAGCCATTTTCAGGTATGAGAACCTCAAATGCTATCTCCTATATCCAAAGCTAGCAAAATGAAAGGAGAACCAAGAAGGGAGAAGACATGGAATCTGGGAAAAAGGAATCTAGTAGCATAAAGTGGTGACTTTGGTCACACATATAGTGAGCAATCTGATGGGAAAATGAAATAATGTGTAAGAGAGTAATAGAGCAATGAATAATTCCAGGAAAATTAATATAAGTTGTACAAGAGATGATTTATAATCATGGTATAACACTTGGCTCAGGAGTGATCTGTGTTATATTTATATTACAAAGAAATATGCTGACAAAAATTAAAATAAGCAAAAATCATATGTATATGTCTATATTTTTACATATTTATATGTATATATTAATGCATATATTTTAATATATAATTTGTATTGTATTCTGTAATCAGAAACAACTACAGAGGAAAAACCTGTAAGAGTTAAAAGTTTTTGTTACTGGAAAGCAGGAGGATAGAAAGTGAGATCATTTAAGGGTGAGAGACTGCTTAAATTGTTTGCAAAATTTTTAGTATTATTTAATTTTTATACGATGAGCAAATATTACATTGACAAAATGAGAATAAAATACAAAAATAAAACAGTGTGTATAGATCTAATTTTTAATACACTCACATTTTAAATGCCACTGTGAAGCCAAAGAAAACCTCTACATTTGATTTTATTAGTGTAGTGACATTAAAGTGTTCATTTTCTTTGATAAACATCTGACCTGGAATATACAAAATTACATTAATTAATTTACAGTAAGACGATGTTGCTAATAGTAGCAACTTTAAATCTTAGGCTGTGAAACTCATTTTATATATATTGCATTTTACAGTTGATGCTACAACTGAAGGGATGATTTTAGTTTACTATTTAAAAGTTACCAAATTTTATTTTTGCTATGTGAAAGGATCTAGAGCAAAAAACTAAAACACATAGGGGAAGCTTATCAGTTTGTTGTTACAGCATAGAAAGTACCAATTTTAATTATTACAAATAGAGAAAGATAATTTTTGATAGAGCTTTGTTCCTGATTTTGAAAAGTCCTGTTTTAAATGCTATTTAATGATTTTATAATTCATGAAATGCATTTTCTTCATTCCATAATAATAAGACATTCTCATAGTATAATAAATTTTTAAATAGAAGTGTGCTATTTATAGATTATAAAACTTTTTGTTATATAATAAGACATTAATAATATTAATATTATTATCTGACTTCCCCGTTACCTGAGTTCTGCCATTGGAGACAGACAGACTGTAGTTAATAATATGTAATGTACCTTTCAAATGTTTTACAAAACATGTAAAATATTACATTAATAACCGTATAATGTACCTTTCAAAAAGAGAGGATTTCTCACCACAAAGAAATAATAAATATTTGAAATGATAGATATGCTAATTAACCTCATTTGATCATTCCACTGTATATGTATCAAAACATTACATTAAACTCCAAAAATACACAATTAAAAATAAAACCAAATTTTTAAAAATTTCCAGATTTTAGAAAGATAATTATTGGCAGATATCATATTTGACCTAATAGCTCTACTAATTTATGGAGTAGAATTTTATAATTAACCTTATTCTTATTTATATCTAAATTGTATAAATATTTATTTTGCAAGGGCAAATTGAGACTATTTAGAGCCTCAAGTTCTTGTTAATTTTGCTTCTAATTGAATTTAGATAATTTCAAGTATTGTCAGCATATTGGTTAGGAAAATTTTTCTGTTTTTAGAACGATTTGGATTTTGGAATCGTGGATGAGGAACTGTGGACTTGAGTGTTAAGAACTGAAAATAAAATACTTGTCATCAGAAAGTTGCAGAAAATAATTCTTAAAGGGCTTTGTTTGTTTTTCATGATCTGCACAATTTGTCTACTTGCCCAGATATTATCTTTGCTTTAAAATCTAGTCTTTGAACCAAAATATCCTTGTCAAGATTATTTCTGAGAAAGTTATTAATGTAGTGCATGCATATGCTCTATTTTTAAAAAGTGGTGTGCCAACACTCCCATAGTATGTGTGAAGCAGAAAGGAGAGTGAATAAGACTTTTTACTTAAGATACTTCTGATATATTTTCCTGCTTTTAAAAATTTAAGTAACTGCTACAAAGATTCATATGGATTTAAATTTCTGAGATAATCTAGAAATATTTGTTTAAATATTGATGGAAAATTTATATATATATATATATGTCTTCCTTATTGACCTTTAATAAAGATCAAAAGGTTATTGTTATGATAATAGTAAAAATAATAGCCAGCATTTAAAGTGCAATTACTCTGATACAAAGAGTTTAATAGAAACGTTATATATTTTATCCCATTAGTTCTTACAAATTTATAAGTTCTCGTTTAATAGATTACAGATTAAGGGATATTAGTTTGTCCAAACCTTCACAGCTAACAGTATTAACCAGAGTTCGGAATCAAAATCTCTTTATTGAACATGATATTCTCAGAATCAAAATACAATGAGAATTGAGTTATTTTAAATGCTTGTCTATATAAATAATCAAAATTATACAGTTTTCAATTCAACAGCCAAACGGAATGTATCATATTGCAGTGAACACTAAAAATAGTGGGCCACAGTTTGGTTGGAAACATCACAGCAGCCTTTCTATTTGTTTTTCACTGTAGACAGTGATTGTCACATAGCAAATACTCAGAACTATCGGTTAAAGATTGGGCTGTAAAAAATGTATAGGATACAGTCCTTGCCCTCAAGTAAAGCCCTTGCCACACCACAAAAGTTCTATTGTCAGTTGGAATCGTGTTAGGAGGGAGACTAGATTTCAAGTTTTTATCAGAGATATGTACATTGAGGGGGATGGGAAGACTTGGTTTCAACAACAGTACTATGTAAATAGCATTTTCTCTTAAAAATTGCTGCATGACACACCTATATTTTTTACATTTCAGTTAGGAAGTAATGATACAATAGTATTTTCATATTTATAAAGCATGATTCAAAACCTATCAGAACACTACACAAGAAAATTATAAAATATTTTTAAAAAGAAATTATTCAAAATGAAATTATAACACAAAATTTTAAAACATTATTTTATTGGTGAGTGAGCAGAGAAGTATTTTCTCAGTCTTCTTCATTTGTCTGTATTTTATTTTCTGCAATGATAAGGTAAGGATGCTAGAATAAAAAAACCTATAACAAACTGTTTAAAACATGACAATAATGAAAATAATACATTAGAATAGAGACTCAAAAGTTAAAATCTTACTTAAATTAAATCAGGGTTTTTAGGAAGTAAAAGGGTATGATCAAAACATTTATGTTCCTAAAACATTTCACTTACATAAAAATATTTATTTCAGAAGCCAAATGTAGGATTCATACATATAATGAAATTCTTAACTATAAGGTGGTGAAGGCTCAAACATTAAAACAGTACAAATGGAAAAATTATATTGAATTTAAATCTCAGAATTATTAAATATTTTATTAAAACATATACTTAAAAAAACTCTTATACTTTGTTACATGATTTTGCTTGAAAAGTAACATTCTTTAATAACATCAGCATTTCTTTATCCTTTAGACATATGGGTTAGACAGAGTAACATGAAATGCCATTGGGAAAATCAAATATCTTCAGAGGTTTGAATATTCACTATTCTGATTTTCCTGTGTTGTTCATAGGAAAAAGTATGATCTCATGTCGTCCCCATTATATATTTTCCAATTTATATCCCAATAAAAAAAGAACAAATTATAGTTTTTATTGCTTTGTTTTAATCACAGCTTTTGAACTATAGCGCTTAGCTTCACTGTGAATGTCACAGGTCAGGAAGTCTATAGAGTATCATTTGTTAGAGAAACAGAGTGTTTAAACACAACACGTAATATATTCAAGACTATCACAGACATGGCAATAATTACCAAATGGTTTTAAATCAACACATCTTCATGTAAAAAGTCCGTTTCTCCATCCTAGATGCTGTAGTGGTGCTAACACAAATTATTTATACTCAAGACATGTTTGATAAAAGTTAACTAACTTCTTGAAATGAGTGGTTAAATTTCTGTATGGGAGAGAAATTAATTTTCACTAGAGGAACAAAGCAAAGGGCTTTGATCTTCTTTCCTGAGTGACTAACTTAAGATTTGGTGAAACAAACAGTGATAGTTAACATATATTGAATGTTCACTAAGAGCCATGCACTAACCTAGGAAATTTATGTTACTTCATTTAATTATCACAGTTTCTATCAATGTTTTAAGATGAGGAAACAGTGGCTCAGAGAAATTAACCACCCCAGAGTTATGTAGCTATTAAAGAATGACGAGTGATTCACTATCTTTGAATACTGCATCATGGGAAAGGGAATCTGACTTTGGCTTCTAGAAAAGTTTCAATTCTATTATAGAGGTCATAGGTGGGCATATCCACCCGAAGTCAGGTCATCTGTCTCCCATCAGGAGTTAAGGGTGAATTGTACACTGGGACTGAGACATTTAGCATGGGGTAAGGGGGTTGCTACAGAAATCCATTCCTCCTCACCTCACAACACTAACAGCCTGGCCACTGCTATCTATTTTGAGCCCACTAGACCAAGACTTATTCTGCCCCCCTTTTTAAATTGTCAGGCTTCATGATAAGCCCTAGCTCTTAGAGTTCACCCTCTGTCCATGTTCTATTCGGTGTCTTTTTCTCTCCTCTCTCCAACTCCTGAAACTCTCTGTGTTCTCTGGATTTCTCAGTTCATCTTGAGCAAGAATCTGCTATTTTCTTATCCTCTTCTCTGAACTTACCCTTCACCTTCTTGCCATTATGGAAACCTGGCTCTCTCTAGAATACCCTGCAACTCCTACAGCTCTGTAAGTAGTGGGTCATTTTTGTTTGTCTGTTTGTTTTGTTTTTCCCATATAGCACTTATACTACCTAAATAAATATGCCTAAATGTTGGCTGGGCATCTTTTTTGTCTATTCAAGATCATTCCCTGGGCCGGGCGCGGTGGCTCACACCTATAATCCCAGCACTTTGGGAGGCCTAGGCGGGTGGATCATGAGGTCAGGAGATCGAGACCATCCTGGCTAGCACAGTGAAACCCCATCTCTACTAAAAATATAAAAAATTAGCTGTGCGTGGTGGTACGTGACTTTTAGTCCCAGCTACTCGGCAGACTGAGGCAGGAGAGTCACTTGAACCTGGTAGGCGGAGGTAGCCGTGAGCCAAGATGACGTCACTGCACTCCAGCCTGGGTAACAGAGTGAGACTCCTTCTCAAAAAAAAAAAAAATTCCCTAAGTTTCACATGATTGGATTAATACCCTTTCACTGCCATTTCACCCTCCCGTAATTGCCTTTCATTTCCTGATGATTTTAGTTCTGATACTATTCTTGTCTTTATTATATAAGTAGATGATTTTTTCTAGCACTTTTCCTCTCCTCTTTTCCCAGACTCTACACTTCCTCAGCTTCTTTCTTCATGACAATTACCTAGACTTTGTCATTATCAATGACTGCAACACTTGCACAATTTTTACTATGCATACTAATACCTTTGCTCTTTTAAGCTCACTCCTTCCAGAACCCCCATGCCAACAATTCAGCAGCTCTCCTGGAATGTCCAATACACTGATGCTCACAACATTCACTGTCCCTTAACCCCTTGATGTCCTTTTACCTTTATTACTTAGATTAAAATTTAAGTTTGGTCCTTACACAGCTTCTGCTTTAGCTGTAGTCTGGAACCAACTTTTTCTGCTTTCTTACATCTACTGAGTATTAAATAAATTCATAAAAATAGGGAATCCTCATTGTAAGTATAAGGTGTGTACTACACAAATATTTAAGTACTACATTGGGTGTGAAGGGGTATACAAGGAAGTATTGGTTAAGGTTTGAAGGTAAAGCTTGAGTATTCCAAAGGTACTATCATTAATTTTCCGTCACTTTTGTGGTTTTTAACTAAGGGAAGATGGTGCACAAATAATAAAAGTTGTGCATGAAACAAAACAACAATTTGATCAGTATCTGGGAAAGTGTTTTATATGACAAAGCAAAGCTGTAGAAAAGATTGGATATTTTAGTGTGGCTTCAGTATCATGCCAAACTGGGGCTTTCTACTGAATATTTTGAATCTGGATATTGGAACCCACATGCTCACACATGCCTATGGAAAGAGAGAGTGATATGACTATGATTATGGGGAAGATCTCAAGTCTACCCAACCAGCCACACATTCTTAGAGCTGGTTCATAAAGAGAAAGGGATAGACTTCTCACAGCAAAAAGAAGTCCTGTCCAGGTGAAAAAAGAAGAGATCCTGATGCATTGATAGTGGAAGAAGTAGTGGGAAAGTTTGTTACCCGTAAGGTATAGTTAACTGATACATCACTGAATGTGGTTTAACTAATGTTTCACATTTTTTTTTATTATTATACTTTAAGTTTTAGGGTACATGTGCACAATGTGCAGGTTTGTTACATATGTATACATGTGCCATGTTGGTGTGCTGCACCCATTAACTCGTCATTTAGCATTAGGTATATCTCCTAATGCTATCCCTCACCCCTCCCCACACCCCACAACAGTCCCCAGATTGTGATGTTCCCCTTCCTGTGTCCATGTGTTCTCATTGCTCAATTCCCACCTATGAGTGAGAATATGCGGTGTTTGGTTTTTTATTCTTGCCATAGTTTACTGAGAATGATGATTTCCAATTTCATCCATGTCCCTATAAAGGACATGAACTCATCATTTTTTATGGCTGCATAGTATTCCATGGTGTATATATGCCACATTTTCTTAATCCAGTCTATCATTGATGGACATTTGGGTTGGTTCCAAGTCTTTGCTATTGTGTATAGTGCAGCAATAAACATACATGTGCATGTGTCTTTATAGCAGCATGATTTGGGTATATACCCAGTATATAGCAGCACTCCTTTGGGTATATACCCAGTAATGGGATGGCTTGGTCAAATGGTATTTCTAGTTCTACATCCCTGAGGAATCGCCACACTGACTTCCACAATGTTTGAACTAGTTTACAGTCCCACCAACAGTGTAAAAGTGTTCCTATTTCTCCACATCCTCTCCAGCACCTGTTGTTTCCTGACTTTTTAATGATTGCCATTCTAACTGGTGTGAGATGGTATCTCATTGTGGTTTTGATTTGCATTTCTCTGATGGCCAGTGATGGTGAGCATTTTTTCATGTGTGTTTTGGCTGCATAAATGTCTTCTTTTGAGAAGTGTCTGTTCATGTCCTTCGCCCACTTTTTGATGGGGTTGTTTGTTTTTTTCTTGTAAATTTGTTGGAGTTCATTGTAGATTCTGGATATCAGCCCTTTGTCAGATAAGTAGGTTGCGAAAATTTTCTCCCATTTTGTAGGTTGCCTGTTCACTCTGATGGTAGTTTCTTTTGCTGTGCAGAAGCTCTTTAGTTTAATTAGATCCCATTTGTCAATTTTGGCTTTTGTTGCCATTGCTTTTGGTGTTTTAGACATGAAGTCCTTGCCCATGCCTATGTCCTGAATGGTAATGCCTAGGTTTTCTTCTAGGGTTTTTATGGTTTTAGGTCTAATGTTTAAGTCTTTAATCCATCTTGAATTAATTTTTGTATAAGGTTTAAGGAAGGGATCCAGTTTCAGCTTTCTACATATGGCTAGCCAGTTTTCCCAGCACCATTTGAAAACTGGCACAAGACAGGGATGCCCTCTCTCACCACTCCTATTCAACATAGTGTTGGAAGTTCTGGCCAGGGCAATTAGCCAGGAGAAGGAAATAAAGGGTATTCAATTAGGAAAAGAGGAAGTCAAATTGTCCCTGTTTGCAGATGACATGATTGTATATCTAGAAAACCCCATTGTCTCAGCCCAAAATCTCCTTAAGCTGATAAGCAACTTCAGCAAAGTCTCAGGATACAAAATCAATGTACAAAAATGACAAGCATTCTTATACACCAATAACAGACAAACAGAGAGCCAAATCATGAGTGAACTCCCATTCACAATTGCTTCAAAGAGAATAAAATACCTAGGAATCCAACTTACAAGGGATGTGAAGGACCTCTTCAAGGAGAACTACAAACCACCACTCAATGAAATAAAAGAGGATACAAACAAATGGAAGAACATTCCATGCTCATGGGTAGGAAGAATCAATATCGTAAAAATGGCCATACTGCCCAAGGTAATTTATAGATTCAATGTCATCCCCATCAAGCTACCAATGACTTTCTTCACAGAATTGGAAAAACTACTTTAAATTTCATATGGAACCAAAAAAGAGCCCGCATCACCAAGTGAATCCTAAGCCAAAAGAACAAAGCTGGAAGCATCATGCTACCTGACTTCAAACTATACTACAAGTCTACAGTAACCAAAACAACATGGTACTGGTATCAAAACAGAGATATAGATCAATGGAACAGAACAAAGCCCTCAGAAATAACACCGCTTATCTACAACTATCTGATCTTTGACACACCTGAGAAAAACAAGCAATGGGGAAAGGATTCCCTATTTAATAAATGTTTCACATTCTTAGCAATTGGAGTAGCAACTCCTTTTCTAGAAAGAAGTTGGAAAATAGGAAAATTCTTGACAGGGGAAGAGTTTGATTGAGAAGGATCAGAAGTACTCATTTGTTTATTCAGTACATTAATTTAATAATATATATGCTGCATGGTACAGAAGATACATTGATGAATCAGTAAGGTCCCTATCCTTGAGGAAAGCTCATTTTAGAAAGAACCGAAAGGCTGAGATGCCAAAATACTTTATCTTGAGAGTTGTAGGTCATGATATATTAGGCATCTATCATGCCTAAATAAGCATGATAGATGCTTATTTAGCATCTCTTTATCAGGTAAAAATTCTAATTGGAAAAAAATAAAACAGATCTCAGAGGTGTAGAACTTCAATTGCTTAAGAGCAGTTAGAGTTAGATCTTATAATAAATATAGTTGTAAACAATTGGCATTGAATACAAAAAATAGCTTTTTAAAACAACTGACATAACCATAGAAATCAGTTTCTATATGTTTACATGGCAACAGCACAATAAACACTTCAAACACTTTCTGGAGAGAAAGCTGCGTGTGTTTGTGTGTGCATCTGCATGATCTTGCAGACATGTGTATGTACATGACTATTCATATTTTAATCTACTTTCTACATGATGTTCTGGGCTCTTAGTACTCTATGGCTCCATGTTTTGGAATCTATTAGAAATTTCTTGTTTTCTGAGAAAACTTTCCTTTGAAGAGGGAATGTTGAGTCAATGAGAATCAAATATACAATCAAATAGAAACTTTTGGTTCAGATTGGTTATGTTTTATCTGACCTTTAATTGGTAATTTACTGGGGTAAAAATTACCTTGAAGTGATAGAAGTTTAGTAAATGTGATTTGGTTAAGTAGGGTTTCCTTTTTGTGTCTGGCAAGGTCTTTTATTTTCAAAATACTCCAAATTTAGAAAAAATAATAAAATATATACACCTCATTTCATGCAGCATCATAATACTTTCCACAGAGAAGTTAAAACACTAAACAGAAGAAGATAAGAGCCTTGAGAGAAATACTTTTCTTCATTTTTTGTCATTATCTTGAGAAGCCTTATCAAATGGAAAAACCACGATCACTTTTTGTTCCCAACTTCTCCCTTACCACCTTATTTAACTTCTTTCTTCCTTTGTTTTTCTACATATTCTTTGCTTCATTCTTTTTTTTCCCCCTTCTCTATTGGCATTTTTCAGACTTGCCTGAAATAATGACCCCCTGAGCTCTGCTTCTTACCAGGGGTGTGGCCTGGGTTGACTTCCTAATCTTTTTTCAGCTTTGACTTCTTCCTCCACAAAATGAGGATGGCAATTAGTAAAAAGAGAGTTAAAGCAGACCATGTATAGGAGTGCTTAGTGCAGCCCTGGAACATAGTTAAAGTTTAAAACAAGCATTATAGTAAGTAATAAGGGTATAAATACTACTAATAAATGTATAAAAATAAATAATAGAACGATAAATTATTAATCACAAAGCTTTGAACTGGACATATTTCAAACCAGATTAAATGAGAAAACATGGTCTAGGCTTAATATAAGTGGTAAAACATGTATTCAAAACATTAAAAATAGATCACAGTTGTTCCTTTTAATTATTTTTCTTTCTATATTTTGCCCTAGTATCCAGCAAATAATAAATCACATTTGCCACTAAAATCTATAGAAGGAAAAATGTTTTCAAGTCCTGTGCTGAATGAAGGATTACTATGTAGAAAGTAAGAAAAGCCACAGCTGCACTTTCCATTTCACTAAAATACTGCTGCACCAATCAACAGAAATAGAATGTAAGAACCTTTTGAAGAAAGTCTTGTTAAAAGCCTTCTTCCTTTTAGTGACCCAATTCCATGGCAGTCTTTACTGAAAAAAGGGTTTGGCTTTGTAGGGAGCACTGGTGCCTGCTGCAATGTCTGAAAATGGATGAAGAACAAAGTGTTGAATTTTTCATTGAAATTGAAGTTTACATTTTTAGAACTCACTTCTGTAGTGGACTACAATAAACAAACTCCAGTTCCTGGTGTCTTAAAAAAGTGGATAAAGTGCTGCTGCCGCTCATTAGATGGGGAGACTTTAGATTAATTGACAATTCTTATAAAAGTTATAAGAATATAAATAATTCTTATAAAAATTAAACCATTATTTAACATTTTGTTGAAAAATATATTATTTAGTGTATTATTGATATTATTGATATTATTTGCTTTCCTGGGTGAGCTTCCTAAACTTGTTTTCTACATTTTAATCCCCTAGTTCTGAAATTTATCAATGGCTAAAAATGGATTGAGATCCTTGAGAATATGAAGATTTCTGGGTCCCATTTCTAGAGAGACTTCAATTCATGGTTCTGGAGTAGCAATGTACAGTTGAGTAGGCAACCTATATTGGGGGTCAGGAAACTAGGCCTGTGACCCATGGGCAAAATCCAGCCAATGGCCTACCTTTGTAAGCCCTGCCTAAGTAGTTTTTACATTTTTAATCAGAAAGAAAGAAAGAAAGAAAGAAAGGAAGGAAAGAAGGAAGGAAGGAAGGAAGAAAGGAAGAATTAAAAAGACACAAAGCCGAACTATTTATTATCTGGCCCTTTACAGAAAAAGTTTGCAGACCTCTGCCCTAGATGATCCTGATTCATTCCCTCTACAAATATTTGATGATAGCTTATTTCATCTTGTATGTACTCCTTGGCCTGGTAATAGGGAACAGAGAGACCAAGAGATGAAAACTGTCTAGTCTCTTGGGGGTTACATCCCAGCAGTGACACAGTATTCAACATGTGATTATCATTTGTGAGCTCAGAAATACATCAACAAGGTAACTTCAAACAGCAATGGGTTATGAAGAAAATATAACAAGAAAATGTTTTCCCCAAAACATTTGAACTAAGACCTTAATGTTCAGCTTGGACATGGTGTGATTTGAGGAGAACCTGGTAGGCAGAGGGAAGAGCCAGGAGAGAGTCAGGAATGAGCTTACAGTGTTCAGAGAGGCCAGTGTGGCTAGAGAGTAGCAAGCAGAGGGAAAGCTTGAGGAGTTGTATCAGAGAGCAAATCTCACAAACCTGGGCAGGTCATCAGGAGGAGTTTTATATTTTATTCTAAGTGCACTGGTACTCATAGCCTGTAAACTCCATTTCAGACACATGCCTTAGAAATGAACTAAACGTATGTCACTACTCTAAGTTATAGTAATTCAAATTAAATAATTAAGTTAAAAAAAGAGAGATGTACCTAAATAACACTAGTAATGTTTATATTGCAGGTCAAATTTGATAGTTTTTTCTCTTTGTGTTCATGCATAATCTTAACGGATATAGAATTCAGTATTCTAGACTAATGTGTTAAAATATATATTTAATTCAAGCAGTATTTAAAGAAGTTGAAAGCTTTAAAAATATTATAAAATTTCTTAGAAAAGTATACGTGCACAACTCTGTGTTCATTAAAGATAATATTTTATTTAAAGTTATAATATAATTTTATTAAGTAACAATCTTTTGTCCCTTATACCAGGAAGGTTGTAACACATATATGACATATAAAGGAACTTTAAAAAGTTATAAATGTTGGTTTTAGGTTAACATTTTCTATGGTAACTATGATATATTATGATGACTGAACCACAAATGCAAGTGTGAGAATCCAATGAATAATTCATGCTGTCTGACCCTAACTTCATACATTAATTCCATTAGACATCAGTTTAAGCTTTCAATGGAAAAATCCATTTAAAAATAAACTGAATGGCACTGAACACAAATAGTAACAAGGACTCTAAGAGACCATATGGTAAACCACAGAATATATTACTTTAAAAAGTTAATTTTGTTTTACCAATAAAGAATATAAATAATGCATAATGTATAACTTATACTCCCAACACATTTCTAAATAGAAACATTCTAAATAGATTTTATTTTATTTTTTATAAATCACGTCATATCCATCTGGCATTGAACTTAATTTGTTTGAAGGAACAATCTGTGGGACTAAGGATATAGTAGTACAAGTTGAGAAAATAGTGATTTCTCAAACTAGCAGTTTCTCAGTTGTCCAGCAAATCATTAATTATCCTCATGGCCTGTCACTGTGTTTGTCTCCCAGAGAAAATTGTAAGCTTATGATGGTCACATTCACCTGTTAGGACCCCACATTTGTAAGTGATACATACATGTTTGCTGAAATAATGAATTAATTTTCTCTGGGTGCAAAATATCAAAGAAAATATAAATAATGCTAAACTATGCACAAAGGAAAGACATATAATCAATACATGTGATCAATAGCACAGAGCTGATATTGGTGCCTTTACACAACACATTTCTGTGGGTGCCAGAGAAAAATCTGAAATGTATTTCCTCAGGAATGGGAGTGACTTTTACTGGGTGGCTCTGTATGTTGATGAATATAGTCCTATGCAAATGAAACAGGATTAACCTAAAATGACACCTTCAGACCTGGGGCTGTTTGGTCTAATGCTGTCACTGACGTCCCTTATTTGTTCTCTTCCCTTGTTCCTTTAGAAATAAATTTTTAGAAAGATGATGTTATTACTTTATAAAAATGATGCATGCTTATTACAACAACTTTAGTCAATACAGAAAAGAAAAAAAACCAATACCACCTGGAAAGACATTAATAGTACATGTACATAATTCAAGGCATCCATGCCTATATACATATATATAAACTGAAAGATAAATATATTTGTAAAAATAGTATTATACTGTACATACTATTTTAAAAACATAAATTGTTACATTTAAGTTTATATTTAATAGGGAATGAAAGTAATAGTGGAACTTCAAATAAATGTTTCTGCATAAGAGATATTAATCTCTAAGAGCCCATCCAAGTTTTTTAAAATTATAAACATTTAAAAAATTAGAGACATATTTTTTAAAGACACACTTTACTTTTGAATAGTAACAATTGGCTCCCAGTTTTCACTATGAGGAAATTATTGCATTTCCACTTTGACACTGTGTAATAAACCTAAATTTTGTTATTCAGAAATTTTTAAGTTGATAAAAACATAGTAGCGCTTACATTCTGTTATGTATTAATGATTTCCATTGTATTCAGTCTTCCTGTGGCTTTTCCACTTCTGATCTCAGTTTAAATAATCTTCTGATTGACTGAATCTCACCATCTTTTGTTGAAGAGAACTTCAACATTCCCTGAGTCCTTATAGACTCGAGAACATTTGCCAGTTGCCTTAATAATACATTAATAAGGTCAAATACAGAATTTGATCGCACTTTTTTTTCTCTTGGAGTTTTATACACATTGCTTCATGGTCTTATGATACTGAGTGAACATGACTTTCACCAAGACTTTCCCATTCATGACTTTGTTGGCTTGATTTCTTTGCATGGTGCTTTTCTTTTTTCCAACTAGGGCTCAAGAGTGCTTTAGTCCCTGAATTCTTTAAAATTTGAAAGTGTCTACTTGCCTTTATACTGAATGCCAGCATGACAATAACATGCATTACTTTGGGGTCTTTCCACACCCTTAGCTCCACTGTGAAGCAAATCACTCATATCTACCTCTTCAAACCTCAACAGTATGAGATAGGAAATGTATTACTGTGGGTAGAAACAAGTCTCAGACCAAGTGTTGAAAAGTGCCCCCCTCACAATGTTTTCCCCAGCCTCTAGGCAGCCCCAATGATGAATATCTGGCCTGTGTCTGGTTGTTTGTTCAGGTAGATGTCCTCTCATCTCTCTAAGATGTTAACTGAAGGCTTAAATCGAAGTGTAAGTTAACGTAGTTTAGACATGATTCTCCCAAATGGTGTTACTAAGAAATACTAACTAATATTTCTTCTGTGAGTCAGTCAACAGACACATCTGAGCAAATATTTATTGAGCATCTTCACATGCCAGGTACCATTATCTGTGACAGGGAAATGATATTGAATAAGATAGAAAAAACTGCTCTTGTGGAGCTTAAATTCTAGTGAGATCCTTGAGAAAACTGCAATGAGTAGTATAGTTCTAGTGAGCTCTTTGTTGGTATTTATTGAATGAATACATGTAGGCATGCATTATTGAATGGTGGTTAGTCCACTGGACTGCTAAACACACTCTGAAGGGGTCTGTTAAAAATATAGCATTGGGGAGGCCGAGGTGGGTGGATCACCTGAGGTCAGGGGTTCGAAACCATCCTGGCCAACATGGTGAAACCTTGTCTTTACTAAAAATACAAAAATTAGCTGGGTGTGGTGGCAGGCACCTGTTATTCCAGATACTCGGGAGACTGAGACAGGAGATTGCTTGAACCCAAGAGGCGGAGGTTGCAGTGAGTGGAGATCGCACCACTGTACTCCAGCCTGGCGACAGAGTGAGACTCCATCTAAAAAAGTAGTTCAAGACCGGGCTTATACTTGCCTAGTGGAAAATAAAATTGTGTTCTAAAGCTTCACATTGCTCCACTGTGCTGTCATTAAATGTGCCTGGGACAAAGTCTGAAGCTAGCCTAATTTTTCTTCCTCTTGTCTGATAAATGAGTTGCTTTTTTACTTGGATGCCTGAAGAATTATTATAAATATCTCGGGAGTAGCATAACTCACCCAGGATATGCCTGACAGTTTATTCATTGCTTCATATTAATTTTTCTTGTAGTAGAGTATGCTTTTTCCTCTGCAGATGCAATTCTTCCTTCATTTCAGGAATCTTTTCTTCATATGCATTATTTTTTCCTCTGAATACACTGTGGTAATCTTGATGCTTTTCTCTAGAAGCAGTTTCAGTTCAACTGTGTTATGTTCATTGCTATTTCTAATTTATTTAGAAGTTGATCATCAGTTTTGAGTGATGTTCTGGTCTTTAGAGTTTTTCCACTGCAATTGTGGTTCATCATTTTGTGGTTTTATTTCTTCTTGTGTTATTGTAGTCATATGATTATTATATTTTCTTTTAAAAAACTGTGGAAAATTTTAGTTTTTAGATTATGTTCCTTTATTAAGTTTTAGATGGTTTCTATATTGCTATAGTCCTTTTAATTTATCTTTTCAGACATAAAAGTTCTGGCTAAATCATAAAATATCATCAGTTGTTATTGTTATTGCTTTTAGTATGTTGTCTAGGTCAACTAATGGTATCTGGTATCCTTCATATATATAGATATGAAGGATATATATGTATCAATAAGGAAACACTTATAATCAATAGTGATAATTTTCTCATAAATCTCTTTAGAACATGTTTTAGTCTCTTTAGTGGTTGCATGTGAGTTTAAGTTAGAAAAGAATAGTGGTCACATGGAATATTGTGAAGAATTTCTCTAGTTATAACTAGTTTTTCTCAGTGGTATTGATTTTTGCATCTTCCAACCAAATATCTCTAATACAGTTAGGGAAAGCATAAGAACTGTCAAATTTTTTGACATATGGGTAAATGACATGTTTCACCCAATGTTTCTATTTATTTTTCTTAGCACTTACTGCATGTGAATTACTCAAACACCATCTTGAAAGGGTCATGTCTAAACTATGTCACTAACACTCCAATTTAAGCTTTCAGTTAACATCTTAGATGAGATGCAGTGAGTAGAGATCGCACCACTGTACTCCAGCCTGGGCAACTGAGTGAGACTCCATCTAAAAAAGTAGCTTTAGTGCTTTAGATGAGATGGACATCATCTACCCGAACAAGTAACCAGACTCAGGCCAGATACTGCCTATAGACTGGGGAAGACATTTTGAGGGGGGCACTTTTCAACACTTGGTCTGAGACTGGTTTTTACCCCTAGTAACACATTTTCTAGCTTATACTGTTGAAGTTTAAAGAGATAGATATGAGTGATTTGGGATCATCAGAAGTCTAGTATTTATAAAATTTAGCATTAAAAATATCATAAGTACTAATTTAGTCACCTGTTCTATAGACAAAGAAAAAACAGAAATCAGGAGAACCTTCCTTCCAGAAATGTGGTTTTCTGATAATTACCCAATGAGAAAACTCTAGGAAATTGCATTTCTTAATTTATTGGCACAAACCTTTGCTGTAGTAAACTTCATTTTTGTTATGGTTATAAATAAATTATATTTTTATGAGGCTTACTACCTTAATAGTTACAGATATAATTTACTGAGAATTTACTTTTATTCTAGCCAATGTTATACATTTTATAACATTTTTCTAAAATGTATACTATGTTATGCATTTTATACTTTTTCCATATTCAATTTTTATAAGAACTATGTGCATCTTATTTCTGATTCATAGATAAGGTAGTGCATGTATAGAGGATTTAAGATATTTGACAAGATCACAGATATGGCAAGCCTCAGAGCTACGGTTTTAATCTAGTTATCATCCAATACTAAAACACTAGTAGTATTTCTTCCGTGCATCAGTCAAGAGACAAACATTTATTGAGCATTGTCCACATGCCAGGCACCATTTTCTATGATAGAGAGATGACATTGAATACAGTAGATAAAAACTCTGCTATTATGAAGCTTAAATTCTAGTGAGGCCTTTGAAAAAACTGCAATGACTGGTGCAGCTCTAGTGAGTTCTTGGTGGGTGTGTATTGAATGAATACATGTAGGCATGCATGTTTGAATGGTGGCTAGTCCATTGATCTATCAAACACTCTGAAGAGGTCTGTTGAAATTGTAGCATTATTCAGATAAATGGAAACCAAAACTACACTGACATCATCTCACCCCAGTTAAAATGACTTATATCGAAAAGATAGGTAATAAAAATTGCTGGTGAGGATGCGGAGAAAGGGAACACTTGTAAACTGTTGGTGGGAATTAAAGTAGTGCAAACACTATGTAAAATAGTTCAGAAGTTCCTCAAAAACTAAAAAAATTGAGCTACTATATGGTCAAGCAATCCCACTGCTGGGTGTATACCCAAAAGAAATGAAATCAGTATATCAAAGAGCTATCTGCACTCCTATGTTTGTTGTGGCAGCACTGTTTACAATAGCTAAGATTTGGAAGCAACCTATGTGTCCATCAACAGATGAATGAATAAAGAAAATGTGGTACAGATACACTATGGAGTACTATTCAGCCACAAAAGAATGAGATCCAGTCATTTGCAATGACATGGTGAAATAAGCCAGGCACTGAAAGACAAATATTACATGTTCTCACTTATTTGTGAGATCAAAAAATCAAAACAATTGAACTCATGGACATAGAGAGTAGAAAGATGGTTACCAGAGGCTGGGAAGTGTGGTCAGAGGCTGGCGGGGAGCTGTGAATGTTTTAATGGGTTAAAAAAAAAATAGAAAGAATGAGGAAGACCTACTATTGATACCACAAGAGGGTGACTACATTCAGTAATAACTTAGTTGTATAAGTTAAAGAATGTAATTGGATTGTTTGTAACCCAAGGATAAATACTTGAGAGGATGGATACTCCATGTTCAATGATGTGCTTATTTTACATTGCATGACTGTATCAAAACATTCCATGTACTGCATTCCATATATATATACATTCCATATATATATACATTCCATATATATATATACATTCCATATATATATATATATATATACTCTGTATCCACAAAAATTTTTTAAAATGTAGCATTAAGATTGTTGTTCAAAAGTAGGTTTACACACTCACCTAGTGGAAAATAAAATTATGTTCTAAAGCTTCACACAGAGAAAGAAGTTCTCTAGATCAGTAAGCATAAAAAATATTCTAATACAAATGTCATTCTTGCTTTTTGCTTTTTATTTTTTATAGGTATAGAAAACTAGCCTGTAATCCCAGCACTTTGGGAGGCCGAGGCGGGTGGATCACGAGGTCAGGAGATCGAGACCATCCTGGCTAACACGGTGAAACCCCGTCTCTACTAAAAATACAAAAAATTAGCCGGGCGTGGTAGCGGGCGCCTGTAGTCCCAGCTACTCGGGAGGCTGAGGCAGGAGAATGGCGTGAACCCGGGAGGCGGAGCTTGCAGTGAGCCGAGATCGCGCCACTGCACTCCAGCCTGGGCGACAGAGCGAGACTCCGTCTCAAAAAAAAAAAAAAAAAAAGAAAAAAGAAAACTAGAGGCAGTTTTTAAAACTATTTAGACAATGAAAAAGTATTCACAAACATTAGAAAGGGTAATAGAAGAAATTCTAATACAATATATAATCTAGTATATATATATAAACCAACAGAACAATGTATCCTTCTTCATTCTGTGGCCTATAATTATTGCAGCTTGCTAGAAATAAACATTAAAGTGGTAAAAAATCACTTGGATCTACAATCCTGATAACAATAAGAGTGCAAAACTGAGGTTTCCTTTGGTTATGAAATAAAGAGGCTTTATTTATGAAGATAATAATCATATTTTCCAAAAAGTGAGCTAAGAATAAAAAAAGAGAACCTTTAGTTCTTGAGTAATTATAGGCTAATATGTTTAGTTTTTAACAGCTTATTGTTTTGTTTTTATGTACATACTACATACAGATAGTTTTAATAGGCAAGTAATACCATAACAACTTCAGAGATTTAATTTTTTTAACTTTTAAGTTCAGGGGTACAAGTGCAAGTTTGTTACATAGATAAACATGTGTAATGGGGGTTTCTTGTACATATCCTTTCATCACTCAGGTATTAAGCTTAGTACCCATTAGTTATTTTTTTCTGATCTTCTCTCTCCTCCTATCCTTCACTCTTCAATAGGCCCCAGTGTGTGTTATTCTCCTCTATGTGTCCATATGTTCTCATCATTTAGCTCCCACTTATAAGTGAGAGCATGCAGTGTTTGGTTTTCTGTTTCTGTCAGTTTGCTAGGGATAATGGCCTCCAGCTCCAACCATGTTCCTGCAAAAGACATGATCTCATTATTTTTATGGCTGCATGGTATTCCATGGTGTATATGTACCACATTTTCTTTATCCAGTCTATCATTGATGGGCATTTATATTGATTTCATGTCTTTGAGATTGTAAATAGTGCTGCAGTGAACATATGTGTGTACGTGTCTTTATAATATGATGATTTATGTTCCTTTGGGTATATACCCAGCAATGGGATTGCTGGGTCAAATGGTTTTTTTGTCTTTAGGTCTTTGAGGAATTGCCACACTGTCTTCCACAATGGCTGAACTAATTTACACTCCCACCAACAGTGTATGAGCCTTCCTTTTTCTCAACAACCTTGCCAGTAACTGTTATTTTTTTACTTTTTTATTATACTTTAAGTTCTAGGGTACAGGTGCACAACGTGCAGGTTTGTTACATATGTATACCATGTTAGTGGGCTGCACCCATTTACTCGTCATTTACATTAGGTATATCTCCTAATGCTATAGTTGGAAGTAAAGCACTTCTCAGCAAATATAAAAGAACAGAAATTATAACAAACTGTCTCTCAGACCACAGTGCAATCAAACTAGAACTCAGGATTAAGAAACTCACTCAAAACCGCTCAACTACATGGAAACTGAACAACCTGCTCCTGAATGACTACTGGGTACATAACGAAATGAAGGCAGAAATAAAGATGTTCTTTGAAACCAATGAGAACAAAAACACAACATACCAGAATCTCTGGGACACATGTAAAGCAGTGTGTAGAGGGAAATTTATAGCACTAAATGCCCACAAGAGAAAGCAGGAAACATCTAAAATTGACACCCTAACATCACAATTAAAAGAACTAGAGAAGCAAGAGCAAACACATTCAAAAGCTAGCAGAAGGCAAGAAATAACTAAGATCAGAGCAGAACTGAAGGAGATAGAGACACAAAAAACCCTTCAAAAAATCAATTAATCCAGGAGCTGGTTTTTTGAAAAGATTTACTAATTTCCACTTTCAGGTCTGTCCCCAAAAGGTTCAATCTCTCTACTTTCACCTAATTCATCTAAATTCAAATTCAGACTTATATTTTATCAATAACTTTTTATTGGAACTTAACACTCTTAACTGTTTCTAATTTTCTATACAATCTTTCAAGACTTAGTGTAGCTTTCTAGTTTTAAATGTTAATCTCACTAATCTGACAATTATTATCATGACACCAACTTATCTTCGTCATTACTTTGAATATTTATTCATTTATTAAACTAGCAATGTCTGATACAACTTTCTAAAATGATGGAAATGATCTATAGCTGCATCATCCTGACATGGTAACATCTAGTCACATGTGATTATTGAGCATTTAAAATGTGGCTACTGTGAATAATGTATTGAATTTTAAAATCAACTTTATTTTAATAATCTAACTTAAAATGTAAATAGTCATATGTGGCTAATGGCTACCAAATAAGACTCTGTAGCATTAAACAAATGTCTATTGCATGTCCACTGTGTGCTGGGCACTGTTTTAGACAGTAGGCTGTATCAGCAACAAGGACAAAGATCTCTGAATTTTTGAAGCTTACATTCCAGTAGGAAACACAGTTAGTAAAACAAAGAAATAACAAATACATATATTACATAAAATATTAAAAAGTTGTATTATGGGAAAATTTAAAGGAATAGTTGGGCAAGAGAGTGCAGAGTGCTGAATGTGGAAGGTAGGTAAAATACAGAAAATATCCAGCAGAATAAATCTTTTACTCTATCAGGATAGGTGAAAATATTTGTTTCATATTATCACCTTTTCCACCTCCTGCAGGTGGGATAACATTTTTTCACTCTGCTGTCCCTTCCGATAATTTGCAGTACACTTTGGTTTGTTAATTGTTGTGTTTAAAAATATGTTTCTATTCCTTCTTTGTTTAAATTCATTTATTAAAAAATGCAAGGCTGAGTGCACTGGCTCGCACCTGTAATCTCAACACTTTGGGAGGCCAAACCAAAGTGTTGTGGGGATAGCTTGAGCCCAGGAGTTCGAGACCAGCCTGGGCAACAAAGTGAGACCCCCCCCATATCTACAAAAAATTAAAAGGTAGCTGGGCATGGTGGTGCCCACCTGTGGTCTTAGCTACACAGGAGGCTGAGGTGGGAGGATTGCTTGGGTCTAGGATGTTGAGGCTGTAGTGAACCATGTTCACACCACCACGATCTAGTGTGGGTGACATAAACAAACACACAAATGAATGAACAAAAAATGTAACTAACGAATATGTTGTCACACAAATTTTGATATGTCTTTATTCAGTATATGGAGACTTATTTTCTTCTTTAAATATTGCAGAGTGCTGAATGTGGAAAGTGAAATATGGCAAATATTCAACAGAATAAATCTTTCACTCTGTTAAGATAGGTGAAAATACTGATTTCCATACTTTATTTTGGTTGTATTTATAATTGTATAATTGAAATAAGTTGTTTTGGCACTCTCCATTCATTTACCCTTCTCCTGTTGCAAATATCCCAAATACTTCTGCCTCACTCTGAGTCATGTGGTTTTGAAGAGGCTTTGGAGCGTCATGTGACCTAAATTCTGCCTCAATTGGTAAATTCATCACTGTAGCACTGATGATTTTTCAGGGATAAGTACAAGCTTAATTCTGGCCAGGAAAAGTCAGACTCAAGATTTTAGTTTGAAATTGTTTGAAGAAAAAGAGATTCTCTTTTCCTTTTCACTTGAACTTAAGAAGATGATGAAGCTAGAGCCGCTAGAGTCATCTGCTACATTGGGAAACCTGAGAATAGAGTCAATAGAGAGAAAATACTGGTGAAAGATGAAGAGAAAAACTAGTTATTGTTGATACTGTTGTGGCTGTTTCAGTAACATGAACCAAAAATACTCCCCTTTAAACTCCAGCCACTGAAGTTAGGAGGTTTCATACTTAAAATGTAAAGACCACTTCTCAGCTGTTGTTAGGAGCGGCTGAATCACTGTTTGAGCCAGGAGATCTCAGTTCCCCTTAACTCTGCCTTTGATTATCTGCACGGCTTTGGGTCAATCACTTTATTCTCCAGTCCTGGCTGCCAAATGTGGGAGTTAGGTGAGACATTCTCTCTGATACCTTCTAGTTTGATCATTCTGTAAAGCAGGTTAATGTGAGCATGTGACTAAAAACACCATGACATGCCCTGAAGTTCTCCCAGACTACAACACTTGAATTCTGTCTTCTATCAGCTGTTCACAGAGGAGGATCCAGAACTCATTTGCACAAGTGCCTGGCTTAACTCTGTTAAAGTGTTGGTACCTCCTGCTAAAACAATCATCAAGTGGCTCTGGGACATGTGCTAGAGCCTGCCCAGTCTCTGATGCATGGTCCAGCACTGAGCCAAAATATGTTTCCAGGAGAAACACGGTCATATGGACTGCTTAATTTCTATTCCTTGAAAATGTCACAGTTTTTTTCCTATGTTAGAAAATTGCTGTGGAATGACTTTTGAAAAATTCCCAGTAGTGAATTAAATGAAACCTTTGAGAAATGTTGACTGTGGTTTTAAAAAATTAAGTTAAACAAGCCTAAGAGACACATATTCCCATGCATTTTGCCATGTTTAGAAGCCATTCGCTTCAATAGAAATGTGTGGGGAGTCTACTGTCTCCGTATATGGCCTCTAAAGTCAGACTCGCCATTTTATCTTAGCTTTGTGGCTTGACCACAAAGCTGGGTGAATTTGGTCAAGTCACTTAACCTTTCTAGGCTTCAGTGGTCTCTCCTATTAAATGAAGATAGTAATATTATATATCTCTTAGGATTCTTGAGGATAAAAATTCTTGAGGAAAAATACAATACTGAGTAGAGTGCCCAGCATTTAGGAAATATTCATTAGCACATTCAAGAAAGACACCTGGTTATAATATTATATTATAAATATTTACATATGCATACACATATATATCACATTTGTCATGTACATGTACACATATATGTATTTTACATGTATTATATGCTATCTTTATTGAGTAGTGAATGTGTTACCATTGTATTTTTTTCCTTGTTATTTCACATATATATCTCTATAAAAGTAAAAATTCAGAAGTAGCCTGTTTTATGGCTTGTAATATAAATTATCTTATTGTCCATCTAAATGGATTATAACAACTGAATAACTTCCAATTTAAACACCTCATTGTCTACCATGAGGAAAAATCATATAAATTTAGCTCTAAACATTGGCTTGCCTATATAACACCTGACTTGAAGTTTCAGGGATCATGGCAAATACAACAGCAAATGATGTGTTATAGGATTCACAACTCTGCCAACACCAGTTGCATATATTTTTCCATTGTGTCTTTAAATGCCAATAAGATTTTTTTGTTTGCTAAAATATCATTCTGTTACTGTGAGAAGTGAAAACAAAACACTGTCTTCTAAGGCATCATTACTTATTGAGAAACAAGAGTTTTATATAACCATTTAACTCATCTATCCTGTGGAGATCTAAAGATCACGTTTAACTAGTTTTCCACTTCTGACTTTCTGCCTCAATTTTAATAAACTACTGAGTATGGGCTAGCCTCCAAGTCTTAAATTCACACATAGTAGTGAACAGTTATATAATTGTCATTTGACTAACAACTCAATAACAAGAACTTTTATATGTTTCCATAGATATTACCTAAAGAATTTGAGATCTATTTTTATATTTTCTGTTGATTACAAAGTTTCAAATAGGCAGATCGAAATCTTTGTTCAGTTCTATTTTATAATGGTTAACATTTTTAGAAACAAACACAAAAAGTGATATAAAACTTTATAACTTACTAATTCCAATAATTTACTAAAATTATTCATTAAGCTCTGGTTTAAAAATTTAAAGAAAAACATTGAAAATTTGTTTTATTTTAAAAATTCTATTGTTTAGTTTGTCTCTAGTTAGACACACATTATACAAGATAAATAAATTTTGGCACCCCTGGTAAAGCACTACTCAGGGAAAAAAATAGGAATTTATTCTTTTTCCTACCTTTCATGATTAGAATTCATCGACCTTTCTTCCATACAGTCCTGACTTCCCAGGGTTTCACATATTTATGGAGGACCTTTTGAATAGCAGCCATCAGTTTTAGGTGCTAAATTTACAAAGAGAAATTATATATGACCTCTTTGCCCTGTTTTTCATCCTTTTCTATCGGAAGAACTATTCATCCTTCAACTCTTAGGTGGAAGATTCTCTCCTTCAAGAAGCATTCTCTCTTTAGGCAGCCTTGATAGTGCTACATCTTCCTTGAACTCTCAATATATTCTGTACAAAGAGCTACGTAATCTATAGCACTTTAGAGCCTTGATTTGCTTATATGCCTGTATTCCCCTGATAAGCTTCAGGTCTCTAGGAAGTGAGGACTTTGTTTTACTTGACTTTGACTTTCCCACCTAGCATTATGTTTTTCAAAAAGCAGTTACATTATTTCTTTGAATGCATGATAGAATAACTGAGCTTACAGCCTAATCTAGTTCTACACGGTGATACTGTCTCCTGGGATGATTCCAACTTTCCGAAATGTAAGACCTCCTAAATCCCAGAAAAAGGAAAAAAATGTATTAAATCTCTTCGCTTTGAGCGTATTTTCAAAAGTTAGTTAATTTATTACTATGTTGACAGATGATGCAGATTTTGCTTAAATTTTATTATATGAAACTGATTGTAAATTCACAGAGGGTTGTAAAGATACTATAGAGAGGTTCTGTGCTTCAGTTCATCCAGTTTCCTGTAATGGTTACATCTAATACTGCAATAGCGCAGTATAAAAACCAAGAAATTAGCATTGGTACAACATATGTATATAGTTCTATGCCATTTTATTGCTTGCAGATTTGTGTAAACACTATCACTATTAAGGTACAAAATTATTCTAACAGTAACATACCTCTCTATACCCCTTTATACTCACACCCATCCTTTCCTGCAACTATCCCTAACAATTGGTAAACAACATTTTGCTCTCTGTCTCCATAATTTTGTAATTTCAAGATCATAATCTAAATGGAATCATATGTATCATACCATCATCACATTGTTCACATATAATTTATCACAGTCAATTGTTGCAACACTTTTTAAGTTGAAGTGTAGCAACCTTACCTGCCTTTATACTCCTTTAACATCCCTTATTTATAATATGAATGTTTTGAATATTTTCCCTACCTACATTTAGAAGATCAGATGGTGATTTAATTATTACTTCAACTGTCAAATATAATTTAGAAAACTCAAGAATAAAAGAAATGTCTATTATATTTACCTATAGTTTTACTTTTTCTATTTTTCTTTCTTGCTTTCTGATGTTCTAAAATTCTTTCTTTTATAATTTGTTTAGCAAATTTTCTTTAGCCATTTCGTTACAGTAGGTCTGCTGGTGAAAAATTACAGTAGTCTTTCTTCATCTGAGAATGTCTTGATTTCCTCTTCATTAATGAAGGATATTTCAGTGGATATAGGATCTTAAGTTGACAGTTATTTTCTTCCAGTACTTGAAAAGTATTGTGTCACTTCCTTTTCACCTCCACAATTTTTGATGAGAAATCTGCTGTCATTCAAAATGTTTTTCCCCCATAGGTAAGATTTTTTTCCTACTGCCTTCAAGATTTATATTTGTTTTTAGTTTTTAGAAATTTCATTATGATGTGTTTTGGCATGGATTTATTGGGCGTATCCTGTTTGGGGCTTACTCAGCTTCTTGAATCAGGTAGATTTACATATTTTCTACCATTTCAACCATTATTTTTAAAAATACTTTTTCAGCTCCTCTGTGTTTCTCCTGTTCCTCCAGAATTCTGTTAACATGAATTTAGAGCTATTGTTATAGCCTTCTAGGTCCCTAAGGCTTTGTTTATTTTTTTAACAGTCCACTTTCTTCTGTTGTTCAGGTTGAGTAATTTCTATTATTTTATCTTCAAGATCACCAATCCGTTCCTCTGTCTCCACCATTCTGCAGTTAGGTTCATCTATTAAGATTTTATTTTGGTTATTATATTTTTTATTTCTATTTAGTTATTTTCTAAAAACTTGAATTTTAGGTTCAGGGGTACATAAGCAGGTTTGTTATATAGATAAAGTCATATCACTGGGGTTTGATATACATATTTTCACTGAGGCACTAAACCTGGAACCCAATGGTTATTTTTTCTGCTCTTCTCCCTTCTCTCATCTTCCACCCTCTGGTAAGTCCCAGTGTCTGTTGCTCCCTTCTTTGTGTCCATGTATTCTCATAATTCAGATCCCACTTATAAGAACATAAAATATGTGGTTTTCTGTTCTTGCATTAGTTTGTTAAGAATAAAGGCCTTTGGTTTCATCTATGTTCCTGCAAAGGACAGGATATTTTTCTTTTTATGGCTTCATAGTATTCCATGGTGTATATGTACTATGTTTTCCTTATCCAGTCTACCACTGATGGACATTTAGGTTGATTACATATTTTTGCTATTGTGAACAATGCTGCAATGAACATATGTGTGCATGTGTCTTTAAAGTAGAATGATTTATATTCTTTTGGGTATATACCCAGTAATGGGACTGCTAGAACAAATGGTAGTTCTGTTTTTAGCTTTTTGAGGAATGGCCACACTGCTTTCTACAATGATTGAACTAATTTACACTCCCACCAACAGTGTATAAGTGTTCCCTTTTCTCTGCAACCTCACCAGCATCTGTTGTTTTTTGACTTCTTTGTAATAGCCATTCTGACTGCTGTGAGATAGTCAAATGTGGTTTGCCAGCACAGGAGCTATGATGCAGCCCCCCAGGAAGTATCTGGGGCTACACTGCAAGCAGATGTGTCTAAGCAGGATGAGAATGAAAATCTAGACTCCTTACTCAACCTTCTGACACTACCCCAGAAGAGGCCAGCAGACTAAGGTGTGCTCAGGTTGGACTGGCCTGGTCTCATGGGCAAAGCCACCCTGAAGTTTTGGTCAGACAGCTCCCTTATGGCTAAAGTATCCTATGAGAGCAAGTTGAGCCCAGGGGGATGGGTATCCCTGGGCATACACCACTACAGATGCTCCCACATCAAACTCTCTGTGATTGCCCTGGCAGGAGAACTGACTTGAGTTCTGCCTCTACCACTTCTCTAGGCAGCTTTCCCTGAAAACTCGGGTGTTTGTGGTGATAGAGAGGTCTCCACCTGCTGGGATTCCAGAGGCCCATGGCTAGAGTGGGTTGTTCCTTGCCTGTTCAACTCATCCCCTCTGCAAGAGTCATTGGGGGCCAGGAATGAATCCCAGTTAGCAGTAGACCTGTGCAGGGTTCCCAACTTCCTAGTTATTCTTTACGTCTTGTATTTCTTTGCTGATTTTTTTGGATTTGTGTCAAACATGTTCATAATTTCTTTGAAGCATTTTTGTCATGGCTATTTTAAGATTCTTGTCAGATCGTTTAATATCTGTTTCATCTTGGCATTTGTATCTGTTGATTGTCTTTTTTTATTTTTTATTGTTTGAGACAGGGTCTCACTCTGTCACCAAGGATGGAGTATAGTGGCATGATCATGGCTCACTGTAGCCTCATACTCCTAGGCTCAAGCAGTCCTCCCACCTCAGCCTCCAACAATGCTGGGTTTATGGGCTGATTGTCTTTTTTTTAATTGTAGGAACATTTAACATGATATCCATCCTCTTAAATTTTAAAATGTGAAATAAAGTACTGTTAACTATAGGCACAATGTTGTACAGCAGATCACTAGAATTTATTCATCTTGTTTAACTGAAATTTTGTGCCCAGTGATTAGTAGCTTACCACTTCTCCCTCCCTGCTAGACTCTGGAAATCACCATTCCACTATTTAATTCTATGAATTTGCCTATTTTAGGTACTTTATATAAGTGGAAACATATAGGAATTGTTCTTTTGTATCTGGTTTATTTTGCTTAGTTTAATGACTTCAAGAATTAACCCACTTTCTCACATACTGCAGAATTTTCTTCTTTTTTTAAGGCTGAATAATATTCTATTGTATGGCTGCCTTTCCTCTTTCAAGTTGAAATTATCTTTTAATCAAATCGTAAGCATGACAAGTAATATTTGAATTTGAACATTTGGGATTTTATGTTATGAGACTTCAAATCTTACTTAAATATTTCTTACCTCCTCTGGAACCATGCACTCTATGGAAGGGGCACTGCCTTTTTACTGCCAGAAGAGGGTGGAAGTTTATGTTCTTCACTCAGCATCTTTTGACACCATGGGAAGGGACAGGCTTTTCATTACCGCTTGACAGGGATGGGAGTTTTAACTTTCTACTAGGTCACCACGGATGCCTACCTGACTGGGAAGGGTGGGGTGCCTCATTACTTTTTCCCACATGGCCTCCACTGATTCTTTGGGAGAGATGGCCTGGTTACCTCTGGGCAGTGGTAAAAATCCCGACTCTCCACAGGTCTCCACTGACATTACCGTTGTAGTGAAGGGAAGGGAAAGTTGACCTTGTTACCACCTGAGAAGGATGAAAATCTAGACTTCTTACTCAACCTTCTGACACTACCCCAGGTGGGAAGTTGGGGCACCTGGCATGGATAGAAGTCCGGGCTCCGCACCTGCCTTGTGCTGGCTGTTAGTGGAGGCACCACATAGTATTTTCAATAGGTTTGGCTGAAATAAAGAGGTTATTATCTAAAAGTTTTCTGTCTTTCTGGGTTTCCTGTCTTCTGATTCTTGAGCTAGGGAGAAGAAGCTTTTCTTTGTGCTTCTTTTTTGTTTGTGCCTGTTGGTGTTTCACAGTTGTTGGTTTCTCTAACACTCAGTTCAGCATATATGGGCTAAAAAGGCAATCCAGGTAACTCACTGCTGTGTCCTTTCTTAAATTCTGAGGTTTGCAGCCTGTCTACCTTCTTCTTTCTACCTTTCAGCGTCTTCTTATGTTTGTTTTATATATAATGTACAGAGTTTTCAGCTGTACTTAGCAGGAGTAATAGAGAAAGTACCTGAAGGTTTATTAAGATTTTAATATATTTAAAAAATATTATTGTAAAACAACTAACTATAGGAGGCTTTAAAGTTATTTCTTTTCAATTATTTCAAAGAACAACAACTTTAAAAAAGGTCTGAATAGCTAGAGAAAACATACTATGCTTTAAGTTTTAGGGTACATGTGCACAATGTGCAGGTTAGTTACATATGTATACATGTGCCATGCTGGTGCACTGCACCCACTAACTCGTCATCTAGCATTAGGTATATCTCCCAATGCTATCCCTCCCCCATCCCCCCACCCCACAACAGTCCCCAGAGTGTGATGTTCCCCTTCCTGTGTCCATGTGTTCTCATTGTTCAATTCCCACCTATGAGTGAGAATATGCGGTGTTTGTTTTTTTGTTCTTGCCATAGTTTACTGAGAATGATGATTTCCAGTTTCATCCATGTCCCTACAAAGGACATGAACTCATCATTTTTTATGGCTGCATAGTATTCCATGGTGTATATGTGCCACATTTTCTTAATCCAGTCTATCATTGATGGACATTTGGGTTGGTTCCAAGTCTTTGCTATTGTGAAGAGTGCCACAATAAACATACGTGTGCATGTGTCTTTATAGCAGCATGATTTATAGTCCTTTGGGTATATACCCAGTAATGGGATGGCTGGGTCAAATGGTATTTCTAGTTCTAGATCCCTGAGGAATCGCCACACTGATTTCCACAATGGTTGAACTAGTTTACAGTCCCACCAACAGTGTAAAAGTGTTCCTATTTCTCCACATCCTCTCCAGCACCTGTTGTTTCCTGACTTTTTAATGATTGCCATTCTAACTGGTGTGAGATGGTATCTCATTGTGGTTTTGATTTGCATTTCTCTGATGGCCAGTGATGATGAGCATTTTTTCATGTGTTTTTTGGCTGCATAAATGTCTTCTTTTGAGAAGTGTCTGTTCATGTCCTTCGCCCACTTTTTGATGGGGTTGTTTGTTTTTTTCTTGTAAATTTGTTTGAGTTCATTGTAGATTCTGGATATTAGCCCTTTGTCAGATGAGTAGGTTGCGAAAATTTTCTCCCATTTTGTAGGTTGCCTGTTCACTCTGATGGTAGTTTCTTTTGCTGTGCAGAGAAGCTCTTTAGTTTAATTAGATCCCATTTGTCAATTTTGGCTTTTGTTGCCATTGCTTTTGGTGTTTTAGACATGAAGTCCTTGTATACATATGTAACTAACCTGCACATTGTGCACATGTACCCTAAAACTTAAAGTATAATAATAATAATAATAATAATAAAATAAAAATAAAAAAAGAAAACATACTATGATTATGGTTGGATGACTTAATATTATCAAGATGTTAATTCTTGCCAATTTAACTAGTGAATCATTGCAATTCCAATTCTTAGGCCAACACTAATTTTTAAGAAATTTCCTCAAATCCAAAAGCTTAAATAATTTTGGAAAAAAAGTGCAAATGTAGATGAATCCCCATGATAATAATGGTGAAATTTTTAAGTTAGATCATGATTTTTATTTTTTTATTTTTAAAATTTCCATTTATGTTTTACATTCAAAGGGTACATGTAGAGATTTGTTACAAAGCTATATTGTATGATGTTAAGGTTTGGGCTTCCATTGATCCTATAACCTAGATAGTGAACAATAGTACCCAATAGGAAGCTTTTCAGTCATTGTACTCTTCCTTCCCTTCCTCCTTATGAAATCCCCAGTGTCTATTTTTCTCATCTTTATGTCTACATGAACAAAGATTCAGTTCCCACTTATAAGTGAGAACATGTAACATTTGGTTTTTGGTTTCTGCATTAATTCGTTTAGTCTAACAGGCTCCAGCTACATCTATGTTACTGCAAAGAACATGATTTTGTTCTTTTCTATGGCTGTGTAGTATTCCATAGGGATATACTTCATTTTCTTCATCCAATCCACCATTGACAAGCAGTTGGGATTCCATGTCTTTTCTATTGTGAATAGTGCTGCATGTGTCTTTTTGTTAGAACAATTTATGCTCCTTTGAGTATATTCTCAGTAATGGGATTGCTGGGTCAAATGGTAGTTCTATTTTTAGTTCTTTGAGAAATCTCCAAACTGCTTTCCACAGGGGCTGAACTAATTTGTATTCCCACCAACAGTGTATAAGTGTTTCCCCTTTTCTCCACAGCCTCAGCAGCATCTGCTGTTTTTGACTTTTAATAATAGCCATTGTGACTGATGTGAGATAGTATCTCAGTGTTTTGCATCTCATTGATTTGCATCTCTCTGATGATTAGTAATGTTGAACATTTTATTCAAATGTTTATTGGCTGTCTGTATATCTTCTTTTGAGAAATGTCTGTCTTTTGCTCACTTTTTAATGAGGTTATTTTTCTTGTTGATTTGTTTGAATTCTTTATAAAATCTAAATATTAGAATCTTTACAGAATCTAAATATTAATGCTTTGTCAGATACATAGTTTGCAAGTATTTTCTCCCATTCTGTAGGCTGGTGGTTTACTCTGTTGATAGTTTATTTTGCTGTGCAGAAGCTGTTTAGTTTAAGTTCCATTTGTCTATTTTTTATTTTGTTGCATTTGCTTTTGGGGTCTTCATTATAAATTCTTTGCCAAGGCCAATGACTAGAAGAGTATTTCCTAGGTTTTCTTCTAGATTTTTTATAGTTTGAGGTCTTACATTTAAGTCTTTAACCCATTTTGAGTTAATTTTTCTATATGGTGAAATGTAGGGGTCCAGTTTAATTCTTCTGCATACAGTTTTTCCAACACCATGATGGTTAATTTTATGTACTTACTTGTCTAGGCTATGATGCCCAGTTGTCTGATAAAACACTAGTCTAGGCTAGGCATGGTGGCTCATGCCTGTAATCTCAGTGCTTTGGGAGACCAAGGTGGGCAGATCACGAGGTCAGGAGATGAAGACCATCCTGGCTAACATGGTGAAACCCCATCTCTACTAACAATACAAAAAAATTAGCGGGGTGTGGTGGCATGCAACTGTAGTCCCAGCTACTTGGGAGGTTGAGGCTGGAGAATGGCATGAACCCGAGAGTCAGAGGTAGCAATGAGCTGAGATCTTGCCACTGCACTCCAGCTTGGGCAACAGAACAAGACTCCATCTCAAAAAACAAACAAACAAACAAACAAAAAAACCAAAACCAAAACAAAACAAAACAAAACACTAGTCTAGATATTGCTGTGAGAGTATCTTGTAGATATAACTAATAGCTGCCATTGGTTGACCTGAAGTAAATGAGATTACTCCTGATAATATAGGGGAGACTCACTTAGTAACTTGAAGGTTTTGAGAGTAAACACTAAGGTTTTCCAAAGAATAGAGAATTCCGCCTCAAGATTGTGACATAGAAATCCTGCCTGAGTTTATAGTCAGCTGGCCTGTCCTAATGATTTCAGAGTTTTGATTCTTCACACTCACATGAGCCAATTCCTTAATCCTTTGCCCATTTGCCCTGAGAACACAGCACTTTTGCTGCAGTGGTTACCCCGAGATAATTTTGCCATGAAATATTTTGCTTTTATTATTATTTTTGCATTGCTCTAGTATGTCAACTTTGGAAACAAAAGACATTCTATTTACAGCATTCTGGTTTTAGTAGTGGTATTTGCATTTACAAAATATAGTAATTCTCAACTGCTGAAAATGTCAAATCCTAGAAAATGTGGAATTCCTATTCATGATGTTAACATCGTTCTTGAACAGCGAGAATTCATTTGATGAATCTGATGTTTCTGAAATAGATGATCCTGATGATTCAGATGATTCTGATGTTAGTGCTGTTTAGAAATAACTCCAAGAACTGTTTTTATTTTATTTTTACATTGAAAATCAGTCAAATTTGCTTCATCCTCAAAAAGTGTGTTTGTTCATGTAGAATAAATGCTGGCAGCAAGCTGCACTTTGTTTTTCTAAATGGGAAAACGGTTAAAAAAACTCTTTTTTTCTCTCTAAGATCAATCTATGTATGTAGGTATGTATGTATCTATCATCTATCTATCTATCTATCTATCTATCTATCTATCTATCTATCTATCTATCTGCCTTTCTTATTGGTTCTGTTTCTCTAGAGAACACTGACTGACAAGTTATAATAGATATGCTACAAAACTATGGTGATTGAATTTTTTAAAAGAACAGTGATGAAAATTTTAACAGGAAGGAAGAAGAGGGGAATAGAGGAGAAAAGAAAGAAAGTGAGAAAGAAAAACAGAAGAGAAAGAAGAGGAAGGAAGGACAGACAAGAAAGACAAGTAAGAAAGAGCAAGAAAATGAGTCATTGTGGTAATGGTAGAGGATCATATCAGTAGATCAATGGAACCGAATATGACCCAGAAATAGGATTATGGATATATATAGGAACTTTATCATACAGAGGGCACCACAAATCAGCAAACTTGAAAGAGAAAAAAATATAGTTGAATCTCTACATTACAATATCCACAAAGCTAAATACCAAATAGATTAGAGGTATGAATTAATCAATAGAGGCGATATTATTAAAATTGAGTTTTTTCACAAAAATATTAACAGCCTGCTAACAATCTGTCAGAAATCATTCACAATGTCTAAAACAGACAGAGATATTTCATTTAATAGATATAAGAAATAAACATGAAAATAAACAAAGCAACATAAAACTGAGAAAACAACAGGCGGTTACCAGAATAGAGAATCCAAATGTCCAAGAAAAATAATTAAAGATGCCCAATATTAGAATTATCACAGGATGATACAGTTTATACTAAAAATACAGGCAAAAGATGCATTTAATACTAGTGGTATTGGCAAAGATTGAGGTAAGATAGTGCAAGATATTGGTGAGAATATGTGGGGTCGGGGATGAGAGCTGAAGTGTAACACCGTAGTGGCATTCATGAATATATCCTTCCCTGCCAGCATTCTGAATGTTATGTGTAAAATTTTATTATATATTTTCTTATGACCCAGTGAAACAAGTCTTCAGAAGAGAAACTTTCTCACAAACCAATCAAGGAATTTGATGGCATTCAACATTACCTTGAGTATGGCAACTGGGACATGGAAATAATTCAGGTGTCCATTTCAAGGAAATGAACAAGGCAATGTGTTGAGTGTATACTATGTAAAAACTATACCTTCAAAAGAACTGAATGTACATAGCAATGTGAATAAATATTAATAACGTAGTGCTGATAAAAAAATTAAAGCCGTAAAGTGATCTGTGGTATTTTTAAATACCATTTTTGAAAATTAAAAACACAGGTACAGTCAAAACAACCTATAGATTTTACAAAGATGCACAGATATCTAAGAATATGCATTAAACATATTAAGGTAGATGTGCATGGTAGGAAAAGGGAGAGAAGAGTGGAAATTGGAAAAAAGGGAAAAAACAAAATAATCAGAACAGTCCTGTAAAAGGTGGACCATGACCAGACTAGTATAATGATGGCAACCTTGGGCACTCAAGATACTAAAAATAAATAAATAAATAAATAAATAAATATTGTAAAGAAAGGAAATTATTGGACAGACACCCACAGAAGCAGATGATCTGCATATGCTGCATAAAATGTGCATTTTTTAACAAGCTCGCAAGGCCGTTCTTACATATGTGTAAGTTCAAGTTCAGAATTTGGAATTGGGACTGAAGACACTAGATTTACTTCTAGTTCTGTCAGTAATATGCTCACAGTTTCCTAATTCTCTAGGTTTCCATTTCGTTATTCTTCACTTATTACATAGAATTTATCTTATCTGACTCTTTAGTGAGGAAATTTTTTTTAATGTGAGTATTTTGGAAACATGTCGGTAAAATGATAATTAGATTTAATTAAATTTTATGTACAAACTAAGGAGTTCAGGACTCAGATTTTGTACAGCCTGTAGAAGGAAACAAAATAGAGACAAATCCTGCAGAATTTGGATGATGGGTATATTTAATTAGGAAAATTGCCAGATCAGTTCTAAAATAGAAGCCAAACACAAAACATGCAAGAAGGCACTGTAGGGTTCTTCCAACAGAGGTGGGAATTTATACGTTGTAGGAGGAAACCACATGGAGAGCCCATGAATTTTAACCACTAGGATTTTAGCATCCAGAGATTTATTTTTACTTTACAGCCTGAAAATATGCAGCTTACAAGAATAAATAACATTTCTTGAAACCATTTTTCTGGAAGACAAAGATTGCTTTCCATTTTGCCCAATCTGGGCAGAAAATGTCATTACTTTTCCCTTTATTTCCCTGCCCAATTATGTACTTAGATTTTGGAAAAGGAAAAATGTAATACAAATGTGTAATACTATCCTGAAATCAGACACTGTATACAGAGATTCTTCATTGAAGGGGATTTTTTCCCTCCCTGCCTCACAGATAACTGGCAATGTCTGCAATCATTTCTGGTTTTCAGAGCTGGAGCGAGTAGGATAGCTATTGGCATCTACTGGGTAGTGGCCGGAGACGCTGATATATATCCTACAATTCACAGGATAGCACACGCAATGAAGAATTATCTCATCCAAATTGTTCACATTGCCACTGATGAGAAACTCTGTTATATAGTATTACTTCATCATTCTATTTACATCATGCTTAATTCTAATGAGCTCTATAGGAAAAATCTAGTAAAATCTCTTACATTTGTTTTACAGACAATATTATAGCATTGAATATATGCTTATGACTGCCCACCATCCATTTAACCATCTATCTGTTTTTCACTCACCGAACTAGTGTGTGTTGGCTGTCTACTATGTGCCAATAATCACGCAAAGCACTCCAAAGCCAAGGAAGAGTAAGACCCAGTCATTGCATTAGAGATAATCTCAGTTCACGTAAAGAAGTGTTATAATACAATCTAATATGGTAAAAAATCATCATGGTACAACAAGCTAACATAGAGGAGAGAATAATTATATATTGCTATGCTGTATAAATAATAAAATGTAATAAAATCATCACAGCATTTTAATATGCTAAATACTGTAACATACATATACATATACACACATATATGAAAGTCTGAATACCCAATAAATGTCATTATCTTAATTAATTTTGCATTTTCCTAAGAACTCATCACTCACTTCTGGAGATTTGCCAAATAGAGTTTGAAAGTGCTGTCCTGTCTGTTCACATCAGAGATGATCAATACAATGACACATGCCATATACAGGTAAGATTAGAGAAGTTCTCTGAAAAATCATCATGATGAGGCTTATTTTTTATGCACTAGGCAGCCAAAGTATGAACAATCAGTACATTAAAAATTAAGAGAATCCAAGAAAAAAAGCATCTTACGTATTAAAGGAGGAGAAAATGGCCCATAATATATTCAATATGTGCCTCTGTGGACTTGGAAAGTCTCTGTAAATAGAGCAGACTCTTTCCCACTTATTTCAAGAGCTACTCATCAAAGTTTTCCTATTGCAAATCTCCTCCATTCTGTTTAATTTCTTTTCAAAATTTTTAGAAATTGAGTATGACATTTGTTACTCATATTTATGAGTAAGGCTATTCATTTTTTTCTAAAAAAATTATTTTGAGATAAATTTGCCACATGAGAAGAGGGAGTCCACCAAGTTTTGTGGTAATTACTTCAACCTAGTCTGGCAGAGCAGGTTTCTTGTAAGGAATTTCTGGGGAAGAAGTGATCCAGGAAGCTGAAGCTCCTGGCCCATAGTGTATTATGCTGCTTTCTATCAGTCTATGTGATTAGGTGGTCCACATGCTTACTGATACACCAGGCTTATTGAAACTGATGTCCTTGACTCACAAAGGAAAAAAAAAAACAATTAAAAGCAGTATAAGAAAATAGACTCAAGGATTGTTCCTGTGTCGTGAACTGATGTGTTTCCTGACATAGCTGACTGGACCAAAAAAATAAAATGTTAGAGATTTTGACATAACAGGGGCATATGGAACAAGTGGTATAGGAAATTACCTTTTTTTCTCACTAAGGAAGTTGTAAATGTTCTGTTATAATTTCTTAAAATAGATATACAGAAATTTAGAAAAATTCCAAGCAAGAAAAATATGTCCATGTACCAGAGATATTGCTCTTCTAAGTAAATTTTAAAATATATTATCAATTTCATTTTCAACATGTTTTCAGAAAATGCTTTTAGTGCCACTATGTTTACTCTTTTTAACTGTATACATCAATGGGTCATTCCACTGAAATATACCCCATATGAACAAGAGAAATTTATCTGATATACCAAAGGCTTCTATAGAAGATAAGATACAAGCTTAAGCACGCAACATTCTCAAACGTCATATCAATAGAAGGAAAAAGTAAATGTGTGAGAAAACCTCTCAGGCCAAAAAGCAGAAAAATAAAGGAAATAATTTGCACATTTTCAATTTAATTTACATGTAGAAACTCCAGGAAGGAAATATAAATATAAATATATATATTTGAACAATCATATACATACATATGTATGTATGTGTATATGTATGTATATATATGTCATGTGCCAATATACTTCATAGAGTTTTTTATGCCTAAGGGAAGTTGTCAGAAATGTCATGAGGAATGACAAGAGTGTATGTATATATATGTCATGTGCCAATGTACTTCATAGAGTTTTTTATGCCTAAGGGAAGTTGTCAGAAATGTCATGAGGAATGACAAGAACAATAAAATGCATAATCCAGATGTCCAAGTCATCTACATCTCCATGTAGTCAAGATTCTTAAAAATTGTGGTGGGAACAGCAGAAAGGGAACAGAAAGTGTTCCTGCCCTGGATGAACACTCTCTTTTTTTTTTTTTCTTTTTTTTTTTTTTATTATACTTTAAGTTTTAGGGTACATGTGCACATTGTGCAGGTTAGTTACATATGTATACATGTGACATGCTGGTGCGCTGCACCCATTAACTCGTCATCTAGCATTAGGTATATCTCCCAATGCTATCCCTCCCCCCTCCCCCTACCCCACCACAGTCCCCAGAGTGTGATATTCCCCTTTCTGTGTCCATGTGATCTCATTGTTCAATTCCCACCTATGAGTGAGAATATGTGGTGTTTGGTTTTTTGCTCTTGTGATAGTTTACTGAGAACTGTCAATTTCTTTCTTTTCTTTAAATGTTTACTATTTCTGGTTATAAAAGTGACATATTTGTTGCCAAAATATTAAAAATACACAAATAATCTTTTTAAAAGATATTGTTACCACCCAGAATTTAAAGTATATTCCTCCAAAAACATTTTCATCTTAACATTATGATGAAGAATGATCGGCAGCTGTTAGCACTGATTTTGCAGTCCTACTCAGTGTACCTGGACTATGGGCAACTCATGTCAGCCTTCTTCCATCGATAGGGATCTTGAGAAGCCCGCCAACACATCTCAGTCAGTCTTCTTTCTAGAGAGGATAAGAGAGAGGAAGGAAATAGAAGAGAAATAATTAATAAAATAGAGTAAGATGAAGCTGATAGTATTTGTATTTAGAATATTAGCCCTCAGCAGTGAGGAGAATGGGGTCTTCTGGGAACTAGGAAACTAGGAACCATAGGTGGTTCTACATTTTACCTGCCAAGTATTTTCTAGACTGTGTCTAAGAACAAAGATACTGGAGGTCTTTGCATCATATTTTAAAGAAATACTTCAATCTCGGACATTGGTAAATGGAATAAAGGACACTGTGTGTATGTATGTACCCATTTTTCTTATTTTAATAATCAGTGACTTATATTAACTGTTTCCTATGTGTCATGCACTATGCTGAACTTTACATGCATTATTGCATTATTTTTTTTCATTTCATAGATAAACTGAGTAGAAAAGGAAAGCTATAACCAACAGTTACAAAGTGGCAGAGCCTGGGCCCAAATCTATTTAGATCTGATGCCAGGGCCACTATCCTCTACCACACTTCCCTATCCTTACCAGCCCCAACAACTATGTGGACCATTTTTTAAAAGAACGTCTTTCAAGTTATAAGATTTCCAAAGGAAAATTTTTTAACTATTAGTTATTAGAAAATTGTGAGATACTATTTTTAAAATGTACTGTGTGGAAAGCAAGTGAAGACTTTGAAAGAGCCAGCCACTGTTGATTAACATTATCTTTATAAAATAGCATGTTTTTTAATCGTTTAATGGTGATGTATAATGCCATAATCAGTTAAAGAGTTTATCTCATGTCATTACATCATCTTTATATTGTATTTTTTAAAAAACATACTGTCCTGGGACTGAAATAATAATTCCTGATCCATCGATCTTTCAAACATTGCCATATCATCCTAAAGACACTGATAAAATAGAAACAAAAAATGAACTAGTTGGACTTACATTTTGGAAGTGTTTTAACTCCCTCAAATAAATTGAGCAGGTAGTAAGCAAAAAGCCTTCCACAGTACCTGTTGGTATCTTAGCGGGTTAAAAAATAGAAATTATCTGTTCTGTACTCATAAGCATAATGATTTCTAAAATATTTGAAAGCAAAACAGCAGGGAGTTGTTTAATGGATAAAAAGTTTAGTTTTCCAAAATAAAGAGTTCTGGAGACTGCCTGCATAACAATGTGAATGTACTTAACACCACTCAACTGCACACTTTAAAAAAGGTTAAGATGATAAATTTCATGTTATTTGTATTTTACCAAATAAAATACAAGTAAAAATGAAAACAAAATAGCATTGGTCTCAGGTCAGAATTTTCTCTCCTGGCCTTCTCTTCTGCCCCACTCTGAGTCCTCCTTTAACTGAATAAATTCAGTTTGTGAGCAAAAGAACAATTTTCTATCATAATCATTAGAACTTTTAAAATATGTCAGTGGTTTCCCTGCCTATTAATTTGTATGGTTTCTCATAGTTACTATAAATATTGAAGAATTACTTGCTTTCAGAGTTGATACATTAAACAAAGAGATCTCTCACTACGGCTTTCCTTTTCTTACTAGAGTTTTTTCTGCATTTCTCTAGGACTTATCACAGGGAATGGCAGCCTTGATCACCACCCTTACTGATTATCTTTTACATAGGTTCCAAAGAAGGGATGACAAAATCTAACGCCTACTGCTTGGCAAGTCCCAAAGAGATTTGTACAGGTTCCCTTAGCTCATTAGAAACAGAGTTGGAAGAGTTGTTTCTCATGGACACTTGGGCTGTTTCTTGATACATGTCAGCTCTGTGATGAGGCATACCCCAACCTTCTTGTCAGAAGCCAGTTTTGGAATGTCAAAGATGGAGTCACTCGGCAAACTAATCTTCAGGCAGTTAACCATAGAAGACATGAAGTAGTCTATTCCCAAGAGTCCAGTCCCAAGAGTCCAAGCTACTCCTCTGTACCAGAGATTAAGACCACAGTGGAATTCTAGTATATCAATGCTGCTTGGAAAATGTACACTTTGCATCTTAATCAAAACCCAGTTTCATTATGGTTCCTCCTACTGGGTACTATTTCTTCTGGCTTTAATCTAAGTAGCAGTTGCCCAAAATAGAATCCCCATTCAGCTATGAGTCAAACTCAATTGCACTGTTTATCCTAGAGTTTGACCAGCTTCGGACATCCAGAGCTGGAAATAAAGGATCAAGGAAAACCAACAACTTTCTCAAAATACAGACTGGAACACACGTGCCTCAGCAACAGCTTTGCTGACCCAGCTTCTCCTTCGAGAATTTGGCTTGACTTTGAGGCATTCGTTTTCAGTGAGGTGAATGAAGAGTTGGCAGTCTGGCTCTCACTTACTGTAATTGAGTCAGACAATTAAATTGCTTCCCAGTTACTGAAAATGTAAACCACATACACGTTATGTAGGCCACAGCATTCCAGTGGTGCATGTCCAGTATAGTGACTTAATGCCTGGATATGGAGGACATTTGAGTCAAAGCAGTACAGCACGCTGGCACAGCAGATGCACATGCGTGCACCAAGGGAAACACCAAAGGTCTGTAGCTTTGGAAGATATCCTAGAATCAGCGCTCCAGCACATGGATTTATTTAGACAAAACAATGTGTTAGCTTATCATTATGCTATAATTTTTGGATAGCTTTCCTTAAAAATCTTAAAATGAAGTGTGTTTTAAAAATATTTTTCTTTACAGGGAACCCGCCCCAAAATTTTCCATTTGTCTTCCCAAAATCAAAGTTGTACTTAAAGATGTAAAATAAACATTTTTGCACTAAGTACTTGAAGGAAGGCTGACCAATGTCTCATTCGAAGGAAGGCTGACCAATGTCTCAATCTCAGTTTGTGACGTTATGTAGACTTTGGAGAAAGCCAACTTAGTGACATTGGCAGAACTGAGGAAAGGGGGTAGACTGTGCATATGTTTAACTTGATATAATATGAATGCCAGTGTGTCAATTGATTATTTTAATATCAGTGGTTATGAGGAAGCAATGTGTTTTATAATCAACCTTACTTTCAGGTTAATAGCTATTTTTTAATATCTTAAAATTTTATAATACAAAAAATATTATAATCCTATAATACAAAAAATAGACTATTAAAAGTGTTACTTAAGAAAAAAATATTTGATCTGTATTTGGATTTTCCTTGGCAAATCTTACATCTCAGAGCTGTAACCTCCCACTCTGTAAGTTTTTTGGTATCTGGCTCCATCAGCACATGTCGAATGCTAAAGGAATACTTCTCTAGCCCAGCACAAGCAGAATTACCAAGATACATTTGTATACATGTATGTGTTTGTGTATGTGTGTGTGTACCCCAGCCAGGGATCTTTCCTGGGCAAGCATCTTTACTGATTCTTTTTTCAACCTGTTCCTGTACTTAGCATACCATGTTCATAGAATTATATTAAGAGTTTAATGAGGAAATCCAGTGTATTCCTAGTGGGCTTGCTCTCTAAGTCTCCCCATCTCTATTCTGAGTGTTCTGCTTATGAGATTATCTTCATTAGCATTAACCTTTCTCCAATAGTCTTGGGTTAAAAGATAAAGTCTAAACCTGTGAGTCTGGCTATTATTTTGCTACCAAGCTTTATTGCTTTCATTTTGAGTGCAATAAGATTATACATTTCTCAGTTTCAGAGGAACAAATTCATGCTAGTTCCACCTCTTTCAGGCTTTCTCAAACGAACCTTCTTCTTGAAGCTGCTCTCATTCTAAGGACGGAGCCAGGTGATCTATAATAAAGGTATACTTGTCCAATTTCCAAGTGTATGCCTTGACACAGTGATAGAAGAAAATAAAACACTAATGGTGAAAAATAGTCATTATACCAAGTCCTGTTCCCATTAATTACGTTTTACATTTTCTAATTCAAGGAATGTATTAATTTATATTTCAAGGAATACATTAATTTCTAGTTCAAGGAATGCATTGTGATGTTTAGGGGAAGTAAGGAAATAACATGGTTAGTGTATGTATGTCCTATGCTTTAGATAGGCAGATATTCTCATGCTGCTATGAAGAAATACCCAAGATTGGGTAATTTATAAGGAAAAAAGTTTAATTGACTCACAGTTCTGCAGGGCTGAGGAAGCCTCAGGAAACTTACAATCATGGCAGAAGGGGAAGCAAACATGTCCTTCTTCATATCAAGGCAGGAAGGAGAAGTGCCAAACAAAAGGGGGAAAAGCCCCTTACGAAACCATCAGATCTTGTGAGAACTCACTCACTATCACAAGAACAGCATGAAGGTAACAACTCCCATGGTTCAATTACCTCCCATCAGGTCCTTCCCATGACATGTGGGGATTATGGGAATTACAATTCAATATATTTGGATGGGGACACAACCAAATCATATCATTAACATACACACACAACATATACAATTTTAGAACACAGTATTAAAAATACATTTTAAATTTTAATAAGCATTTATATCAGTTTATAAAATTCTTTGTTCTACAAGTCTTTGTTATACAAAAGTTCTTAAATAGCCAAAATAAACAAAGCATATAAATACAGCAAAAGACAAAATTATGACATATATTACATTATGAAAACTAGTTTAAAAATTCTTTCATAATGAAGAATTATAAAAGATGTCAAAATACCAAATAAATTTTCCCAGAAAAGTTTCCAAGACACAAAGCATATCATCACAAATATCACCTATAAATGCGATGAAAAATAACTCTAATTCGCAATAGCAATTAATTTACAAACATCCACGTTTGCCTCTAATAAGAAACATGTTACCAATTTAGAGAAAATACCAACAGAGTATAAGAAAATTTGACAAGAAATAAAATGTTCTTATTTTAAAAGATGTCAATAATTTTCCCCAAATTATAAGATAACACTGACAAACTTGCAATGAAACATTTTAGGCAAAAAATGAAGGAAAAAACTGTAAAATAAATTTCAAAAGCCCAAATTTACTCCCATTAAAAAAATATGTTCAGAGGCTGGTATCATTGTTAAGTTGTGGAGTATGGAGTAAGGAGTGTGCAGATGTTGTTAAAATAGGGGGAAGACTCACCTCAGGAGGGACAGACACCAAACGCAGAAAATCAAATAGAATTAGAAAGTGTGATAAAACAAGGTTCAACAAGAGGAAAGCAGACAGAATTGGTGGCCAATTAGAGGGAAGGAGATACAGATTGAATCTACAAAATCTGAAATGCTCCAAAATCCTAAAATTTTAATCACCAACATAGTACTCAAAATGAATACTCTTTGGAGCATTTTGGATTCTGGATTTTTAGGTTTGGGACGTTAAACCTAATACAGATACTCAAAAATCTGAAAAAATAAAAAAAAAATCGGACACTTCAGTCCTCAGCATTAAAGAAAGGAACATTTTACCTGTATATATCACGTCTCAAACATCATGCCAGAAATCCCAAAATTCTAGTAGCAAATCTAAGTAGAAATAGTACCTAGAAAAGAGTCTAGACATAAAAGTATGAAAGAGACTCTACTTCTTATCATTGGTGTTACCAGGATGTAGTATGTGAGTGAGTTGGCATGCATATACAAAAATCAACTGGGAAGAATGAGAAAGTTGTGAATAAAAAGAAAATGGGATGACTAGCTGTATCCTTTGTTAAAACATAATGATTTTCTTTTTAAAAAATAACTTTAAAAGCATGACGCAGTAAGACGGAAAGACAGAATCTAATACTAAGCGGTATTATGACAGAACAAAAGAAACATCACAGTTTAGCTTCACCCAAGGCTGTTGTTGAGAGAAATAATTAGTAATTTATAAGAAAAATATGTTTAAATCTCACATCTCATCATAATATAAAATACATTTCAATGGGCATATAGAATTAACTATATTTTAAAACAAAAAAGAAAATGGGAATTTACTATTTCATACCTATTTATAGAGTGCCTATGTGTATGTTATTACTCCTATTCTGAGTGAAACAGGTCATCGCTGAAGAGTTTTAAACAGAGGAGTGAGATCATCTTGCTTAACATTTAAAAAAAAAGTCCCTGGGCCAGACGCAGTGGTTCATGCCTGTAATCCCAGCACTTTGGGAGGCCGAGGTGGGCAGATCACGAGGTCAGGAGATCGAGACCATCCTGGCTAACACGGTGAAACCCCATCTCTGCTAAAAAAAAAAAAAAAATACAAAAAATTAGCCGGGCGTGGTGGCAGGCACCTGTAGTCCCAGCTACTCAGGAGGCTGAGGCAGGAGAATGGCGTGAACCCGGGAGGCGGAGCTTGCAGTGAGCAGAGATCGCGCCACTGCACTCCAGCCTGGGCGACAGAGCAAGACTCCGTCTCAAAAAAAAAAAAAAAAAAAAAAAATCCTCTCTCTACCATAGTGAGAATAGACCATGAGGAAGCAAGAGTAGATTCTACTTAGAGTAATGCAGGTAAGAAAGATGGTAGTAAGTTGTATTCAAATTATGAATGCATTTCAAATAAAGAGTAAATGGAATTTGAGAAGAAATTCAATGAGGATTTTGAGAGAAAGAGAGAGCCTAAGATTATTCTAAATTTTTGGCTAGAGCAACTGGAAAAATGTCATTTACTGAGATGGGAAGTCTGTGGGAGGATCATTTGGGGACAAGATTAGCAGTTCACTTTTGGACATGTTTGCTTGAGATTCTGATTAGATATCCAAGTAGAGATGTCAGGCTGGGTGGAGTAGGGGGAGTGGGTGGCATTTGATTTAGTCTAGAGTTTGGGAAAGAGGTCTGGGTTGAAGATATAAGTGTATAAGTGTTCAAGTTTTCAGAATATAGATGGTATTTAAAGTTGCAAGATGTGAGTAAAGACTGAGGAAATGGGGAGAAATCAACAAAGGAGACTAAAAAGGAGCAGCCAGTGAAAAGAGGAAAATCAGGAGTGCATTGTCCTGGAAGCCAAGAGGGGGACAAAAGTGTTTCAAGCTGGAGGGAGAGATCAGTTGAGCCAAATGCTCCTGATAGATCAAGAAAGATGACAACAGAGAATTGTATTTTGGATTGAGGATTGGAGGACATGGTGACAGAGTGAAGGGCTGTTTTAGTGAAAGGATTTTAGCAAGAACTTGATTGGAGTGGGATCAAAAAAGGATGGATTAAAGGAATTGAAGATAGTACACATAAATAATTTTGAGAAGTTTTGCAATCAATGGTAACAAAGAAATGAAAGTGTCTGGAGGGAGATATGGATTCAGGAGACAAATTTTTGTTTGGTTGGTTGTTTTTTAAGTGGAGAGAAATTAAAATATGTTTGCCAAATGGGGTTACATAGTGGAGAGGAAAAATTCATAATGCAAGGAAAAGAAGAAAAAATAGGAACCAATGACCTCGAGTAGGTGAAAGTTGAATGAACTCTAATATAAAAGTGGAAGGTGTTGAACTTTGTTAGGTATGGGACCATCCATCAGTAGTAACATGAGGGAGGGTGGACATATGGGCACAGATACAGGTAAGATGGTATATGTGGCAGTAGAGGCATGATACTAATATTTAACTATCTGTTATAGATTGTTTTCAATTACATCTACCAACAGTTACTCTTATCCCGATATTCATATATGGTTTCTCATATCAACAGGCTGAATCTATTTCCTTCTCTTGAATCCTGGCTTTGTGTGTTGCTTTGACTAATAGAATACACTAGTGACATTTTGGGATTTCAACCCTCGGCCTTAAGGAATTGGTAACTTCTGCTTCCTCATTCTTAAAGCCCAGCTTCCATGCTTAGAAAAAGTAGACTACTGAATGCATAGGGGCCACATGTAGAACCATAAAGGATGAAAGGCCCTCTTGGAGATTCTAGCTCAGCAGTGCTCCTGGCTGAGTGACCCTACACACAGTGCAGAAAAACAAAATGCCTCACTGAACCTGAATTCCTGACCCATCAAGAAATAATAAATATTTTTGTAGTTCATTTATTATTATTATTATTATATTTTAAGTTTCAGGGTACATGTGCACAACGTGCAGGTTTGTTACATATGTATACATGTGCCATGTTGGTGTGCTGCACCCATTAACTCGTCATTTAGCATTAGGTATATCTCCTAGTGCTATCCCTCCCCCCTCCCCCCACCCCACAACAGTCCCCGGTGTGTGATGTTCCCCTTCCTGTGTCCATGTGTTCTCATTGTTCAATTCCCACCTATGAGTGAGAACATGCGATGTTTGGTTTTTTGTCCTTGCCATAGTTTGCGGAGAATGATGGTTTCCAGCTTCATCCATGTGCCTACAAAGGACATGAACTCATCATTTTTTATGGCTGCATAGTATTCCATGGTGTATATGTGCCACATTTTCTTAATCCAGTCTAACATTGTTGGACATTTGGGTTGGTTCCAAGTCTTTGCTATTGTGTATAGTGCTGCAATAAACATATGTGTGCATGTGTCTTTATAGCAGCATGATTTGGGTATATACCCAGTATATAGCAGCAGTCCTTTGGGTATATACCCAGTAATGGGATGGCTGAGTCAAATGGTATTTCTAGTTGTAGATCCCTGAGGAATCACCACACTGACATCCACAATGGTTGAACTAGTTTACAGTCCCACCAACAGTGTAAAAGTGTTCCTATTTCTCCACATCCTCTCCAGCACCTGTTGTTTCCTGACTTTTTAATGATTGCCATACTAACTGGTGTGAGATGGTATCTCATTGTGGTTTTGATTTGCATTTCTCTGAGGGCCAGTGATGATGAGCATTTTTTCATGTGTTTTTTGGCTGCATAAATGTCTTCTTTTGAGAAGTGTCTGTTCATATCCTTCGCCCACTTGTTGATGGGGTTGTTTGTTTTTTCTTGTAAATTTGTTTGAGTTCATTGTAGATTCTGGATATTAGCGCTTTGTCAGATGAGTAGGTTGCAAAAATTTTCTCCCATTTTGTAGGTTGCCTGTTCACTCTGATGGTAGTTTCTTTTGCTGTGCAGAAGCTCTTTAGTTTAATTAGATCCCATTTGTCAATTTTGTCTTTTGTTGCCATTGCTTTTGGTGTTTTAGACATGAAGTCCTTGCCCATGCCTATGTCCTGAATGGTACTGCCTAGGTTTTCTTCTAGAGTTTTTATGGTTTTAGGTGTAACATGTAAGTCTTTAATCCAGCTTGAATTAATTTTTGTATAAGGTGTAAGGAAGGGATCCAGTTTCAGCTTTCCACATATGGCTAGCCAGTTTTCCCAGCACAATTTCTTAAATAGGGAATCCTTTCCCCATTTCTTGTTTTTGTCAGGTTTGTCAAAGATCAGATGGTTGTAGATGTGTGGTATTATATCTGAGGGCTCTGTTCTGTTCCATTGATCTATATCTCTGTTTTGGTACCAGTACCATGCTGTTTTGGTTACTGTAGCCTTGTAGTATAGTTTGAAGTCAGGTAGCATGATGCTTCCAGCTTTGTTCTTTTGGCTTAGGATTGACTTGGCGATGCGGGCTCTTTTTTGGTTCCATATGAACTTTAAAGTAGTTTTTTCCAATTCTATAAAGAAAGTCATTGGTAGCTTGATGGTGATGGCATTGAAGCTATAAATTACGTTGGGCAGTATGGCCATTTTCACCATATTGATTCTTCCTACCCATGAGCATGGAATGTTCTTCCATTTGTTTGTGTCCTCTTTTATTTCATTGAGCAGTGGTTTGTAGTTCTCCTTGAAGAGGTCCTTCACACCCCTTGTAAGTTGGATTCCTAGGTATTTTATTCTCTTTGAAGCAATTGTGAATGGGAGTTCACTCATGATTTGGCTCTCTGTTTGTCTGTTATTGGTGTATAAGAATGCTGGTGCTTTTTGCACATTGATTTTGTATCCTCAGACTTTGCTGAATTTGCTTATCAGCTTAAGGAGATTTTGGGCTGAGACAATGGGGTTTTCTATATATACAATCATATCATCTGCAAACAGGGACAATTTGACTTCCTCTTTTCCTAATTGAATGCCCTTTATTTCCTTCTCCTGGCTAATTGCCCTGGCCAGAACTTCCAAGACTATGTTGAATAGGAGTGGTGAGAGAGGGCATCCCTGTCTTGTGCCAGTTTTCAAAGGGAATGCTTCCAGTTTTTGTCCATTCAGTATGATATTGGCTGTGGGTTTGTCATAGATAGCTCTTATTATTTTGAGATACGTCCCATTAATACCTAATTTATTGAGAGTTTTTAGCATCAAAGGTTGTTGAATTTTGTCAAAGGCCTTTTCTGCATCTATTGAGATAGTCATGTGGTTTTTGTCTTTGCTTCTGTTTATATGCTGGATTACGTTTTTTGATTTGCGTATGTTGAACCAGCTTTGCATCCCAGGGATGAAGCCTACTTGATCATGGTGGATAAGCTTTTTGATATGTTGCTGGATTCAGTATGTACTTTATTGAGGATTTTCGCATCTATGTTCCTCAAGGATATTGGTCTATAATTCTCTTTTTCGGTTGTGTCTCTGCCAGGCTTTGATATCAGGATGATGATGGCCTCATAAAATGAGGTAGGGAGGATTCCCTCTTTTTCTATTGATTGGAATAGTTTCAGAAGGAATGGTACCAGTTCCTCCTTGTACCTCTGGTAGAATTCGGCTATGAATCCATCTGGTCGTGGACTTTTTTTGGTTGGTAAGCTGTTAATTATTGCCTCAATTTCGGAGCCTGTTATTTGTCTATCAGAGAGTCAACTTCATCCTGGTTTAGTGTTGGGAGGCTGTATATGTCAAGGAATTTCTCCATTTCTTCTAGATTTTCTAGTTTATTTGCATAGAGATGTTTACAGCATTCTCTGATGGTAGATTGTATTTCTGTGGGATTGGTGGTGATATCTCCTTTGTCATTTTTTATTGCATCTATTTGATTCTTCTCTCTTTTCTTCTTTATTAGTCTTGCTAGCAGTCTATCAATTTTGTTGATCTTTACAAAAAACCAGCTCCTGGATTCGTTGATTTTTTGAAGGGTTTTTTGTGTCTCTCTCCTTCAGTTCTGCTCTGATCTTAGTTATTTCTTGCCTTCTGCTAGCTTTTGAATGTGTTTGCTCTTACTTCTCTAGTTCTTTTAATTGTGATGTTAGGGTGTCAATTTTAGATGTTTCCTGCTTTCTCTTGTGGGCATTTAGTGCTATAAATTGCCCTCTACACACTGCTTTGAATGTGTCCCAGAGATTCTGGTATGTTGTGTCTTTGTTCTCGTTGGTTTCAAAGAACATCTTTACTTCTGCCTTCATTTCGTTATGTACCCAGTAGTCATTCAGGAGCAGGTTGTTCAGTTTCCATGTAGTTGAGTGGTTTGGATTGAGTTTCTTAATCCTGAGTTCTAGTCTGATTGCACTGTGGTCTGAGAGACAGTTTGTTATAATTTCTGTTCTTTTACATTTGCTGAGGAGTGCTTTACTTCCAACTATGTGGTCAATTTTGGAATAGGTGTGGTGTGGTGCTGAAAAGAATGTATATTCTGTTGATTTGGGGTGGAGAGTTCTGTAGATGTCTATTAGGTCTGCTTGGTGCAGAGTTGAGTTCAATTCCTGGATATCCTTGTTAACTTTCTGTCTCGTTGATCTGTCTAATGTTGACAGTGGGGTGTTAAAGTCTCCCATTATTATTGTGTGGTTGTCTAAGTCTCTTTGTAGGTCACTCAGGACTTGCTTTATGACTCTGGGTGCTCCAGTATTGGGTGCATATATGTTTAGGGTAGTTAGTTCTTCTTGTTGAATTGATCCCTTTACGACTATGTAATGCCCTTCTTTGTCTCTTTTGATCTTTGCTGGTTTAAAGTCTGTTTTATCTGAGACTAGGATTGCAACCCCTGCCTTTTTTTGTTTTCCATTTGCTTGGTAGATCTTCCTCCATCCCTTTATTTTGAGCCTACGTGTGTCTCTGCATGTGAGATGGGTTTCCTGAACACAGCACACTGATGGGTGTTGACTCTTTATCCAATTTGACAGTCTGTGCCTTTTAATTGGAGCATTTAGCCCATTTACATTTAAGGTTAGTATTGTTATGTGTGAATTTGATCCTGTCATTATGATGTTAGCTGGTTATTTTGCTCGTTAGTTGATGCAGTTTCTTCCTAGCCTTGATGGTCTTTACAATTTGGCATGTTTTTGCAGTGGCTGGTACCGGTTGTTCCTTTCCATGTTTTGTGCTTCCTTCAGGAGCTCTTTTAGGGCAGGCCTGGGTGGTGACAAAATCTCTCAGCATTTGCTTGTCTGTAAAGTATTTTATTTCTCCTTCACTTATGAAGCTTAGTTTGGCTGGATATGAAATTCTGGGTTGAAAATTCTTTTCTTTAAGAATGTTGAATATTGGCCCCCACTCTCTTCTGGCTTGTAGAGTTTCTGCTGAGAGATCCTCTGTTAGTCTGATGGGCTTCCCTTTGTGGGTAACGCAACCTTTCTCTCTGGCTGCCCTTAACATTTTTTCCTTCATTTCAACTTTGGTGAATCTGATAATTTTGTGTCTTGGAGTTGCTCTTCTCAAGGAGTATCTTTGTGGTGTTCTCTCTATTTCCTGAATTTGAATGTTGGCCTGCCTTGCTAGATTGGGGAAGTTCTCCTGGATAATATCCTGCAGAGTGTTTTCCAACTTGGTTCCATTCTCCCCATCACTTTCAGGTACACTGATAAGACATAGATTTGGTCTTTTCACATAGTCCCATATTTCTTAGAGGCTTTGTTCATTTCTTTTTATTCTTTTTTCTCTAAAGTTCTCTTCACACTTCATTTCATTCATTTCGTCTTCCATCACTGATACCCTTTCTTCCAGTTGATCGCATCAATTACTGAGGCTTGTGCATTCATCATGTAGTTCTCGTGCCATGGTTTTCAGCTCCATCAGGTCCTTTAAGGACTTCTCTGCATTGGTTATTCTAGTTACCCATTCGTCTAATTTTGTTTCAAAGTTTTTAACTTGTTTGCCATTGGTTTGAACTTCCTCCTTTAGCTTGGAGTAGTTTGATCTTCTCAAGCCTTTCTCTCTCAACTCGTCAAAGTCATTCTTTGTCCAGCTTTGTTCCATTGCTGGTGAGGAGCTGCGTTCCTTTGGAGGAGGAGAGGCACTCTAATTTTTAGAGTTTCCGGTTTTTCTGCTCTGTTTTTTCCCCATCTTTGTGGTTTTATCTACCTTTGGTCTTTGATGATGGTGATGTACAGATGGGTTTTTGGTGTGGATGCCCTTTCTGTTTGTTAGTTTTCCTTCTAACACTCAGGACCCTCAGCTGCAGGTCTGTTGGAGTTTACTGGAGGTCCACTCCAGACCCTGTTTGCCTGGGTATCAGCAGCGGTGGCTGCAGAACAGCGGATATTGGTGAACCACAAATGCTGCTGCCTGATCCTCTGGAAGTTTTGTCTCAGAGGAGTACCCAGCTGTGTGAGGTGTCAGTCTGCCCCTACTTGGGGGTGCCTCCAAGTTAGGCTACTTGGGAGCAGGGACTCACTTTAGGAGGCAGTCTGCCTGTTCTCAGATCTCAAGCTGTGTGCTGGGAGAACCACTACTCTCTTCAAAGCTGTCAGACAGGGACATTTAAGTCTGAGAGGTTATTGCTGTCTTTTGTTTGTCTGTGCCCTGCCCCCAGAGGTGGAGCCTACAGAGGCAGGCAGGCCTTTTTGAGCTGTGGTGGTCTCCACCCAGTTAGAGCTTCCTGGCTGTTTTGTTTACCTACTCAAGCCTGAGCAATAGTGGGCACCCCTCCCTGAGCCTCGCTGCCGCCTTGCAGTTTGATCTCAGACTGCTATGCTACCAGTGAGCGAGGCTCTGTGTGCGTAGGACCCTCTGAGCCATGTGTGGGATATAATCTCCTGGTGTACCGTTTGTTAAGCCCTTTGGAAAAGCGCAGTATTAGGGTGGGAGTGACCCGATTTTCCAGGTGCCATCTGTCACCCCTTTCTTTGATTAGGAAAGGGAATTCCCTGACCCCTTGCACTTCCTGGGTGAGGCGATGCCTTGCCCCGCTTCGGCTCATGCATGGTGTGCTGCACCCACTGTCCCAGTGGGATGAACCCGGTACCTCATTTGGAAATGCAGAAATCACCTGCCTTTTGGGTCGCTCACGCTGGGAGCTGTAGACTGGAGCTGTTCCTATTCAGCCATCTTGGCTCCATAGTTCATTTGTTTTACATTATTTTAAGCTTGGGGATCTTTGTTAGGCAGAAATAGTTAATATCAAATTTTTCGAAAAATAAACATCACCAATATTTGACTTGAAAGGGAAATAAAGAAAGTGTTAGGAGCCTATGAGAAGAGGAAAATATGAGATATCTTTCATACTGTTTTCAAACATTAGGAGATATGGGGGAAAATAGTACGATTGTTGGGAAGCACACAGGTAAATTTAAAGGGAAAATTATCAGTTCATCTGTTGGTTTTTCTCTATCCACATTCAGCTGCACTTCACTGTTCAGGCTTGGAGCTGGAAATGGTTGGATTTCTGCTGGTTTGGATTTTTGACAAGTAAATATGGCAAAATGAATATTAAAGGCATAGAAGAGGGTTTTATAATGAATGGCCATGGTATTTTATCTAACGGGCAAATGAACGTTACATTTTTCAAACTTCTCCACTGCTGGCTTAAAGGCAACAACACATTTTATCAAACCACCTAGAATCTCATCGGGAAAGAATTTTTACCTATATTTCTTTGGCTCCCTTCACAACGATCCTTGTCTTTTTTTTGCAGCAAATCAAGGATGCTAAAAGTAAAACACCTATTATCTACTCTTTGAGAAACACATTCAATTTTACAAATTATCATGATTAGAAGCTATTAGAACAGAAGCCCTGTACATAATTTTTGAAGTCCTTGATAGAGCATAGCATAGGGCTATGCAAGATAATAAAGAAAAATACTTGAATGAATGAATGAATAAATATGTCTTTTAATTGAATTTGAGGTTTATAAATAATTGCTTAATGGGAAGGAAAAATTGATTAATTGTGAACTACCCTTGTTGTGTGCTCTGGCTAATCAGAATGGTTGGCAGATGCTCAATATAGATTTGTTCAGTTTGTTGATAAATGAATGATCTGTCTGGTAAAGCTCATATTCTCGTTAAATGAAGAAAAAGTAATCCTTACTAAAATTTGTTTTTCTCAATCATTTTCATGTACATTTATAAAACTTCAAATTTAGCAGAGTTTTCCTGATATAGATTAACACTCTGAAATAGCAGCTCCTTTCCAAATCCCATTAAGAGTAAGAAATTGAGTAAAAGTTGCACCTCTAAATTCACACTTTTAATATTCACTGCAATTTATTTGTACTTTATTACTAAAAACATGGGTGTTTGGTTAAACATTTAACAATATATAAGCTACTGTAAGTCATATAATTTCTTTAAAATGTTTTATGTTGTGCAGTAGAAAAGTTTGTCCTATTTTCAAGTATTAAGACATATTGACTTAGAGCATTTTTTTTCTGATGTGAATAGATATAGACTTCACAGTTTCATTCCAGAAAATGAGTAAAAGTCTACTAATGCACCTCTACTTCAGGAAGATTCCAGTTTCATAATCCAGCCAAGAGAGAAGTTAAGATTCCAGTGATAAAAAGTAGCCTCTTAAAGTGTTGGTGGTCTTAATCTGCAGGGTGTAGACAATCATGGAATGTCCAAATTCTGATACTGCACTTTGTTGCCTATCAATGCTTACTTTCTTCAGAAAATTGCCATTATCAGACTTTTTAGTTATTTTTTTCAGAAGACAGTGTTACTTACAAACACTCTCTTGTAAGTAAGAGGAGAGAGCTTATTGTATAACTACTGACATGAAATATAAGTCAGTACAGTGGTTCCTAAAGCTGGTCACATGAGTTACCAACAAAGCTGTCTAAGATAATAATTCTTGGACTCCAACTGCAAAGATTGTAATTCAGGAATATTGGGGAGACACTCAGGTGAATTTGTATATAACAAGTAACTTGGGTGATTCTTCTCTAGCCAGTCTGGCACCAGTTCACTGGCAGGTCTTTAAAAGTCACTGACTTACTCAACTGAAATCTATGGCAGGTGCCTGCTTGTATGACTCTATAAGGGGTGGCAAGGTAATAAAGTACATTCCTTTCTCGCACTAAAGTAGATACATTTATGACTGTTGCTGTCACATACAAAAGAATTGATGCCTTTAGTCCAGCACTCACTTTAAAACTGCATATGGCTCCTGGTGCAGCCAGTGGATTTGTATTCGTTTCACATGAGAAGAACTTCTTAATGATTCAAGGGTATTATTAATAGTTCTAAATCTAATGTAGCTCAGTTGTATTTCCTTTTTCAATGTCATTCTCTATGGTACATTTTGCTTCTTAAACACCCAGCAAATCTATGATTCTCAATCTGGGGCCATATCATCCATGGGGGTGTATTTTAATCTCTTGAGTGTGGAAAGTGCACATGTATACTTTAAAAACCCACATTCAATGTTATACTCTAATTTTTTATTTTGGGAAAAAAACTTCCTGTATTATTATTGTCATATAATCTACAGAAAGAAAACCTCAACAAAATATTTTATTTTGAGAATACACAGAAAATAATGGATTCCTCTGGGAATCACACTCAGTATGATGTATCAAAATTAATGGGGGTCGTAGAAGCGTTCATGTCCTATATGCATCCAAGGGAACATGCTAAAAAACATTGATCAACATTAGATACATGATATTATTGGTCAGTCTGTTAAAATGGAGGGCACATGGGCTTTAGCATCTTTTACAACTGCTCTCTGTGACCCGCTTCTTTCCTTCCTACCACCATCTCCAAATTCCAATAGCCCTTTCTTTTATTGCCACTTCCACCCACATCTTAATGATACACTGCTCTGCCCACAGCACAAAATCCTCAGGATGATTAAGATTAAGCCCAGGAGGAGCTGGCACTTGACTTCTGCGTATTGACTTTGAAATCCATGAGATAATTGTACAGCTTTCATTCCACATTCCCTGAATAGTTTGATTGTGTGTTGAAGTAATTTACCCTGAAGCTTAATCCATAAATTTGTTGTAAAAATGAAATAAAGATCCAGTGAATTATGTACAATGTCAAACACCTATTAGATTTGGTATTTGGAAAATGTTAAACCACTGTAAAATAACTGATTTTCACTTGCCAAGCCTTTTCATTGCCATTACCACGATCATTTGTTGAAAACCTTCTCAATTAGGGATATTAACTCTTAAGGAAATAAACATACATGCACACACACTTACTTCGTGTGTATTTGAGTTTCAGCCACCAAAACATTTCTTCTCCTTTTCCATTTCAGCAGCAAAAATAAAAGGTTTTGAATTTTCTGAGAAAAAAATGTCTAACATATTTCTAAGTCTACATGTTCTCCTACATGTATGTTCTGGTGTATAATGACTTATAAGACACTTTCTTACAGAGAACAAAACCTAAATAAGGAAATCATAAACCTTCAATAAGCCTATACAGTCAGCTCTCTTCTCAGTTCTCTTCTCTCTTCTGTTATATCCAACAGACAAGGTCAGATATGACTTAATGAAAGAGCTCATGATAGGGGAAGTGGGTAGACCTGGTTGGCAATTGAAGCTAGCATTCAAGTTGTTACCATGGTCTCAGTAAAAGGTTAAGAATAGCCCCATATATTTGATTTGTATTTGACTTCATTTCAATTATAATCAAGTAAAATGCCTACAGTAGTTAAGAGAGAATCACAATTTTGGGGGGAATGAAAATATTGCTGACTGTAAATATACACTTTTGAACTGTTTTTATTTAATTAATTAATTAATTTTGAACTCTCATTACTTCTGTAATGATTTGAGATATTAGAATTTCTCTAATATCTTTGATTTTAATTCTGGTAGATCTCATTGTGCTTTTGTGACCTTATTTCCTACAATGGACAACTCTATCTGCAACATGTCCAGGCAAAGGTAAATCTGAATTGCATGTTAGGTTATAATAGTAGATGCATATAAATACAACCTGCCATTAAATAGGCCCTCATAGCCACAGGGCAGATTCAACTAAGGCAAATGGAAAATATCTGGGGGAAAAACAATAAAAAATAACAATATAACAAAAAACATAATACAAATTTTAAAACCAAAATAGTGTAACAAATATTTACATAGCATTTGCATTGTATGAAATACCTATGCATTACTTATAACACCTAATGTAACACAAATGCTATGTAAATATTTGTTATGATATTTGAGATGATTTAAAGTATACAGGGAGATGTGACTAGGTTATATGCAAACACTGCCATTTTAATTCAGGGACTTGAGCATTGAAAGATTTTGAAATTTATGGGGTAGTGGGGGAGAGGATGAGTGTGTGTATTTTGGAACCAATTTCCCTCGGATACTGAGGGCAATTGTACAATAATAAGCAATTGCTATGGTATTTGGGCTGTTGCTTTTTAAACTCAGCAATAAGAGATGAAGATGTGAGTGCCCTTCCATTGGGTTTTGCACTCCAATTTAATAAACATACTGAATACAGTAACAGCTGAGATTAGACAGGATTCAAAAGTTGGTTCAAATATTTTAATTAAAAATATTCTTAGAATATAAAACTTTTTTACATGTTCTCATTCAGATTGAAAAGAACAAAATATTTCTTTGCAGAGATTAAACCAGGTCCATGTTTTAGTTGTTGCTATTTATAATTTTCACATTTATAGCACTATTAGGAATCTATGGTATGTTCAAATATATCAAGTTATTATCTGGATAATAACAGCATTTACTAAATTGTTTATTTGAGTTTAAGATAAGCTGTATTTCAGATTTATAGAAGTGTAGAACCACCAAAATCCTTTATGGATTGACTAATTCACACTTCCATTTTACTAGCAGGAAAATTAGAGATTAAAAGGTTTGCTCAAAATCACAAAGCAAATAAGCAGAAGATCGACCACTAAAAGCTAGGCTCTGTTTCATTAAGCAAATGTATGCGGGGTCTAGCTTGTGCCAGGCACAAAGGCAAGTTGTACACACTCTCTGTCCTTCAGTTGCTCATTATCTACTTGAGGGAGTCAAATGGCTTAACGGGTCACTATAAGAGAACAAAGGGACAAAGATTCTTACAGGGTTGAGTTTAAAGGTTAGATTAGGGGTGGCTTCTTGGAGGAGGTGAAATCTCAGGTGGCATTTAAGCCACCTAGAGCGATGGAGAAGTAGAAGGATGTGTCAGGCAGAAGGTAATTCCTCAGACTCAGAGGTGAGAAAATGCATGCTGTTTAAGGGACTGTGGGTCTCTCCCCACACTGGAGTAAAGCTGGAGCTGGCTAAGAGCAGAGAGAGAGGAGACGAGGGTAATGACAAGGGGCCAAGAGCTTTGTCAAATTTCGAAATTTACACTTTATTCTGGAGGCAATTGAGGAGTCTTGGTTGGGATTTTGGCAGAAAAATAACATTATCAAGCTTGCATTTTAGGAATAATTATCAGACTGCAGCATGAATATTGAACTGCAGAAAGGAAGAGACAAGAAGCCAGGACAATGCTTCCTCTATCACAACACAAAGGGTCTTTGTAAGAATTAGAAAAAGAACTCCTTCCTACTGGAAAATTGTCATAACATGCAGAAGTTATTAGAACAAGATTCTCTATCACCTTTTGCTGGAGAATTACTAGCATTCATATAGAAATCTATGTGATGTGATATGATACTTTTGTGCAATGCACAGCCTCCCCAACTGGTTCTGACCTGCAACTCCTCCTTGAAAACCCATAGAGTAGTTATGACTAATTCTGTCTAGCACTTGAAAATTTACAAGCCCCATTCAGAAACATTATTTCATGTACTGTTCCTGATAATCCTGTGAAGTAGTTAGAAAAGGAAGTATTTTTACCCTCATTTTACGGATGAGAAAATTAAGCCTCAACTAGGCCAAGTGACTTTTCTACCACTACAGCTGGAGACAATGGAGCCCAAACCTCTAAACATTATCCTTCATCAGTTTCATTTCTTTATTGCCTCTATGACTTATAGCAGGTAAAAATATCAAAAGTATAAAATATGCTAATTTCTTAAAGAAGTTTAGCAAACATCTGGCAATATAGCTAGGGTTTGGTAGGGTGGGTAAAAGACCATAACCCTTCTTTTTTTTAAGGTTGGAAATCAAATTCAGAAATTGTGCCATGGAATACTGATCTACTAGTTAGTCTCTGAGTGTGGGGACAGGAAATTGACTTAGTTCTTTTTTCCTGATTCAGAAATGCACTTTGTTTTTCTAATATTTAAAATCATCTAGGATTTCAAATGTATTGCAGTTCATATTTTCATAATTCAATCTGTGTTTCTTATCCTGCACGTCTTTAATATAGATACACACGAATAAGAAATTAAGTTCTAATTACAAATAAGTATTCCATATTCTGAAGTAATTGAGATATACAATGTGTTAATATAGCTGTTAAATACCAAAATGTGTAATGTATTTCACACTTGTCACTTTTCATCTAATTAAGGAAACCTTAATGACTCTGTTACGAAAAACGTTTGAGGATTACTTTATAACCTTGCCTGCGTATTTAAACTGCTACTTAGAACAAAATATCAAGCATATTTGGTTAGCAGACATTTTAAATGTCACCTAGAGGGAGGGAAATTAGAATCAGGATTAAACATTTCATAGCCATGCAAGGATGAGTGATGGTTCTTCTGCCGTCATGTCACTGGGGCTGAACAATGGAATTAGTTCTAGAAAACCAAACTCTATCCATAGGATTAGAGTTGCATGGAGGTTTTTGTTTGTTTGTTTGTTTTTTGTTTTTTATTTTGTTATTGTTGTTGTTGTTCCTGAAAAATAGAAGTGAGAAGGTCTAGCAGAATTCTAATGACTTGATGGTCCTCTTTTCAACACAGCCCTCCAGTGCAGAGAGGCAGTGCATGCTGTGGTTAAGAGCAAGAGTCTTAATAGACTGGGTGGCTATACCACTCTGCCACTGAGCAGCCATGAGACACTGGGCAAGGTTCTTAACCTCATTATACTTCATAGAGTGGTAATGAAAATTACATAAATTAATGTATGCAAAAATACCGGAACAATACCTAGCACATAATATGTGCAGTGTAAGCAGTAGTTTTTGTCATTAATAGGATTCGAAGGGGTATCAAATTCCATCGTATCTGCTCAATTGTGAAAATTAGGTTGCTACTGAAAGTTTTACATAAACACTACGGAGTATGTAAAAAAAAAAAATAGAGTTAAGAAAAGCTTCCCAAATCTTCATTAGGAAAAGAAAAGGAAATTCTGCAACTTTATGTTTCCTTTCTATGGCCAAGTTCTATTACTATCTTCTCTATCTTCAAAAGGAAAAAAGGTAGATTAGTGAAATTGGAATCCTCATAGATGCTGAAAAGACATACACAAATAAGACTGTGTAAGTTATAATTGACTGGGAGGAAAACTTTAGGTTAAGAAAGCATCAAATAAGCAATTCCTGTCTGAAAGTCTATTTGATTTATACTTAATACAGTGTTTCCAGGCTGATTCCTAATGACGTCCATTACATAGTCGGAAAAAATTCCTCTAAATACCTGATCAGTGCTGTCATTGCTTTCAGATAAAAAGGATGTAAATCCATTTCAATTAACAATCCTTAAAACAAAGATCAAAGCAAACCACTGATTTCAGTGGTTTATGTGTTCATCTTCTCCACTAAAATGTGAGACTCAGAAACAAGAACTATTTAATTTTGAAAATATTTTTACTTAGAAATAAAAAGTAAACTCTAGTTATTGTTTTTAATAAAATGATTACTTCTTAACATTCTCGCTATCTCAAAAGTGAAATAAACATAGGTTTGTTTAAGAGCCTAAATAGCAGACTTCTCAGATTTCTGGTAATTGAAGAATATACAGCTGTGAACTTTATACCATAATTTAAAACAGGCAGGGCAGTACTATAATTTTCCACAGATAGTCATTTAATATTTCCACAGAAATGCCATTCTTCTTAGATTTCAAATGCTTTAAATTTTGTAACGTATCATAGTTTTGCAATAAATTGTTTAAAGAAAGTTTATTTCGAAATTTTCTGCTGTCTGGGGAAAAAAAGGACAGGACATTTTTTATAGCTAAGTTGTAATGGTTAGATTTCTTTTGATTATAAGTGAATGAAGATCCAAACCAAACTGGCTTGAACAAAAATAAAATTTATTGCCTCAGCTAACCAACATGTTCAGGAATAAGTCTAGCTTTGGTCAAAGCTTAACCGTGGTAAATTATATCATCAGGACCTGCTTTTTCTCTGTAACTCTTGGCTCTGCCTTTTACTTGTTGTAGAGAAGTATTGGTCAAATCTCAGATGAAGTTGACTTTATGGTTATAAGTTGACTGCCAGTACTTTACACTTACAGGTGTGAATAATCCAGCTGAGATAAAAGACCCAGAATGCAGTCTCAGCAGCTCTGATAGGCTGAAATTGAAAAGGACACAAAAAAGTAAGGATATTCCATGAGCCTGAATTAGAAGAATTTAATATTATTAAAATGACAAAACTTCCCAAAGCACTTTACAGATTCAATTCAACCCCTATCAGAATACCAATGATATTATCTACAAAACAGAAAAAAAATTCTAAAATTTTATGGAACCACAAAAGACCTCAAACAAACAAACAACAACAACAAACAAATCCTGAGCAAAATGAACAAACCTAGAGGAATCACAATACCTGACTTTACGCTAGAAAATTTTAGTAACCAAATCAGCATGGCACTGGCATATAGACCAATGGAACAGGATAGAGAATCCAGATATAACTACACATATATTTACAGCCAACTCATTTCATACACTGGGGAAAGGATGGTTTATTCGATAAATGGTGCTGGGAAAACTGGATAACCATATGCAGAAGAATGAAACTAGACCCCTGCCTCTCACCATATACAAAAAATGAAATCAAAAATGGATTAAAGACTCACACTATGAAAATACTATGACCTCAAAGACCTCAAACTATGAAACTGCTATGAGAAAACTTGGAGAAATGCTTTAGGACATTGGTCTGAACAAATATGTTTGTAAGTCTTCAAAAGCACAGGCAACAAAAATAAAAATAGACGAACGGGATTACATAAGCTCGAAAGTTTGCACAGCAAAGAAAACAATCATAAAATGAAAAGACAACTCAGAGAATGGGACAAAATATTTGTAAACTATTCTGACAAGAGAGTGATACAAGAATGTAAAAGTAGCTCAAACAAATCAATAGCCAAAAAGGAGAAAAGAAAAGATGAAGAAAAGTAGACAAAACTGCTGAATAAACATTTCTCAAAAAAGAGAAATGGCCAACAGTTTTATGAAAAAAAGCTCAAAATCACTTATCAGAGAAATGTAAAATGAAAATTACAATGAGATTTCACCTCACTCCAATTAAAATGCCTTTATCAAAAAATAAGGAATGATAGATACTGGTGAGAATGTGGAGAACGGAGAACTTTCTCCAGTGTTGGTACACTGTTGGTGGGAATGTAAATTAGTACAGCTGTTATGGAAAACAGTAGGGAGGCTTCTTGAAAAACTAAAAATAGAACTGCCATGTGATACAGCAATCACATTACTGGGTGTTTATCCAAAGGAAAAGAAATTAGTATATCAAAGAAATACCTGCACTCAGATGTTTGTTGTAGCATTATTCACAATAGCAAACACATGGAATCAATATCAATGTCTATTAATGGATTAAAGGATAAAGCAAATGTGTTATTGATATACAATGGGATATTATTCAGGCATAAAAAGAATAAAAGTCTGTCATTTGAAGCAACATAAATGGAACCAGAGGTCAATACGTTAAGTGAAATAAGCTAAGCACAGAAAGACAAATATCACATGTTCTCATTCATATGTGAAAGATCAAAAGGAAAATAGAAAGTTGATGGTTGGTTCCTAGAAGAAGGAAGAGTATGGGGAAGGGAGGGATGAAAAGAGGTTGAGTAATGGGTATAAATAAACATTTAGAAGAATTAAGACCTGGTGTTCACTAGACCAGTAGGGTGACTATAGTTAACATTAATTGATTGTACATTTTGAAATAACCAGCAGAGAATAATTTGAATGTTCCTAGCTTAAAGAGAAGACAAATATTTAAGATGATGGATATTCCCATCACCCTGATTTGATTACATGATTGTATCAAGTCACACATAGTACAAAAATATGTACATCTAGTATGTAACAATAAAATTAAAAAAATACTTTTCATTTTGTTGTTTCTTTGTATTGTTATATAGTCTCCATTTCATTGATTTCTACTCTGATATTTATTTATTTTTCTAATTTTGGGTTTGGTGTGTTCTTGCTTTTTATTTTCCTGAGATGGATCATTAGGCTGTTTATTTGAAATCTTTCAGTTTTTTAGAAGTAGAAATCTATTGCTCTAAATTTCCCTCTTAGCACTATTTTTTCGGTATCCCGTAGGTTTTGGTATGTTGCGTTTCCATTTTCATTTGTTTCAAGGAATGTTTTGTTTTTCTTCTTTATTTATTGACATAATGGTCATTCAGGAGCAAGGCGTTTGATTTCATATATTTTTACAGTTTCCAAAGTTCCTCTTTTTATATTGATTTATGGTTTTACTTTCTTTTGGTCTGAGAAGATACTTAATACAAAATCAGTTTTTTAACATTTGTTGATACCGTTCTGTTGCCTAATCATATTCTATTCTGGAGACTGTTTTGTGTGTTAATGAGAAAAACGTATATTCTACAGCTGTTGGATGACATATTCTGTAAATATCTGCTAGGTCCATTTGGTCTATCAGGCAGATTAAGCCGATGCTTCTTTGTTGATTTTCTGCCAGAGTGACTTGTCTATAGCTGAAAGTGGGGTGTTGCTGTCCCCCACTATTATGGTATTCGGTCTATGTCTCTCTTTAGCTTTAATAATATTTGCTTTATATATCTGGGTGCCCTGGTATTGGGTACAATTTACAGTTGTTATATCCTTTATCTAGGTTAATTGCATGTCTTTGCGATTGTGAATAATGCTTCAGTGAGCATTCATGTGCATGTGTCTTTATAGTAGAATGATTTATTTTCCTCAGAGTATATACCCAGTAATGGGATTGCTGGTGTGAATGGTAGTTCCGTTTTTATATTCCTCCATGAAGGATAGCCATACTGCTTTCCACAATGGTTGAACTAATTTACATTCCCACCGACAGTTGTATAAGTGTTCTCTTCTCAATGCAACCTCGCCAGCATCTGTTATTTTTTGACTTCTAAATACGGCCATTCTAACTGGTGTGAGATGGTATCTAACTGTGGTTTTGATTTGCATTTCTCTAATGATCAGTGACATTGAGCTTTTTTTCATAGCCTTGTTGGCCACATGTATGTCTTCTTTTGAAAAGTATTTGTTCATGTCTTCTGTCCACTTTTTAATGGGTTTGTTTTTCTCTTGTAAATTTGTTTAAGTTCCTTATAAATGCTGGATGTTAGATTTCTGTCAGATTTCTGTATAGTTTGCAGAAAGTTTCTCCTTTTATGTAGGTTGTCTGTTTACTGTTTTGATAATTTTCTTTGCTGTGCAGAAGCCCTTAAGTTTAATTAGATTCCACCTGTCAATTTTTGCTTTCGTTGCAATTGCTTTTGATGTCTTTGTCATAAAATCTTTGCCCATTCCTATGTCCAGGATGGTATTGCCTGGGTTGTCTTCCAGGGTTTTTGTAGTTTTGGGTTTTACATTTAAGTCTTTAATCCATTTTGAGTTGATCTTTGTATATGGTGTAAGGAAGGGTTCCAGCTTCAATCTTCTGCATATTGCTAGCAATGTATCCTAGCACCATTTATTGAAAAAGGAGTTCTTCTCTCATTGCTTGTATTTGTCAGTTTTATAGAAGATCAGATGGTTGTAGGTGTGCAGCATTATTTCTGGGCTCTCTATTCTGTTCCATTGGTCTATGTGCCTGTTTTTGTACCGTACCAAGTTGTTTTGGTAACTGTAGCCTGTAATATAGTTTGAAGTTGGGCAACCTGATGCCTCCAAACTTTGTTCTTTGTGCTTAGGATTGTTTTGGCTCTTTGGGCTCATCTTTAGTTCCATATGAATTTTAAAATAGCTTTTTCTAGTTCTGTGAAGAATGTCATTGGTGGTTCCATAGAAATAGCATTGAATCTGTAGATTCAACGGGCAGTATGGCCATTTTAATGACACTGATTTTTCCCCTCCTTGAGCATGGGTTGTTTTTCCATTTGTTTGTGTCTTCTCTGATTTCTCTGAACTGTGTTTTGTAATTCTCATTGTAGACATCTTTCAACTTTCTTTTTTCTTTATTTTCTGCGTGGGTTATTTCAGAAGTCCTATTTTCAAGTTCAGACTTTTTTTTCTGAAAAATGATCTAGTCAATTGTTGAGGTTCTCAATTGTGTTTTTATTTTATTCATTGAATTATTTATTTCCAAGATTTCTATTTTTAATGATACCTACTTTTTGTTGAATTTCTCATTCAGATCATGAATTGTTTTTCTCATTTCTTTGTGTTGTTCATCTGTGTTCTCTTATATCTCACTAATTTTCTTTAATATTACTTTAAAAATTCTTTTCAGTCATTTTACAGATTTTCTTTCCTTTGGGATCTGTTACTGGAGAATTATGATGTCATGTTTTCTTGCTTTCTCATGTGTCTTGTTTCCTTATTTTAATATCTGCATAACTGGTGTAACAGTCACTGCTTCCCATATTATAGATTGGTTTTTGCAGGTAAAGATTTTTCCTATTGATTTATCTATAGTGTTTATTGGGTAGACTCCTTTGTCTTTAATTCTGGGTGAATGTAGTAGTATAATCTTCATATGATTTCTTTCTTGGCTGTAATCAGCATTAGTGGTATCTATGAGTTCCTCAGTGGTTTAGACTGCAGTTGTTAGTGAAGGTTGTGGTGAGGCTTTGGTAGGACAGGGTGGGCCAGACCTTGGATACCTGTGGTAGTGATGGCAGGCATAGTGTGCCTGGGGTTTTAACAGGTTTATAGTCCTTGGGGTTTTAACAGCATATGCTAGTGCTGGTGGTGGTGGGTTTGGGTGAGCCAGTCTTCAGGCCTATACGCAGCATGCTTAGGTGCCAACAGTGGCACCAGCAGACTGGGTGGGCAGATCCTTGGTTCTAAGTGATGTGTGAAGTTACCTGTGGTAGTAATGGCGGCTTGGGTTGGGTGGTCCCCAGGCCCCTGGGTGAAGTGTGTGGGTGAACACTGGCAGTGGCAGTGGTAGCAGGTTGGACAAAATGTTCCCTAAGTCCCTTAAAGGTGCATGCAGGCTCTCAGTAGGCCAGTGTTTATGATCCTGGATGGTGAACACATGCACCAATGGAGGTGGGCAGGGAAGAACTATCCATAGGCCCACAGACAGTATATGTGAGTCATGGTGGCAGGTGAGATGGGCCTGTCATCAGACCACAGTAGAACTCTGTGTGCACTGGCAGTGGCACCAGTGGGCAGGTCAGGCCTCTCCCCAGGACCTTGAATGACATGCACAGGTGCTGGTTGTGGCAATACAGACACAGTCAGGGTGGCTCAATCCGCAGTCCCCTGAACAGCTTTCTTGAGCACTGGAAGTGGTGGCAGTATGTAGAGTAGGCCTGTCCTCAGGTTCTTGAACTTCAGGCACTGGTGCTGGTGGTAGCAGAAACTTGGATGATGTGCACAGGTGCTGGTAGTGGTGATAATGTGTAGGGTAGGCCCATTCTCAGGCCACTGGATGGTACTCTTGGGCACCAGTGGTGGTGGGCATGTCAGGCTGATTTGCAGGTCCTCAGATGATATGCCTAGGTTCTGGCAGCAGCAGCAGGCAAGGCAGGGCTGTCCTTAGGCCTTGTTGGTGTGCATGAGTGCTGGCAGCAGCAACAGGCAGGGTAGACTGTTATGAAATCGCTTGATGAGATGTGGCAGGGGTTCTGGGCAGGCTGCTGTCAGGCTCTGGAGAGCGCATACTTCAGTTCCCTTTGTCTGGGGGCAGCCCCCTTGGTCCACTGTACTGCCTGTTCCATGGGGTACAGGAAACTGTGGGTTAGAATGCTAGGGATCAGGTCACACCAATGATCTAGCTAGCGTCATGACACTGCAGCCTCCTGAGTGGATGTGGGGGGATATCAACAGGGTTCCAGGGATATGAAGGTGCAAAGATGATTGGGTCCTAGGGTAAGATGTAGTTTGCTGGGGGCTCAGCTTTCAAAATAGCTCTACACTGAAGCTGTTTGGGTCACAGGTCGGGAGAGGGTACAGTGGGACCCAGTCCAAACTCCCTCCCTGAAACAATGGTATCATGAGGATGTCAGGCTCAGGGTTATATTAGTCTCAGGGCCTGCAAGGGCTGAAGGACTCTCCCATGGCTAGGATTGCAAGAGCCTGTTGTGGGAATATGAACTGAGGGGGATCTGTCACTTAACTTTCCCTGCAATATGGAGTTCCTCCTAGCTCTGAGCTGATCCTGGACCTGCCAGCTGCTTTGTTTCCCTCTTGTTCCATGCTTCAGAGTTTCCCGGTCACTTTCTTTCCAGTGTTCTCTCTTAGAAGCTCCAGTCAGTGTGCAGTTACCTACTCACTCTTCTGGTCTTTCTTTGCGAAGGAGGTGAGTGCAGGGTGCCTCTAGTTAGTCATCCTCACCCCTGGAGTCCTCACATTTGTATTTTTGTTATGTCATGTATACTAATCTGGTACTCAGGAAAGATTGTTCAAAAATATGAATAACTGTTCACCTTAGCATCTTTTGCTTTGTAGAAAAAAATTGTTGATTATAAAATCTGTCAAAATTGACTGAAACCTGCAGAAATACCATTTACTCTGTGGCACAGCTCTATTCCTAAGCCTGTAAGCAGTTAGGAATTCCTTTTATTCTATTTAACTTTGCATAATAAGTAACTTAAGTATCTGCTGGTAACCACTGATTACCACCCACCCCCTACCCCACCACACACACACAAATCTCTAAAGTCTAAGCTACTAAATCTGAACTTATACTGAACCAATATTTTGTGTACAAAGACTGTTCTTTGTTTGAATTGGGTCTTCATAAGTCAGTGAAAGATTACACAGTACCAAATCTATCATCATTTTTCCCTTGAATTACTAGGATTTCCACTTAAGGAAAATAGGACATATGCGTGAAATATATTTAAATGCAACTTCCACAGTGACATGAAGAAAAATAATTGGAAATAAAGTTATATTCATTTCGTTAGCGGTAGTTTGCTTCCTTGCTTATGAAGCATGTTATTTTAAGTAAAAACATCAAAAAATATGAAGGAATAATATTACTGAAGCCAAATATTACAGGATATATAAATACTTGAGTAAATCCTTATGAGAAGAAGAAATGTTTTCAAATCCTCAGCTTTTCAGAACAGAAACAGTGTTGATTCTGGCACTGAGTGTAAACCACCTACATATCACTTTTCATGAGCTTCCAAAAGATGAAGCCAAAGGACAAAAATCTATACTGAAATTCCCTGTTGAGAATATGGCAAAAAAAGAGAAGCCCAACAATAATGGAAACATTAAGTCTGCATATTTAATAATTCTGTACTATGCCAACCAAGGAGTGAGGATTATAAATACTCAGTCATATTTATTTCTTGTGTTTCATCTATTGCCTGTTTTTAAAAACAATAGGCAGCCTAGCCTAAATTTTATCTATATGATTGACTATGTGAATTTGCTTAAGACCAGCTCTGGGAAAAGAAATTCTTTTATCTGCAGACTTTGTTCCTCTGAACCATGTAACTGGAAAGAAGAGGAAAAAGATTGACACAAATCTCATTGTTTTCTTTCTTGGATATGTATCTTTTAACTCTAAGGTCATAGTCTAACCAGAACATAATGTTATTATAGCATCAATACAAATGGTAAACTTTGATATTTTGAATAAAGGAGACTTTTTATATTTTTTCTTAATATGTTGTACTTGATTGACCCCTGTGAACTACCTGCTGCTAAAAAATATTGATCTGATTTTTTTTTGGTAGAATACTTTATGAGCTACTTCAATCTAACCAAATATTTAGGTAGCATCCAATTCAGTTGTAATATATAGAGTTATAGCAGGCACATTTGCAAGGAGTTCTCATTCATTTCTTAAAAAATGTTTTATTGCCTAGGTGTAATATTTTAAGAAAATCATGGTAAATCCACCAACAGAAATATGCAGTCATTGAAAAGTATGTTTAAAAATATTTTTTTTTTTTTTTTTGAGATGGAGTCTCGCTCTGTCGCCCAGGCTGGAGTGCAGTGGCGCGATCTCGGCTCACTGCAAGCTCCGCCTCCCGGGTTCACGCCATTCTCCTGCCTCAGCCTCCCGAGTAGCTGGGACTACAGGCGCCCGCTACCACGCCCGGCTAATTTTTTGTATTTTTATTAGAGACGGGGTTTCACTGTGTTAGCCAGGATGGTCTCGATCTCCTGACCTCGTGATCCGCCCGCCTCGGCCTCCCAAAGTGCTGGGATTACAGGCGTGAGCCACCGCGCCCGGCCTAAAAATAATTTTTAATGTAAAATACATTTTTAAAAATAATGCTATCGTCAAATGAAAGGCAGAATATATCATTTTAAATGCAGCATCAGCTTAATTATGTACAAAATATATAAATAGTAAAGACAAGAAAAATTCAAAATATGAATATTGGTTGCAAGACACATGTGACTATGACAAACTTCTTTCATTATTTTATCCATGCATCCTTAAACCCCTCTTCTCTTCCTCTATTATTATTATTGTCTATGGCTCAACTATCCAATTTTGCCTCTGGTCAGAAGCATGCCATAGGCTTTCCTCTCTTTGAATAATGTCAAATCTAATCAATTGTTTTAACCTAGAAATTCTAATTTTCAAATATTTTCATATCCTGCTTTTTCCATTTCCTGTCCTGCTATTATTGTCCTGTATCAGGCTTGCGTCATCTCTTTCCTGGACTGTGCAACAGCCTCTTACCTGTTGTTCTACCTCTACTTTTGCCCCCTAGAGAACCATCCTCCATGATATACTCTAGGAAATTCATTTCAAGTGATGATATTACCATGTACTTGTCTTTAAATGATGTCCTTTTGCCTATAGAATCAAGTTCCTCAGCGTGACATAAAATAATCCCTCTATGACCTAGCCCTGATCTTTTCTTCAGTCTCATCTTGCCCTCCTCATATTTACTGCATATGCAGAATGTATACATTATGAAATTTTACACTGTATAGATTTGTTCAGACTATTTCTACTGCTCAATATCCCCTAAAGAAAGCTTATTCCTACTATAACTTACAACTAGGGTAGCTTCTCCTTCCTGGAACATTTCCTCTGTTAAGACTAAGTAGCCTGACTATCCCTGACATATCCCTATTGCTTTCCAGTTAGCCCACACTATATAATATTAAATTAACTTACTTAGCAATTTGTTTTTTTTTTTTTCACTATAGCAAAAACTTTTGGAGAGCAGAGGCTGCTAATAATTCACAATTCATTCATCCCAGTACTTAGCATGGGTCTGGAATACAGCAGACACTCAATAGAATGAAACTGAACTTACAGTTACATAAAATTAAATTTGGATTCAATGTCTTGCTCTAGGAAGTTAATGCTTAGCTATACTTAGAACCAGTTAAATAGATGTTGGATACTGGAATTGGGCAGTGTTGTTGCTACTTTGGTATAATACAAAAATCTAAAAAAAAAAACACACAAAAAAACTAGTTTATCTTGTGATGTTTCTGTCTCTTGTTACATCCTAAAGAAATTGTATATTGAAATTCCTTAGAGATATGAGGGCAAAGGAAGTGTGTTCTTCTTTAAAGCTTCAGAATAAAAAAGCAGACAAGTATAATATTTCATAAATTAAGTAGGCACAAGGTCAAACATTGTCTCAATTCTATGTAGTTTCTGTGGCTTGGAAGCTTCTTTTAAAGGCGTCGTATTTTTCCTGACACTTACCTAAGAAGACATACCTAAGGTTTGGAAATCAGTAGAGAACATCCATTTCTGAGAAATTTCCTGGGTTTTGTGGTTCTGGTCAAGATGGTCAAAAGCACTGTGCCATGTATCCTCTTGGTCTGGTCTCAGGCTTAGCATAAGAAGATCCTTGAGATTCAGGTTCAAATACTGATTAACCGCAGGCTCTGGGCAAAGCAAATAGATGCTTGGGTTTCAATTTCCTTCTCTGTTATACACCAGCATTAATACTGCTCAGGAAAATAGGTCAGCCATATCATCCAAGCATGGCCGGACAGTTGCTTTCACCACCCACTACAGTCTCAGAAACTACCTGGCAGAAGCACAGATTGCAGAGCCTTACCTTTTAGCATGTTGTTACTGGTTTTCTAAGATATTGTGAGAAATTAGATCTATTATTTCAAGTTTTGAAGCATGAATAATATTCACAACCCAAAACCATTCCCCACTGGTGCATTGATAGCCTGTGGTTCCCTGTCCTGTGTCCACCGTTTCCTTTGTCTTCTTCATCTTTAGTACAGTTGTGCAATCTATAATGTATATGCTTTATAATGCACTGCCCATTATTCTTTTGATCTGGCCGTTGTTTTAATAATGTCTTTTCCTGGGTTAGAATAAGTTCCCAGGTAAAATGTTTTGGGAAGCTGGTTATATGTTAAGCTTTCACTCCTTCAAATATTTAGGCAATTATTTTTACATACACACACTCTCATTCTAATCTAAGCCATAGAAAACCCTCTTTATTTATGCAGAAAAGCACACATTGCCCACCAGGAAGGGAATTCACTTCTGAAACCAGAACAAACTTTCGTTCTAGTGGTTTTGCTTTTCCTTCACCTTAAGGAAGAAAGCAACAAAATAATCACTTATAAAAGGGGATTAGAAATGGACTGAAACAGAAGTTTGGCATGTTTAGTTCTTCTATTCTAGTTTTATCCACTGATTTCTTCCAGTGATGTTAATAGTACCTAGTATAGGAACAATGGGCAAGGAAGAATGAAATACAAAAGAGAATAGTAATCTGTAATTAGAAGAAATAGAAGACAGAACAGGGAAAATAGAAAGAGACTGAGTAAAGAAAGCTGATTGCTTACTGTATGTCAGGCAAATAGTCCAGAGCTTTAAATTTTATGAACCATTGAATCTACATTTTACATATTCACTAAGCAAATAATCTTATTATTCCCAATTTACAATTAAAGACATGAGTCTTGCAAGATTAAGTAACTTGGCCAAGATTACACAGTTCAAAGCAGAGCTTCCACTTCAATTTCAACAAATATTTGCCCAGCCTTTGTTAAGCGTCTATGCTGTGAATAATAAAAGACCTGTGACTAACTGGGCGCGGTGGCTCACGCCTGTAATCCCAGCACTTTGGGAGGCCAAGGTGGGCAGATCACGAGGTCAGGAGATCGAGACCATCCTGGCTAACACGGTGAAACCCCGTCTCTACTAAGAATACAAAAAATTAGCCAGGCGTGGTGGCGAGCGTCTGTAGTCCCAGCTACTCGAGAGGCTGAGGCAGGAGAATGGCGGGAACCCAGGAGGCGAAGCTTGCAGTGAGCCGAGATCGTGCCATTACTCCAGCTGGGCAACAGAGCCAGACTCCGTCTCAAAAAAAAAAAAGACCTGTGACTCATCTTCTTTAATTTTCTGAGGAATAATTTTATAGATCATTTTTTTCTTTCTATATAAGCCAAATATTAGATGTTTGTTTCCCACACATATTTTTTAAATATATGATTTTATTCAATATTAACAATTGGAGAAGTGTCTTTGAAACATAATGAAAGCATTTGGATATTCTTCAAAGAATTAGGTAAAATATAATAATTTTATCTTGACACAAAAGTATATTACTTCATGATAAAACATTATTTTTCAAAATTAAGAATCTAATAAAAATGGTTTAATTGTATTTAGCTTGCTGTAATATTATTTTTGATTAAGAGAATCAAATGAGGTTACATTATATTTTAAAGTCAGCATTTTAATGGCATGTGAAATTATGCTATGATAGGTAAAATTGTTGCCAGTGGTTATTTGTGTACAGAAAACATTAAAATGGAAAATATTAGATAGTTATAATCAGTCATGCATATTGTATGCAGATAAATATGGAAGATGAAATGTATTTTAAACAATATAATTCACTCCTATAAATCAGTTATCACTGTTATATATTCGAGAGTTTCAATAAGTATGTAGTATAATTAAATATTTAAATAAGTGCTTACTAGAGCTAGCTATAGTAGTCAAATTTTGCCATTTTGCAAATCTATTAGCTATTTATGAATATTTATATTACAGAAATTCTTAGAAGTTTTAGGGGAGGAGAGATATTATAAATTAGGGCTAATAGTCAAATTCATTTAAAACTTATGTAACCTTACCCCTGATGATTTTAGGGAATTAAGAAGCCAAAATGTATTATATATCAAACTATGTTATAGAATTGTCCTATTCAAAATATGGCATCTAGTAGCTAATTGGAGGAAAGCGGTTTTTGTTCTTAGAATGGAAATACCCTAAACGTAGGCAAGTGAATTGTGTCACATTATGAGGCTGAAAAAAATCAGGTCAAATTCCCAGGGGTCATGTGCTTCTGGCTAGCTGTCATCTCCCCTCCCTATTTTGGGAATAATAAGCTGTGAGGTTTTGTAATGTGAGGTTGTCATGTGCTTGTGGAAGAAAAATTCAGGAACTAGAAGAAGAAATGAAGGAATAATATCTTAGGCAGTTTCCATTATACAGTGAATAGATTCATGAGAAAAATCAGAAAAGAGATAATATGGCACTTTACACCAGGGGTAGGCAAACTTCTATAGAGGGACAATTAGTAAATATTTTCAGTTTTGTAGGCCATACTGCCTCCATTATAACCACTCAATTTGTTATTGTACTGTGAAAGGAGACATAGACAATATGTAAATGAGTGAACATAGCTGTATTCTAATATAACTTTATTAACACTGAAATTTGATTTTTGTACAATTTTTATGTGTCACAAAATACTCTTCTTCTTTTGATTTGCTTTCAATCATTTACAAGTGTAATATCAATGATTCTTAGCTCCTAGACCATATAAAAACAGGCAGCAGGCCAGATTTGACCTGTCTTAGATGGATGGATGAATTTTTGTCCGGATGGAAAAACAAGGCTAGGAATCAGAGAATTTGCCTGAGCAGCATCCATATACCACATTGCTCTGCCTGTGGTGAATATGGCCAGAGCTGATCACACCCAGTTCTGCTTGGACTAGCACCCAAGGACACTGTGGGTACAGAATAGTAGTGAGGAGTAAACAAAGCATGTCCTTTGAACTGTTAAGACAGTTTTGGCTTTGGGGTCTTCATGGTTAATGTCTGTCTTCTCCAAAAGCCTGATAATTCAGGGAAGGTAAAGGCTGTGTACAATACCTGGCACATAATAGCAATCTTTACATATTAGATAAACTGAATAGGCCAGTGACTGTTAGACCCCTAGCAAACATATACCCAATCTGTTCAAAATGAATACATTCAATTGCTTTATGATAACAATTCTGAGGTGTGAAGACAAAATAAAATATTATAACGTAAGAGATAGAGCAGAAGCTTTTATTTGTTCAGCTAAAAAATCACATACAATTTTCAAATGAACTTGATAGTTAAATGACCAAAAAGGTGTTACTTAAATGCAACACTATGCATTATGAATAGAACTTCATAAAGTTGTTAAGTCTATATAAAGTTACTATAAACTTTAGCTGATATATAAAGAACAACACGAGAACCAGACCTAATGAAGTATGTCTGCTTCAGCTCAAGTACAGAAGCCCAGCTCATTCTCTGCCACTGAATCAAATTAGGAGCAGATGGTAATTTGGACCAGATGAAGTTTCAAAGGGCAGAGATGCAGGACATTCCAAAGCACACATTGAACTTTTTTCCACAAAGACTAATGTTCATTACTGTGACATTGTAGCCACTGAACTTATACATGGCAACTGAATTACCTTGACAGTAATGCAATTCATTTTTACAGGCTGACATCATTCAGTATTTTGGGAAAATTAATAGGAATCAGTGACTTTATTAGTTACTTTGTCATGGTTTTACATGCTCTGTTCTACAAGTACTGCTTCTTTACATAAAATAAAAGTCCTTTTATATTTTGCTTTTCTTTATTCATATTAAATCATTCAGTTTCAGCCAAAATTAATATTTTATTAAGCCAGCAAAATAAACTTTCTGTGAGTGTGTGCAGTGAAGTTCATTTATAGCTATTCTATTACATATTCCATTTTTCTGTCTGTATAATTCCAACATATTCTTTAAACAAAAAGCAAATATTTAAGTTAAAGTGTTTCTGACTTTAGTATAATGCAGAAGCACACTTTTTTCAATTTTAGAACACTGTTTGGCAACCACTTATCAGAAGGGTTTGTGGGAGGAGCCACATGAAAATGTATTATTATTTTATTTATCCCCAATAGGAGCCCATGAATATTACTCTAGTAGTGGCTCTGACCACGAGTCACCAACCATGACAGGGAGATCATGTCTACTGTGGATAGATCATGCTGTTTAACTTTAAAGGTTAAACAGATCAGCACAAAAAGCAAGTCCTGACTGGAAGTAGTCAGATTGTAATAAGTAGGGGACAGTTTGGAGTAGATAAGAGAATACCAATGTGATTACCCTTTTCAAGAAGCTTTCAGCGATACACTGAACACTGTGATCTAGCCCACTGGATTACCTATTTCTTGTTAAACCCACCTCTGCTTTATTTCTTTGTGCTTTTGTGGGAGCACAAAGCTATTTCCTTTCCCTTGAAACTCATATCATACGTCCCTATCTTCTTCAGGACCCTAGACCCCAAGCCTGTGGTATCTCACTCTTCCAAATGTCCATAGCAGTTATTAGTTTAACACAGAGGTTGCAAACTTAGCTGCATATGGAGGTCAGGATCTTAATGAATGAACTGGGCTGGCTGTAGCAAAATAGTTCCTTACAGAGCCTCAATATTGGATGCAACTTACCTCTTTTGGATAAAGCTGCCTTCCTTCCAAGCCATGCACGTGAAGTACATGGGAATATGGGCCTGATGTTGCCATGAGTGATAAGTTTAAAAGAAAAAAGTGCAATCTTAATGTGAAAATTTAAAGTGTTGGCAACACTAAATTCTCACATATCTGCATTCTATATTTTTGCTTGAAAGGAATCAGACCGGTACCCGTTCTTTAACTACTTATTTGGAATCAATTTATATATGATGCTTTGAGTGTTTGACATTCACCATATGAGCATCATAAACATTTATTTAAATAGGTTGTAGTTTTAGAATACATATTAGGGATTTTTTTTCTCTACCCAAATAAAATACAGACTCCATTAGGGGAGATTATATCTTATACAGTTTTATTTCAGAACTACAGGGTGACATATGCATAAAAGTGTTGAATAAATAACAATTTGGTTGATAAACTAATTTTTTAAAATAATGTAAAAATTATGACAAGGAGGTATAAAAAGTAAAATGGGAAAGAATAATGAAAAATTTTTAATAAAATTTGTATTAAAAGTGATACCTACTTTTGACCCCAAAGAAGCCTTTGTTACAAGGCTCAAATGAGATATAGGATGAGAAAAAATCCCTTTGTAAATTGAAAAGGACTATAGATATGTTCAGGGTGTTATTTTAGAAAAAATCAGGGCAGCTTTTGAACTTCTGTAACAAAATAAACAGTGTCCTGCAACTTTATTGGCTCATTCATTGATGGTTAATTATTGTATCTATTTGGGGTCTATAGTTGGTAGTTTAATATAAAAAACATCTCTGGGTAAAATTTTCATTCCTTTAGGTTTTCTTCACCATGTATTAATTTCCTTTAAAAATAATCCTGTTTTTTAGATTTGAGAAAGTCCATGCATGGGAGCAGGACAAAGAGAAATAATCTGATCATCCCTAAGAGGTTTCAAGGTAGAGTATATGCACTGTTATTTTACTTTTCTTTGCTTACTCTAGTACAATATCTCTCTCAAGACAAACATTTTTAACAGAAAGTTGTTGTGAATGAATAACCTCTTTAAGGGAAAGAAGTAAGGTAATTTGGATGAAAATTTAAGTTTTATACTATACTGACGATGGAAATTATGAAAAAAACTATACCTTCTCTTTGTGTCCTTATTGAAAAGTTTTGTATGCACACATTTGAAAAATAGAAAAATGAAATAAAATGTTATTATTTTTATCTCAAGAAACAAGTTTTCTGACCTACTTGAGATATTAAGGAGGGAAGTCTGTTTGCAGTTAAAAGAGAGAGACCATTTATCAGGTCAACTTCCAGTACACGTTAAGTTTTTAAAGGACATCATTGTGCTCTAATTTTTTTCCCCATTCTCCTGAACTGGGGACCTTCTAATGTTTGAAAGGACTGCCCTTCAAGTGGCCAGAGGTTAACCCAAACCTCCCTTTTCACATTTCTATTCGGGTTCTAAATTTCGGATGCCCTTGGAATCCAGACAAGCCATATTCTGACTGCCAAATCTTAGGGAGAAATGGCAAGCAGATAAAAAGGAAAGTGGCATGAAACCTTCCCATGGGTAACCAGGAGGAGAGTCAACAGTGAAAGTGTGGCTGGGAGCAGGCCTGGTTGGTCAAGAAGGTACTGAGAGACTCAGGGCCTCTTTGATATGTGGTCAGTCATAAGGCTTCATCTGTAAGTCTCACTGTTTTTTTTGGTGGGGGGGCATTTTTCAGTGGATTTAAGACCTGAGAAAATATTTATGAAATGCAAAATGACATTTTGTGTTGTATTTTGTTTTTGATGAACAAGCTTGTTTAATCAGTCTGGATTACTTGCATTTTATGTGTGAAACAGATTAAGAAAAGAAAAATGTTCATCCAAAGATCAATGTAGAAGGGAAGTGATCTTTCTGTTTAAGATTCTTCCAATGAAGACTAGCATGCTTAAGAAAACATTTTTGTTGTTTATTTGCTGATGACATTGAGAACTGCCAATATCTGAGGAATAAGTTTGTCATAACTTTCAGGATGTGAAGAATTTGGGTCCCCTATGTTTTCTGTAACTAATCATGTTACTCTCAAGTTTCCATTCTGGCCCTCTGGCTCACATGATAACTAACTTTTAAGTGCCCCACTGGAATTTTTGAAAGGTGAGAAAGAGTGAGGAAGGGAAAGGGGCATATGGAATGTTCTAGGCAGAGGCAGACAGGAGAAAATAGTAGGTACAAAGGTCTGCAAGAAGCTGCTTGTACCTAGAGCCTAGAAATAAGGAGGGCCAAGTGAAGAAGGACTTTCTAACCTTATTTTAAAGTGTTTGAACTTTATCTCCAGGGCCATCGAAGGGTTCAGTTCAGAGAAGTACATAATTTTATTTTCATATGCCAGATATTTGATCATCTAGAAAGGCAATTAATATCAAATAGAATACATGACCGTAGCAGAAGGGGGGCCATTCTTTTCCTTTGACTTGACCTCACTCCTATACATACACCTCATATGTCCCTGTGTGATGATCTACTTCAGATGCAGTAAATACAAATTCCAATCTCCCCTCCCCAAATCATCCCCTAAAAACCCCCAGGGCTCAGGAGGCAAAACTAAATAATAGGAGGTGAAAGTCCTCCTTATGATAGAGACAACAGAGTGATGACACAAAAGCACAAGCAACACATTTAATTTAATCCAATGTGACAAAAATTTATTGAGCACCTATTTTGTCTCTGACACAGTGAAGGTACTGAGATTAACACAAAATAAAATAGCTAATCTCATTCTGATATGAATATGTTGTTACACAATTACTATTCAATATGATGAGTCAATATCATGCCAAAGGAAGTTATGAAGTCAAAAACTATGTCTAAAGTTATTTTCCAAATACTATGGAAATACAGATGAATGTACTGTTAATTGTTCAGACAAAGTAAAACCACAGCACTTTGGGAGGCTGAGGCGGGCAGATCATGAGGTTAGGAGATCGAGACCATCCTGGCTAACACGGTGAAACCCCGCCTCTACTAAAAATACGAAAAAAAAAAAAAAAAACATTAGCCGGGCGTGGTGGCGGGCGCCTGTGGTCCCAGCTACTCGGGAAGCTAAGGCAAGAGAATGGCGTGAACCCAGGAGGTGGAGCTCGCAGTGAGCCGAGATTGCGCCACTGCACTCCAGCCTGGGCGACAGAGCGAGACTGTGTCTCAAAAAAAAAAAATAAAAAGAAAAAAACGACATTTATAAAAATGGACAAGAATGGAGGAGAGAAAAGAACATACTTTTCTGTATTTATTAAATACCTTTTCATTTCTTAATTCAATCATTTACTCATTTATCAATCAACTCATCAATCAGTTAGGTAGTAAAGACTTACTGAATACCAAACATGCCAGGCATTGCGTTTGGTGCTAACTATACCAGGAAAAATATAACAAGTTCCTAGCCCTCATGGATGCACAGATAAATAAGACCATGCTTGCACTTATGAGGATTAAAATATATACATGACTACAGCAACTTATATGTGTAGAACTTCTCAAAGACAAATTGTTTTAATACACATCACCCAATTCAGTTTTTGTAACAATATTTTTATGAAACTTACCACAGTCTTTTGAATTAACAAAAGTTATATTCAGAATTGTGTCTTAAATCTTGATCATCATCCCAAGGCCCAAGTTCTGCACACCAAACAAGGTTGAATGGACTCAACCTTGACTCAACTCCTCAGAAAGAAGAGAGAGAAAGAGAGAGAGAGAGACTCAGGGATGTGCCACATTCCAGGCAAAAGAAGCTAGCTATAAATTTGTGAAGATAAAAGATGGTAGGACTTAAATGACTATAGATCCTGAAATAGGACACTCCAGGATGAAAGTAAGCAAGAGGTGGAATGTTAGAAACCATATCTGGGTACGTCTTCCATTTGGTAGGAGTATAGGGTTTTTATAGGGTATGGGAAATATGGGAGGAAAGATAGGTAAGGATCAAATTCTCCAGTGTCATAGAAATTATAATCTGTATGGAGCAGGGAACAACTCTCCTCAAATAGCTTAAATAAAAAGAAGGAACATGGACTAGAAAAATTATTAAAGTTCTTTCAGTTCTAACGTTTCATCACTTTTCCATACTATGTCTTCTAAATAGAAAATCTTATCAATAAATAATCCTGGAAATTTTAATAATCTAAGTAAATCTTGTTTTCAAATAGTCTGAAATGCCAATTAATTTTCCTATAAAATAGCTTTGGTCATTTTCTCCTAATAGAATATTATTAATTGACCACAGATCAAAATCTGGGACTGCTAGAGCTTTAGTACATTGTTTAATGTTCAATAGATAGTTATTGTATTGATCAACTATTTACGAATTATATAAGCTTTTTGGAGCCTAGATATACTCATTACTAAAAATAATAAGAAGAGCATATTTGCTGTCTATGGTGCCTTCTGAGTTCTTTGAGTCAAAACATCTCAGATGAGTAGTGCACAATATAAGTAATCCACATCTAATGTTATTCAAACAGAGTGTTATGTTCTGAGACCAAAAATCACATTATTACAATGGAAAAAGAAAGCTCAAACAGAATATTTCATGTATATTCCTTTGAGGAAGTATTAAACACACAAGGCCATCAGTTGATACTTCTTTTATTTAAATAAACTTAATAGAGTATTTATTGGGACAGACAGATCTCTCAGCCCTTCCATATTTTCAAAGGCATATATGATAATTTTAACCTCGTGAGCTACAAGTTTGCATAGCCATGCAAGAGATAAAGCAAAGCTTAGCCATAAAAGGTCACAGACTGCCTCAGAGTATTGGAGACTTGCAGAGCTAAAACTGGATGGTCTTTCCTGAAGGTTCAGCCTCTAGAGAGGAGCAGAGCGTAATTTAATCCTGAAATTATGGGTCTGAGCAAAGGACTAAAGATCCAAAGTTTTGCTTTATAAATATAGACTGAAATGTGAATCAGTGAATGAATCTTTGCTAAAATACAGCCCCAACCAGAAGATTATGGATTGCATCTGGGACATTCTGTTTTTAGGCAGCAACAAAGACCACCTTTCACCACAAATATGCACTCTAGATTAACAGTACTTTTCTACTAAGGAAAAAAATGGAAATCATTTTCAAAATTTCAAAATTTATCCTCAGTACTGGTAAAAGTATTATTGGGATGAATAAGTTAAAGTTTGCTTAAAAGGACAGAAATGAGATTGGTCAACTTTTTTTATAAAGTGTCAGATAGTAAACATTTTAGGCTTTGCAAGCCACATAGTCTGTGACCCAACCATTCAACTCTGTCCTTGGGTGTGAAATAAATCATAGACTATGGGTAAATGAATGGGAATGGCTGTGTTACAAAATAATTTTATTTACAAAAACAGGTGTTGGATCAGATTTGGCTTCTAGGCCTTAGTTTTCCATATCTCATGATACAAAAATTTTCCAAAACTAGATGATGCTCAAGAACCATCTAGGAAGCTTTTTCAAAAACACAGCTTTCTGGGCTGTCCCTCAAGGGATTCTGATACAGTGGAGGTAGATGGTAGGGAACTAATCTTTGAGAAACCCCATGATGAACTGTTTTCAAATGCTCATGATGTAAAACAACACTATAATGAAATTAATTTGCACAGACTGTAGTGTAGCCTTGGAGACCAGAATGTAGCAACTGTTTATGTATAACCCCAGACACCCAGGACCTGTGATGTAATATATTCCAGAGACATCTGATCAGCCATCGGCTTGCAGAGAGGTGTCCTATTAACATTTAAGAGCCATCCAACCCTCTCTTAACAAACCTGAGTCATTGTCACAGTGACTATGCAGTTTAATTCCTTGATCTCTGTCCCAGTTAACTCTACTTTGTTGTTATTTCCCCTTTTGAATAATTTCAAACACACAGAATTCCTTATAAATCCATTTTTAATGCTGGAAGTTTTTAATAATGGTCATAAATTTAAAGGTCTTAATCACATATGTAGCATTTTTATAGGATTTATTGAGGTCTATTACTTTCTATTTTCTTTGGTATCTGGTAAGATTTAGTTGGCCTTCCTATCTTGTGGATTTCATAGATATAAAATAAGGAATGTGTGCTGTGTTGCCCAGAGCTATAACTTTTTCATGCAGTCAACAGGAGTAACTCAAAAGAAAAGCTAAAAAATCATTTTTGAATTTTCTGATGTCAGAAAATAATTGTGACATAAACCCTCTCGATGTGTAATTCAATCTTGAACTTACTTGAGGATGTAATTAGTGGAAAACCCCAGATAAGCTGGAGTTCACATATCTCTGGTGGTACACAGACTTTCTAAGAGACAAGTGGAAATGGGGAGTCATAAGGGAATCTATTTCTAAGTTCTCACCTTCTTTAGGTACTCTTTCCTAAAACTGACTTGCCCCTGGAATGTGTATGTTGAAGTCATTCAGGCAGGGCCAGCTTCATAGGCATGTGATCTGTGCTGCAGCACAGGGTCACACCCTGGTTTAATGCTCTCTGTCACCATCTGAAAATTCTTAATAATTTTTTTAATAAAAAGGGCTCTACATTTCCGGTTCACAAATTAAGTAGCTGGTCCTGGATTTAAGTCTCCCTCTGGTTCTGCTTTATGACACCTCCTTTTCCCATTTTAGAAAAGAGAGTTATAACTCTCATTTATCAATCTTACTAAAATACATTCCCCTGGAAGAAGGGGCAGGCGGGGTGGGGGAGTGGATGATGTAAAAGAGCCTTCTGGATGCAAATAAAAGGACAATTCAAAATATTGATTAAGGCCTGGGCCGGCTATTTTGTCTGTCTCTGTTATATACATATGTCCTTAACGTTAAACTTGATTTTAGAACTTTGAGATTGTGTCATGTGTGTAACAGTTCTGAATTCCCAGAGTAATGAGAATTTTTATTCTTGTCCTCATTGATTTCATCCTTGGGCTGCCTTCGAAGAATATAGTGCTCTGGGGGGAGGTTCCCCTGTGGGCAAAGTAAAGGAAATAGTACTGAAGGTAGCAGCACCTCAATCCATCCAGGTCCCCAGTTCTGGGCAAGGTCCTGAGGACATATTGAGCTCCTGAGGATTTATTCATCCTTCTGCTCCATCTCCCTGCCAACCTTACTTAGCTCTTTTAGAATTCCAATTCAAAATTATGATGCTTGCCTTGAGGTTGAGTACTAACCCAGTTATTTAAAAAGGAAAGATGAAATCAGACACTTTTGGAAAGAACCTATGTCAGATAGGTTGATAATTGAGGACTGGCCTGGTAATTGTATTTTTATGGGGCTATTTTCCATACATTAAATTAAGTATATGTGAAGTTTCAATGCTTTTTATTTATAAAACCATTTCTGGACACATATTATTTGCCAGCCATTATTCTAGGTGTTTGGGGAGGGAGGGAGGGAGGGAGAGAGAGAGAGACAGTGGGGAGAGGCAGAGTGGGGGGATGGAGAGAGAGAGAGGAAGGAAGGAAGGAAGGAAAAAGAAAGGAAAGAAAAAGAAAGAAAAGAGAAAGAAAGAAGAGGAAGAAGAAGAAGAGAAGGAAGGAAGAAGAGAAGGAAGGAAGGGAGGAAGGAAGGAAAGGAAGGAAGGAAGGAAAAAGCAAGCAAGCTTACTGACTTCCACATGGAGCTTACATGCTAGTAAGTGAAAACAGACAAGGAAACATAAATACACAAGATAAGTAAATTATGTATGTGTATGTCCTGGGCTTTTTTTTTTTTGGTTGGTAAGCTATTAATTATTGCCTCAATTTCAGAGCTTGTTATTGGTCTATTCAGGGATTCAGCTTCTTCCTGGTTTAGTCTTGGTAGGGTGTATGCGTCCAGGAATTTATCCATTTCTTCTAGATTTTCTAGTTTATTTGCATAGAGGTGTTTATAGTATTCTCTGATGGTAGCTTGTATTTCTGTGGGGTCAGTGGTGATATCCCCTTTATTATTTTTTATTGTGCCTATTTGATTCTTCTCTCTTTTCTTCTTTATTAGTCTGGCTGGTGGCCTATCTATTTTGTTAATTTTTTCAAAAAACAATCTCCTGGATTCACTGATTATTTTGGAGGGTTTTTCTTATCTCTATCTCCTTCAATTCTTCTCTGATCTTAGTTATTTCTTATCTTCTGCTAGTTTTGGATTAGTTTGCTCTTGCCTCTCTAGCTCTTTTAATTGTGATGTTAGATCTTTTTAGCTTTCTGACGTGGGCATTTAGTGCTATAAATTTCCCTCTTAACACTGCTTTAGCTGTGTCCCAGAGATTCTGGTATGCTGCCTCTTTGTTCTCATTGGTTTCAAATAACTTCTTGATTTCTGCCTAAATTTCATTATTTATCCAGAAGTCATTCAGGAGCAGGTTATTCAATTTCTATGTAATTGTGTGGTTTTGAGTGAGCTTCTTAATCCTGGGTTCTAATTTGATTGCATGGTGGTCTGAGAGACTGTTTGTTATGATTTCAGTTCTTTTACATTTGCTGAGGAGTGTTTTACTTCCAATTGTGTGGTCAATTTTAGAATAAGTACCATGTGGCACTGAGAAGATTGTATACTCTACTGATTTGGGGTAGAGGCTCTGTAGACATCTACCAGGTCCACTTGATCCAGAACTGAGTTCAAGTCCTGAATATCCTTGTTAATTTTATGTCTCATTGATCTGTCTAATACTGACAGTGGGGTGTTAAAGTATCCCACTATTATTGTGTGGGAGTGTCTCTTTGTAGGTCTCTAAGAACTTGCTTTATGAATCTGGGTGCCCAGGTATTGGGTGCATATATATTTAGGATAGTTAGGTCTTCTTGTTGCATTGATCCCTTTACCATTATGTAATGCCCTTCTTTGTCTTTTTTGATCTTTATTGATTTAAAGTCTATTTTGTCAGAACTAGTATTGCAACCCCTGCTTTTTTGTGCTTTCCATTTGCTTGGTAAATTTTCCTCCATCTCTTTTTTTTGAGCCTATGCGTGTCTTTGCACATGAGATGGGTCTCCTGAATACAACACACTGATGGGTGTTGACTCTTTATCCAATTTGCCAGTCTGTGTCTTTTAATTGTGGGCACTTAGCCCATTTACATTTAAGGTTAGTATTGCTATGTGTGAATTTGATCCTGTCGTCATGATGCTAGCTGGTTATTTTGCACATTATTGGATGCAGTTTCTTCATAGTGTTATCTGTCTTTATATTTTGGTGTGTTTTTGCAGTAGCTGGTACCAGTTTTTCCTTTCCATATTTAGTGCTTCTTTCAGGACCTCTTGCAGGGCAGGCCTGGTGGTAACGAAATCACTCAGAATTTGCTTGTCTGAAAAGGATTTTATTGATCCTCTGCTTATGAAGCTTAGTTTGGCTGTATATGAAATTATGGGTTGAAAATTCTTTAAGAATGTTGAATATTGGCCCTCAATCTCTTCTGGATAGTAGAGTTTCTGCTGAGAGGTTCGCGTCAGTCTGATGGGCTTCGCTTTGTAGGTGACCTGGCTGTTCTCTCTGGCTGCCTTAATAGTTTTTCCTTCATTTCAACATTGGAGAATCTGATGATTATGTCTTGGGGTTGATCTTCTCATGGAGTATCTTAATGGTGTTGTCTGAATTTCCTGAATTTGCATGTTGGGCTGTCTTGCTAGGTTGGGGAAGTTCTCCTGGATAATATCCTGAAGTGTGTTTTCCAGCTTGTTTCCATTCTCTCCGTCTCCTTCTGGTACCCCAGTCAGTTGTAGGTTCAGTCTTTTTATGAAGTCCCACATTTCCTGGAGGTTTTGTTCATTCCTTTTCATTCTTTTTTCTCTAGTCTTGTCTGCATGCCTTATGCCAGAAAAGTGGTCTTCAAACTCTGATATCCTTTCTTCTGCTTTGTCAGTTCAGCTATTGATACTTGTGTATGCTTCACGAAGTTCTCAAGCTGTGTTTTTCAGCTCCATCAGGTAGTTTATGTTCCTCTCTAAACTGGTTATTCTAGTTAGCAATTCCTTTAACCTTTTATAAAAGTTCTTAGCTTGTTTGTATTGGGTTAGAACATGCTCCTTTAGCTCAGCATAGTTTTTTATTACCCATCTTCTAAAGCCTACTTCTGTCAATTTGTCCATCTGATCCTCCATCCAGTTCTGTGTCCTTGATGGAGAGACATTGTGATCATTTGGAGGAGAAGAGGCACTCTGGCCTTTTGGGTTTTCAGCATTTTTTTCCGATTCTTTCTCATCTTCATGAGTTTGTCTAGTTTTGGTCTTCAAGGCTGTTGACCCTTAGATGGGGTTTTTTGGGGGCTTTTTTTTGTTGTTGTTATTGTTGATGCTGTAGTTGTTGCTTTCTGCTTGTTTTTCTTTCAATGGTTAGGTTCCTCTTCTGTAGGGCTGCTGTGGTTTGCTGGGGGTTCACTTCAGGCCCTATTCATCTGATTTGCTCCTGCACCTGGAGATGTCACTCAGAGAGGATGGAGAACAGCAAAAATGGGTGTCTGCCCCTTCTTCTGGGACCGCTGACCTCAAGGGGCACCAACCTGATGCCAGGAGGATCACTCCTGTATAAGGTGTCTGACAACCCCTGTTGGAGGGTCTCACCCAGTTGGTGGCATGGGGAATAGGACCCATTTAATGAAGCACTTTGTCCCTTGGTGGAGGGGGTGTGCCTTGCTGTGGGGAAACCCACTTTTCTGGGCTGCCTGGATTCCTCAGAACTACCAGGAGGAAAGGCTAGGTCTGCTGGTTTGCAGAGACTACAGCCACCCCTCCTTCTAGGGGCTCAGGCCCAGGGAGATCCGGGTTCTGTCCCTGAGCCTCTGGCTGGAGTTATTGGAGTTCCTCCTGCAGGAAAGCCCTGCCCAATGATGATGCACGGGTCAGGGTCAGGCCTGAAGGGGCACTCTGGCCACAGACTGCTACGGCCAGTGTATTAGGCTGTGGGGGACAAGTCTTAGGACCAAGCCATCCAGCCTCCCTGGCTCTAGCAGGGGAAAAGTGCAGCCTGTAGCTACAGAGCTGGATGCCACCCTTCCCCTATCCAGGGAGCTTACTGTGTTAGGCAGTTGCCAGTCCCAGTGCTGGCTGCCGCCCCTCCCCCAAGGAGCTCAAACAGCTTAGAAAGCAGGCAGCCACAGCTGCAGATATGGGTCACCCCTTCCCGCAGGGGTTTGGTAGGCTTAAGCAGATTCCAGCTGAGAGGCTTTTGAGAATCTGCACATTCCAGGGTTGGGACAGTTAGGCCTCAGTGACATGGGTTCAAGAGTGGGATTTTCCAATCTGTGGGTTGCACTCTTCCGTGGAAAAAGCATGGTTTCCCAGGCCAGGTAGCATGCTCACTCATTGCCTCCCTTGGCTGGGAGGAGGGGGCTCCCCTGTGCTGTATGGCTCTCAGGTAGGCCACCACATCACACTCTTCTTCCTTCTTTCTGTGGTCATGCCAGCCTCCTAGTCAGTTCTGATGAGAGAACCTGGATATCTTGGTTGCTGGTGAAGGATTCACATGCTTATTCTGTTTTGTTTTGTTTTTCTAATGAGAGGCTCTGAACGCCACTGTTTCTGGTTGGCCATCTTGACCCTGCCTCTTCTAATCTGTTTTTATAGTAGATGATGGTGGGTATCAAGTTGCTGTTTTTTATATTCCATTGAGTACATTGAGAAGAGTCATATAACACTATATCAACATCTATAGTATGTTGTAAATTACATTCTCTAAAATTATTTATACCTGTGTTGAATATTTTTAGATGTTAAACATGTGTGAGGGGCCAGAGTTTTTCAAAATTATTTTAGGAGGAATGTCAGTACAAATTTTGTAGACCACCAAACCACTGGTTTGGGCTTTATCTCTGTTCTAAAAATCCTATCCTTCCTTGGGTTCCTTACCATTCCATCATCTGTTTATCTTCCAATATCTCTGACCTTTTCCCTACCTATTTGCTTGCTTCTCTTTCCCATATAATCTTCAAACTATAGATAATAGTGTTTTTCCATAGTTTTCTCACTTCTGTGTCACACATTCAGTCTCAAAGTTATCTCATTCACTTTACTATTCAGTTCTGACCTCCTCGCAGAGGATTCTAAACATAATTTGTGGCTGTGTTAACATGGTTGTAAACTGTAATGCCTCATTGCCAACAGTAGGCTGGTAGTGGTATCTCAAACTCAAAGAGTTCCAACTCCCCCCAAATAAAATAATTTTTTTCTTCTGCATTTACTGCAATTGTTTTATCATTTAATCAGTAACACTAGCTTGAAACTTTAATTTCCTTTCTCTCCTATACTGCATCATTAACTTTTTTATCTTCAAAAATTTCTGAGTATTTATGGTTTAGTGAAAATATACACAGAACAGTGAGAGAATTGACTCAGTAACTGAATATTCCTTCTCTCTTTGATGCCAAAATAATTAATAAGAAACCTCATAACCAGTGAGTGGTTGATACTTTCAGTAATGATTTGTAATGTGGATTTGTTCATTTATTAAAATGGAATTCCTTCTAATTATTGATTCTAAAGTAATACTGATGAATTGGAATTCATATTTTATATCTCTTAATGTAATTATTTGTTTAAGTTCAAATTTAGGAGATAGTGACAAATAAGAGAGAAAAGACTTATTTAGCAAACAACAAAGTTTTCTTTTAATCCAATCTTTTATACAACCTTCACTATGAAGATGCACAATGTGTTTATAAAACTACTGTAGAAAATTTCTAATCATCAATGCATACATTTTCATAAAATATTAATAAAACAGCAAATTGTGCTGTTTAAGTGACTCCATTTTAAATTAAAAGGTTTACTTTATTAATCATGTATTTACTAGAAAATGAAATTACTTACAACATATCAAATCTTTAGTATAATGAACAAGACTTTGTTGGTTTGTTTTCAAATGTAGAGAGAATGATCTGTTTCATAACAAAATTGGTGGCACTTACAACTACTCATAGAAATTATTTTTCCCAAAAATTACATATTTTAAAATTAAGAAGAGTAAATTGTGAGTCAAGGAAAAATACTAAGAATAATAAAATGTTCCTCTAAATTAAAACAGAAGGGATATTGTATTAGTCTGTTCTTACGCTGCTGTAAAGAAATACCTGAGACTGGGTAATTTATAAAGGAAAGAGGTTTAATTGACTCACAGTTCAGCATGGCTGGGGAGGCCTCAAGAAACTTACAATCATGGTGGAAGGTGAAGGGGAAGCAAGGCACCTTCTTCACAAGGCTGCAGGAAAGAGAAGGGCTGAGTGAAAAGGGAAGAGCCCCTTATAAAACCATCACATCTCATGAAAACTCACTATCACAAGAGCAGCATGGGGGAATCCACCCCCATGATTCAATTACCTCCACCTGGTCTCTCCCTTGACATGTGGGGATTATGGGGATTACAATTCAAGATGAGATTTGGGTGGGGACACTAAGCCTAACCATATCATTCTTCCCCTGGCACCTCTGAAATCTCATGTCCCCCTCACATTTCAAAACTAGTCATGCCTTTCCAATAGTCCCCCAAAGTCTTAATTCATTCTGTCATTAACCTAAAAGTCTAAGTTCAAAGTCTCATCTGAGACAAGGCAAGTTCCTTTCACCTATGAGCTTTTATAATCAAAAGCAAGTTAGTTACTTCCTAGATACAATGGGGGTACAGGCATTTGATAAACATACCCATTACAAATGAGAAAAATTGGCCAAAACGAAGGGTGTACAGGCCCCATGCAAGTCTGAAACCCATCAGGGCAGTTAAATTGTAAAGCTCCAAAATGATCTCCTTTGACTCCATGTCTCACATCCAGGTCACACTGATGCAAGAGGTGGGCTCCCACAGCCTTGGGCAGCTCCACCCCTGTGGATTTACAAGGTAGAGGCTCCCTCTCAGTTGCTTTTGTGGGTTGACATTTAGTGTCTGTGGCTTTTCCAAACTTATGGTGATGGTGCAAGCTGTCGGTGGATCTACTATTTGGGGTCTGAAGGATGGTGGCCCTCTTCTCACAGCTGCAATAGGCAGTGCCACAATGGGGACTCTGTGTGTGGCTCCAACCCCACATTTCCCTTCCACACTGCCCTAGCAGAAGTTATCCATGAGGGCTTCACCCCTGTAGCAAACTTCTGACTGGACATCCAGGCATTTCCTTAGGTCCTCTGAAATTTAGGTGGAGGTTCCCAAACCTCAATTCTTGACTTCTGTGCAACTGCAAGCCCAATACAATGTGGAAGCCACCAAGGCTTGGGGCTTGCACCCTCTGAAGCAACAGCCTGAGCTCTGTGTTGACCCCTTTTAGCCATGGCTGGGATGCAGGGCATCAAGTCCTCAGACTGCACAAAGCAGCAAGGCCCTGGGCCTGACCCATGAAACCATTTCATCCTCCTAGGCCTCTGGGCCTGTGATGGGAGGGGCCGCCATAAAGACCTCTGACATGTCCCGAAGAACTTTTTCCCATTGTCTTGGCAATTAACATTTGGCTCCTCATTACTTACGCAAATTTCTACAGATAGCTAAAATTTTTCCCCAGATAATGGGTTTTTCTTTTCTATCGCATCATCAGGCTGCAAATTTTCTAAACTTTTATGCTCCGCTTCCCTTTTAAACATAAGTTCCAATTTCAGATCGTCTCTCTCAAGTTCAAAGTTCCACAAATCTCTAGAGCAGGGGCAAAATCCTGCCAGCCTCTTTGCTAAAGCATAGCAAGAGTGACCTTTACTCCAGTTCTCAGTAAGTTCCCTATATCTATCTGAGATCACCTCAGCCTGGACTTCATTGTCCATATCACTATCAGCATTTTGGTCAAAATCATTCAACAAGTCTCTAGGAAGTTCCAAACTTTCCCACATCTTCCTGCCTTCTCTGAGCTCTCCAAACTGTTCCACCCTCTGTCCATTACCCAGTTCCAAAATTGCTTTCACATTTTTGGGTATCTTTAGAGCAGCACCTTAGTATATCGATACCAAGTTACTGTATTAGTCCATTCTCATGCTGCTATAAAGAAGTAATTGAGACTGGTTAATTTATAAAGGAAAGAGGTTTATTTGAGTCACAGTTCAGCATGGCTGGGAAGGCCTCAAGAAACTTACAATCATGGCAGAAAGTGAAGGGAACGCAAGGCACCTTCTTCACAAGACATCAGGGGAAAAAAGTGCTGAGCAAAGTGGGAAGAGCCCCTTATAAAACCATCATATCTCATGAGAACTCACTCACTATCATAAGAACAGCATGGAAGACACTACCCCCATGAGTCATTTACCTCCACCTGGTCTCTCCCTTGACATGGGGATTATGGGGATTACAATCCAAGATTAGTTTTGGGTGGGGACACAAAGCTTAACCATATCAAATATCAAATAAAAATAGTAAACTTATGTTGTCAAAGATATTGGGTAAACTTAGCAAGAAGACTAGAGACAACTGTTACTTATTATTAGATACATTCAGTTCCTTTACTTTATGGCATCATTTATGCCATAATTTTGACAAAGACTAGATGGAATATAGACTGTTTTTTTCTGAGAAAAATATGTTCTAATAGAGAAAAAAGTAGTAATTAGATAATTTCAATATAACTGAGATTCTCTAAAGATGATATAGAACTTTATTAACATTGTTTTTAACTTATGCAAGTAGTTTTTTATTCTAAATACTGTAAAATGTATTAATTTATTAAGTCAGAAAGCCAAGTGATTTTGTGTTTTTTTTAAGTTGTTAGTTGACTAAATTTGTGTTAGTACCCATAGGGACCAATGTAGTTTGGGCATATAAAAATATACAATAATTTTATTTTAATGACATCCCTAAAGTGTTACATATATTTTAAGTAAAAATGTTCTCAGACTTTTATGCTAATAGTTAAATTTTACACTATGTCACTTAATACAATGAAAGAGTAAATGTTTACATATATCAAGATAAAAACTGGTTTACTTCTTTTATAAAGAAAGTAACAAGTAGATACCTAGTAGATTCAACTTCTTTAAAAAGACAATTAACTTGATTAAAAAATGCAAAAGATCAGTGTTCTAACCCATTAAAAATTTAGCTGTGATTAAAGACAATATCATTATGCTTTGATTTCTTCAATCTATAAGGATAAGAACTAATACCTTACCTTCACAAAATTATTTAAAAACTTAATTGAAAACTAAATATGCCTTATTAATATACTGCTTACCTGAAAAGGTACATAAATTTTTCAAATGCTGGATTGTTTAATTTTTCAAAATTTAGATCAATTTAAATATAGTTATAAAATTAAGAACTATGAACAAACTATGAGGTGAGTGCTGCCAGTTTTATAGTTTTATTTTGTGTTGGTTCTTTTAATTTATGCTCCACTCCACAATTTTGCGAAAATTTTGTTTTTATTTCTTACAGAATACTTTAGGTCAGATAATAGTAATGCTTGAAAAAAATCAAATTTAATTTAATTATGTTAATTTAAATTGCAGTTATTTTTTCTAATAGAATATTTTATAGAATTTAAAATGATGGTTAATCAAAATAAAATCTATTTTATTTGCAGCAAATAGGTCTCATCAAAGATTCTACTAGAGTTCAACATTAGTGTGCTAAAATAGACATCTGTATGAAAAGAACAATATTAAAACTATAGTATTGTAAAGCATAGAATTTTATAAGCTAAATTGAGAATTTTTGAGCTAGATAAAACATATTTGGTTAGTACTCAGATAAATTACAACAATGAGATATTCTATAATGGTTCCTTCTCTTTTTTTTTGTTTTGTTTTGTTTTTGTTTTTGTTTTTGTTTTGAGACAGAGCTCACTCTGTCACCCAGGCTAGAGTGCAGTGGTGCAATCTCAGCTCACTGCAAACTCCACCTCCTGGGTTCAAGTCATTCTCCTGCCTCAGTCTCCCAACTATCTGGGATTACAGGTGTGTGCCACCACACATAGCTAATTTTGTATTTTTAGTACAGACAGGGTTTTGCCATGTGGGCCAGTCTGGTCTCGAGCTCCTGACCTCAGGTGATCTACCAGCCTCTGCTCCCAAAGTGCTGGGATTACAGGGGTGAGCCACCACACCTGGCCCTATAATTGTTCCTTTAAACCAAGGTTTCACATTATAAAATGCAGTCAAGGGGAGAAACTGATACACATATCATTTTTTAAACGGCTGCCATAAAACTTTGTAGAGCTCTCTGGTCGTGAAAACTTTGTTAGCAGTGATGTGTTTAGTAGGCCAAAGGAAGCCAAATAGCTAAATAAATCAGACATTATTTGTTTGTCTTTTCTGGCCTATATTTTATATTACCTGCATCTATCCTTAAGCCAATATTTAGTCAAAATTCCAAGTGAAGTTCATTAAAGATATTATACAATCTTTCTATTTCAGTAAGATCTCACATGATGAAAATAACTTCTATATTAAATAAATATATATGCTCCATGTGTCTGGCAACAAAACAAACAAAAACATAATTTTAAACATCAGTTTTAGGGTTTAATAAAGTGGTATAAATTATCCCAAAGCAGGAACTAGTTAGTGATTAAATAATTTCCAAGCTAATTTAAAATCAGAAGAGACCTTATAAAATGTGTTGGGTTGTCACAGATGTCTTGCATTTCAACAGATGAAGTATACTAATTTTTAATTTTAAGTTTTAATACATGGCCTACTTGGACAGGAAGTGGATTTGTGAAAGAATTCTGTAAAGGAAGCTGTTTTCATGGCAGCTCACTCTGGGCTGTAGAAACTTTGCTCAATGGTTGTGTAGGTCTTACTGGATTCAGACACCACTTTTCACCAGCACCTGAAAACAGGTGTGTGTGTTTGGAAGAGAGGTGGTTTTTAATTTAGGATTGAATCGAAGCATTGATAGAGAATAAATGTACTATGTATGACACATTAATTACTATACAGATAGACACGTGTATACATATATACACATATTTCCAGATAATCATAAAGCTACAAAAATAAGCCATACAATTTGTATACTAAATCCAAATTTCTGTAAATAGAAAATGTGATGAAATTCTTAGCTTTGGATAAGAAAAAAAAAATGTTTTTATTCTATATTTGTCCAAAGCTTGAATCCAAGTGGTTAGTTGATGCTTATCTGTCTCCACATCAGTTCACATCTACATTAGAAGCAGTACTATTTTTTGTATCAGAGTTAAGAAACAAATTATACACATTTCTGAGTCAGTCCATAATTATCCAATGTTTATAATTTAAGTCCAAGGGTCTTTGTCACTTTGTTTTGATGGTTCTAGCTGCTACTGTTCATAATTAGATACTACACATATCCTTAAAATGCTGGCACTTAAGCATATTAACATTCCTACAGTGAGTACTGCAAAATTCCCTTTGACTTCAGACAGCTTGTCTCTCTACATCATTGTTGGGTAGTACATGACTACCTTAGCTGTCCAACCCAAATCAGCAAGCATTCTTTGTCTCTGTCTCTTTCTTTCTTGGCTGAAGACCCTTTTTTGGCCCTTTCTGCAGGGCCCTAGGTGTTCTTCTAAACATAAAGTGTCTGCTTCTAAAACTCTAAAATGACAAATGGGTATTATACCTGGTGATATGGTTTGGCTCTGTGTCCCCACTCAAATATTGTCTTGTAGCTCCCGTAATTCCCATGAGTTGTGGGAGGGACCCAGGGGGAGATTATTGAATCATGGGGGTGGGTCTTTCCTGTGCTATTCTTGCTATTCTTGTGACACTGAATAAATCTTACAAGACCTGATGGCTTTATAACATGGAATTTCCCTGCACAAGCTCTGTCTTTGCCTGCCGCCATCCACGTAAGATATGACTTGCTCCTTCTTGCCTTTTGTCATGATTATAAAGCTTCCCCAGCCACATAGAACTGTGAGTTCTCCATTAAACCTCTTTCCTTTGTAAATTGCCCCGTCTCAGGTATGTCTTTATCAGCAGCATAAAAACGAACTAGTACACCTGGGCTGCAGTGTTTAGAGCTTGGGTTGATCTCAGAAGTGGAACTACTCTGGTCAAGAGTTGCAGAGCACAGAGCAAAGGAAGACCAAGAGCTAAAGCTGAATCTGGCCAAGTGGACTCTTCTGCTGAGGAATCAGTCTGAAGGTCCTGGAAAGTAAAAAAAAGAATACGATGGAAATTGAGGACACTAAGACCACGTGGTTTGGAGCAGAAAGTGGGAGGTGGGCCTAGAGATTCCCTTAGAGGCAGTCTCTAGGCTGTAGCCCTAGGACATTCCACAGGGAATGTGTAGGTTGGCTCAAAGATAGGAGGGACCTCAAAAGGGTATTAAGCATGCTTAGCCACCAGCTTTAGGCAAGTGATACTTGAAAAAATTCACTGACTCTATGTCACTTCCCTTGTTAAACTATTAAATATCATGTATACCTGTACCAATTTGGAAATTTCCCACTGAACCATCAACAACAGAGTTCCCCAGCGTTGTATATGTGTTTGAGTGTATGTGCGTGTATGTATGTGTATGTGATTTGTGTTCATGCTTGTCCTATTTTGGACAGCTCATGGTATGCAATTGACCAGTGATGTTCAGGTGCAGTTCAGTGGATGAGAACAATTTTTTAAAGATTAGTATCAATGAACCGAAACCAGGGTGGAGGAATATTCAAAGAATGTTTAAATTCCATGGTTTTAGAAATAAAAACTTCACTACAACCCTTATGGGATTTGTAAATTTTTATTTGGGAACTCTAAAGTACAAACTGGAACCTTATTATTTTGCTGTTCTCTGATATAGGCAAGGCTACAATATAATTTTGTAATTGTTTTACTCATTTTAATCACCGTTTGTTTTCTTTTCTGAGAAGTATGTGAGTTTCATGAAACTCCCACCCCCAACTTCACATTCTATTTTACAAAAAGAATTAAAGCTATGAAACATTGATTTGTTCAACAAGTATTTATCAAGGCACTTACTATGTGTCACAATCTGGGTTAGGTGTTAGGGTACAATGATTGGGAGATACAGGTAAACATGCACTTGTAATAAATATGAATTAGATGTATAGTTTGCAAATATTTTCTCACATTCTGTAGGTTGCCTGTTTACTCTGTTGATAGTTTCTTTTGCTGTGCAGAAGCTCTTTAGTTTAATTTAGTTAGGTCTCATTTGTCAATTTTTGCTTTTGTTGCAATTGCCTGTGGCATTTTTGTTATGGAATCTTTGCCAGTTCCTATGTCCAAAACGGTATTTTCTAGGTTATCTTCTACGGTTTTTATAGTTTTAGGTTTTACATTTAGGTCTTCAATCATTTAGTTGATTCTTGTGTATGGTATAAAGAAGGGGTCCAGTTTCAATCTTCTGCATATGGCTAGCCAGTTATCCTAGCACTTCTTGAATAGAGTCCTTTCCCTCTTGCTTTTGTCAGCTTTGTCAAAGGTCAGATGGTTGTAGGTGTGTGGCTTTATTTCTTGTCTAATATCCAGGATCTACAAGGAACTTAAGCCTACAAGTAAAAAACAAACCCATTAAAAAGTGGGCAAAGGACATGAATAGACACTTTTCAAAAGAAGACATAAATATGGCCAAGAAGTAAATGAAAAAATGCTCAATAGCCCTAGTCATTAGAGAAATACCATCCAAAATCACAATGAGATACCATTTCCCACCAGTTAGAATAGCTATTATTAAAAAGTAAAAAACAAACAAAACAAACAAACAAACAAAAAACCCACAGATGCTGGAGAGGTTGCAGAGAAAAGGAAACACTTATACACTGCTGGTGGGAGTATAAATTAGTTCAACCATTCTGGAAAGTGATTCCTCAAAAACTAAAACAGAACTACTAAAAACAGAACTACTATTCTGGTATATACCCAAAAGAATATAAATTATTCTACCAAAAAGACACATGCACACATACGTTCACTGCACTCCTCCTATTCACAATAATAGCAAAGACATGGAATCAACCTAAATGCCCCTCAGTGATATACTAGATAAAGATAATGTGGTATGCATACACCATGGAATACTATGCAGCCGTAAAACAGAACAAGATCATGTCCTTTGCAGGAACATGGATGAAACTGAAGGCCATTATCCTTAACAAACTAATTCAGGAACAAAATCCAAATACCACATGTTCTCATTTATAAGTGGGAGCTAAACGATGAGAACACATGGACAGCAAGAGGGAACAACAGACACTGGGGCCTATCAAAGGATGGAGAGTGGGAGGATGGAGATTGAGAGGAGGGAGAGGTTTAGAAAAAACAAACAAACAAAAACCTATCAGGTACTAGGCTTGGTACCTTGGTGCCAAAAATAAATAAGTAAATAAATCTGTACACCAAACCCCTGAGTCACAAGTTTACCTATATAACAAACCTGCACATGCACTCCAAACCTAAAATAAAATTAAAAGATTAAAAATAAATTGCTAAATAAAAACTTAATGTAAAACACATGCATTAGTCCTGGCTTCTAATGTAGATGTGAACTGATGTGGAGACAGATAAGCATCAACTAACCACTTAGACATAAAGAGGCTTTTAGTGAGCTTCTGGGAAAGCTGTTGTCCCCTGACAAGAGGCAAGGACACTGCAAAAGGAAAGCTCTAGGAATTCCTTCTCTCTGACCTTGTTTTGGATTCCATTGTTTGAAGTCACAAGACTGTGAGGTCAAGATGGTGATCACCTTGCAACCATTAGGGGCAAGCTGGAACATGAAAGACAACATGCTAATATTGGTGAAGCAGAAGAATAGCAAGAGCAGGGATCCTTGTGAATATTTCTGAGATGCTTAACTAATATCAACACTATTTACCTCTGGATATCTCATAGGCAAACATTTAATTTCTTGTGGTTTCAGCCACTGTTAGGCTTTTGATTTTTTACACCCGAAAGCATCCTGACAGAAAATGTCATGGGGGCACTTAGGAAGGGCACCAACTCTATCCTTCTTGGAGAAGAATTGATACTTCCACCATATATATGATGAAACCTGAAGATTTACTACATGACTGACAGTCAAATGAGGGTTAGATGTGAGTAGGAAGGATGTTCCAGGCAAAGGTAGCAGCATATGGAGACACTCAGGAGAGTAAGAATAAGGAAATCCAAGTAGTGTGCCCCTCTCCAAAACATGGATATGAAGAGAGAAGTCCAGAGAGATCATGTCACTGTTCAAATTTCTGCAACTGCTCCCCAATTCCCTCTTAGTACAAGCCAAAATCCTTAGAATGACCTTCAAGATTTCATGGATTCCTGCTCTGACTTCACCTCCTACTTCTCTCCCTTCACTGTGCTCCAGCCACCATGGCCTAATTTATATTCCACAAATATTCTTAACCTGACTTTGTTTCAGGACCTTTGCACTTGATATTTCTCTCTCTGGAATACTTTCTCCATACATATCATCATGGCTTGCTCTCCCTTGCTTTCTTTAGGTCTCTGCTGAAATATCACCTTCTCACTGATGCTGTGCTGTCTCTGACCACTTTGTATAAAATAGCATGTTCTAACTACCTCTTCCCTAGCACTCTATGTTTCTTTAATCCTGTTTCCTTTCTTTTTTTTCACATTACATGCCAGTATGCTATGTTATAGCTTTATGTTTTTATTTGTTGTCATTCTTTCCCCCTTGAGAACAACGATTTGTTTTATTTCACTGATCCATCCCTAGCACCTAAATATACTTTGTTTCACTCCTAGATTCCTAGCCTCCAGCCGTTATCAGGAGGCTCACAGAAAGTATTTGTTAATAAAATGAGTAAATCAATAAAGACAAGTAAGTCATTCGGATTCCTGAGTGCCATGGTGTAGACCTATTAATTATATTAACTTGCTTCTTTCTCCTACATTTCAAAACTTAACCAACTCCTCATCCATCCTTTCCTTCTGTCAGCATTGTAGGGGGTGGTGGGCATGCAGCTAGAGACATGGGTTGCTTACAAAGTGTTTTGGGGCCATATGAAAGAGTTCAGGATGTTTACTGAAGTATTTGTAGCAAGACAGTGATGTTTTCCAACTCATCCCCATTAAAAACTGGGCAAAGGACATGAACAGACACTTTTCAAAAGAGGACATGCAAGCAGCCAACAAACTATTGAAAAAAGGTCAACATCACTGATCATTAGAGAAATGCAAATCAAAACCACAATGAGATACCATCTAACACCAGTCAGAATGGTGGTTATTAAAAAGTAAAAAATAGCAGATGCTGGTGAGGTTGCAGAGAAAAAGGAATGTTTATACAGTGTTGGAGGGAGTGTAAATTACTTCATCCATTGTGGAAGACAGTGTGACAGTTCCTCCAAGACCTAAAAGCAGAAATATCCTTTGGTTCAGCAATCCCATTGCTGGGTATATATCCAAAGGAATATAAATCATTTTATTATAAATACACACATGCTTGTATGTTCATTGCAACACTATTCAAAATAGCAAAGATATGGAATCAACCCGAATGCTCATCAATGACAGATTATATGAAGAAAATGAGGTACATATACACCATTGAATACTATGCAGCTGCAAAAAAAGAAAAAGATTACGTCCTGTGCAAGTGTATCAATGGAACTGGAGGCCATTATCCTTATCAAACTAATGCAACAACAGAAAACCAAATTCCACATGTTCTCCTTCATAAGTGGGATCTAAATGATGAGAACACATGGACACGTAGAGTGAAACTATATGCACTAGGGCCTATTGGAAGGTGGAGAGAAGAAGGAGGGAGAGGATCTGGAAAATAACTAATGGATACTAGGCTTAATGCCTGAGTGATGAAATAATCTGCACAACTACAACAAAACCCCATGACACAAATTTACCTACATAAAAAAACCTGCACACATATTCCTGAAATTAAGATAAAAGTTAAAAAACGAAAGATAATTTTCCTTAAATGTAGAAAATGGATATGGAGAGGATGAGAGTGTATGAGATGAGACCTATGAGGAGGCTATTGCAAGAATCCAAGAGAAAAATGATTAGAACATTAACTAAAGAAATGACAGTTGGAATTGAGGGAAGAATGTTGACTGACACCTAATTATGAGGGAAACTCTAAATGATTTATTATAAGATCAGACGAGGGATATGAAAGAGAAGACACAATCTGGAATGCTCCAAGTTTATGTTCCAGGGATCTAGATAGACAGTTTATCAAGAAAAGGTAGGTGCCACCCTGGTCAACGTAGCAAAACACTATCTCTACAAAACATACAAAAAATTATCCAGATATGATGGAGCATGCCTGTAGTCTCAGCTACCCAGAAGGCTGAGGTGGGAACATCACCTGAGCCCAGGAGGTCAAAGCTGCAGTGAGCCATGGTTGTGCCACTGCACTCCAGCCTGCGAGACAGAGCAAAACCTTATCTCAAAAAAAACAAAAAACAAAACAACAACAACAACAAAAAAAAAACAAACAAAAAGAAACCCAGGTAGGTGGAAAGGGAAGGTGGAGTCCTGGGAAGTAAATACAGTAAACTTAATTTTGGACATATAGAGTTTGTGATACCTATAGAGATATAAGCATTTGGATGTGTGGATGTGTATTTCACAGAGAAGCAAATATTAATATCTAATGAGGGTGCAGAAGAAAAAATTGCTGAGATGCTAAGAGGAAAGCTTCATAAGATGAGGAGTGGAAACTGAGCAAAGTGCTACAGAGGAACCAAACAGGATGCACACAAGAATGCTATTACTCTATTTGAAAATCCTGAGAACACTGGTGACATTTGATGGAACCATTTGAATAGACTGAAAAGAAAAGTCAGATTCCACTTAGCCAAAGAATTGTAATAGTTATTTTTTTGTGTGTATTTATTAGTGTCAGATACTTTGCTGTATCTTCTTTGAATATAAATGCATTTGATTTTCACAACTGCTCTATGAGGTGGGTGCTACTATCATAATCATCTTCATTTTTCTGATGAGGAAAATAACACAGAGAAGATAACAATTTACCCAACATCAGAGCTTAGGAAAAGTAACAGAATCAGAATGTGTATCACTCCACCTGTGGCCAGAGCCCATATTAACTACCATGCTCTGAGGCTCTCTGATGAATAAGAAATAAGCAAGTGGAGGCAGTAAATGCAGGTGCCTCTTGCAAATATTTAAAGAAAACTGAGACAGAAAATGATAACTAACAAGGGAGGCAGGATCCAAAAAAAAAGTTTTTAGGTAGAGTAATACTTGAAGATATGTTTAAGATAAAGGCAGAAAACTGATGATGAGAAAAGTTCAAAGATGTAAAGTGAAAAAGGGAAAAGAACTGAGGGTATGCGATTTCAGATGTTACTAAAGAGTAGAGAAGAAAGAGGATAAGTCATGAAAAAATATGAGAATTAACTTATGTATTTTAGATACTGTGCTACACACCTAGACATATTATTTCAACCCTCATAATGACCTTTCTTGCAAAGTAAGTTTTATGTTCCCCATTTTACTAATGAAGAGGGTAGGCAAAGTTACTCTAGCTAGAAAATGTCAAGACCCAGATGTCTGGCTCCATATCTCATGTTTCTGTGGTACTGAAGTATTTTGTTTCACCAGAAAAAAAAACAAAACAAGTGAAAAGTTAATATTGCATAAAATAACCATTCTTTGATTTCTGACCACCAAATCTCATCCACACTTCAGAAGCCAAAGGAACATATCAGCTTCTCCTTCAACTCTAAAATGATCATAGCAGGAACTCACTTTTTTTATCTTTATTTATTTGTTTATTTTTATTATTATTATACTTTAAGTTTTAGGATACATGTGCACAACGTGCAGGTTTGTTACATATGTATACATGTGCCATGTTGGTGTGCTGCACCCATTAACTCGTCATTTAGCATTAGGTATATCTCCTAATGCTATCCCTCCCCACTCCCCCCACCCCCCACCCCACAACAGTCCTCGGTGCGTGATGTTCCCCTTCCTGTGTCCATGTGTTCTCATTGTTCAATTCCCTCCTATTTGTGAGAACATGCGGTGTTTGGTTTTTTGTCCTTGCGATAGTTTGCTGAGAATGATGGTTTCCAGCTTCATCCATGTACCTACAAACTCACTTTTAAAGGAAAAATTATCACTTTCTCTAAATGGCCTTGTATCTTTCTTAAAAATTTGGCAAAATATACACACATGATATTTATAGTTGCATATAGGTCTGTATCTGCCATTAACAATAAACTCCTTACAGAAAAGGTTCCTTGTGTTTTCCATCTTTAAGTGAAATATTTGCAGTATCAATATATAATTCCCTGACATACAGTAAAATTATCAGTAAATGAGTTACAGATAAATGTCAACAGAGGAGCAATACAAGAGGAACTCAATGAAGCAATCCAATTTGTATGGTGTTCAAAAGCATTTTCTCTAATTAAAGAGCTCTAAATAGAGTGAATGTTTTATGTGAGATATTAGATTACATTTGATTATTTACTAGTTAACATATACAACTAGAAGAAGGTTTCTGGTTTATTATTGTTTAAATAACAGATAAAACTAGACACCTAATCACTGCCTGATGTACATATTATGTAAATATCAGCAACTTTTAAAAACTAATCATTTTAAATGACAAATTTTTACTTTTCCTGTTTTCTAGTTGTTAATAGAAAATATTTAATTTTCTATTATCTTTAACTTTTATACCCTGGTTTATTATAAAAATATGTATTCTATAAAATATGTGTCTAGAGATATATTTTAGAGATAGGCTTCAACAGTAGTCTGGATCCAAGCTGCCCTCCCTTCCTTCTGCTTTTTTGTATTTTGGGGCTTGTGGAAGTCAAGCCGTTGAACCAGAGGCTGTATACAAATACCCAGGCATCAAATCTATCACTCAGTGTAGAAAAAGACATGACAAATGGTTATTTGGAATCATGTGTGGCCTGAATGGGTACAAAGGGTACCAAGAGATGGGGCTATAGCCACTCATGATCTAATGAGCCTCATGAGCCAGCATGAGTGAGTCGAGTTGCTCTGCCCTGTATAGGCTTAATATAAATTCTGCTCAAGGAAACTTTTCTGATACAGATGTCCAAGCTGCCAAGAACAAGCTGAAAGTTGGATACCTAATGTCAGTAGAGTCTTCTGAGCGTTTCCTGGATGAAGGTGGGGCCCAGGCTTTGGTGCTGGTTCTTACATGCCATCCTCCACAGCCTTTCAGCAGATTGACTCGGTGGCTAATGCTGATGTCATAAATGCTGGGAAGAAGTTTGCTTCTGGCCAGAAGTCAATGGCAGTAAGTGGAAGTTTGGGGCATGTATCTTTTGTCGATGACCAGTAATATTGAAGCATATGTTACAGGAGAGAGCTGAACATTTTGTCAGCCCAGAGCAGCAAACACATGAAAATCAGAAGTCCCTAATATAACATTTGTCTTCTATTTTTTCAATGAGGTAAAATACCTTAAAGCATAAATGCAGATATTTATTCCCAGCTGGCCTAAAGTCAATAAAACATTCTGCTTAAAAAATTCTGCTTCATGTAGATGTTCTGCCTTTTGTGCTCTGGGCTGGACCTGTGCATGTGTTCTTCATCTCTTACAAAGAAAAACCATTCAAAACAGTCCGGGGAGAAAAGGCCAGAAAAGTGAATTATGCCAGGTTTTTTTTTTTTTTTTTCAGACTGGTGCCTCTTTTCACAACTCATTGTTCCTGAGGGAATTCCTTAGGAAAATTGTTGACAGGAGATGATTCACACTAGATGTAAATATGGGTACAAAGTGCAGTGGTAGAGAGAGTATAATATCTGAAATCAGAAAAGGGAACTCCACCATTTGCTGGCACTGTTATTTTTTAAAAAGCTAACCCATATTCAGTGTTTTCACCTATAAAATGGAGATAATGGAGATAATTACACCAAAACATGAGAAATATTGCAAGGGTTCATTGAAATGAGGAATACTAATAGCCTAATAAGATTCTAGGTATATAGCAGATGCTATGAAAAAAAAAATGTGTTCTCTTTCTTTCCTAAACAGCCAGCCAAAGTGCTGGTGTCCTGCCAATCACATCAGCAGGTCATTTCACACAGATCTTCATGGCTTGTTCTTCTACTTGGCCAAGGGCTCATCTAACTCTACTAAAAACATTTCTTTCCTTTAAAAGTCTTTCCCCTCCTGCAGCTGTCTGTCTCATGCCAGCATCTCATCATTTCAGGAAAGCTGAAGACCACAGGCTGCCCAAATCACTACACGTGTTTGCCTTGAGTGAAAGGCTGGACTGATGACTCCAGTTCTTCACTTACTGTGCATCTATACTCTTTGCCATGGTTGGGGTGATGCCCCCTTTACTCTGGTTTGGCAGTGGGGCTGCCTTTGGCCAATGGGATGTTAGCAGAGTTGACACTAGAAGAGGTTGAAAAGTGCTTATTTGTTACCACCTTTGCCCTCTCGTGCCATGATGACCACCATGAGAACAAACACAGGTGAGCCTTCTGAGGATAAAAGGGACATAAAGGAGAGCTGAGTCACCCCAGGTACCCTAGCTAAGCCCAATCTAAATTGCTAACCTAAAGACCTATAAGCTAGCTAATATTTATTATTCTAAGCTGCTGAGTTTTCTGGGATTTGTCATCCAACACTATTTTGACTATAAATAACTGGTAAACTCTGTCAAAGATGCGCATGTTGCCAACTGCCACCAGGGTCCTGCAGAAATTATTTCTGCTGAGAGAATTAATTACAACGTTTTAAAATTGAAAACACCTATACACTGTGGGTAGGAGTGTAAATTAGTTCAAATCATTGTGAAAGATAGTGTGGCAATTCCTCAAGAACCTAAAAACAGAAATACCATTTGACCCAGCAACGCCATTACTGGGTATATACCCAAAGTAATATAAATCATTCTGTTATAAAGACACATGCATGTATATGTTCATTGCAGCACTACTCACAATAGCAAAGACATGGAATCAACCTAAATGCCCATCAACAACAGATTATATAAAGAAAATGTGGTACATATACACCATTGAATACTATGCAACCACAAGAAAGAACAAGATTATGTCTTTTGCAGGCACATGGATGGAGCTGGAGGCCATTGTCCTTATCAAACTAATGCAGGAATAGAAAAACAAATACCAGTTGTTCTCACAAGTGGGAGCTAAATAATGAGAACACATGGACACATCGAGGGGAACAATACACACTGGGGTCCATCAGAGGCTGGAGGGTGAGAGGAGGGAGAGGAATAGGAAAAATAACTAATAGGTACTAGACTTAATGCCTGTGTGATGAAATAATCTGTACAACAAACTCCCATGATACATATTTACCTATATAAAAACCCAGCACATGTACTGAACTTAAAATAAAAGTTATAGTTAAAAACAATAACAACAACTCCTAGCTGTGCTCTCTTATGGAAAAAAAGCAGGAACATAGAAAGACTGAAGCACCTTCCTGGGACTCCAACCTTATATAATAGCTCCCTGATGCTGCAACACTCTTTTCCTTTGTTCCTTTTCCCTTTGAGGAAGAACTAACCCAGCTTAATGGTCATTTGCAAGCATACATTTCAGTCTCTCCCCAGTTGTATGTAGGATGGGAGACCTAAACTCAATTCAAATGCTTTGACAACTTTTTGTGGTAGAATGACAGAACGTAACACAAATCCTCCTGTAGAAACTTTGTTAATCAGCCTCTCCTTAACCCCATACTCTGTAATATAAACAAATGACTAAGCTCTAGAAAGTTCAGGATTTTTATCCAATTTCTACCTCCATCCTATTTATTTGAGTGCATTTAGTGCCATGAGGTCCTGTTGTCCCCAGGCTTGTCTTTAGGAAATTATTTGTTGACAACTAAATTCTTTTACTATGGCAATAAAGCCAGTTGATGAAGTTACCTCTCCTTTCCTGACCTTAATCTAAAGTGTTCCAGACATGCAACCATTTAAGGCAGTTGACCTGGAGCTAGTTTCAGCCTTCTGTCTGCTTTGTTACAAGGTAATATTATTTTTATACAAAGAATATCTATTATAAAGTATGTTGTCTATGTCTAACTATACTGTCTTTGTGAAACTCAAATTGTAGAAATACAAGGTCAGCAATATGTCAGAAAAATAGTCTCAAAAACATTTTGGCCAGTGTGTACAATTCTCAGGCATCTTTTGGGGAGCATGAAACAGCTTGAGAATATGTTTCTGCTTGATCCTATTCATATGATCCTTTACTATTCCTATCTGTGCTATCATACATCCATTTACCATTATTCAATAATTAGCCAAAGTGTAGGTACAAACTGCATACCTTTGTTTCTGGGATGATAGGTCTTTTTGGTGGACTCTGCCATTTAATTAATAGTAGCTTCACTTGATAGGTGAGAAAAAAAATCCTTGATTTTCCCTTAAAAACTCGATTAATATACCCCAGGTCAGCAGAAAATTTGAGGCCACTATCCTCAATCACCCACACTTGGAGATTGTTTTGGAAAGGAAAGTGGTATTTATTTGTGCATAATGCCATTGAACACAGTAGGAAAATCCTTAGACTAAATAATAGCACCATATCAAAGACTAAAAATTAAACTTGGAAGCTCACACCTCTTCCCCAGTACACCAATCCTAAAGTATCCTAAATCTGCTTGGCCTGCCCCCAGACAAAACCAAAGTATTATTGGGTAGAAGACAGACCAAGATCAAGACCTGTTCTTGCTTCTAATTTCTTTTTCTGAGTTACTTTATCCTTATCTTCTGGTGTTTCACCCACTGAGTTGTTAGAACCATCCTACAAGAAGGTGAATAATGAATAACCTGTATTCCTTATTTTCTTTATTTTCCTAATCTCTCACAATGCTGATTCCCCCTCTCTCTGCCTCCCTTTATTTTTTCTCTTTTTCTTTCCTCCCCTAAAACAAAGGCATTTCCTCTCAAAGAATTGCTTCTGCTACTGTTGCGGTTACTCTCCTTCTGTTGCTCCTTGGAATGTATTGTGAAATGCCAGACAAGATGACTCAGGGAGAACAGGGGGAAAAATTTTGCAAGTCTTGGTCCCACATAGTGTATGTAATAGACTACTATTAAGGAGAGTTTATTTTGCCAAAGTCATTGGAATAATATGCTGATAATATTTTCCACTATCAAATGCAATACCATGAGGACACGCAAATGATGAATATGAGCAGGAAAATGTCCTTAATAGCTTAATTTGTGGAAGGAACATGGAAGTGGGGTGTCACAGCCTGGCTAGAAACTCTGTACACATTTAGACAGTGAAAAAAATGTGAACTTGGTCTAAGAAATGAAACCAAATGAGGAAATATGTACTTAAGAGACCTGTGCTTTTCATTTAGTGAAAATATGCCCCTGAGTTCTGTCAATGTAATTTTAAATGTATTATTTAATATTTGAACTTTGGCCACTGTTGCAAAGAACACTCCAGCATGGAAACTCAACAATTCCAGAAATTCCTTGATCTCAGTATCCCCATTTTCATGGTTCAGAAATAGCATTTCCCTCTTGGGTGGAGATACAAAGGGGACTGAGAACAGGGAGAGACAGCAAGGGTTGGGGTTGGAAGAAGGGCCGAAGAAAGATGAAAAGATGAAGAAAATAATTTTTTTACACAGCGCTTGCTTTTACTAGGCTATTAAAAAATGGTTTCACAACTAGGAGAAAACAATTTAACAATTAATGTCAAAATTCCATAATTTTTCTTTTGTCATAAGTACTAAAATTATATTTTTAGAAGGGAGTGGACAGCAGGCTATGACTAATAATATCATCTCAGATTGCATAATGATTTAACTTTTCAAAGTCATTTTATTGGTGATCATATTTATTCTTTGTAAACCAAATATATTTTCTTAATTTGCATAATTTCCAAACTCAAAAGAAGGACTCCCTAGATGACTAGCAGGTTTACAGGATAGTCCAATGCCTTTCACGGGATGCCTGGAGGGTTCTGCATTGTGTCCATGTGATTGATGCTCCTTGACTGTACAGTTGTGAGTGGAGTCAGGGACAGCCTACCTCTTACATCCTACCTTGGGATGAAGTCCTCAGTTTACTCTTTCACAAATTGGGAGTTAGACTAGATGTCTTTTAAGAATACTTTTCCTTTGAAAATTTAAGATTTTCATACTAGAGTTTCAAACTATAATGACATATATCCTTATCTATCCTCTTTCTTTTCCCTTCCACACCAAGGGATGTATCCTTCTGTGTGAAAATATCCAGCCTCTGGAAGTTGCCAGAACAGAATCAAGTTGCTATTTTCAGATGATACAACCTGTTAATCTAACGTTTATATTCTTGGAACTATCTCAAATTTTCCATGGGTAAATGTGGGGTTAAAAATGTAAACAAACAAGTCATCTACTTTGCAAGATTCCCATGAGAGTAGTAAAACTTGAGTTAACGCTGTCATCCTGGAATGGAAGAGAAAGACCACGTTGAGATATTTTTCTGATAATTCCCAAGAAATATATGAAATATCTTGGAGAGCAGGCGAGGCATACCTGTTTCAGGAGAAAAATAATAAATAGTCTATGGATGGGCAGGTCGGAGTGCGGAAAAAAGTCCTCTGCCAAAAGTCACAGCTGACTGTTTTGCCTATCTGCTTTGAGTAAAAACTATTTTTTCATAACACTTTGACAGAAGGTCAAACTGGCCAGACAAGACTGAGCATGCAGATATTCTTGTGATAACCCCAAATTCCCATGAATTTTGTTTCTTCTTAAAAGATGAAGAGGTGAAGCTTGACGTATGCTGTTTGCCAAAAGACACTTACTTATTAATAGCCAAATTGTGCCTCCCAGTAGTCACTGGCTTATTTGAAAACTTTGAAACAGGTTGTGGCGATCTGAGTACTTAGATTGAACTCATAATATACTTCCAGGAAACTTTAAAAGCTATTTCTCCCTCTCTTCTATATTAAGTATAACTTCACATCCAAGTGTCTAAGACACTTACTAAATCTATTGGCACTATTTCTCTTAGATTCAAATCATGCAAGTTGTCTGGAGAAAGGAAGACCATGGAATTATTGGAGATGAGATGGATTAAGAGGAATAATATGGGTTTTGATTCAGAGTTGAGGCTGGATCCTGGTTCCACTCTTTACATGGGCAAAGCACTTACACTTCCTAAGCTTCTCATTTCTCATATATTTAATGGGAATAGCAATACTTCACAGAACTGAAGTGAGACAAAAGAAGTATGGGAAAGTTTAATACAATGCCTGGTGGATAATAAATGATATGTAGCTCTCATCATGATAAATGTTAAGTCTTGTTTGTATAACAAATAATAAAGACTGAAATAGGGATTGACAAGCTTTTTCTACAAAGAGCAAGACTATAAATATTTTAGGGTTTTCAGATCATACAGTTTCTGTAATAACAACTCAACTTTTTCATTGTAGCACAAAAGTAGCCATAGACAATAAGGAATGCATGTGTGTGGCTGTGTTCCAAAAAATTTTATTTATAAAAATGGGAGGTACAGCAGATTTGGCCCAGGAAGTATAGTTTGCCTAACTCTGGGCTAAAGTGGCAGACAAATTATCTTTAAGACAATCAATGTTACAGTATTATATTTCTAATAGTCTCCAAATGAATTATCTCCAAAGAAAAATTGCATGGTAAATTTATCTCCACAGGCAATTCCAAATGTCCTGTTTGGTAGGCAAACTTCATGAATTCTAAATCACGTTCACTCACAAGTTGTTCTTTGTGTGAGATGACATTTGCCACTTTATTGTTTAATCTGCTAGTCACTTTTGATGACTGAATTACAAGTGGAATTCACAGCTGTTCAAATCACATGCTAAAGTATATCAGGAAAATCTGGGGTTCAGAAGATCAATTTTCAGGGCATTTCACAGCAAATTGAAATCCACAATGAAGTGCCACACACATTTTCCAGATAAGAGAAATCTTTGATGTTAAGCCTTTCTGACAGTATATAAAATTTGTTAGAGTCTGCCTTTGTTGAAAATATGAAAGCCTCAAATATTTGAATGATGGAGTACAATTAACAAAGGTATGTTAATCTGTTCACGATTTGTACAACAGTTTTAACCATACCATTCTTTTTCTTGGTATTCATTTTATTTTCAGGTCTTATGAGAAGTTTTTGTGCTATCAGTTATAGTTTTATGTGATCACATTGAATTCTGTTCAAGCTATGGAGAAACAAGTTTCAATAGAAACTAAATTCAATCATTTTTAGATACATACACAGCCAAGAAGAACTATGTAAAATTTAAAAAATGAAATGACTATGATTTATCATTCACTGATTTAAGATCTTTATTAAATTGGTGTCTCATATTCAAATCTAAACCTCATGGAGTGAGAACTGTGGTGCTGAGTCATCTTTATTTTAGGGAGATTACTTTGTTTCTCTACTGCAGAGTGGAATCTGATGGAGTGCAACATTGCTGAGTTTTTTTGCCAGAAGCTATTCTCAAATCAAGGAAAAGAACATATTTTCTGTGATTAATCGAAAGCTTAATTGCTGACTTCAAAACTTCAAAACTTTAATTTGTCTATAAAATCTCCTTTTGCTTTATGTCATGATACAAAAGTTTCATTAGTTTTCTTTGTTATTACCCTTATATTACCACAGGAGTCCAGAGACTTGTGGTAGCTACCTTACTTTCCTCTGTGTAGACATGTTGGGTAGCAGTGACAGTGCAGTACTGTGCTGCTTCCCCTCCCAGTCCTGCTCTCGCCTTACCTCACAAGGGAAATTTATGGACAGCAATTTTTTTGAAGGGTAGAATAGCATATTTGTCTCAAAGCTGTATTTGCATAGCAAGCAGACTTTTTCTTTAGTATGTCTCTTTGAGGTGGCTTGATGGAGATGGGTAGAGATCATGGAGTTTTTATGGTCCCCCAGGCTACTCCTTGTTTTAACCATTATCCTTTCCAGCAGCCTCAATTTTCGCCAAAGTCCTTATATTCTCCACAGCTTCTTGCACACAGCCATAGTATTTATGCCATGCCACACAGGAATTGCTGACATTTTTTTTACTTGCTTCTTATTTCCTATCCATGTCAGAACTTCTTGCTTTTTTTTTTAAAGTAAAGAGGGTGTATGAGGCAAAATTATATCTCACAAAATAGTTTCTCAGGAACCTTGTCTCTACTAAAGATGTACATAACAGCTGTCCAGTTAAGAGCTGTTCCCACAACAGTATTCAGGAATATTTCCTGAGGATGAAGAAGGAGGAATTCATCCTGTAGACTAGTTAACCAGTGCTGTGATTTTAATGAGCTTTGATTGTAAACCTAGATTTTTCCCCAACTATTAATACTGTTGAACTGAAATGATTTAAAAATAATCTTCTTTATAGACATCCAAACTCTTCTTTTTCTACATGTAATGCATAAAGTTTATTTCTATATTATAATAAGAATATTATTCACAAGGTTTAAATTAGCTATCAAGACTTAAAAATCAGTAGATTGAACATAAACATTCTTATTTATGGCTTTCATAGGAAACTGTTATTTAACATCGTTGGGATGGTCTTTCTCCTTGTAAATTTTAAGGGAAAAACTGTTTCAATGTCATGTTGAAGGGCTGAGGAGGCAGTTAGTTCTGAGGATGGCCCAATTTTTGAGTTCAATTTGTACTATCAAAAAACAAAGGGGGGGCAGATAAAAATTGATGGTCTTTGAGTAAATTCTGTATAGAACTTTCATAGTTCATGCTGTGAACTGCCTTGATGTCAGCAGTTTTCTTTGGCTGTTTTAGATTGAGGTTTCCTTTTTCCCCATAGAAAGGATATTTGTTGGCACATTTGTTGCTTTGGCATCAACGGAGACAGGAGATTCCACCACAGCAAGCAGGAATTGGGGCAGGAAAATGGTGGGTGCTAACCAGTGGCCAAGGACACTACTTGCAGCACATTCATGGAATATATTTGTAGATTCCCCAAACAATGAGTGGCGAATGTGAGAGGTTTTTGTTTCCAAAGGATAATTTTGTAAAAAGACAGATAACTATAAATTATGATTTTTTTAAAAATTTACAGGCTGGTATTACTTAAAAATATGAATTATCTATGTTATGTTTTATATTACCTCATAGATCTCTGATTGAGGGATTTCTTAAAGTCTTCAGAGAAATTATATTGCAAAAGTGTGCCAAATATATGTAGTATAAATGTTATTATCATCATTAATATTTTAGTATTGTTCTTGCATATTCTAAATGAAGAGGGTGTCTTAAACCATCAATCTTCAATTCAATTATTGTATTCAGAATGGTAATAAAAACTAACATCATTATACATTGTAGAGGCTAGATACCAAATTTTATAATAAAAGCTTTTCCTGCTTTTTAGATGACACTTTCAAATCCATATTGCTTTTGGAATACATTCTTACCAAGAGCAACGCTGACTGCTTGGGACTGTTTAGTCAACCTTATACACTTTTTAATATATACAAGGAAGACATCCCAACATCATTCTTATTAAGATATAGTTAGCATCATCATTGCATGAAAGAATTTAGTAGCCAGTGCTATTACTTATGCAGTTTCTGTTCTTAGCACTAGCAGCTTACTGACAGGAAATGTCAAATAAAATTTTCTTTTCCACCTTCCACCCTAGTCAGCTAAATAATATGAAAACTATTTGCCTTGCCACCTAGATCAAACATGAAGTATTTGCAAAATAAATTACCTGTGAGGTTATTTGTAGGCCAAATATGATCCTGGAAAATGTGTGTATATGGAAAGATAATGCAAGTCAGTGAAAAGAATAACTGATATCCAGAGTAAAGAATAAGTATTGAAAAATTTTCCAAGTTGGAAAAAATGAATAATTGAAAAGAGATTTGCGTTTTCTTTTCCACTGACTTTATTTTGAAGGCAAGAACTCTGTGGAGAAATCTCCAAGTGAAGCTGCTATTTCCTAGTCTCACATTTGATTTTAATGCTCAACTTTTGACAAATAAGAAGGAATAATATTTCTGCTAAGGTCAGATGTTTCTGTGGTTATATCTGGCCCTGAAATATAAATACCCTCAAAAAGAAAGAGTTCATATCATGTTCTTATACACTTAAGGTTGTTAAAAAGTGCGTATGTATGACTGTGCGTATGTGTGTGTGCATATGTGCATGTATGTGCAGAAATTCATTCTGCAAACAGAATTTTTAACGTTGAAATATGAGGCTTTTCCTGTTCAAGTTGTACATAATTTCCCCAGAAATTAGTGCAATAAATTTTTGCATGTATGCTTGTGTAAGACAGAGAGACCTTTGGATGCAAGAGCAGTGTTTTATTTGTCTTTGGATCCCAAGCACCAATAGAGTGGACACCTCATAGTAGATATTCAATAGATCTTCCTGACGATTAAATCTTGTGGCCAGAGGCCGGGCGCAGTGGCTCACGCCTGTAATCCCAGCACTTTGGGAGGCCGAGGCGGGCGGATCACGAGGTCAGGAGATCGAGACCATCCTGGCTAACACAGTGAAACCCCTTCTCTACTAAAAATGCAAAAAATTAGCCAGGCGAGGTGGCGGGCGCCTGTAGTTCCAGCTACTTGGGAGGCTGAGGCAGGAGAATGGCGTGAACCCCAGGGGGTGGAGCCTGCAGTGAGCCCAGATTACGCCACTGTACTCCAGCCTGGCCGACAGCGAGACTCCGTCTCAAAAAAAAAAAAAAAAAAAAAAAATCTTGTGGCCAGAAATTGCCAATGGCATTTGATATTACAAACTAACTGGTTCTAAAAAATATATAATTAGAGGTGGCAATACAATGGAAACATGTATTTGAAGTAAAAAGTAATGAAAATATCTGGATTCAAGAACTGGTTCCTATAAGTTACTACTGTATGGCCTAGATTATTGTGCCTTCAGTGGATAAAAGGAGGAGGGTAAAGAAGTGTAAAAATAGTTAAATAAAAAGGCTACATGGGGATTATTAATTTTTAGGTAATTTTTCAGTCATTCAAAAAATGTATTTTAAGTTCTTACTATGTGTCAGACACTGTTTTTGGGTGATGGAACTATAGAAAGATAGCTTTCTGTTCTCAGGAAGTTTACATTCCAGGGAGAGTATATTATGTTATATTACATGACATTATACTATACATTAAGTACTATATCTTTGCAATTTATGCTATATATTATATAGTATATTAAGTAATATTGTGTCGATAGACATTTTAGAAAGTGTATTACTACTATGTTAGTGAGATTATATACATATGTATATGTGTGTGCATATATATATTATATAGACACAAAAATAATTAGTATGAAGAAAAATAAAGCATTGTGAGATTATGGTGTTGACATTCTAGATGAGATGGTCAGAGAGACGACATTAGAGCAGGGCCCTGAAAAAAGTATGTCAGTAAGTTATAGAAGAAATAGGGGTAGAGTATTATAAGCAGAGGGAAACTGAAATGAAGTCTTAAAGAAAGACTCAGCTTTATTTCTTCAAGAAAAAATAAGAACTTCGGTGTGATCAAGCATCGTGAGTCAAGTGAAGCATGGAAGGCCATGATGTTGGAGAGCTGGGCTGAGGCTGGACTGTGAAGGGGCTTTCTATGCTGTGCTAAGTGCTTGGAACTCAGAATAAGTCAGTCATCGATACATAATACATAATCAGTACCTAAATACCAATGAAAGTCAATAGACAGGAAAAATTCCCAATGACTGAACCTAGGGAACTCCTGTATTTAGAATTGTGAAGAATGATGAGGGACCATCTATGTCAAATATCACTGCAAGATTGAGGAAGACAAGGACTGATAATTGTCCTTTGTATTTGCTGCCCTTCATAGGAACAGTTTAGTGAAGTGCTGGAGACAAAAGCCTGAAATAGGAACTTTGGGACTTGGAATGAAAAATGAAGAAATGGAGCTATTCAAGGAAGGGATGTGGGGGGAATGAAATCTTTCTTCTAAGATGGGAGATATCATTTCATACTTGTAAGACAACAGGATTGGACAGATGGAGATCGTGATGGGGAGAGTATTCCTGGAAGAGCAAACTTCACGAGCAATGATCACAGGTCTGGCTAATACTGAGGGTACAGGGGGGAATAAGAGTCATATTGTCTGATCTTATCAAGTTTACAGTCTCAAATTTCCAACCCTAAAAGCTACTGAAAGCACTTTGCATTATCAATATTGAGATGGCAATATAAAATAATATTTTTGTACTTTTTCAAAGTTGTACCCTATGTAAACAGTTGATAGTAGAATATAATAGAGCCTAAGGTCAACAAGTAGCTTCAGTTCCTCTTGAATCAGCCTTACAAGTGATGAGTTATGGGTTGTTGGTAAATATGTAACCACAAACTCTCTGGAGAAAAGAAAACACCCTGATTTATAATGACTGCCAATTATTGTAGTGTAAATACTCTTACCATGGATGATTTAGGCTACCAACTATTTAACAAGCAGGTTACAACATTCCTGAGTATTTAACAAGCAGCTCTCATATGTGTAGGAGTCAGCTCCTGCACACCATGGCCAGTTATAATTTCAAAATTACAATCCCTCCTTGAAGACAGAAACTGTGCCTGGTCCATTTCTCTATCTCTTTAAGCACTGAGTATGTCGATTTACCTAATGTAGCCACACACTAAATATTTGGTGAAAGAAGGAAGGATGGCAGGTGCTCTGACTAATATCTGGAATAACATCTGCAACTGCAACTCTGCCTAGAACACGCTTGCCTGATTCTGCCTTACATGACTCACCTTAATTGTCACATTGTTAGAAGGGTCTCTCTACTTATTCTAAACAAGGAGATTCTTCACAATTATTTTATCTCTCTGCACTCTGTTTACTTTATTCATAGTATTCATCATGATTGTTATCATTTTACACCATTTGTTTATTTACTTATCTAACTAACCTACCAGACTATAATTACAAAATAGAGCAGGGACTATTTTATTCCCAGTGCATAAATGGCACTCAGAATAGCACCTAACCCATAATACACACTCAATTAATATACTTTCACTAAGTAAGTGTTTTTACATGATTTACCAGTAAAAATCAGGCTATTTAACAAAATATTTAATCTTATTGGTAAATTATTTTGATATCTACAATATCATTATTCTTTATTTTCCATTTTTCTTATTAAAATAGAAAGTTCATGTTGTTAATGTTCACCAACTTTGTTTTCCATATATAGATGTCATTGTCATTTTGAAACTGTGTGATACTTTGTTAGTTTTATATTCTAGAATGTTATCCATGTTCTCTGTGCTTATTTTCGAAATTCACATATGCTGTCATACACACATTAAAAACAGAGGCAAACACCAGCAGACAAAGAAAAAGACATTTATCCTACTAACATGCATTAGAAAATGTGAATTTTTATATACAAATAAAATACCAAAGACCTCTTTCCTGATACAGCTACAGAGACCTCCAGCCTAGGATTATACAGCCTTGCTCACCCGTTTTTTTATGATGCCCTTTGCTAACACTGTTTGCTCTGATTGGAATGTCCTTCTCGTCAGAGTCTCCACCATCAAAATTCTACTTCTTAACAAATGCCATCTCTACTGTCCAGTTGTGAAATGTTTCTCATTTTCATACATCACTCACTAAAAAAATGAGTATTTACTAAGAAACATCCATGTATGTTTCCGGGACTAAGTAATTACAAGTAATTCAAGATAAATAAGATAATGGCCTGGCTGCAAGGAGCTTACTGTACAGATGGGATTCAGACAAATAAGCCCATGGGCTTCACACGGGGTCAGGTGGGAAGCGCTAATCAAATTTGAGCAGTCAGGAAATGCTAGAAAAGGCAGTGGTTATCCTGAGTCATATCCTCTCCAGATGTGTTTTCCTCTTCATTCAAGTCCTACAAGACATTTATTTTCCTTATGATGTTGGTAAAGTTTTATACTTATTTCGATATTATAAGTGTATTTTATACATCATGAATATGCTTATTTCTATATGTGTTTTTATTTGTTAACACATCATCTTTATTTCTCATTCATGTCAATTAATTATTTGGCTGGTGGCCTACCAGCTTACTCAGGATCTGGGCTCCTTCCACGTAGTGGTTGCTCCAAATACTCCATTGGCTTCTCTGAGTCTGGCTAGGAGATGAGAGAAGAGAAATATCCTGCAGAGAACCTCAGGAACAACTGCAGGAGTCACCTACCACACTAGATACATTCAAATGGCCATAGGTAGGCACATGTGGCCTCAATTAATTTTACCTATGATTAAACAGTGAACTGAATTATGCAACTAATTTCTAATATAATAGTAATAACCATTAAAGTATATTTATTTATAATACCTTCCCATTCTTTTTATCTGAAAAAAAAGTTAAAAGTTTAATTGCATACTTTTCAATATTGTTCCTGTCTAGCACTAAGTCCACACATCTGGTAGAGAATTCTCATTAACATTCCATGCTGGGGAGTGAGGTACTCAAAGAGGCACTTCTTCCTTGAGTTAAATATGCAGTCTTGGTCCAGACACAGCTGTGGGTCACCAGGAGGTTTGGCTGTTGAACACAACACTTTCTGTCTTCTGGTTTATAAACACTAATTCAGCAATTTGAAGTGAGAATTTTTTCCAGAATTTTATGAAAATGTGGCATTTTTCAAAGCACTCATCCAAGAAAAGATCTAGCTACAAACTCTATCCATGGACAATACCACCATGTTTCCCAATTTTTCCCTTTAAAAAGTGAATGAATTTGTGTTACAATGCCTTCTAGGTAGAAGTTGTTCCTAGGTACACTCCAGTACCATAGTAAAGGCCAATGACAGCTGTAATAATTTCCTAAATGTTGTATGAACTGAGAATAGGCATAACTGCTAAAGATTGGGTGATCATATAATTTATCTTGTAAGATGATATAAGTTAGCATCAAGTCTGTTTATCAACACAGCAAGAATTACATATCATGAAATTGATGTATATGACATAGACATATGAAGCTAAGAAGATCAACATGTGCAATTAAAATATTCCATCATTAGGGTTATAAATTCACTTCTAACAATGCCTGATACAATAGCTGAGCACCCCCCGATAGAGCTATAATCCATCCTAATTATTTTTAAAATTATATAACTTTAGCGGTTTATACATACATAGATGCAGAAAGTTTGGAAAATAATGAAAATTATGAAGAATATCTTCCATATACTATAATACCAAAAGATGAGCATTATAAGATTTTGCTATATTTTACATGTATCTATGTATATATGCATGTCAATATTTGATATAAATGACAATATTTCAAAATATATTTTAAATAAAATTAGGCTTCACATAGTTTCGTGTCCTTATTTTTTTAACTGACTAAGAATTTTCCAACATTGGAAACAAGACTCAGAGTACATCAAATAGAATTCTTCTTTTGCCAGCCACAAATACTGAATTGAACTAATGTAGCAAATATGAAATTAAAGGAAAAATATGAGTGAACACACAAAATCAAAGGGACTTGTTAAGGACAGGAAGCAAGAGTGGAATTGAAAATACCTTGAATGGCATGAAGCACTCTACCTTTCTGAACCAAAGCCAACCACGCAGCTTTTGAGCTAGGGATTACCCCTTTATTTATTGGAATAGTGGGTCATGCAGAGGGTACTTGGGCAGAGGCTGGGTTAGCTGTGGCAATGAAGGACTCTCAGAGGGCAACAGCTACTTATGAATAAGTTTAGAAATAATTTCATATTTTGAAATTATTTCAAACCAGAAAGGCAGAACAGTGTATCCAGTGGGATGTCAGCCATAGCAGAAATCAGAGAGCCCTGGTGAAACTTATTAGCAAACATTGCTTGAGAGCCTTGTCTAGGCACGAGCAATGAAAGGAAGAAATAAATATTTCATTTTTCCTTTCTGTCCATGGGCAAAATATTCAAACTTCAGGTAAGGACTCCATTGGCTTACCTTGGGTCAAATGTCTATCCCTTGGCTAAGGGGATATGGGACACCTAATCTCATATCCCGTAGGGGAGAGATTTTTGGAAGTATGATTACCAAAGCAAGGTGGAATGAATACTGCCATTTGTGTGAAGATATCATAGTTTAATTTACCATCTCCTCTTTGTCAGATATTAGAGGTGTTTCTAATTTTATTATATATATGCTACTATATATATGTGTGTGTGTATATATATATGCATATGTATATATAAAATAATACATTTTTTCACTACCTTAATTTTTTAAATTTTTTATTTCATTTTTATTTTAAATAATTTTGTGCATACATAGTAGGTGTATATATTTTTATATTATGTGTATTATATAACTCCATAAATCTTTGTTCTGAACTCTGATTTTTAAAATTGTTTTTATAGAAATAGTGTTACTGGGTAAACAGGTATGAAAATCATTGAACTGAGATATAATGGGAAATTACTTTTTACAGAGATGGTACCAACCTATATTCTGACTAGCAGTGGTTTAAAGTGCTCTCAAGAGTACTTGATAATACATTTAATATTTTTTTGTACTTAAAATGGGCCAGTAACCATTTCAGTCTCCAGAAATATGGTGGCAAACATACATCTTTGCTACTGTAGAGCTTAAATTCTAAATAGACAAGAGCATTTCACAACTGGTAAGTGCTATAAAGAAAATTTGGGGAAGAAAGTGGAAAGTTATTGCCATCTGAGGCTAAAGCACATTAGATAAAGTGACCAGGAAGATTCCTTTGAGGAAGTGATATTTAAGCTGAGACCTGAATAATGAGAAGGATCTACCCCATGAAGACCAACGGGAAGAGTTTTCTTTTTTTTTTTCCCCACTACCCTAATTTTTACTTAAAAAAATTTTGTGAGTACGTAATAGGTATACATATTTTGGGGTTACATGAGAAGTTTTGATACTGGCATGGAAAGTGAAATAAGCATATCATGGAGAATGGGGTATCCATACTCTCAAGCATTTATCTTTTGAGTTATAAACAATTCAATTACACTCTTACAGTTATTATAAAATATACAATTAAGTTATTATTGACTATAGTATCCCTTCTGTTGTATTGGGTAGTAGGTCTTATTCGTTCTTCTAACTATTTTTTTCTGTACACACTAACTGTCCCTATCTCCCATCCAGACTCCCACTACCCTTCCCAGCCTCTGGTAACCAACTATCTACTCTCTATATCCGTGAGTTCTACTGTTTGATTTTTAGATCCCACAAATAAGTGAGAACATGTGATGTTTGTCATTCTGTGCCTGGCTTATTTCACTTCACATAATGATCTCCATTTCTACACATTTTGTTGCAAATGACTGGATCTCATTCTTTTTTATGGCTGAATAGTACTCCATTGTGTATCTGTATCACATTTTCTTTATCCATTTATCTGTTAATGGACACTTAGGTTGCTTCCAAATCTTACTTATTGTAAACAGTGCTGCAACAAACATGGGAGCGCAGATAGCTCTCAATATATTGACTTCCTTTCTTTGGGGTATATACCCAGCAGTGGGATTACTGGACCACGTGATAGCTCAATTTTTAGTTTTTTTGACTGTATTATTCAGGATTCTCTAGAGAGACAGAACTAATAGGATACATGTGTATATAAATGGGAGTTTATTAAGGAGTATTAACTCACATAATCACAAGGCCCCACAAAAGGCTGTCTGCAAGCTGTGGAGCAAGGAAGCCAGTCTGAACCCCAAAACAGAAGAACCTGGAGTCCATTGTTCAAGGGCAGGAAGCATCCAGCATGGGAGAAAGATGTAGCCTGGGAGGTTAGGCCAGTCTAGTGTTTTCATGTTTTTCTGCCTGCTTTTATTCTGGCCATCTGACAGCTGATTAAATGGTGCTCACCCACATTAAGAGTGGGTCTGCTTTTCCCAGCCCACTGACTCAAATGTTAATCTCCTTTGGCAACAGCTTCACAGGCACACCCAGGAACAATACTTTGTATCCTTTAACCAAATTGACACTCAATATTAACCATTACATTGAAGGACCTTCAAACTGTTCTTTACAGTGGTTGTACTAATTTACATTCCCACCAACAGTGTGTGAGGGTTCCCTGTTCTCCACATCCTCATCAGCATTTGTTATTGCCTGTCTTTTGGATATAAGTCATTTTTACAGGGGTGAGATGATATCTCATTGTGGTTTTGATTTTCATTTCTTTAATGATCAATGATGTTGAGCACCTTTTCATATGCCTGTTTGCCAATTGTATGTCTGCTTTTGAGAAATGTCTATTCAAACTTTTGCCCATTTTTTAATCAAATTATTAGATTTTTCTCCTACAGAGTTGTTTGAGCTCCTTATATATTCTGGTTATTAATCCCTGGTCAGATGGGTAGTTTGCAAATATTTTCTCCCATTGTGTGGGTTGTCTCTTCACTTCGTTGATTGTATCTGTTGCTGTGCAGAAGCTTTTTAACTTAATGTGATCCCATTTGTCCATTTTGGCTTAGGTTGCCTGTGCTTGTAGGGTATTGCTCAAGAAATACTTTGCCCAGACCAATGTCCTGAAGATTTTCCCCAATGTTTTTTGTAGTAGTTTTATGGTTTGAGGTCTTAGATTTAAGTCCTTAATCAATTTTGATTTGATTTTTTTTTTGTATATGGTGAGAGAGAGGGATATAGTTGCTTTATTCTGCGTATAGATATCCAGTTTTCCCAGCACCATTTATTGAAGAGACTGTCTTTTCGCCAGTATATGTTCTGGCACCTTTGTTGAAAATGAGTTCCCTGTAGGTGAATTTGTTTGTTGGTTCTCTATTGTGTTCCATTGGTCTATATGTCTGTTTTTATGCCAATACCATGCTGGTTTGGTTACTAAAGCTCTGTAGTATAATTTGAAGTTAGGTAATGAGATTACTCCAGTTTTCTTCATTTTGCTTAGAATAGCTTTGGCTATTCTGGGTCTTTTATGGTTTCATATAAATTTTAGGAATGTTTTTTCTATTTCTGTTAAGAATGCCATTAATATTTTGATAGGAATTGCATTGAACCTGTAGATTGTTTAGGGTACCATGGACATTTTATCAATTTTGATTTAAGAACATGGAATATTTATTCCTTTTTTGGTGTCTTCAGTTTCTTTCATCAGTTCTCACAGTTTTCATTGTAGAGATCTTTCACTTATTTGATTAGGTTAATTCTTAGGTATTACATTTTATTTGTGGCTACTGTAAATAAGATTACATTTTAAATTTCTTTTTCACATTGTTCACTGTTGGCATATGGAAATGTCACTGAATTTTGTATGTTAATTTTGCATCCTGAATCTTTACTGAATTTGTGTGTGAGTTCTAATAGTTTTTGGTATCATCTTTAGGTTTTTCCAAATATAAGATCATATCATCTGCAAACAAAGATAATCTGCCTTCTTCCTTTTGAATTTGGATACCCTTTATTTTTTTCTCTTGTCTGATTGTTCTAGCTAAGACTTCCAGTACTGTATTGAATAATAGTGATGACAGTGGGCATTCTTCTTGTGTTCCTGACCTTGGAGGAAAGGCTTTCAGTTTTACCCCATTCAGTATGGTACTAGCTGTGGGTATGTAATATATGGCTTTTATTATGTTGAGGTATGTTCCTCCTGTCCTGAGTTTTTTGAGGATATTTACCATGAAGGGATGTTAAATTTTATCAAAAGCTTTTTAAGCATTAATTGAAATGATCATATGGTTTTTATTCTTTAGTATGTTTATATGATGTATCACATTGATTGATGATTGCATATGTTGAACCATTGTTGCACCCCAGGAATAAATCTCACTTAGCCATGATGAATGATCTTTCTAATGTATTGTTGAATTTGGTTTGTTAGTATTTTGCTGAGAATTTTTGTATCACTATTCATCAGAGATATTAACCTGTAGTTTTATTTTTTTGATGTGTCTTTGGTTTTGGTATTAAGGCAATATTGGCCTCATAAGATGAGTTTTGAAGTATTCCCTTCTCCTCTATTTTTTGGAATTGTTTGAGTAGAACTGGTATTATTTCTTGTTTAAATGTTTGGTAGAACTCAGCAGTGAAGCCATCAGGTCCCAGGCTTTTATTTTTTTATTTTTATTTTTATTTTTTTACTAGGAGCCTTTTTTTTTTACAGCTTTGATCTTGTTACTTGTTATTGGTCTATTCAGAATTTGAATTTCTTCTCGGTTCAATTTTGGTAGGTTGTAAGTATCTCAGAATGTTTCCATTTATTCTAGATTTTCCAGTTTGTTAGCATATATTAATAGTTCCTCATAGTAGCCACTAATGTCCTTTAAATTTCTGCAGTATCAGTTCTATTAACTTGTCATTTCCAATTTTATTTAGATCTTCACTCATGTTTTCTTAGTCTGACTAAAGATTAATTAATTTTGTTTAATTTTTTAATACCTATATAAGGTGATATAAGGTGATGGATATGTTAATTAGCTGGATTGTGGCAATCATTTCACAATATATATGTATGTCAAAACATATTGTACACCCTCAATATATATGATTTTTATTTGTCAATTATATCCCAATAAAGCCAGAAAAAAAGAATCTCCAAAAAGAAAAACAAAACAAAAAACAAAAAAACAACATTTTGTTCCATTGATCTTTTCTTTTTTTTTTTTTACATTTCAATTTCATTTATTTCTGCTCTGATCTTTATTATTTCTTTTCTGCTACTAGTTTTTGGTTTGGTTTGCCCTTGCCTTTCTAGTTCTTTAAGATGCATCATTAGACTGTTCATTTGATGTTTTTCCTGTATTTTGATGTGGCACTTATAGCTATAAACTTCTGTCTTAGTGCTGTTTTTTGCTGCATTCCATAGGTTTTGGTACGTTGTGTTTCCATTATCATTTGTTTTGAGAAATATTTCAATTTCCTTCCTAATTTCTTCATTCACCCACTGGTCATTCAGAGCATATTGTTTAATTTCTATTGTATAGTTTCCAAAATTACTCTTGTTTATTTCTAATTTTATTCCACTGTGGTCAGAAAAGATATTTGATATTATTTTAATTTTTTAAAATGTTTTAAGACTTGTTTTATGACCTAACATATAGTCCATCCTTGACAGTAGTTCACGTGATGAGAAAAATAATGTGCGTTCTGCAGCTCTTGGATGAAATATTCTGTAAATATCTATTAGATTCATTTTGTTTATAGTGCAGATTAAGTCTGATGTTTCTTTGTTGATTTTCTGTCTGGAAGATCTAATGCTGAAAGTAGGATGTTCAAGTCTCCAGCTGTTATTATGTTAGGTCTATCTCTCTCTTTAGCTCTAATAATATTTGCTTTATATATCTGGATGCTCCAGAGTTGGGTGCGTATATATTGAAAATTATATCCTCTCATTGAATTGACCCCTTTATCATTATGTAGTGACCTTCTTTGTCTCTTCTTACAGTGTTTGTCTGAAAGGTCACATATTTCTGTTTCTTCAGGATTGGTCCCTGGTACCCTATTTAGTTCATTTGGTGAGGTCATGTTTTCCTGGATGTTGTTAATGCTAGTAGATGTTCTTCGGTGTCTGGGCATTAAAGAGTTAAGTATTTATTGTAGTATTCACTATCTGTGCTTATTTGTACTTGTCCTTCTTGGGAAGGCTTTCCAGATATTTGAAAGGACTTGGGTGTTGTGATCTGAGCTGTATCTGCTTTAGAGGGCACCCCAACTTCAGTAATGCTGTAGTTCTTGAAGACTCATATATGTACTGCTTTTATCATCTTAGACAAGAACCAGGAGAACTATCTGAATTACCAGAGAATCGTTGTAGACTCTTGTTCTCTTCCCTTACTTTCTACCAAACAAACAGAGTCTCGCTGTCTGTTTTAAGCCATCTAAAACTTGTGGGTGAAGTGACACAAGCAACCTGTGGCCACCACCCCTATGACTGCACTGGGTCAGACTTGAAGACAGCAAAGTGCTAGGTCTTGCCCAAGACCTTTTGTAACCACTCCCTAACTACTGCCTCTGTTAGCTCAAGTCCCTGGGGTTCTACAATCAGCAGGTAGCAAAGCCAGCTAGGCCTGTGTCCTTCCCTTCAGGGCGGTGAGTTCTCCCAGGTCCCAGTGGGTCCAGAAGTGCTATCTGGGAGTCAGGGACTAGAGTCAAAAACCTTAGAAGTCTACCTGGTATTCTATTGTATTGCAGCTGAGCTGGCACTCAAACCACAAGTTGTAGTCCTTCCCACTTTTCCCTCAACTTTCCAAAAGCAGAGATACCTCACCCCATAGCCACTGCCACCACAGTCCACAAGGGGTACTGCCAGTCTGTCGCTGATGTTCCCTAAAGTTCCAATGTCTCTTACGTTAGCTTACTGTGAATGTTGCCTGGCCAGGAACTCATTCGTCAGGGCAGTGGGTTCCCTCCTGGCCCAGGGCAGGTCCAGAAATGCTGTCCAAGAGCCCACTTGGTGTTCTGCCCATCTGTGGCCTTTCTGGTACCTACGGTGCAAGTCAAAATCCCCTTTACTTTTCCCTCTGATTTTTATAAGCAGAAAGAGTTTTGCCACATAGCCACCACAGCTGGTAATGTGCTGAGTCTCACCTGAAACCAACAAGTCTGAGAGACGCATCCAAGGCCCTCGATGTAGTACTTGGATATCACTGCTGGTTATTCAAGGCCCAAGGTAGCATCTTCAGGTAGTAGGTGATGAATACTGCCAGGAATGGGACCTTTACTTCAAGGCAGTGGGTTCCCTTCTAGCCCAGGATGTGTCTAGAAATGCCTTGGAGCTGCGGCTTGGAATGGGGGCCTCACAACTGTGACTGGTGCCCTATCTTGCTGTGGCTGAGCAGGTATGCAGGAAGCAAGACAAACACCTCCCCCTTTTTTGCTTTCCTCTCCTAAAGCAGAAGGATAAGATCTCTTTTGGAGCTGTGAGATGTGCAGGCTGGGGCTAGGGGAGGGGTGACGCCAGCACTCACTTGGCTGCCCCAGCTGGTGTCTCAGTATGTCATGTGCCCTCCCAGTCCACTATCTCTGGGCCTAGTTCAGCACTGGGCCTTGCCTAAGAGATGCAGTCCTTATGGCCTAGACTGTCTTTCAAGTTTCCTTGGAGACACAGAGTGCTATAGCCTGTTGTGGTGAGGCTTGTAGGCACTTAAGTTCCGAATGCTGGGATTGGAGATTCCCTTTTGGCTGGGGCTGGTTTAAGTGCTTCCTCTATGGGTGGGCATCAGCTGAGTTTGGTCCGGTTTTCCTTTCTACTCTCCTAAGATAGCCCTGAGTTCAATGCCTTACAAATACTATGCTGTCCTTCCCCCAATACCCAGAGATTGTTTCCCAGCACCATGCCACCTCTGCTGAAGGGCAGGAGAGGGGTGACATCAGTGGCTCAGGACTGTTTTTTCCTGTCTCTTCAGTGCGTCTTTCAGTGATATGAAGTTAAAACCAGGTACTATGAGTGCCCACCTGATTTTTGGTTCTTATCAAGGTTTTTTTCTGTGTAGATAGTTGTTAGCTTGGTGTCCTTGCTGAGGGGATGATTGGTGGTGCCCTTTACTCAGCCATCTTACCCAGGAACAACTTTCTTAACTGGAGGAACAGCAAGTGCTAATGACCTAAGGCAGGAAGGGGCTTAATACGTTTAAGAAAGGAAAACATGCCAGTGCTGCTGAAGATGAATGAACAAAGTGCTGAGTAGGAGAAGATGAGAAGAGCAAGATACGGGAGGGCCAGATAATGCAGTAGCTTCCCCAACAAGGGCAGATATTGAGATTTTATTTAGTTATTGAAGAGTTTTAAACAGGACAAGGATATTATATTCATTTTCTAGGGTTGCCATAGCAAAGCACCAAAGACTTGGTGGCTCCTAAAATACAACCGAAATGTATTTCCTCACAGTTCCAGGGGCTTTAAGTCCAAGATCGAGGTGTTCTTAAGATGAAGGTGTTGGCAGGGTTTGCTTCCTCATTCTGAGGCCTTTCTCCTTGGCTTACACATGGCCGCCTTCTTCTGGTGTCTTAGCACAGTCTTCTTTCCATGCCTGCCTGTGTCCTACTCTCCTCTTCTAACAAGGACACCAGCCATATTAGATAGGGCCCACCCACATGGCCTCATTTTTACCTTACTTCTTTAAAAGCTCTGTCTCCAAGATATAGTCACATTCTGAGGTATTGATGGTTAGGCCTTCAACATATGAATCGGGGGAACAAAATTCAGCCATAACAGTTATGATGTGATTTCCTGTTAAAAAGACAATATCAACCCCTCTTTAGTTTTTCTGTGGAAAATGGATTGTAGGGAGGCAGGAGTGGAAGTAAGGAGATACATTAGGAGGTATTTGTAACAATTCAGAAGGAGGTATTTATAACAGTTCGGTTAGAAGATGATAGAGACTTGAACAAGGCTGGTAGCAGAAAATGGAAAGTATTGAACAAATTTGGGATATGTTTAGAGGTTAATGGAACCATCAGCTCTTCTTGATAATCAGTGTATTAGTTAGAGGGGGCTGAACTCTGGTACCAAATAGCCAGTGTGTGTTTGTGCCTCTGTGTGTATGTATGGACTTAAATAGAACTTTATTCCTCACTGTTGTACCAACCCAAGGAAGATTTTTTAATGTGAATTGGCAGCAGTCCTACAAATGATGATTCAGAGACTTAAATCTTTTCATCTTTTGGCTGACAGATATCCCCAGGAGCCCTATGATCATTTTCTCTAACTTTAAAAAGCAAGAAGAGAATATTGGCTTGAACTTCCAAAACAATTTTGGACAACAATGGTAAAATCTAGAATCCTTGCCATTTTCTTAATTTTAATGAGTATGCATACTGCCTTTTCTGTGGAATATAATTTATATTAATATGTGGTTGAAAAAATGAATTCTGTATTCCGTTAGTTTGAAAAATGATGGTTAAACAAAATAGTCTGGTCTCCTCACTGGTAGACTTCTTGGAGCCTTTAAAATGCTATAAATTGTATAACACCAAGAATAGGCTGCCTTATCCAAAATTTTGACCATGTAGCCTCCTTTATTTAAGGAAACAATGTGCAAGATTGGTGTACAAAAAAGCCAACAACTTGGGAAACAGTTGTTGAGCTCCATTTTAAGTACAAATCTGGCTATTAGTTTAAGGTAGTTTTTATTATATTAAGTATGGAACTTTCTGTTCCTACTTATTTAAGAGTTTGTTTTATTCAAAAATCAGTATGTATTAAATTTAATCATAAAATGGCATAAAAATCTATTGATATTACCATATGTCTGTTTACGTCCAACCTATTGATAATGAGGTATTTAACTAATATTTTTGTAACATCGTACCGTCCTTTAATTCCTAAGATAAATTCTACTTGTTAAAGTGAATAGGTCTTTCTATGAGCTATTGAAATGTGTTAATTAAATATTTACCTAGAATTGTTGCATCACACAAATATAATTGTCTTTAACTTTATTCTTTTTGTGCAATTTTTAGCTTTTAGTATCATTATGAAGCTAATTCAAGCAAATGGTAGTGGCTGTACGTTGTTCTGAATCTTTGGAACGAGTCCATATTATATGAAATTTTAAAGAATGCCCCATAATGGACCTGGAGCTATCTTTATATGTAATTCTTTGAAAAAAATTTTAGTTGCTTACATGGTTGTCAATCTGCTATTTCCTTTGTGTTTTCATTTTGCTATATATTGACTCATTTTTAATTATTTTTAATATCTATTTCACACATCTTTTTCAAAATTAACAAGCAAAAACTATTACATAGTTTTTCTTACACTTTAGCAAATCTCTTTATTGTTGATACTTCCACATTCTCCTTTCTATTTTTGTTTTACTTCTGTTTTCTGTTTTTTGCCTAATTTTATTATACTGCCCCCCCCCCTTTTTAAATTTTACTGGTAGCTTTTTCTAAAATAATCATATTTTAGATTTATTAATCTTTTAATGTTTCTATTTAATTTATTTATTTGTCTTTTGTAAAACATATGAAATCTTTTTCTCCATTTATTTAAACTTCATTAAGAACTTACATTTATAATAGCCAAATGCCTTTTTTAGGGCATCTTTACAGAAGACTAAATTTTAAAATTCACTTGCTATATTCCTTTCTGATTTTTGCCTTATTAACTATGAGATAGCCACTTTAATCTTTTCCAAATATAATAATATATAATATTTAAATTAAATAAATATTAATAATAAATATTTAAAATGTTTCAGTGTTTGAAAAACAAGCTTTAATCTATATTTTTCTAATTATCAAAATCAAGTATGGTACAACTTTGACTACAATTTATATGTCAATGCTATTTACAACTCTTTTACTTTCCTCATTTCTCTACTTTCTAATAATTTCTAACTATGTGCCCTAAATATTATCCTTGGATTATTTCACTAAATATATTTTAATATGTTTTTAATATATTTAACTGTATTGTCATATTACTGTTGCCAGTGCTATTCCCCTAGCATTTCAATAGTGTCTTTCCTCTCTTGAGTCTTTTCTTATGCTCATCTTTTGGTTAGTTGGCATATTTGTTAAAAAAATGTTTTCCAGAGACATGTAGATGACAATAGGATTTCTCTTGAGGTGGAGGGGAACTACCTTCCTCCTTCTGATCATTTTTTTCTTGCCCTAGAAGCTTAGGCATAAACAAGGATCATTTCTTAATCCAGCATATTAATTCTGTAGTTAAGATAATTTATCATGTAATTGACAAGTCATCAGTCAATATCCTGCATTTCTAATATTTTGAGATTTGTGAATTTTTTGAATGAGTCTTAAACATGGAAAGTTGGAGAACCTAATCTCATCCACAATCAGAATTAAATATTAAAGGTTAGGAAGAAGACAGCATCTCTGAGATTTCTGTATTTATATTGCAAGGGTCATAAAACTTTTTCTCTAAAAGGCCAAATTGTAAATATTTTAAGCTTTGTGGGATATACAGTCTTTGTCACAATGACTCAGCTGTGCAGTTTCTGTGTGAAAGCCGCTATAGACAACATAGAACAAATGGATGTGGTTGTATTCCATCCGACTTTTTCAATGTCAGGTGTCTCGCCAGATTTTTGCTCCACTATCAGTGTTTTATTGACTCTTCGTATAGTCCATTGCAATGTCATGATTAAAATGACACCATTCTGTCAAATAGTCTGTTACTGAGTTTCTGTGGCTGGCACAAGGCATTGGGATATTTGTAATGATCCCTGATTTCATGAAGTTTTCAGATTTCAGTCATGCAAATAGCCTAAGACCATAAATTGATTACAACCTTTGTCTTCAGTACAGCTACAATGTATTGATTCACAGCTATTTAGCAGAATGATGACAGACAAGATGTACATGATATTTTCCATGGAATAATATCATCAATGAGTATAGTCAATTTGCCATAGTTATTACACCTAATTAATTCTTATTCTCAAGGGAATGAATCATGGGTTGAAGGTATGCATTAATAAGGTGAACACTCTGCTGATGCTGACCAATAAGAAGAAAATATTAAGTTAAAATTGAGATGACGTCATAGCCAGTCCAAACATGCTAGTTTGGAGTAACATGTTGGGCTAACATAGCCAGTCAAAACTTTCTATTTGATTAAAAGTTGTACAGACATTCAGGACAGAGCTGTGAGGGCAAGACAAAGATAAAACACCCTAACATTGGAGTTTGAATTGGGCCTCTGAAAGAATTTCCTTACCTACTGAGTAAATGTTTAAAAACATCCATTATTTTCACTATCACTTTCATTATCCACTATCCATAATCACTATTCATTATCCACACATCCATTATGTTCATTGTGGAAGAATGAAGTTCTCCACCTTTGGTAGTTCAAATCATTTTCCTGGACTTTGAGAAAGACAAACAGATCAGTGGGCATGTTACTTGGAGAGGAGCAATGACATAACTCTCATCGATGAAAATACCTCAGGGTATTTTATTTAATTAGTTAATTTATTTATTTTTAAATTTTTATTTTTGGAGGATCATATTAATTTTCAATTGCTGTTATAGTGAAATCATAAACTTACTGTCTTAAAACAACAGAAATTTACTACCTTACAGTTATGCAGGTCAGACATCTAAAATCAAGGTGGTGGCAGGGCTGCATTCTTTCTGTTGGCTCCAGAGGAAATCTGTTTCTTTGTCTTTTCTAGCTTCTAGAGGCTGCCTGCATTCCTTGGCTGTGATATGTTCAGGAGGCCAGGAAATACTGGGTAGAAGAGCATGGGGTCCCATGCAAGGGCTCCACCCTCAAGCCTGGGCCCCTGGCCCTAAATGAGAACTTCACATGTCTGTTTTCCCACCCGAATGCTGCTTTTTGGCCTGTCCTCCCCGCTATCCTATGCCCATATAAACCCCAGATCTCAGCTGTCAGAGAGACAAGCTGCTGGATATCAAGAGGAGAAGAAACTACTGAGCGTTGTCAGAGACTATGGATAGACACAGCTTAAATTCAGACGGCACAATTTCAGAGAGGAGGTGTCCAGGCTTTAGGGGAAGATCACCTTCTTCCCACACCATCCCCTTACCAGCGCCCTTCCACTAGAGCCACTTCCATCACTCAATTAAAAACTCTGCATTCATCACCTTGCAAACCGTTCATGTGACCTGATTCTTCCTGGACACCAGACAAGAATTCGTGATGCACTGAGTGCAGGAACACAAAAAGACTGTCACACTGGTCCTTTGCCCTTGCTGGCAGAGGGCAGCCACCCCATGTGATGAGGCAAAAGGCCCGCTGAGTTGTTAACACACCCTTTGGGGCACTGGGGATTGCCGGCACCCCCCCTTCCTGAAAGTCAGCAATAGACGGCCGAGTACCTCTCATCTCACATTAATCTGACCTTCTGCCCCACTTCTTCCACTTTTAAGGTCATTGCATTGGATCCACCTGCATAATCCAAGGTAATCTCCATATTTTAATGTCATCTGATTAGCAACGTTACTTCTCTCTGCAAACTTCATTCTCCTTTGTCATATAGCCTAGTATATTTACAGGTTCAAGGAATTAGGATTCAGCCATCTTTGAAGCCATTTTTTCTGTGAAACACAAGGATAAAGTTATGCATAGAGTTAAATAAATTAAATTGAACTTTCCAGTAGAGGTATTGATGGGTCCCTAGTCATCCTTACATCTGGTGTACCTGAAGAACGAGGCCAAGCATTTGTTGGAGAATTAGAGTATGCACTCAATTTTATTCTCAAAGCCCTAATTAGGATATCTTATTTACTTAGTGGTTAAAAACATGGGCTCTAAAACTAGAGAGCCAGCACCTCCAGATATAAGGCCTTAAATGGCTGACTTAGCCCTATAATTCAGTTTATTCATCTGTAAAATGGGGATAATAAAAGATCTATTTACCTTGTATAAAGTTGTTGGAATAATCAGAAGAGATAGCATCTAACCTCTTAGAAGGATTTCTGGAACATGGAAAGAGCACATGTACCAAGAGCAAAGGCACAGGTGACTGACTGACTTAAAGGATAATTTATTCCTCCCTTAATATTGTTTGCCTGCAGCACACAGACAAGGAGATAGGGAGTGGAACAGGGTGGGTTTTCTTAACTTTGATCCGGTGTTCATATTATTTTTATTGTGGAAGAATGAAGTTCTCCACCTTTGGTAGTTCAAATTCAAATCATTTTCCTGGACTTTGAGAAAGACAAACAGATCAGTGGGCACATTCCTTGGAGAGGAGCAACAAGAAAATGCTCCATAAGACTGCTCTTCCTTGAGATGACCTGCATCCCTCATTTGGTGCAGTTTGATATATGAACTGGTAGAATTTGGAATATTGAATTCCACTCATTTTTGTGGTACTCTAGGCCACTCTGATATCCTCTTAACCCCAAATTATGTTTAATTAATAGTAGCTAAAATTCTGCTCTGCCATTATCTTAGTTAACAGAGGTAAACATATAATTAATATCTATATTGATAGGTGTATTTCCATATATTCTGACTAATATGCCTTTATGTTTTACTGCTTTGACACATACAAAAATCTATATCCTAGGCAATATTTCTGAAGAATTCCTGAACCAAAGGTGGTTACAAAATGTTAGAATAAAAAAATAAGGAAATCTCAAATAATTAAAGGATTCTTTCCTAGGCGTCTCTAGGCCACACTGGCCAGGTTTGAGATTTTGAGATTGAAGACTCAAGACTTATTTTTTTTCCAGCTTTATTGAAGTATAATGGACAAATAAAAATTGTATATATTCAAGATGTATAACATGATGATTTGCTATACATATACTGTACATTGTGAAATGATTGCCACAATCAAATTAATTAACACCTCCATCACCACACATAGTTATTATTGTGTGTGTCTGAGGGGGCGAGAATACTTAGTATCTACTCTCTTAGCAAATTTCAAGTATGCAATACAGTATCACTAGCTATAGCCATCATGCTCTGCATTAGATCCCTAGAACCCGTTAGTCTTATAACTGAACGTTTGCACCCTTTGGGTAACATCTCCCCATCTCTGCCTCCCTGGCAACTACCATTCCACTCTCTGGCTCTATGACTTTGACTTTTTAATATTCCACATGTAAGCGAGATCATGCACTATTTGTCTTTCTAGACTGAGAGCCTATTAAGTTACAAAGGTCATTTGCAATATAGCAATCAGCCTTGGCTTCTTTAATACCATGTTTTACACAACTGGGTTCAAGTCACAGTTATTATGAGAAGATGGCATGCCTGTAGTATTTTTTTTGTACTTTCTGAGTATTTATTATTTTGCATGATTTTCTTTTGTAATTTGAATTATATGTACTTATCTGAAAGATGATGACAAACTAATATTAACATTGTTTTGGTGGTATTCTATGCTATTTCCAGCATCCTTGACAAATGGTTTGTGAACTTTCTGCTGTATTTCCTTAGGCTTGATTAAAACAAACAAAAAGTTTATGTCATTTTTTTGTAGCTAAATAATATATAAAATGCATAAGGAAATAATATTTATTGAGCAGACCGTACGCCCCAGATGGCTTAATTTATTTCAAACTCACAGCAGTCATTCAAGAGACACATTATTAAGCCTGTTACAGTTTAAGAAAATGAGTTGGAGAGGTTAAGCAACTAGCCAAATTCAGACAGCTGGTAAGCAACTGAAGGTAGATTCCTGTGTAAACTCTGAAGTCTCTGACTCCAAGCCCAGGTTCTAGTAACCATATTACTCAGTCTTGTTCAGACCCCGTTTATCAAACTGAATGTGCTAGCCAGAGTGATGCTACCTGATAGTTATGAAGTACTGCAGTCAGTCTTAAATCAGAATTTCCCTGTGGATTTTTAGACCTGTAAATAGCACTCCATTTAACCTGGCGGTACATGAATGGAAAGCCCTGCACTCTGGCACGAGGACATTTCCATTACTCTGCTTTCTGCTGATTCAAAACATTACATGGATTTATATAGTGGGAGTAACTGGATTATATGTGTGTCAAAGAGAGTCCAAAGAATAAAATAAAATATATACTTAGGAAAAAACTATATCCCTACAGAGTTCAGTATTAGAAGTTATATAAAATAATTGATGTTTACTTCAGATCTATTCTTCTAAACAAAACGAAACAAATCTACCAATTTTATTTGGCCAAAATTCATCATCAACAGGCTTACTCACTCAGATACTCCATTGTGTGGACAGACAGACCACTTGCACTCACTAAAAAGGTCTAACACAGATATGGAAACATTATAGTTAGCCTATTTCTATTTGAAATTTTATGTGCTAACAAAATAAACAATGTCTCTTGCATGACATGATTTCCATTCTACTAAGGTTTTCAAGTCTTTCTGCTTTCTATTATCTTATTTTACTAAGCAAGTGGTTATTCATTTCCCTGAGAAAAGAATTTTACTTTTTCCACTTCAATAGTCATACACAATCTTCCACAGTTACTTATAGTGTAACATCTGGTATTTCTAAATAAAACACCAGAAAACCTCTGAATCATAGTAGGAAGAACTAACTAAAATATCAAGTAGTGTACAAATGATATACTTCACAGAAGGGGGAAAAAAAAAACTTCCTGCTTGATATAATTGCTCTTTAGAGATCACAAACAATGCTTACATTCTTGCATCTGTGTGGAACAGATCCTTTATGGCATTAAAGGCCTTACTGTTCATTTGATGCCCATGTGTAATTCCTTTTGAGAAACTAAAAATAAGCTTCCAACAGGCTTACTCACTCACATACTCCATTGTGTGGACAGACAGCAAACGGGCAGAGAGCTAAGCCTTGACCCACTTACCACCCTCAGATGGTTCTGATCAATGTCTAAGAACCTATTAAAACCTTACTATTAGGGGATTAAAGGAAATAACAGATTCATCCTGGTTCCCCAGAGCTTTTGCCTTTTTTGGGACAAAATGGGCAAGGTTTTTTTTTTTTTTTTTTCAGATCTTTCCCTGAAGGTATGCCAATGAAATTATATATTCTCATCCTATAAAATGTAGTCAAACTTGATACAGAAACTAGTTCATGAAGATCCACAGAATTCCTATATTGTTACCTAAGAATTACATTTTAAATTCAAATAATACAAGAACTATTCTTTGTTCATGCAGTATATTTGCTTGCCTACAAAAATAATCAGAGTTCCCTGAGCCCTTGTGTTTCAGCAGTTTACAATATTAAATGGTCAAACCCCCTGAGTCCAGCTATCCACATTGCTTGCCCCCATCCTTCCTCCAGGCCATTCACCTGGTTCTCAGGCCTTCTCAGCTGTTCTTTCTGTTCTGCTTTCTGGCTATCACACACTGTCTCCCTTCCTGTTTCTAATGGGTAGATAATTTATTGCTCTCCCCTTCTTGTTACACAGCCTCACTATGTGAGCCCATAGATTCCTTTGTAGGTGGTATTCCTGTTGTTGGACCTGTGGTCTCTCTGGCTGCAGGAAAGGGGTATTGATGATACCTCTAGAAACCTAAGCCACAATCCAGGCTCCAGCCCTGAGATGCAGGGTCCAGCCTCAGTTTGGCCTCTCACCCACTTAATATAAAAACAATTATCCAGTGAATGAGCAAAGCTATTCTTGGACTTAGAATATTTCTACTGGGCTTTAAAACTTTCCACCTTTATATTGACACAGTCAATAAGTTGCTCTTATATTAAGGCAACATAAATTTATTATTAGCAAAATTATGCTGATGCTTGATCATTAGACCAAACTCACAAAAATGAAAAAATAAATTATAAGCATTTAGAACTTAATTATTGGTTTCCAGTTTGATACTGAGCTTAAGGACGGCTGATAAAAGTGTCTTTACATTTCCATCATTGACTGGTCTTTCTACAGACAAGTTTACTCTGTTTCTATTTAAGCTCTGATAATCACTAAACCAAGAGGTTTACTTCACACCTTCTTTTATTTTCCTTGCTTCTCTATTGTACAATAGCAAAAGCCTGGACCGGTGGGTACACCAGAGATATCTTGTCCCTAGCCCTTCCTTAAATGTTTCATATCCTCAGGTACTGTTTGCCCTCACTTGCTTTTCTTTCTCTTTCTTTTTGCCCTCACTTAGTTGCTTTTCTTTTTCTTTCTTTTTGCCCTCACTTAGTTGCTTTTCTTTTTCTTTCTTTTCTTAGTCTTTTTTTTTTTTTTTTGGTAGTGGCATGATCACGGCACAGTGTAGCCTTGACCTCCTAGGCTCAGGAGATCCTCCTGAGTAGCTGGGATTACAGGCGCCTGCCACCACACCCGAATAATTTTTTGTATTTTTAGTAGAAATGGGGTTTCACCATGTTGGTCAGGCTGGTCTCAAACTCTTGACCTAAGGTGATCCACCAGTCTCGGGCTCCCAAAGTGCAGGGATTACAGACATGAGCTACCGCAGCTGGCCTGAAGTGTATTTTCTAAAATAATCTATAAGTTCTCCATATAAGATCTTATTAAATACTTGAATCAATGACAAAACAATAAAATAATTTGTTTCTGATGCCTAAGAAAAATAAAGCTTTGCTAATAGTTACCATATTTGTAGATACATAGAATTTCAATTTAAAGGTTATGGTAATGGTTGAATTTTTCAATGTATTTCTTGATGGAATTTTTCCATATATAATCTGATTTTTCTGATGAATTATTTAATCTGTTTCAATGTGCTTTAAAATTGGGGAAAAAGGTTATGATAATATATGGAAGCAGTATGGTGCTGTTGGTGACTCAAATTTAGGTATATTTATTACTTGGGTAGAAATTGAAAGAACTTGTAACATTTGCATTCTTTTGTATATAATTAAATACCACATGTATATATAATTTTAAATTTTTGCTAGCTTTTCACACAATTAACTTATTTGATCCTCTTAACAAATTCATAAGGTAGATGGGGTATATTTATTTATTTATTTATTTATTTTTTTATTATACTTTAAGTTTTAGGGTACATGTGCACATTGTGCAGGTTAGTTACATATGTATACATGTGCCATGCTGGTGCGCTGCACCCACTAACTCGTCCTCTAGCATTAGGTATATCTCCCAATGCTATCCCTCCCCCCTCCCCCCTCCCCACCACAGTCCCCAGAGTATGATATTCCCCTTCCTGTGTCCATGTGATCTCATTGTTCAATTCCCACCTATGAGTGAGAATATGCGGTGTTTGGTTTTTTGTTCTTGCAATAGTTTACTGAGAATGATGGTTTCCAATTTCATCCATGTCCCTACAAAGGATATGAACTCATCATTTTTTATGGCTGCATAGTATTCCATGGTGTATATGTGCCACATTTTCTTAATCCAGTCTATCATTGTTGGACATTTGGGTTGGTTCCAAGTCTTTGCTATTGTGAATAATGCCGCAATAAACATATGTGTGCATGTGTCTTTATAGCAGCATGATTTATAGTCATTTGGGTATATACCCAGTAATGGGATGGCTGGGTCAAATGGTATTTCTAGTTCTAGATCCCTGAGGAATCGCCACACTGACTTCCACAATGGTTGAACTAGTTTACAGTCCCACCAACAGTGTCAAAGTGTTCCTATTTCTCCACATCCTCTCCAGCACCTGTTGTTTCCTGACTTTTTAATGATTGCCATTCTAACTGGTGTGAGATGATATCTCATAGTGGTTTTGATTTGCATTTCTCTGATGGCCAGTGATGATGAGCATTTTTTCATGTGTTTTTTGGCTGCATAAATGTCTTCTTTTGAGAAGTGCCTGTTCATGTCCTTCGCCCACTTTTTGATGGGGTTGTTTGTTTTTTTCTTGTAAATTTGTTTGAGTTCACTGTAGATTCTGGATATTAGCCCTTTGTCAGATGAGTAGGTTGCAAAAATTTTCTCCCATGTTGTAGGTTGCCTATTCACTCTGATGGTAGTTTCTTTTGCTGTGCAGAAGCTCTTTAGTTTAATTAGATCCCATTTGTCAATTTTGGCTTTTGTTGCCATTCCTTTTGGTGTTTTGGACATGAAGTCCTTGCGTATATTTATTTTTAATACTATTTTGGAGACAAGTAAACTGGCATTAGAGGGGCTATATGGCTTTGGATTATGGTCTCATAAGTCATGCTCACTGGCACCATTCATTCCTTCACTCAAAAAATAGTCATCCCACTATGTTCCCATCACCCTTCTAAACAATGGGAATATGGTGATGAGCAAGATAAAAAATGTTTCTAAACTGATGTGCTTTAACCTATGTTTCATCTGATAATAGAGATACCAAAGCTAAATAATTGTTTGAGCCTTGGATATGTTATTAGTACAGCGACCATAGAACTTATTGTCCAAACCAGGATACTTAATTATGAAATGAGGAGCTCTTTAAAAATATTCTGGTTCAAGAGGCATAAACTAGGGACTCTCTTGCAAACCAATCAGACTAATGGTCACCCTATTTATGGAGGCAGTCCCTTGATAAGCAAACCACTAGAGAACACCATCCTACTTATTTTTTAAAAGTTTCAGTCTATGGAATCAACCTAAATACCAAAGACTGGATAAAGGAAATGTGGTACATATATACCATGGAATACTGCACAGCCATAAGAAAGAATGAGATCATGTTCTTTGCAGCAACATCATTGGATCTGGAGGCATTATCCTAAGCAAGCTAATGCAGGAACAGAAAACCAAATATTGCATGTTCTCACTTATAAGTGGGAGCTAAACAATAAGTACACATGTACACAAAGGAGGGAACGATAGACACTGGGCCTACTTGAGGGTGGAAGTTGAGAGGAGGGTGAGGATTGAAAAGTACCTATCAGGTAATATACTCATTACCTGGTCGATGAAACAATCTGTATGCCAAACCCCCACAACATGCCATTTACCTATATAAAAAACCTGCACATGTACCCCTGAACCTAGAACAAAAGCTAACAATAAAAATTAATAAAAGTTACAGTCTAATAAGAATTTCAAAATCTGACCTTCATTATTTTAGGGACTTCTGAATACACTGCTTTCCTCTATCAATTAAACAGGAAACTGCCAGACTGAAGCAATAGGATGTTTTTGGGTGTAAGAAATAGAAAACTCAACTCAAACTTGCTTATTCAGTTAATATAATGTAATATCCTAAAAGGTCTACAGGTAAAGCTGGCTCAGGTAGAGGCTTTATCTAATGGCCCAGCATTGACACGAAGGACCTGGTTTTGGTCTATCTCCTCGTTCTACACGTTTTGATATAGGCTTCATCACAGGCAGTTATGCCTCAAGACCACCAGATGGCTTCCATAATCTCTCAGTTCTACAAATTCCTATAGTCCCATCAAGTAGGACAGTGTCATTGTCTTAGCAGAAAAAGTTGTTATAAATGTTCATCATTTATAGCGGCTAAGTTTATTTGACTATTTTGAACCATTCTCTGCATCTGGAGGATGAAGTGTGCTGATTGGCTTATCCTAATGTGATGTTTAATACTGAGTGTCAACTTGATTGGATTGAAGGTTGCAAAGTATTGATCCTGGGTATGTCTGTGAAGGTATTGCCAAAGGAGATTAACAGTTGACTCACTTAGATTTACTACCATATTTGGTAATGCAACTTCTTCTGCATGTGTGTGTGTGTGTGTGTGTGTATGTGTGTGTGTGTGTGTGTATATATATATAGTTTGTGTGTATATGTATAATATATGACTGCACAAAGAACAAGCCAGTTTCTAAAACATCTTCTACAGCTTCTACTATTGTAACATTTACAAGGAAAAAGCTGTTTTTTGTTGTTATGAATATGTATTTGAAGCCCTCTAAAGGACAGTCACTGGCAAACAAGGAATCAGACAAATATTGAAAAACTTGTGGGTACAACTCAGTCAAAGAGTCGATTCTCCTCAAGGAAACATAATAATTATCCAATTTTTTATAACCAAAATGTGGTTCTAAACTTTCTCAGAGACCCTCTTCTATGAGAGCCAATAATATAGCTAACTGTTAACAACCCCACAATACCAGGTTTACCCTTTAAATACAAGATGGAGTGCATAAACGGATGAAATGCCATGTACCCCAGACAACATGATCCATTTCCCTGGGTCAGCAGCCCTCAAAATGCCTTGTCATTAATCCACTTGCAAGGCTCCCCAAACATGACAACAATTCTGGAAACCCCAAACCCCAGTCGACTTGGATAGGATAGCTAGGTCAACCTCTGCATCCATTTTTTATTTTCTCCCTACCATCAGAAGTCCACAAAAAATGTCTGGACCTCTTTATGGTACAAGCCTAGAACCATTTCCAAGCTACCCAGAATGGCATTCCGCATGGTAACCGGAGTAGGGTGAAAGAGATGGCAGAGAAATTATTCACGCCTCAAACAAACTAAAGACTTTCCACCCTGCAATTTGGGCTTTCCTCAAGGTCCTACAGAAAGAACTGCATTCAGGAGCTTGGGTGGTCCTGTGTTGGCTGGGGCCAGAGGAGAAGTGAAGCAATGCATGAGGCACTAGAGACAAGCTTACAGAGTTAAATGCAGCTAAGATACTAACTCATCAGTCAACATCCACGCCTTTCTGTTGGGACGCATGCCATTTTAAATTTAGTGATTTGTTCTTGGACAAAATGCCACATAATACTTTCTTTCATTCTTGAGTTTTCCATTCAGAACACTGTGTTCTAAAAGATACTAGTTTCCACCATGAAAAGCAATCATTGGTATGATTATGTGAATGGAAGATAAATCATTTAAATTTCTTTCCTTCTACTCTTATACTAACAGGATTAAAAGCTATAGAATGAAACAGTAACAGGACAAGGACAGTCAGTACACAAAGGAAGAAATAAAACAACTCCATTAGTAGCCAAAGGAAAATCAAACTCATCACCACACAGTATTTTTACGTATTATATTGGCAAAAAATGAAAAATAATTGAAAATAAATTAGAAAACATCCAATGTTGTTTAGCATGTAAGGAAACAGACTGTCATTAACTGCTGATAAACATGTAAAGTGTCATACCCTTTCTGGAAAAAGATTTGGAATTGTCAGAGATATTTGATACATGCATAAAGGAATTTATGTGTCAAAGAGTATAATGTATTTGTAAGTGTTTATGCTGAAGTCAGAATATACACAGAGTTGTTTGGTTGGATGTCTATTTTGATTGGACAGCCCCATGCTGTACTAGTTGTAAAATATTTTTATTTTCACCCCCACATATATGCCAGCACTCATTTGAATATATTTCTCACACTAAGCATATTAGTATAATTTTAAATGAATAATTGGTAAGTGGTAAATGACATTTCTCTGATTTAGTTTTTATTTATATAATTGTTGGTAAGATTAAACATATTCCCATGTTTACTCAACATTGTAATTTTTTTTGAACATTGCCTATTTATATTGTTTGAGTTCACTTTTCTATTGGAAAGTTTATCTCTCAGTAATTCATTAGAGCTATTCGTACATTATGAATAGTAATATTTTTAATAGCTATCTTTCCCACTTAGTCTTGAGACCAACCATAATTATTTCTTCATTTTATAATTAAAGTATTTTGCAATTTTCTCTGCAGCATAACCATTTCTTCATTATGTTTGTTTTTGTAAAAATACAGAATTTGAATTTTTTCTGTATAGTCAAAAATCACTATTTCTTCTCTCTTAAAGTCCTCCTATTTACTTAGAAAATTCTTCATGCCAAACAAAATAAATACTAACCTACCATTAATTTCAAATATTTATCTCTTTAATACAAGTATACTTTATTTTGTGTGAAGTGAAGACTTTTTTCTACAGAAAACAACTTTACTCATGATTTGTGATTTTATATTTGTTATAAAACAAGTCCTGATATATGTACGAGGGTTTGTTTCCTGGCTTTCTAGTTTGTTCCATTCTTCACTTTACCTATACTTTCACGAGTACTCCTAATTACAATGATTCTAGCTTTTTCTTATCCTGTAGTACCTTACATGTCATATCCCTGAAGTTTATTTTTTTCCAGCATTTTTGTTTATACTGACACATTTTTATGTCTACTATACTTATAAAGTACTAAAAATAATAATATAATAAGTTTTGATTTAACATTAGAAGGAACAAATTTATCATGATTAGTCCTTTTATCCAGGTCTATGATATGCAACTCCCTTTACTCAAGTCCTTTAAAATGTTTTATTTAAAAAACTTTGGAGTTTTCTTCATATTAGTCTTGGTTAGATGGTCATATTATTCTTAGGTGGGTTTCTTTTATTGTTTTTCATTTTTGTTTTATCTTTTTTTTTTTTTTTTTTTTTTTTTTGAGACGGAGTCTCGCTCTGTCGCCCAGGCTGGAGTGCAGTGGCGCGATCTCGGCTCACTTCAAGCTCCGCCTCCCGGGTTCACGCCATTCTCCTGCCTCAGCCTCCCGAGTAGCTGGGACTACAGGCGCCCGCCACCAAGCCTGGCTAATTTTTTTGTATTTTTAGTAGAGACGGGGTTTCACCATGTTAGCCAGGATGGTCTCGATCTCCTGACCTCGTGATCCGCCCGCCTCGGCCTCCCAAAGTGCTGGGATTACAGGCGTGAGCCACCGCGCCCGGCCTGTTTTATCTTATAGTGGTAATTTAGATTTTCTATAATTTTTTACTGATTCTTGCTTAATGCGTATTTGTTACAACTTACATTGCATTTAGTCATTTTTCTGAACTTTAAAAAAGGCATTTGTTTCCCATAGACTACTTTAAAATGCTGAGCAGTCAACTACATCTAAAAATTATCACAATTTATCTCTTTCTGATATTTAGGTCTCATGTCTCTGATGAATGTATTATCACATTGTCTAGAACTTGGAAAACAGTATTAAGCAATAACATTTGATAGTTGGCCTATTTGTCTTATTCATGACTTTAATGAGAAGTTCCTTAATGTTTTACCATTAAGCATAAAACTGGCTGATAACTGAAAAATAATATTCTTTTGCAGGTTTGAAAAGTATTTTCTTATTTAAATTTTTCTAAGAATTTTGAATCATGACTAAATGCAGAATTTCGTTAAGTATATTTATTTTTGCTTTTGATTTGTATAGTAATGTAGTCTCTCTTTAAACTTTCTGATATATTATTATATTTTCTAATAAAAAATTGAAGCCATGTCTCATTGCTGTGTAACAAACCACTCAAAACATACTAACTTAAAACAGCCACCATTTTATTTTCTCACGATTCAATGAATCTGCAGTGTGGGCAGTGTTCTGCTGTTATGTCTGTCCCACCTCAGCCATTTAGGTGGCTTAAGTAAATTGAAATAATGTGGCAACTTACTAGAGCCTTATGGTGATTAATATTAGGTGTCAACTTGATTGAAGGATGTCTAGGTAGCTGGTAAAGTATTGCTTCTGGGTGTGTCTGTGAGGGTGTTGTCAGAGGAGGTTAACCTTTGGACTCTTGGACTTAAACCAGTGGTTTGCTGGGGGTTCTCAGGCCTTCAGCCACAAACCAAAGGCAGTATGGTAGGCTTCCCTGCTTTTGAGGCTTTTGGATTCGGACTGAGCCACTACTGGCTTCTCTCTTCCCCAGCTTCCCGAAGGCCTATAGTGGGACTTCACCTTGGGAATGTGTAAGCCAATTGTCCCTAATAAACTCCCTTTCATATATACATATATCCTACTAATTCTGTCCCTCTGGAGAACCCTGACTAACACAAGGCTGGATGGATTAAAATGTTTTCATTCACATGGCTGGTCATTGGTGCTGGCTGTCAACGGGCCTGCTTCATTCCTGTGCTCCTCCAAATCATTTTGTAAATCAAATAAACATGTATTTTTCCTGCTTGAAACCTTTCACTAGACCTTTTTCTTAGGATTTAAAGTTTATTCTCTTTAGCAAGATTTATAAAATCCTTCATGATCTGGCCTCTGCCTCTCTCCTGCTCATTGTAGACTAGAAGACTAATTATAGTATTTGAAAAAAGATGAGGTAGTGTCAGTAGGACCAGGAAATGGAAGAAACAGCACTGTATGGTTTGCAAAAGTCCCCTGCCCCAAAATGGTGACGTAATTTACCATCCCAACCAGGACACTTTTGAAAATAAAAAGGGCTTCCTTAATAATTATGCCAGGATAACAGACATGAACCAGTACTGCTCTGACACAGCAGGGTCTGACCCCACCCCTCCCCACACTTACCCATATCTTTACCTTCACACCTATACTCTACCTAACAATGTACAATCATAGCTCTAGAACTTACCCTACTGCTTCATGTCACTAATGCTTTCGTATAAATGTTCCCTCTACTTGGAATGTCTTTTATCAACTACAGTCTCCATCAAGTTTCCTCTCAGAAACCTACCTTGAATCCTTATACTGAGCTAACCATCTTTTCTTTTAAACACTATCTCTCTTCCAATATTATACATAATTAACACATAGAATTGGAATCCGGATATTTGTTTTCTATATCCTTTTATAAGGAACTGAGAATTTCTTTCTATAACCCTTTTTTTTTTTTTTTTGGTTAGAGGGAATGTAGCAGATACAACTTTTAGGTTTAAAGAAAAATGAGACTTCCTTTTTTTATTCTTCGGATGTGACAAGCTGCTGAGTGTGCTAAGTAAGGGAACCAAAGCTAATGAACCATTTGCTGCCCAGATAAAGAGTAGTTATGTTCTGGGATATTAAAAAAATGCAAAAATCCAAAAATCGTTAGTATGTGGTTTTACAGTATATGCTATTTTTAAAGCAGAAGATTTATCTTTTAATTATTTTGTCATTAGGCTCAAATGAAGAACAGTCTGCAATGACTGAACACATGTCAGCTAATATGGGAAACAGAGTTTGGCCTGGGACTGTGCAGGGAGAAAACACAACAGGAAACTAAAAATTATCTCAGTTAATTCACAAAATAAAATTTGTCCATTTTGAAGATAAAGTGCCATTATTTCATTCTGCAACTTCAGTCTTTTATTCCAATACCAGAATGCAGATTATCATATTTGAAGATTTATATATTCAATAGCTCAATATAGACAATTGACCAGATGACAGTTTCATGGCATAATACGCATTACCAGCTACTAATTGAAAATTAACTCATGGCAAATTCTTATCAGATGTCTGGAAGGAAACTGATTAAGTTTCCTTTAAAGCATCCTTGAGATCAAGCTTCTGGCATGAAAATGAAAAATAAGTTGAAGAATATTAATAAATGTTAATAAAACCTGAAAAAGTATTAGAGTATAGAAAAATTACATAGGAAAACTTTTGCTCTGGAAAACAGCTTGAAATGCTTGTCCTTTAAAACTCCATAGACAGTTTCCATATTCACGTCTATATTTGTCATGCCAGAAAAGGATGAAAGGGAGGAAGGAAAGGAATGTCAGCGTCTGGAGAGGAACGGGAAAGCTTATGTGCTTCAGGGATTCAGGCTTTACATCATACATATTTGAGATGTTAACTCACACTAAAGATAGATCAAGTCTTCGCCTTAATTACATATATACGCTATTGCGGGAAAACTTGCAGAATTAAACTTAGGTTTTTTTTTTCCAGTATTATTTCTTCAGGATATTTGACAAATCCACAACTGATGTAAAATTTCAGTTGGAAATATTTCTAAAAGAAATGCCACATTTTCCATCTATTCACTGATTTCTAGCTACTTTGATTTGTGCCCTAATTTCTTAATAATGGCTCAAACAACCAAGACAGTAATACTTTACAGTGAAAATAATGATTTGGGAATCAAAAATTACTGAAGAGCGAACAGACTTTCGTGTTTACTTGAGGACTTTTTATGAAACAATGATTTTCAAATTAAGTTCTTATCCCCTCTATTATCTGATTCTAATGGGAGAATTGCAGTTGGGAAAGTGGTCTCCTTCTTATGACTAACCTCAGTCCTTCACTGCAGCATACTGCAATCATCAAGGCTCATAAAATCTTTTTTGCAGGGCTGTAAGGAGGTAAATTACAATATCTTCATTGGGGTCTATTTGTCTAAAAGCAGAAGCTGGACTGACTGAACTCATACAATCACAGAGTCCAGTTAAATTAGTTTATTGAATTGTTATGGTGAACAATCAAATAGCATAAGACTTCCACCCTTTTTCAATATCACCATAAAATCAAGGCTACAAAGAACATTTCAGATTGCATAAATAAAAATATTATATTTAAAAAGTTAATAGAAAATAAATTTTTCTCATCCATATTCCAGATACAAACTACTTTGATAAAATCTATGTCTATAAAATGAAGTACTATTATTTCTATATTTCTAATGTTGTTATATTTGGCTTTACATAGTCTAATATATGGATTGCTGACAAAAATTTTCATTTTTAATTCAAATATTTTTTATTGTGTAATCACAGCATACATTTTGATTATTAATTTTAGCATATTGCATATTAGAGAACAAGAAAGACAATATTTTGAAAAATAAAAACCAAGTAACTTCTGCAATTGAAATATTGCATAAATTAACTTATTTAGAGCATATTGAATTTACTCATTTCTCATTTCTTTGCCAAAAAATAACAAAATAGCAAAATAGATATATAGAATTTATCATAACTACATTGAAAAAGAAACTGAAAATTGAGAGAAAAAGATATACTAAAAATGGTAATTGGTACTATCAAAAAGACATGATAAAGCATAAAACCTAGCAAGTACTATTGAGGCAGGATGGGTATTCAAGAAAGTGATTACTACAGTATACCACATTGGCATACTGATAATGTCCTCGGGATGCAGCAACCACCGTGAATGCATGATGACTGCATATTGTCAACCCAGCAAGCCCCAGCATTTGCATCGTATTTCAACTCATTCAAGCAAAGGGAAATACCCTTGTAGAGAGCATGCACATTTTGATTTTACCTGTCCTTAAAGTGACCTTTTACTCATTATTACTATTATAAATAGTAAAAAACACACCGTGGTTGAGATTTAAGATGCTAATGATACGTGACATATAAACAAGCATGTACAACCACTGTGTATGTGCACCAAGAAGACCACTCAGAACATACTTACCAGTAACACCTCTTCCCACCTCCTTATGAATAATTATGTAAGATTCCCATAAATGGAGTGTTCCTAGTTCTAGTCTTTGCGTCTCATTCCTGTAAGCTGCCTGCCCTGAATCCCTTCTCGCTCAGGGTGTACTGGGTATTCTGCATCTAACTTTTAAAATAGTCTTTCTCCTTTGCAATAAATTATGCTGCATCTTCAAAAAAAAAAAAAACCTAGCTCGTAATGTCAAGGAATCAAATATGGCATAAACCAACACCGAATTCCTTTTCCTCCTGGACACATAGTTAGGCTGTATTCCCCACTCTCCTTACAGTTATGGTAGCCACATAACTGATACTTGATCAAGGAAATGTGAGCCACAGAGATGTGCACCACTCCCAAACCCAGGCTACACAAGCCTCTCATGCATAATTTTCTCACTCTTTCCCTACTCTAATATTTAAAGAAGGATGAACTCACAAAGTGGAAGGAGTCTGGGTTTTTGAATGACCACATAGAAGGCGATTCACACGTTGGCTCCAGAAATACCCACACTGGCTCTTGTGTGAGTGATAAATAACACTTATTGTGTTAAGCCACTGAAATTTTTGAGTTTGTTTATTACAACAGTTAGCATTACTTACCATACTAATACAGTAGGGCAGTTCCTTGATTAGAGACAAAAAACATATTCAATTTTCAAGGAAAACCAAATTTGATTATTCTTAATTATTCTTAATTTTGTAGGTAAAAATGAGTACTCCTATCAAAAAATGTGTGAACAACATAAAAAAATGCGAAAATGAAAACTATACATCCAATACTTACAGTAAGTTTTTGTCAAAGCTTGAAGACAGTAACAGTTCAAACATTATTTGGTCACGATGACTTACTGAAAATCTAATGTAATATGGTCCAAAAGTATAAACTTTTATTTGGTCATCTTTATGAAAAAAACAGGATTTAGACAAATAAAGGAGAGGATGAGGGCCATCAATTTTCAAACATTTTTCATTTTAATTCACACCAGATAATAGTGACATGTACTAGGTGCAACTTCATCTTTTCCTCTATCAAGAAAGATAATGGGATGCAAGGTTATAAGAACAATATAATCATTAGGTGAATCTTAACTTCATTCTGACTTAATTTTTAACATAAATAATGTGTCAACTTTAAGATTTTCCCAATGTTGAAAAATAAATAGTAACATATTGTAGAAGAACTCTGACTTTTGCTGTGGTTAGAAAGACTCTGATAGAATTAGTTTTTTGGTCTGTCAGAGACCAGTATCCTAAGGCTTTTGGACAAATAAGCCCATTCTGGTCACTGCTGCCTCAATAGCTTGCTATCTCTGCCATGTCTTCACCGGAACAGATCCCTCCAGATGTCTGCCTCAGCATCTGGAGATGGGATGGCTCTAACTGCTACAGCAAGAGCTCCTCCCTCTTAAGGAACCACAGGGAGGCTGGGAAGGCATGCTGGCCTTGTGCCTCAGTAAGGCAAGAACTCATGGGCTGAAAAAAATTTATGAAAGGAAAAGGGTTCAAAGAATGAGGCAGCCAAAAAGAGTGCAAACAGCTGCTACAGAGCATGTATAGAGTTAAAATAAAAAATAAGACTTTTAACTTTACAGTAGAGAATCCTGGCCCACACATCAGGCAATGAAGGCTAACATAGCCAGTGATAAGCTAGTCATGTTGATATCGTGTACTCCCCAAAAACGTCTGATGAGAATGGAAACTTCATTTCTGTGGTCACTCTTCACAAAAACTCATAGTCCTAGTTTGACCACGAAAAAAGCATCAGACAAACCCAAATTGAGGGCCAAAATATCTAAACAGCACTGCAACAGTCAGGGTCATCAAAAACAAGCAAAGACAGAACTGTCATGGAGGAGAGAAGGCCAACGGGACATGATGACTAAATATGATGTGGTGTCCAGAATAGCATCCTGGAACAAAAAAAGACATTAGGGAAAAACTAGTGAAATCTGAATAAAATGTGGAGTTTAGTTCGTAGTAATGTACTGACATTGGCTCTTTAGTTGTGTCAAATGTACCACAGAAATGTAATGTCTTAACGATAGGAGAAACTGCCTGAGTAAAGAGTATATGAAACTCTCTGTATGAGTTTTCCAAATTTTCTGTAAATATAAAACTAAATTCTAAAACAAAAATATATTTTTTAAATAATGCTTTTGCCCCAGCTGGCTAGTGTTCGTGTGCACACTGGTATGAAAAATACTCTCCAGTTTTTCCCCTTACTTTTGCATAAAACAATAATGACTGGTATAGTTCTTTGAAATAGCAGTCTTACTGATTTTTAAAATTTTATATTAAATGTCATTGTCATTTGTGGCTTTCTTTCATTTTAACCAATATTTATTGAAAGTATTTAAGGTTTATAATATTCTATTTCTACTGCCTTTCACAAAAATTACAACCAACTATAATTAATGATTTTCTTAGACATTAGATCTGGAAAACATTCCTTGCTGAGGTTATAATATGATCTAGACAGCAAGAGTTGAAAGTTACATATTTTGATAGAGGCTGGGGCTGGGAATGTTCTTGTCCCTATTAAAAGGCAGGATTAAATGGGCCTTTAGTATGCGATTATAAAGATTAAAGAGTTTAATCAGTTATTCTCATTGAATGAAAGGCATCTCTTTGCCATATGGAGGTGAGCTGTGGAGGATTTGCCTCAAGAATTTAATAAACCACTAAAAAATTTGTTCTGAACATTTCTGATAAATATTATGAGTTATAAAACTTGTGTTTCATCAAAATGTTAGGTCCAAGCCTTTTCATTAAAGTTAAATTCATATTCAAGAACATACCTGTGTGTCTGAATTCTTAGCCACCTAGGGGTAACCTTATTTTAAAATGTTATTTAAATCCTGTTGGATGCTGACTCCATCGTAATTTCAAAAGAGAAAGAATTGTAAGACTTTTGGGCAGGATATGAGCTTCCTGAGAAGGTTTTTAGCAACCCTGTGTTCATAGGCATGCAGTAAACACTGTGTCTGCCCAGAATGTTATAGTACCTCTCTGCCAAAATTCAAAGGCTAATTTTGATGTTTATAATACATGAAAAGGCTTTTAGTTGTAACAACCTTCGTGATACCAGTCTGTTCTTTTAAAGATTCTCATCAAAGGCACTTTTACATAAAAATTATTAAAAGAAGCAAAATGATGTTTCATGGTAACATACACTTATATGACATTGTAGGAGATAAATTTTTATATATTAATGATGAAAATAATCTTTAAGAAATGTACTTTTAAAAACTATATTGATGAGTAATTTGATTTATCCAAAGTAGGTCTCTGACAATTTTCTTCCTAGTGAAAGCTACTGAGTAGCTTGTCTGAAAGCAGCATAAAGATTCTTGGAGACTACGTTGCTACCTTATAAATGGACCCAGCCATAGAGGATAGATAACTCTAGACCAGAACTTGATGAACAACGTTTAGCACAAAAATTTCCAATGTTAAAATTGCTGATTAATACATGCCAGCTTACTCTACATAGCTAAATATGCCAACTGTTTCTGCATTTTCATAGAATTTGTCAAATTATTGACCACAGATTGATGATTACTTTATTATTTCTGTTATCCTTCTCTCCATTGGTAACATTTTACCCCATCATTTAAGTAAGTAGGATTTCTTCTCTGTACTACTTATATTTCTTGCCATACTCATAGGTGAACTACACATATAGAGGGTCATACATAATTAGCCCAGAGGACTATTTAAAAAGTAATGTGATTTTAAACATTTTGTACATACAATCACTCAAGTTCTGACAGATGGCTGCAAAGTAAGCATAGCCAAAATGGATATTGCCTGTCTGCCTACAATAGGATAAAATCTTCCTATTAAAGGGGCTTGGTTCTAATTATCTTCGTGTCTCCAAAATCATTCAAAGCAATGCCTTACACTATTAAAAAAACAAATGGGTATGTGTTAATAAATAAATAATCGAGAAATTGTTATAGTTTCAAAATGTGGATTATCTATTTTATATGTATTTCATCAGAGCTGTTCTCACTCTTTTAGCCAGGATAGATTCTGCACACAGGCATATGATGATCAACTACACAGCACAATGTAGGGTGGAAATGTTCAATAGAAAACAGAAGTTCAAGAATCTAGTCCTTTCCTATTGATTCAGCAGCAAATACTAAATTTCCATGTCTATACTTTTACTTTTTAGACTTTTAGCTCCATAGAAATAAAACAGTGACTTACTTCCTGAGTGAATGTGACAGACATTCAATTAGTTTTTGATCAAGACATGATGATAACGGGCAAGAAATAGTCTGAGAGTGATTGGCTTGAAAGGCCATATCATTTAGGATTTTTAGCAAGGGCTAAAAAGTAGAAGAGTAATACATACTCTTTGGGGACTATAAAGAGGTAATGAGTTCTCTCAGAAGAAAAATTCCTGAATTCACAATTCTAAAGCTGATTATAGGAGTGATTTTATGGCAAATATAAACATGATTCTTAGCAGGTCCCTTATGCTTTGCTTTCATAAAAGTTTTATAGCTATTATTTGTCTTAGAGAAGTTGTCAGTCTTCTATTTTAGCTTCTACCCTACATTTAGATTCCCTCCCCCCATCAACCAAAAGCTGTAAAACATACTGATAGGTTTACCTATCAAAATTGTTATAGTCGTTATTTTATTGTTTTAGGTGTCAATGGCTGTGGGTTAACTGCTGTCAATCTATTGAATGTCTTTCCATTCCAGAGCTCAAGCTAAAGGGACAGTTCCTATGTGGAAAGAGAAAAGAGTAAGAGAAGTACTATAAGTTTAGATGTTTCTTAAAACTTGTGCTTAGACACTGTGTACATCATACCTGTTTATGTTTCATGGTCAGAAAAAGAGGAAGATTAAGTTATCTGGACTCTTAACTGTTTTCTCATTCCCTTGCAACCTCTAACTCCAGTTTTAATGATATAATCTCTTGTCATAGTTGATGGCGAATTTTAGTTGTCAACTTTACTGAATTAAGGGATACCCAGAGAGCTGGTAAAGCATTATTTCTGAGTGTGTCTGTGAAAGGGTTTCTGGAGGAGACTGGCATTTGAATCAGTAGACTGAGTAAGGAAGAGCTATTCTCAATATGAGTGGGCACCATTCAATTGCTTAGGGCCCAGGTAAAACAAAAAGACAAAAGAAAGGCAAATCATATCTCTTCTGGAGCTAGGACACTCTTCTTCTCCTGTCCTGGGATATCGGAACTTAAGGCATTCCAGCCTTTGGACTCTAGAATGTGCACCAGCTGCCCCCTGGCTTCTCAGGGCTTCAGCCACAGACTGATAGTTACACTGCTTGTTCCCCTCATTCTAAGGCTTTTGGACTTGGACTAAGCCATACCACTGGTTTCCTTGGTTCTCTACCTTGCAAATGATCTATCTTGGGACTTCTTAACCTCCATGACCCCATGAGACAATTGTCCTAATAAATCCCCTCTCTATCTGTCTGTCTGTCTGTCTATCTATCTATCTATCTATCTGTCTATCTATCTATCTATCAATCAATCATTTACTTACCTACCTACCTACCTACCTACCTACCTGTATTAGTCAGGATTTTCTAGAGGGACAGAACTAATAGGATAGATGTACAATGAAAGGGAGTTTATTAAGGAGTATTGACTCACATGATCACAAGGTGAAGTCCCACAGTAGGCCGTAGGCAAGCTAAGGAGCAAGGAAGACAGTCCAAGTCCCAAAATATCAAAAGTAGGGAAGCCAACAGTGTAGCCCTCATTCTATGGCCAGAGGCCCAAGAGCCCCTGACAAACAACTGGGGTAGGTCCAAGAATCCAAAAGCTGAAGAACTTGGAGTCTGATGTTCAAGGGCAGGCAGCATCCAGCGCAGGACAAAGATGGAGACAAGAAGATTCAGCAGGTCTGGTCTTTCCATGTTCCTCTGCCTGCTTTTCTCCAAGCTGTGCTGGAAGTTGATTAGATGGTGCTCACTGCCCACCCACATTGAGGGTGGGTCTGCCTCTCCTAGTCCACTGACTCAAATGTTACAGACACCCTTGCAGAGACACCCAGACACTAAAATGTTAATCTCTTTTGGCAACACCCTTGCATCCTTCGATCCAGTTGACACTCAATATTAACCTTCACGAATCCACCCCTTGTCAACTTGAATCTATATACATGTCCTGAAATCAGACATAATCTTCAAATAAAGACAATAATAAGGTCATAATTATGCCTAAGAAAATACCGCTATCTTTCATACAACCAGAAACGCACCAATCCCCAACCAATATGCTACTACATAAAGTTAACAACATTTAAATGTTGATATAAAGTCAATAAATCTTATGTCACATGATAAAGGAAAAAGAAAAATGAAGATGTTTTCTTAGTATGAGTGTATACATGCACAAACATGTTCTTCACAAAAGGAGGTGGAAATACTCATGACCAACAAAATCCTCATTTCTGTAACTGCTCACGTGGTTGTAGCTGGTATTGATGACTACCTTCTGCTACTACCCATTCTGTATTCCCTTTGCTTTCAACAAGCACCTCAGCACGTCATGGGTTTTTACCTGGTGAAGTGACCCAAACCTTCATTTCTGAAGGGTCTGGGCCATTTGTACTCCTGCCTGAATTGGGCTGTTGTAGTTTCACATTGACCTTAATCACATGGACATGGTTATACTAAGAGATGCCCTAAGGGATCTCCTGTATTCCATGCACAGTCTTCCTTACCTCCATTGTGGAGTAGTAGACTGATTTCATCTTGATATTCCAGGTAATCACCCCAGCCAGCACTGTAACTCCCTTTTTAGCCTCTTGACTTACAGGTAGGAGGAGCCCAAAGTGGCCAGATGACATGCTTAACTTCCAGTTTAATGGAGTCATCATTATGTCACCTGGTGGCAGCATTCCTCCCTCTGGAACTGAGACCTCAAGGCCAGCAGAGCAGGAAGCAAAAATTTTGCTAGTGGGTCACTAGGGGTGATGGTGAGTGGTGCCACTTCAACTTTCACCCCTTGATTCCTGGACCTGTGACTCCTGGCTATGGGAGAAACACTGCCATATATTGGATGCTGATTTAGAGCATACATAGCCATCTGAAGAATCTTGTCCCAGCCCTGCAAAGCATTTGTCACCTAGTTGGCATTGTAATTGTGACTTCAAAAGGCCATTCCAGTGTTCTATTAGTCCAGCTGCTTCAGGATGATGGGGAACATGGTAAAACCAGTGAATTCCATGAGCATGAGCCCACTGCCACATTTGTTTGGCTGTAAAGTGAGTGCCTTGGTCAGAGTCAATGATATGTGGAATATCATGTGTGATGGTTAATAATGAGTGTCAACTTGATTGGATTAAAGGATACAAAGTATTGATCCTGGGTGTGTCTATGAGGGTATTGCCAAAGGAGATTAACATTTGAGTCAGTGGGCTGAGAAAGGCAGACCCACCCTTAGTATGAGTGGGCACGGTGTAACCATCTGCCAGATTGGCTAGAATATAAGTAGGCAGAAAAATGGGAAGAGACTGCCCTAGCCTCTCAGCCTACATGATTCTCCCATACTGGATACTTCTTTTCCTCAAACATCTGACTCCAAATTCTTCAGTTTTGGAACTCAGACTGGCTCTCCTTTCTCTCAGCCTACAGACAGCCTATTGTGGGACATTGTGATCGTATGAGTTAATACTTAATAAATTCATATATATAGTAGTGTTTATATCAATTAGTGCATAATTATATATAGTATATATTCCATTTGTTCTGTCTCTCTCTCTATATATATATACAGTTCTGTGCCTCTCTCTGTCTCTCTCTCCATATATATATATATGTGTATATATATATATATATGTATATATAGATATATATTCCATTAGCTCCGTCCCTCAAGAGAACCCTGACTAATACAGATTTTGGTACCAGAAGTGGTTTAGAGGAACAGAATATTAAGGATGGAGTTCTTTTGTTGGTTTTGGGGTTTCTGGAGTTGGCTGCTTAATATGATTACACCCAAAAATGCTAAGGACTCTACTTCTAATAGTATGGAGAACACTGATAGTCCTTGGTCCAAACTACTTAGAGAGTTATGCAAAATAAATGCATTTGACACTCCTGATTCATTGCTTGCGAATGGCGAGGAGTTTAGTGACTCTGTACACAATACATGTGACCATATGTGGAGGACCAAGGAACATAATGAAGCTGGTTGGTGCCAAGTTCACTGGACAAAGGGATGAAAGAAAATAATGAACTCAGAGATTCTATATCCCAGCTTCAGTAGCAGATACTGAGCCTCAAATCTGCTAACATTGCCCGGAGTGGGAGTCTTATCTCCCATAGAGAAAGGGCTGAAATTGTGGAAAAACAGACACAAGTTCTTATCATGTGAGTGGTAGACCTGTAACTAAAGGTGCATGCATAGCCTTGCCAGGTGTCTACTGTTAAAGTGAGGGCATTGATTGGAAAAGAATGGGACCCTGTAACTTGGAAAGGGGACCTGCAGGAGGACCCTGATGAAGCTGGGGACACTGAATTTGTAAACTCTGATGAAAGTTTTTCACCAGAAGAAACAGCTACCCTATCCCCAGTAGTGGAAATATCTCCTCCCTGACCCATGCTGCCATCAGCCTTTCCACATCTGTCTAAGGAGATAAACCCTGTGCTGCCTGAGGCAACAGTGACGGCCTCCCATGAGGCAGTTGCCAGGCAAGATAATGTTGATTCTCCTCAGAAGCCACCCCAAACATCCCTGTTTGCTTCTAGACCTAGAAGTAGACTAAAGTCCCAGCAGGCCCCTAGAAGTGAGGTTGAGAGTGTGACCCATGAGGAGGTGTGCTACACTTGAAAAGAGCTGCTTGAGTTTTCTAATGTATATGAACAGAAATCTGGAGAACAGGCATGGGAATGGATATTAAGGGTGTGGGATAATTGTGGAAGGAACACAGAGTTAAAACAGGCAGAATTTATTGATTTGGGTCCACTAAGTAGGGATTCTGCTTTTAATGTCACAGCTCGAGGAGTTAAAAAAGTTCTAATAGTTTATTTGCTTGGTTAGCTGAAATATAGATTAAAAGATGGCCCACTATGAGCCAGCTGGAAATGCCTGATCTTCCTTGGTTTAATGTAGAGGAAAAGATCCAAAGGCTTAGGGACATTTGGATAGTGGAGTGCATTACTTATTTAGACCTACTCATCCCAGCTGGGAGGGTTCAGAAAATATCCTCTTGACCAGTGCCTTGAGAAATAGATTTGTGAAGGCAGCACCTGCATCTGTGAGTGAAGAGCCCTGCAATTGCTCTTCTCTGTATGTCAGATCTAAGAGTGGAAACCACAGTCACTCGACTACAAAATTTAAATACAATGGGAATTGGATCTTGAGGTGTCAGGAGCCAAGTGGCGGCACTCAGCCATCAAAGGCAAGGTGGGCATAGCTACCATAAAGGATAGCAGAGGCAAAATACCAATCATAATAGTCTGACTTCTGTAGAGCTCTGGCCTTTTCTAATTAATCACAGTGTTCCTGGAAGTGAAATTGATAGGAAGCCTACTGCATTCCTACTTAATTTATATAAATAGAAAACTTCTAGGTCAATTGAACAAAAGACTAATTTGAATTATAAAAACAGATAATCAAGGCCCCTCAGTCAGTTTCCAGACTTGAGCCAGTTTACAGACCCGGAACCCCTTGAATGAAGGGAAGACCAGGTCTCTGTGAGGAAGGACCCCACTACATTACCAACAATTGATGCAATGAATCTTTCTCCCATCCTTCCCCAAGGAGACCACTGGCCTTTTAACAGGGTAACTGTGCATTGGGAAAAGGGAAATAATCAGATATTTCAGGGAGTACTGGACACTGACTCTGAGCTGCCATTGATTCCAGGGGACCCAAAACGTCATTGTGGTCCTCCAGTTAAAGTAGGAGCTTATGGAAGTCAGGGAAATAATGTAGTTTTAGCTCAAGTTCAACTTACAGTCGGTCTAGTGGGTCCCCAGACTCATCCTGTGGTCATTTCCCCAGTGCCAGAATGCATAATTGGCCTAGACATACTTAGCAGCTGGCAGAACCCCAACGCTGGCTCCCTGACTGGTAAGATGAGTGCTATTATGGTGGGAAAGGCCAAATGAAAGCCATTAGAGCTGCCTCCTCCTGGAAAAATAGTAAATCAAAACTAATATTGCATCTCTGGAGGGGTTGTGGAGATTAGTGTCACTATCAAGGCCTTAAAAGACGCAGGGATGGTGATTTCCACCAAATCCCTATTCGACTTTCCCATTGGCCTGTGTAGAAGACAGATGGATCTTGAAGGATGACAGTGGATTACTGTAAACTTAACCAAGTGGTGACTCCAATCACAGCTGCTGTATCAGATGTGGTTTCATTACTTGAGCAAATGAATGCATCTCCTGGTACCTGGTATGCATCCACTGACTTGGCAAATGCCTTTTCCCCCATTCCTGTCCATAATGCCCATCAGAAGCAATTTGCCTTCAACTGGTAAGGCCAGCAATAACCTATACTGTCCTACCTCAGGGGCATATCAACATTTGGGTTTGTGTCATAATCTTATACAGAGAGATCTTGATCACTTTTTGCTTCCACAAGATATCACATTGGTCCATTACATTGATGACATTATGCTGATTGGATCCAATGAGCAAGAAGTAGCAAACACACTGGACTTATTGGTGAGACATTTGCATGCCAGAGGATGGGAAATAAATCCAACTAAAATTCAGGGAACTTCTACCTCAGTAAAATTTCTAGGGGTCCAGTGGTGTGGGGCCTGTCGAGATATTCCTTCTAAGGGGAAGGATAAGTTGCTGCATTTGGCCCCTCCTACAATCAAGAAAGAGGTTCAATGTCAAATGGGCCTATTTGGATTTTGGACCCAACACATTCCTCATATGGATATGTTACACCAGCCCATTTATCGAGTGACCTGAAAGGCTGTCAGTTTTGAGTGGGGTCCAGAACAGGAGAAGGCTCTGCAACAGGTCCAGGCTGCTATGCATGCTGCACTCCCACTTGGGCCATATGAGTCTGCAGATCCAAGGAGGTGTCAGTGGCAGATAGAGATGCTGTTTGGAGCTTTTGACAGGCCCTGAGAGGTGAATCACAGGAGAGGCCTCTAGGATTGTGGAGCAAGGTGCTGCCATCCTCTGAAGATAACTACTCTCCTTTTGAAAGACATCTCTTGGCCTGTTACTGAGCTTTGGTGGAAACTGAACGTTTGACTATGGGTCATCAAGTCACCATGTGACCTGAACTGCCTATCATGAACTGGGTGCTTTCTGACCCATCAAGCCATCAGGTGGGTCATGCACAGCAGCATTCCATCATCAAATGGAAGTGACATATATGTGATCAGGCTCAAGCAGATCCTGAAGGCACAAGTAAGTGACACGAGGAAGTGACTCAAATGTCCATGGTCTCCACTCCTGCCACCTTGTCTTCTCTCCCCCACCCTACACTGATGGCCTCATGGGGAGTTCCCTATGATCAGTTGGCAGAGGAAGAGAAGACTAGGGCCTGCTTCACAGATGGTTCTGCATAATATGCAGGCATCACCGGAAAGTGGACAGCTGCAGCACTACAACCCCTTTCTAAGACATCCCCAAAGGACAGAGGTAAAGGGAAATCTTTCCAGTGGGCAGAACTTCTAGCGGTGCACCTGTTTGTGCACTTTGCATGGAAGGAGAAATGACCAGATGTGAGATAATATACTGATTCATGAACTCTGGCCAATGGTTTGCCTGGATGGTCAGGGACTTGGAAGAAGCATGATTGGAAAATTGGTGACAGAGATTTGGGGAACAGGTATGTGGATGGGCTTCTCTGAGTGGTCAAAAACTGTGAAGATCTTTGTATCCTATGTGAGTGCTCACCAGGGGGTGACCTCAGCAGAGGAGGATTTTAATAATTAAGTGGATAGGATGACCCTTTCTGTGGACACCACTCAGCCTCTTTCCCCAGGCACCTCTGTCATTGCCCAATGGGCCCATGAACAGTGGTCATGGTGGTAGGGATGGAGGTTACACATGGGCTCAGCAACATGGACTACCACTCACAAAGGGTGACCTGACTACATCCACTGCCGAGGGCCCAATTTGCCAGTAGCAGAGACGAACACTCAGCCCTCGATATGGCACCATTCCTTGGGGTGATCAGCCAGCCACATGGTGGCAGGTTGATTATATTGGACCTCTTCCATCAGAAAGGGCAGAGGTTTGTCTTCACTGGAATAGACACTTCCTCCGGATATGGGTCTCTGTTTTGAGCCACCTAAGCCTGAGGGTGGTGTGACATAAGCCCCCTTCTGGTCACCACCACTATGACTGCACCGGGTCAGACCTGTGGTCAGCATAGTCCTGGGCCTCACCAAGGCCTTCTGTAACTAATCCCTTGCTATTACACATTTTCACTCAACACCCTGACACTCTGCAATCAGCATGTGGCAAAGCCAGTCAGACCTGCATCCTTTCCTCCAGAGCAGCAAGTTCCCCTTAGGCCCAGGGTAGGTTCAGAAGTGCCATCCGGAAGTCAGAAATAAGGCTCAAAAACCTTAGCAGTCTACCTTATGTTCTATTGAACTGCTGTTGAGCTGGAACTCTTACCACAAGATGCAGTCCTTCCCACCATTCCCTCCCCTTTCCAAAGGTAGAGGAGCCTCACCTGCTACCGGCCATGAGAAATATTGCCAGACTACCATAGATATTCCCTTAAGGCCCACCCAAGGGCTCTTAAGTAAGCTTGTGCTGAATGCTGCTTGTCCTGAGACTCACCCTTCCGGGCAGTGGGCTCCCCTCTGGCCCAGGGCAGGTTCAGAGATGCTGTCCAAGAGTCCAGTCCTGCAAATGGGGACCTCAAGAGCCCATTTGGTGTTCTACCCCACTGTGGCCATGCTGGTATCTACAGTGCAAGACAAAGTTCCCTTTACCTTCACTGTAATTTTCTCAAGCAGACTCTTTTCATGTAACCACCACAGCTGGTAATGTGCTGAGTCTCACCTAAAGTGAGCAAGCCTCAGAGATTCACCCAAGGCCCTCTGTGTAGTACCTGGGTATCACTGCTGGTTATTCAGGGCTCAAGGTCTCTTCAGTTAGGAGGTGATGAATGCTGGCAGAACTTGGACATTTCCTTCAAGGCAGTGAGTTTCCTTGTGGCCCAAGGCATGTCTAGCAATGTCATCCTGGAGCTAAGGCCTGGAACAGAAACCTTATGACTCTGACTAGTGTCTTATCCTGCTGTGGCTGAGCGGGTATCTTAGATGCAATACAAAGTTCTCCCCATACTTCTCTCTGCTCTATGCAAGTGGGAGAAAGTTGTCTCTTTTGGAGCTGTGAGCTATGCAGCCTGGGTTTAGGATAGGTGTGATCCCAGTACTTCCTTAGCCACCCCAGCTGGTGTCTTACTAGGTCACATGCTTCCCCAGTCCACTATCTCTGGGCCCAGTTCAGCACTAGCACTTGCCTATGACTTTCAGTCCTTATGGTCTAGACAACCTTTCAAGTTTGTGTAGAGATCAGAGCTCTTTAGCCCACGGTGGCAAAGTTGGCGTGAAATCAAGTCAGACAGCTGAGATCCATGATTCCCCTCTAGCTAAGAATGATTTAAATTCTTCCTCCCTGGACAGGAGTCAGCTGAGTTTTGTCCAGTTTTCCTTTCTGCTTTAACAGGATAGCCCTAAGTTTACTGCCTCACAATTGCTGTACTCTCTTTTCACTAGTGCCCAGAGATGCTCTCCATACCAGACGACTACCACCAGGGAAAAGGCGTGGGGTGGTGGTGGTGATTCAGGAGTGTTTTTTTGAACTGCTTAGTGCTTCTTTCAGCAAAATGAAGATAAAACCAATTTCTATGAGAGCTTGCCTTATTTTTGGTTCTTATGAAGGTGTTTTTTCTGTGTAGACAGTTGTTAAATTAGTGTTCCTGTTGGGGGATAAATTGTGGAGGTTTTGATTCCGCCATCTTGCCCTGCCTTCCCACCTGCAGCACACTATTACTAACCCATGTTTCTGGTCAATTAGACAAGAGAATTAAAGATGGAAAGAAAGTGACTTCAAAGAAAGAGATTGAAATTTTATTTGAATATTTGAACAATTGTCTGAAGATAACTGGCTTAAGACTCATTGGGTATAAAAAGAATATTCTACCAACATCAAAGTGGATCTAGAGAATGTAATTTATCATATGGATCTTTACTTCTATAAATACAAAGTTGCTTCACAAGTTTAATAAGACAATCTCGCTTTCAGAATCTTTGGCACAAAACTTGACTGAAGAATGTGAGAATCTTATCTAGATCAAAAATTATAAAGAAATTGTAAATTTTTTATTTAGTTGAAGCAAAAATGGTATTTTTGTGATAGTCTATTGATTAAAAGACTCCAGTCCCAAATTCAACAGGTTCCAACCTTAATAGATACTATAATCTTAATACAGCTATTGATTGCAAAAGCATGAGCAGGTGGAGATGTGTAAACTTCTATCATAACCTTGACAATAGACCTTAAAAGGGAGCAGATGTCTACCATCTCTACTTCTATTCAAAGGGAAGTTGCCTTCTATTTCATCAAGACCAAATGTATCCATATTTTACTTTAACTATAAATCTCCTGTGTTGGAGTGTATGTGTGTGTATGTATATGCTGATACATCTTCCTGTGAATTAAACCTCATAATTAACATATCTATTGAAGACAATTATTTCTAGGATTTTATATCCAGATATTATTTACTAAGCTTTCCTACTTTAAGTTCTATTTTTAGACATAACATTCCCCTATGCATTTTACAATAGGCCTTGGATGTTTTCTAATATTAAATTATAAATATTATTTTAAAATCTTGACAGTTACTATGTATGAAGGAGACCATTCAAGCAATTGAATATACCTTATGGGAACTTGCAACAGAACTTCATCATTAATAGAAAGTTATATAGTCAGAGGATATAATTCTCTGAACTATGTACCCTACTTGGTATGGTTTGGCTGTATCCCCATCTAAATCTCACCTTGAATTGTAATAACCCCCTCGTGTCAAGGGCAGGGCCAGGTGGAGATAATTGAATCATGGGGGTGGTTTCTCCCATACTGTTCTTGTGGTAGTGAATAAGTCTCATGAGATCTGATGGTTTTATAAATGAGAGTTCCCCTGCACAAGCCCTCTTGCCTGCTGCCATGTAAGATGTGCCTTTGCTTCTCCTTTGCCTTCCATCATGATTGCCATGTGGAACTGTAAGTCCATTGAACCTCTTTTTGTTTATAAATTACCTAGTATTGGGTATGTCCTTATTTGCAGTGTGAAAACAAATTAATATACTACTATTGCCTGTTTGAAATAAATCTTGGAATAAAATAATGGTGAAAACGTAGTATGTCCTAGAAAGTGTCAAAGGACAGAAATCACTGAAAATGGGCTTTTCTACTAAGGAAGAGCTAAATTTAGAACTTGTCCTTAAAGTTAGATTCAAATTTTACCTTCATTTCCAAAAGGCAATTGAATATTTAAAGATGTACACCCAGAGTTAATAGACCATAACAGCAATTAGATTATGATGCTCTTACAGAAACAGTTTTTGTAATCTTTGGCAACTGACAGTTATGATGAAACACTGCAATTTCAGAAGTTAGTATTACATATTTTTCTTATGGAGTGATAAACATATCCTGATGACCTGTCATCTTGGATTTGTAATGTATTATTGATTGCAAGCCTTTGATTGTGGTTTGAAAGTCTTCTGGCACTAGGAAACCAAATCTGAGATTCTTCTCCAAGCTTAGTTGAAATGACCCAATCTGAATGGTTTACCTTATTAGGTAAAGTGGCTAAAAATGTATTCAGCCTCAGCATTCCAAATGAATGAAGTTAGCCCATTAACTTGCATATAGAGATGTCTTTTTTTGAAAGTAGAGCAAAAGAACACAGGTTTCTCTAAATATAAAATTTGAATATTTAAAAGGTTAATATCACTTAATGTCAATATCTAATTAATTCCCTAAATATAAAATTTGAATATTTAAAAGGTTAATATCACTTAATGTCAATATCTAATTAATTCCCTAAATATAAAATTTGAATATTTAAAAGGTTAATATCACTTAATGTCAATATCTAATTAATTCTGTGGGTACATTTTAAAGGAGAAAAGCACGTAAGTTTAGAAATATTTGTTTAAGACTCTTCTGTAAAGAGGCAGGAGTTAATGAACTACAATCTGCAGTTTATACAGGGTAAGATACCAGGTAGCTAGAAATCTGGATAAAAATAGTATAATTCTTTAATTTTTGAGAGAAATTTAAAAATAAATTTGTAGAACAGAAATCTATCCCTCTGCAGCTAATTAAGTATTTTCAAATTATCTAGAAGCACACTCATATTAAATCCAAACTATGTCAAGGTAAAGTAAGATCCATTTCATAACACCGTACCAGAATCTTCATGATTAAATTAAGAGATCTATGAGAACAATGGTCATGTCTGCCATAGTTAATAGTGAAGTATATATTTTGAATGAGTAAATAATATAAGCCTGAGCTATGAAAGATGAATTATAATCGTATATCCTAATAAATGTGATAAAAAATCTGGAATGAGAGGAGGAGCAAGATGGAATAGAAATTTCCACCGATAATTTCCCCAACAAGGACACCAAGTTAACAAATATCTACACACAAAAAAACACCTTCATAAAAATAAAAAATCAGGTGGGTACTGATAATACTTGGTTTTAACTTCAGATCACTGAAGAGATAGAAAAAACAGTCCTGAATCCTTGAGGCTACACCCCACCCCACCCCCAACCTGGCAGTGTCAGCATAGTACAGAGAACATCTGCTGTGGAGGAAGAGCACAGCTATTGTGAGGCAGTGAACTCAGGGCTGTCCTGTTAGAGCAGAAAGGGAAACGGAACTAAACTCAGCTGATACCCACACACAGAGGGACTATTTAAACCAGCCCCAGCCAAAGGGGAATCCTGGATCCCCGTGGTCCAAACTCGAGTGTCTATAAACCTCGCCACTGAGGGCTACAGCACTCTGTGTCTCCAAGGAAACTTGAAAGGCAGTCTAGGCCATAAGGACTGCAACTCTTAGGTGAGTCCTATGGCTGAACTAGGCCCAAAGACAGTGGACTGGAGGGGGCGAGGGTGTGGGGAGGGCAAGCAAACTACTGAGACACCAGCTGGGGCAGCCAAGGAAGTGCTGGTATCACCCCTCTGCTAGCCCCAGGCTCTACATCTCGCAGCTCCAAAAGAGACCCCTTCCTTCTGCTTGGGGAGAGGAGAAGGAAGAGTCAGTCAAGAGGACTTTGTCTTACACCTAGGATATCAGCTCAGCCACAGCAGGATAGGGCGCCAGTCAGAGTTGTGATGCTCCTGTTCCAGGCTGTAGATCCCGGATGACATTTCCAGACATGGCCTGGGCCAGAAGGAAACTCACTGGCTTGAAGAAAAGGACCTAGTCCTGGCAGCATTTATCACCTGCTAACTGAAGCACCCTCGGGCCCTGAATAACTAGTAGTGATATCCAAGTACTATATCGCTGGCCTTAGTGAGCCGCTGAGACTTGCTGGCTTCAGGTGAGACTCAGCACATTACCAGCTGTGGTGGCTACAGGAAAAAAATCCTGCATGAGAAAAACAGAAAAGTAAAGGGGACTTTGTCTTGTACTTTAGGTACCAGCACAGCCACAGAGGGGTAGAGCACCAAGCAGGTTCTTGGGGTCCCCAATTCCAGGACCTGACTTGTATGGCAGTTTTTCTAGACATACCCTCGGCCAGAGGGGAACCCATTGCCCTGAAGTCACAGGCCAGACAGCACTCACCACTAGCTGACTTAAAGCCTTTGGGCCTTAAGAGAATATCTGTGGTAGTCTGGCAATACTCCTCATGGACTGTGGTGGCAGTGCGGCTAAGGGGTGAGGCTTCTCTGCCATTGGAAAGGGGTAGGAATAGTGGAAAGTTCAGTGTCTTGTGGTTTGAGTGCCACCTCAGCAGCAATACAGTAGAACCGCAGGTAGATTTCTAAGTTTTTTGACCCTAGTCTCTGATTTCTAAATGGCGTTTCTGGGCCCACCCAGGGCCAAGGGGATCTCACTGCCCTAAAGGAAAGGACACAGTCCTGGCTGGCTTTTCAACCTGATGATTGTAGAGCACCAGGGTGATGAGCAAACAGGCAGTAGTGAGGGAGTGGTTACAGCATGCTTTGGGTAAGACCCAGTGCTCTGCTGGCTTCAGGTTTGACCCAGCACAGTCATAGTGGTGGCCACAGGTGGAACTCCCAAAAGTCAAGGATAAAGAAAGGATCCTTAAAGGTAGCAAGAAAAAAGAAAACAAATAATGTATGGGTTTGCAATACCTCTGGAAGCAGAATTTTCAGTGGAAACATTACAGGCCAGGAGTGAGTTGTATGACATATTTATAGTGCTGAATATAATAAAAAAACTTTGTCCTAGCATAGTATTAATATATCCAGTGAAAAATATCCTTCAAACATGAGGGAGAACCAAAGACTTTCCCAGACAAATGAAAGGTGAGGGATTTGATCAACACCAGCCTTGTTCTACAAGAAATGCTAAAGGGAGATCTTCAATCAGAAAGAAAAGGACATTAATGAGCAATAATCAATCACCTAAAGGTACAAGACTCACTGGTAATAGTAAGTATACAGAAGAACAGAGAATATATTAACCCTGTAACTGTGGTGTGTAAACTACTCTTATCCTAACTAGAAATACTAAACGATGAACCCATTGAAAATAATAACTACATGGCATCATTAATCATCGGAGAATTGCAAATCAAAACTACAATGAGATATCATTTCACCCCAATTAAAATGGCTTATATCCAAAAGAGAATAACAAATACTGGCAAGAACATGGAGAAAAGAGAACCCTGAAACAGTCTTGATGGGAATGTAAATTAATACAACCATTATGGAGAACCATTTGGAGGTTCCTCAAAAAACTAAAAATGGAGCTACCATGTGATCCAGCAATCCCACTAATGGGTATATACCCCCCAAAAAAGGAAATCAGTATATCAAAGAGATATCTGCTCTGTCATGTTTGTTGTAGCACTGTTTACAACAGCTAAGATTTGGAAGCAACCTAAGTGTCCATCAACAAGTAACTGAATAAAAATGTAGTACACATACACAATGGAGTACCATTCAACCATAACAAAGGATGAGATCCTGTTATTTGTAACAACATGGATGGAAATGGAGATCATTATGGTATGCGAAATAATCCAGGCACAGAACTACAAACATTGAAACATTGCATGTTCTCACTTATTTATGGGATCTCAAAATCAAGGCAATTGAAATTATGGCATAGAGAGTAGAAAGACGGTTACCAGAGGCTAAGAAGGGTAGTGGGAGGCTGGGAGTTGGGAAGGTGGGGATGGTTAATGTGCACAAAAAATTAGTTAAATAATGAATAAGACCTGCTATTAGATAGCACAATTGGGTAACTATAGTCAATAATAACTGTACATTTTAAAATAACTTAAGGCATGTAATTGGAGTGTATTCTTTGTAACTCAAAGGATAAATGTTTGAGGGGAATAGATGCCTCACTCTCCATGATGTGTTTATGTCACATTGCATGCCTATATCAAAATGTCTCATGTACTCTATAAATATGTACACCTACAAGATACCCACACATTTTTAAAAAAGGTCAGAAATGTGTAGAAATATAGCCTACATGTATGCAAGACAAAATTTTGATGTTATTACACATGAAGTTTTATGACATCTATGTTCCTGCTAACTGGTATTTGACTGAAATAAGGAGAAGAGTAAACCCCCTCAGCAATGAACATATACCAAAAAACACAACTTTAATACAACAATATGTTTATATCACTTTCACTGATGCCTTCATAATGCCCCCAAGCAGGAGAGAAAGGTAATTTCTGGTATAACAACAAATTTATGATCAGGAGGACCCACATATAAAGACTCTACTGACAGTGAACTTGGAGCAAGTTTATAATTAACTACATAGATATAGCCTTCCACTGCAGGCTATGGAAGAGCATGAAAGTATAGTTTATGTAAGGAAAAGTGTGAAAATCAAGTTGAGATGCCACAAACAAAATCCACCATGAACACATAGTATTAGATTACGTGGTGAATAATTTCACATAAAGAAGGTTGGTAGAATATAAAGAACGTAAGAAGAGAAATCTATATAGCACTCAAAAAAGAGACAATAGTCTAAGAGGCTTTCATGAGTTTCTTGTGGGAAGATTTGGAAATATTAATGAATACCAGACGCTCAATTATGATGTTCCATAATAAACTATAGAAACTCTCCTCTCAAAAAAAGCTAATACTTTCAGTTTATTATAATTCTTACTGAGTTCTATGTAAATAACTACATTAAGTGCTGTTCTTAGTTATATACCAGCAGGCAAATATCACCTCTCAAAATTATAGATGAGATTCTGTTTCTTAGTGGAAAAGGCATGAGAGCAGTACCTCTAATAGAATGGTGACTTATTTAGGCTTACTTCTGATTAAAGACATAAAGATTATTGGAATGATAAGATAATAATAATTTTTATTCAAAACTTACTAGGTGCCAGTGTTATAAATGTCAAATATTAATTCATTGAAGTAACAGCAGCCCTAATGAAGTAGTTACTATTATTATTCTCAACCCACTCATCAGTATAGAGACACAGAATGGTTACAAAGCAATGAAAGAGAGGATGTCCTAACCTAGTCTATGAATAAAGATAAATTTCCTTACTATAAAGTTCAGTTGCTAGTTTTCTATAATCTTAGGAAAAATACTTAAAGAATATTATTTTCAGCCAGGTGCAGTGGCTCACATCTGTAATCCCAGCACTTTGGGAGGCCGAGGCGGGTGGATCATGAGGTCAGGAGATCGAGACCATCCTGGCTAATACGGTGAAACCCTATCTTTACTAAAAGTACAAAAAATTAGCTGGGTGTGGTGGTGGGCACCTGTAGTCCCAGCTACTTGGGAGGCTGAGGCAGGAGAATGGTGCGAACCCAGGTGGTGGAGCTTTCAGTGAACCAAGATCATGCCACTGCACTCCAGCCTGGGTGACAGAGCGAGACTCCATCTCAAAAAAAAAGAAAAAAAAAAGAATATTATTTTCACTGTCATATGTCAATACCTGGTTAAGAGTAATCAATTGCAATGATTGCTTGGTGTTCTCAATCAGATATAATTTGTTTTTCAAGCCTCACATGATTACACTAAGTTACTAAATAAGAAAGATTCTGATTAAAAGATACACATATGCCAGCAATTTAAGATGTCATAACCTCTCACAGAGTAACACAAATGAGTTTATAACAATTTAAAATTCAGTATCTACCCTTCACTCTGTGATATGGTTTGGCTCTCTGTCCTCACCCAAATCTCATCTCATAGCTCCCATAATTCCCACATGTTGTGTGAGGGAACCCAGTAGGAGATGATTGAATCAAGGGGGCAGTTCTTTCCCATGCTGTTCTTGTGACAGTGAGTGAGTCTCATGAGATCTGATGGTTTTAAAAATAGGAGTATCTCTGCACAAGCCCTTTCTTTGCCTGCTGCCATCTGCATAAGATATGACTTGCTCCTCTTTGCCTTCTGCCATGATCTTGAGGCCTCCCCAGCCATGTAGAACTGTTAGTCCAATAAACCTCTTTCTTTTGTAAATTGCCCAGTCTCAGGCATGTCTTTATCAGCAGTGTGAAAACAGACTACTACTGTAAATTTGTACCAGTAGAGTAGGGTGTTACTGAAAAGATACCCAAAAATCTGGAAGCAACTATGGAACTGGGTAACAGGCAGAGGTTGGAACAGGTTGGAGGGCTCAGAAGAAGATAGAAAAATGTGAGAAAGTTTGGAACCTCCTAGAGACTTACTGAATGGCTTTGACAAAAATGCTGATAGTGATATGAACAATAAGGTCCAAGCTGAGGTGGTCTCAGATGGAGATGAGGAACTTGCTGGGAACTGGAGAAAAGGTGACTCTTGTTATGTTTTGGCAAAGAGATTGGTGGCATTTTCCCCTCCCCTAGAGATTTGTGGAACTTTGAACTTGGGAGAAATGATTTAGTGTATCCAGCAGAAGAAATTTTTAAGCAAAGCATTCAAGAAGTAACTTGGGTGCTGTTAAAGGCATTCAGTTTTATAAGGGAAGCAGAGCATAAAAGTTTGGAAAATTTGCAGCCTGACAATGTGATAGAAAAGAAAATCTCATTTTCTAAGGAGAAATTCAAGCTGGCTTCAGAAATTTGCATAAGAAACAAGAAGCCTAATGTTAATCACCAAGACTATGGGGAAAATATCTCCAGGGCATGTCAGAGAACTTTGTGGAAGCCTCTCCCATCACAGACCCAGAGACCTAGGAGGATAAAATGGTTTTGTGGGCTGGGCCCAGGTCCCTCTGTTGCGTGTAATCTAGGGACTTGATGCCCTGCATCCCATCTGCTCTAGCCATGGCTAAAAGGGGCCAAGGTACAGCTTGGCTGTTGCTTAAGAGGTTGGGAGCCCCAAGCCTTGGCAGCTTCCATGTGGTGTTGAGCCTGCAGGTACATAGAAGTCAAGAATTGAGATCTGAGAACCTCCACCTAGATTTCAGAAGATGTATGAAAATACCTGAATGCCCAGGCAAAATTTTGCGGCAGGGGTGGGGCCCTCATGGAGAACCTCTGCTAAGGCAGTGTGGAAGGGAAACGTGGAGTTGGAGCCCCCACACTGAGGCCCCTACTGGGACACCACCTAGAGGAGCTGTGAGAAGAGGGCCACTGTCCTCCAGACCCCAGAATGGTAGATGCACTGACAGCTTGCACCATGTGCCTAGAAAATCTGCAGACACTCAACACTAGCCTATGAAAGCAGCCAGGACGGGGGCTATACCCTTCAAAGCCACAGAAGCAGAGCTGTCCAAAACCATAGAAACCCACCTCTTGCATCAGCATGACCTGGATGTGAGACATGGAGTCAAAGGAGATCATTTTGGGCTTTAAGATTTGACTGCTCCAATGGATTTTGGACTTTCATGGGGCCTGTAGCCCCTTTGCTTTGGCCAGTTTATCCCAATTGGAATGGCTGTATTTATCCAATGCCTGTGCCCCCATTATATCCAGGAAGTAATTACTTGCTTTTGATCTTGCAGGCTTATAGGTGGATGGGACTTACCTTTTCTCAAATGAGACTTTGGATTTTTGAGTTAATGCTAAAATGAGCTGAGACTTTGAGGGACTGCTGGGAAGGCATGATTGGTTTTGAAAGGTGAAGATATGAGATTTGGGAGGGGCCAGGGGCAGAATGATAATGTTTCGCTCTGTGTCCCCACCCAAATCTCATAGCTCCCATAATTCCCACATGTTGTGGGAGATACTCAATGGGAGATAACTGAATCATGGGTGTGGGTCTTTCCCATACTGTTCTCGTGATAGTGAATGGGTCTCATGAGATCTGATGGTCTTAAAAATGGAAGTTTTTCTGCACAAGCTCTCTCTTTGCCTGCTGCCATCCATGTAAGTTGTGGCTTGCCTTCCAACATGCTTGTGAGGCCTCCCCAGCCATTTGAAACTGCAAGTCCAATAAATCTCTTCTTTTGAAAATTGCCCAGTCTCGGGTATGTCTTTTTATCAGCATCTTGAAAATGGACTAATACATTCTGTCTCATATATGCCACTGTGTCACTGGCTTAGCATCATTTAAAATATTTATTATTTAAGGTACAGTGCAGTGTTTTTCAAGGCTGGCAGTGCATCAGAATCAGGCTGAGAGCATATAACAACCAGGATGTATTAAATCAAAATTTCTATGGATGTCACCAGGAATTAAAAATTTTAGCAAACTCCTTTAGGGGATTCTTATGATTCTTACATTTGTGAACCACTAGTTCACATCATTTAACAGTCCTAGAATGACCTGGGTGTCTGACATATGTACATCAAACCTTGGAAAGGTCCTTAACAAGGTGGTAATAAATACATTTGAAAAATCAAAACAATTCCTGGAAGGCTTATTAATGATGGAAATAGTACAACTGTTAAATTTTTCAACTCTACTTAGGCTTGGACCAAAACTATGAATACTATATGTGCTAGTCGGGGTTCTCTAGAAGAACAGAACTAATGGAATATATATATGTATCCAACTCCCTTCTTATTCCTGGATCCCATATATATATGTATATATATGGGAGTTTATAAAGTATTAACTCACACAATCACAAGGTCCTACAATAGACTGTCTGCAGGCTGAGGAGCAAGGAGAGCCAGTTCAAGTTCTAAAACTGAAGAACTTGAAGTCCAATGTTAGAGGGCACGAAGCATCAAGCACAAGAGAAAGATATAGGCTGGGATGCTAGGCCAGTCTCCCTTTCACATTTTTCTGTCTTCTTATATTCTAGCCACACTGGCAGCTGATTAGATCATGCCCACCCAGATGAAAGGTTGTCTGCCTTTCTCAGCCCACTCACTCAAATGTTAATCTTCTTTGGCAACACTCTCACAGACACACCCAGGAACAATACTTTTCATCTTTCAATTCAATCAAGTTGACACTCAGTATTAACCATCACAAGTTCACCCCTTGTCAACTGGAGCCCATATACAACTCCTGTGATCATACATAATCTTCAAATAAAGACAATAATAAGGTCATAATTACACCTAACATAATACAACTATCCTAATACAACTGAAAACACACCAATCCCTAACCCAAATACTATCACATAAAGTTAACAACACTTAAATGCTGATGTAAGTCAATAAATCTTATGTCACATCATAAAGGAGAAAGGATATATAAGATTTTTTTTAGTACAAGTGTGTACATTTACAAACATGTTCTTAACAAAAGAAGGAGGAAATACTCATGACAATCACAATCCTCGTATCTGCAGCTGGTCACATGATTGTAGCTGGTATTGATGACTACCCTTTTCTACTACCCATTCTGTATTTCCTTTGTCTTCAGCAAGCACCTTAGCAGCTCATGGATTTTTTCCTAGTGGAGTGACAAAAACCATCATTCCTGAAGGTTCTGGGTCATTTGCAGTCCTGCCTGGATTGGGTTGTTGTAGTTTCCCATTGACCTTAATCACAGGGCATGGTGATACTAAGAGATGCCCTAATGGATCTCCTGTATTTTAATCATGCTCTTCCTTACCTCTGCTATAGAGTAGTAGACTGATTTCTTCTTGATAGTCTGGGTCAGACACCCCAGCCAACACTTGTAACCCCCTTCTTAGCCTGGTTGACTTAAAGGTAGGGGGAGCCCAAAGTGTCCAGGTGGCAATCTTTACTTCCAGTTCATTGGAATCATTGTTGTGTCTCCTGGTGGCAGCATTTCTCCCTCTGGAACTAAGACCTCTAGGCCAGCAGAACGTAATGTCACAGCAACAGGAAGCAAAAATTTTGCTAGTGGATCACCAGGGATGATAGTGAGTGGTGCTTCCACCCCTTGATTCCTGGACCCATGAATCCTGGTTATGGGAGAAATAGTACCATATATTGGATGCTGATTCATAGCATACATGGCCTTCTGGAAAACTTTGCCCCAGCCCTGCAAAGTACTGTCACCTAGTTGGCATTGTAATTGTCACCTCAAATGGCCATTCTACTATTTTATCAATCCAGCTGCTTCAGGATGATAGGGAACATGGTAAGACCAGTGAATTCCATGAGTATGAGCCCACTGCTGCACTTCTCTAGCCACAAAGTGAGTGCCTTGGACAGAGACAATGCTGTGTGGAATACCATGACAGTGGATAAGGCATTCCATGAGTCCACGGATGGTAGTCTTGGCAGAGGCATTGCATGCACAATAGATAAAGCCATATCCAGTGGAAGTGTCAATTCCAGTGAGGACAAACCACTGCCCATTCCATGATGGAAGAGGTCCAATATAATCAAACTGCCACCAGGTAGCTGGCTGATCACCCGAGGAATGGTATCATATCAAGGGCTCAGTGTTGGTTTCTGCTGCTGGAAACTTGGGCACTCAGCAGTGGCTGTAGCCAAGTCAGCCTTGGTGAGTGGAAGTCCATGTTGCTGAGCCCATGCATAACCTCTGTCCCTGCCACCATGGCCACATTGCTCGTGGGCTCATTGTGCGATGACAGGGGTGGCTGGGGAAAGAGGCTGAGGGTTGTCCACAGAACACGTCATCTTATCCACTTGATTATTAAAATCCTTCTCTGCTGAGGTTACCCATTGGTGAGCACTCATATAGGATATAAAGATCTTCAGTTTTCAACCACTCAGAGAAGTCTATCTACATACCTCTTCCCCAAATCTCTTTGTCACCAATTTTCCAATCATGCTTCTTCCAAGTCCCTGACCAGCCAAACCATTGGCCACAGCCCAGGAATCAATATATAATCACACATCTGCAATTATATATCAAATATATACCATTCAAAGTGCACAACTAGGTGCACTGCTTAAAGTTCTGCCCACTGGGAAGATTTCCATTCAGCACTGTCCTTCAGGGATTTCCTAGAAAGGGACGGTAGTGCAGCAGCTGTCCACTTTTGGGTACTCCCTGAAAATCATGCAGAGCCATCTGTGAACCAGGCTCTAGTCTTCTCTTCTTCTGTCAACGGATCATAGGGAATTCCCCAAGAAGCCATCAGTGCAGGCTGGAGAAGAGAAGGCAGGGTGGCAGGAGTGGAGACCATGGGCATTTGAGCCACTTCCTCATGTCACTTACTTGTACCTTCAGGATATACCTGCTTAAGCCAGATCACATATATACCACTTCCATTTGATGATGGAATTTGCAGTGCACCACCCACCTGATGGCTAGATGGGTCAGAAAGCACCCCCAGTTCATGATAGGCAGTTCAGGTCACATGGTGAGTTGATGATCCATAGTCAAACATTCAGTTTCCATCAAAGCCCAGTAACAGGCCAAGAGGTGTCTCTCAAAAGGAGAGTGGTTATCTGCAGAAGATGGCAGCACCTTGCTCCAAAATCCTAGAAGCCTCCGCTGTAATTCACCTATCAGGGCCTGCCAAAGACTCCAAACAGCATCCCTATCTGCCACTGACACCACAAACACCATTGGATCTGCTGGCTCATATGGCCCAAGTGGCAGAGCAGCTTGCACAGCAGCTTGGACCTATTGCAGAGCCTTCTCCTGCAGTGAACCCGACTCAAAACCGGCAGGCTTTTGGGTCACTTGACAAATGGGCCAGAGTAACACAAATGAAGAATGTGTTGCCCCCAAAATCCAAATAGGTCCACTAGGCATTGTGCCTCTTTCTTGGTTGTAGGAGGCGCCAAATGCAGCAACTTACCCTTCACCTTAGAAGGAATATCTCAACAGGCCCCACACCACTGGGCCCTTAGAAATTTTACTAAGGTAGAAGTTCCCTGAATTTTAATTGGATTTATTTCCCATCCTCTGGCATGCAAATGTCTCACCAATAAGTGCAGTGTGTTTGGTACTTCTTGAACTGGATGCAAGCAGCATAATGTCATCAATTTAATGGACCAGTGTGATATATTTGGGAAGCCAAAAACAATCAAGGTCTCTCCAAATAAGATTATGACACAAAGCCAGAGAGTTGATATACTCATGAGGTAGGAAATTGAAGGTTATTGCTGGCCTTACCAGCTGAAGGCAAATTGCTTCTGATGGGCCTTATGGACAGGAATGGGGAAAAAGGCATTTGCCAAGTCAGTGGATGCATACCAGGTACCAGGAGATGTGTTAATTTGCTCAAGCAATGAAACCACATCTTGTATAGCAGCTGCAATTGGAGTCACCACTTGGTTAAGCTTACGATAATCCACTGTCATTCTCCAAGATCCACCTATCTTCTGCACAGGCCAAATGGAAGAGTTGAACGAGCATGTGGTGGGAATCACCATCCCTGCATCTTTCAAGTCCTTGATAGTGGCACTAATCTCTGTTATCCCTCCAGGGATGGAATATTGTTTTTGATTTACTATTTTTCCAGGTAGAGGCAGCCCTAATGGCTTTCATTTGGCCTTTCTCACCATAATAGCACTCATCCTACCAGTCAGGTAGCCAGTGTTGGGGTTCTGCCAGCTACTAAGTATGTCTATGCCAGTTATGCATTCTGGCACTGGGGAAATGACCACAGGATGAGTCTGGGGACCCACTGGGCCCCATGTAAGTCAGACCTGAGCTAAAACTCCATTAATTACCTGACCTCCTTAAGCCCCGGCTTTAACTGGAGGATCACAATGATGTTTTGGGTCCCCTGGAATCAACATTAGCTCTGAGCCACTGTCCCGTAGACCCCAAAATGTTGGGTCATTTCTTTTTCCCCAGTGCACAGTTACCCTAGTAAAAGACCAGAGGTCTCCTTGAGGAAAGATGGGAGAAATATTCATTACACCAATTGTTGGTAATGTAGTGGGGTCCTTCCTCATGGAGACCCGCCTCACCTTCATTCAAGGGGTTCCGGGTCTGTAAACTGGCTCAAGTCTGGAAATTGACTGAGGGGCTATGATTATCTGTTTTTATAATTCGAATTAGCCTTTTGTCCATTGGACGTAGAAGTTTGTTCTTTATGTTAGTTAAGTAGGAGTGCAGTAGGTTTCCTATCAATTTCACTTCTAAGAACACTGTAATTAATTAGACAATGCCAGAGCTCTACACGAGTCAGACTATTCTGATTGCCGCTTTGCCTCTGGTGTCTATTCCAGTAGCTACGTCCACCTTGCTTTTGATGGTTGAGTGCTGCCACTTGGTCCCTACCACCTCAAGATCCAATTATCCCCATTGTATTTAAATTTTGTAGTTGAGTGACTGCAGTTCCCACTGTTAGATCTGACATACACAGAGGAGCAAGTATAAGGCTCTTCAAAGATGCAGGTGCTACCCTCACAAATCTATTTCACAAAGCATTGGTCAAGGGTATATCTTCTGGACCCTCCCAGCTCGGATGAGTAGGTCTAAAGTGAGTAATCCACTCAGCCATACCAATCTTCCTAAACCTTTAGATCCCTTCCTCTACGTTAAACCAAGAGAGATCAGGCATTTCCAGCTCACTTATGGTGGGCCATCTTTTAATCCATATTTCAGCTAACCAAGCAAATAAACTATTAGGACCTTTTTTTTTAACTCCCCGAACTGCAACATTAAATGCAGAGTCCCTGCTTAGTGGACCCAAATCAATAAATTCAGCCCGATCCAACTCTATGTGCCATCCACCCTTATCGCACACCCTGAATATATTGATTCCCATGCCTGTTGTCCAGATTTCTGTTTATAAACATTAGAAAACTCAAGCAGTTTTTTTTTTTTTTTTTTAGTGTAGCATACCTCCTCATGGGTCACATTCTCAACCTCACCTCTAGGGGCCCACTGAGACTTTAGTCTTCTTCTAGGTCTAGAAGCAGACAGGGATGTAGGGGGTGGCTCAAGGAGAATCAACATTATCCTGCCTGGCAACTGCCTCATGGGAGGCCACCACTGTTGCCTTAGGCAGCACAGGGTTCATCTTCCCAGACAGAGGTGGAAAGGCTGATGAGTCGGGAGGGGATGTTGCCACTACTGTTGCCTTAGGCAGCGCAGGGTTCATCTTCCTAGACAGAGGTGGAAAGTCTGATGAGTGGTGAGGGGACGTTGCCACTACCGGGGAAGGGGATGCTGTTTCTTCTGGCAAAAAAGGTTCATCAGAATTTATAAACTCAATGTCCCCAGCTTCATCAGGGTCCACCCACAATCCCCATTCCAAGTTGCAGAGTCCCATTATTTTCCAATCAATGCCCTCACTTTAACAGTAGGCATCTGATGAGGCTGTGCATGCACCTTTCATTGTAGGTCAGCCACTAGCATGATAAGGGCTTGTGTCTGTTTTTCCACAATTTCAGGTCTTTCTCTGTAGGAGATAACACTCTCACTCTGGGCAATCTTGGGAGATTTAAGGCTCAGAATCTGTGTCTGAAGCCAGGAGACAGAATCCCTGAGTTCATCATTTTCTTTCATCACTTTGTACACTGAACTTAGGAGCAACCAACCAGCTTTATTATGTTCTTTGGTTCTCCACATATGGTAAAAGGTATTATATATAGAGAGAGTCACTAAACTCCTTGCCTCTCACAAGCGATGAATCAGGAGTGTCAGATGCATTTATTTTGGATAACTGTCTAAACAGCTCATGCCAAGGGCTATCAGTGTTCTCCATACTATTAGAAATAGAGTCTTTAGCATTTTTGGATCTAATCATATTAAGCAGCCAACTCCAGAAACCCCCAAACCAATGAAAAAAAAAATATATATGTATATGTTAAATATTAACTGACATGATCACTAGGTCCAACAATTGGCCATCTGCAGGCTGAGGACCAAGGATAGCCAGCCCGAGTTCCAAAACTGAATAACTTGGAGTCCAATGTTCCAGGGCAGGAAGCATCCAGCATGGCAGAAAGATGTAGGCTGGGAGGCTAGGCCAGTCTATCTTTTCACGTTTTTCTGCCTGCTTATATTCTAGCCACGCTGGCAGCTGATTAGATTGTGTCCACCCAGATTAAGGTGGGTCTGCCTTTCCCAGCCCACTGAATCAAATGTTAATCTCCTTTGGCAACATCTTCACAGACACACCAAGGATCAATACTTTATATCCTTCAATCCAATCAAGTTGACACTCAGTTTTAAGTATTACATGGTAAAATGAAATTTGTTGTTGTTCAATGCACCAAGTCATACATACAGAAACATATCATGACTATAGTCAAAGCAATCTTTAAAAACAGACTCAGAACTGGGTTTAGATAAAAATTTATTAGACATAAATTATTTAAGTCCCAGAATTGTAGATCTAAAAGCTGGAACAAAATTTATGAAATGATATAATTTTAGGAGATCATAATTTTAGTAGGTCATAAAGAAACAGAAGTTTTATACAGGCATATAACTAGTTATTTCAAAATAGTAAACAAATACTGAAGATTTTCAGTTTACCCAAAAACATTCATTTTTTTCAAAAGGAAGAAATATATTTTAATTTTCACTGATGCTAAGAAGCCTAATTGACTGAACATAATGTATATCATACAAATAAATGCATACTATGGATGAAAAACAATATATTTTTAACTAGTGAGATTTCCTAACCACTTAAAATTATGCACATCAAAAAAAATTAGATCTATGTAGCATTATTCACAGGGTATATTTCTCTACCAAAAGGCATTAATGGCCAAGTAAGTCTGAAAATTACCACTTTCTAGTTACCCTGTGTTTGATATATATAATATACACTAGTATATTAAAGTCCTTGAGCATTCCTGCCATAATCTGTCCATTTTGTTTAATTCAGTGTTTCCAAAACTAATTTTACTAAAGACTCAGTTTAAAAATTTTTAAATGTCTATTATCCCGCATTGAATATGTTCTGGAAAACATTGAGGTAAACAAATCTAAAAATAGAATTCTATGGGGACATTATTTACCAAGAAAATAACTTCACCAGAATAAAAGGAGTGGCCTTAAAGACTTACACAATATTCTAGTTATGTAGGCAAATTAAAACAAATATACTTAGTGAGTTATGTGGCTTCATAAGGGGGCAAATATTTTAGCTTTATCTTTTTCATTTTAGTAAGTTTCCAATTATACATTGAGTTTTCTATGATCATATTTTATTTTATTCTTTTTTTAAAAATCTTTAAATATGGCTTCATATATGTAACCTCAGCATAACTAGTGAATTCCATAATATAGTAAAATGTATAACAAAATATTTGGGTATGTAGAATAAACAAATGGTTGTAATATGATCCTAATTTTAACTAGTAACTTTTGCATCATATAGAGGAAAAGGAGCAAACATAAAATTACAAGCTACATTTATACAGCATCTAAATCAAAACAATTGGTCAGAATTTAAGATGCATTTCAATATATTTGTATTTCATCTAAATAAAATCTATATATTTTAACTTAAATTTTATAATTTACCAATACTTAATAAAAATGCAATTTTGAAAATGAAAAGAATGCTAGAAGACTGTTTCAGATGCCCCATATTACTTATAAGATTATGGTCTAAAATGATAATCTTAACCAAAGTCATATAGGACTAAACACTTTCCTGGTAATATTTGTTTCTATTTCCTAACGCAATTTAATTCACCCAACCTTTATTGAACTGTTAATATGAATCAAGCCTGTCTAATTCCAATTACAAATAACAGGCTACTGAGACTGTAAAATGTTGCAATTACTTGGCAATCTTATCGCAAAGGAAGTAAAGGAGACAAGGTGGAGTTCTGTCCAGAAACAAACCACTGAGAAAATATGATTGTAAAGGGTATCTTGAGCAATGGGCCCAGTGTTGCAAAGTATTTACAAATTAAAAGCAAGTTTCTTCTCAGGAGCAATGAATTTCCACAGCAGAATTTGCCTAGTTGTTTTCTGGGACAGTAGCATGTGGCCTCTATGGAATCTTCCAAGATTTTTGGATGACACTAAAAACATGCTTTGAAACCTAGGAATGAAGGAGAAAACTCTCTTCTTTCTTTTATTTCCTCCTTTATTTAAGAAATTTTGGTAAAATTATGAAGTATTACAAAATTGGGGGCTTGGGCCTTTACAAGCTAAAATTATAGTTTTGCTAACACTGACCCTCTGAGGACATGAGTCCACAAATGCCATTGTGACTGAGCCTCCTGTTTACATAGCTGGTGTTTACATGGACTTTGAACTCAAGGGAACTTGAGAATGTGTGGTGGTATTCATTCCATGCTATACGAAAATTAACCCAGACCTAGCTGCATGTACTGTATGACTAAAAGGAAAGCCCAGATGTCTGGCTATTATTCCTAGGCTTCTCTTGGGGTAAAAAAGGAACTTTATGTTTGGGATTAAAAATATAAAACATACACACTTAAAACACTCTCACTTTCTCCCACACTCAACAAATCTTATATCACGTCTAGATGCTTGGTGTCCAAGATTTTTATTATTTAGATTTCACTGAAGGCCATCCATACACATAAGTTTATATATAAACACATTTTTTTTCTAATGGTGAGAGGAAATTTTATAGCTTGTTATCTGTTATATATAAAGATATCCCCCCTTCTCCAAACAGTGTTACATCTTAGGGTTTGAATCTGACTGCAAAGATGTATAGTACATTAATTTTTTATGAGCAAGTACATTCATTTTGCTGTTTGGGGGCCTACCACTTTTTGTAGTTCATTTCTGTTTGCCTTGTAAGCTGACAGTTATATGAAAAATATCATAATTCTAGTCACATATGAGGTTCACTGGGGCTTAATCATGAAAGACCTAGATGGTATACCTATGACTAGATGGTATACTGGTGTCATGATGGACCTTGAGGCCTCCATGTCTAATCAAAATAGAAAGTAAATCAAATTTTTCCAAAAGTGAAAAAGGTCAATAGTGGGCTGGCACAATCAATGGAAGCCACTAAAAACAGGGCCTCCATTTCAGTGTTGCGCTTCAGTGTTTCTCTTAATGTTTGTGGCCAGAACTGGTTCTTCACACAGGCAAACGAGTGGCTGTCTACGCAGTGCAAAAATGAATATGTTTAGAAAAGTCATAATTAAGAAGACCCAGCCATCCCATTACTGGGTATATACCCAAAGGACTATAAATCATGCTGCTATAAAGACACATGCACACGTATGTTTATTGCGGCATTATTCACAATAGCAAAGACTTGGAACCAACCCAAATGTCCAACAATGATAGACTGGATTAAGAAAATGTGGCACATATACACCATGGAATACTATGCAGCCATAAAAAAGGATGAGTTCATGTCCTTTGTAGGGACATGGATGAAATTGGAAATCATCATTCTCAGTAAACTATTGCAAGAACAAAAAACCAAACACCGCATATTCTCACTCATAGGTGGGAATTGAACAATGAGATCACATGGACACAGGAAGGGGAATATCACACTCTGGGGACTGTGGTGGGGTGGGGGGAGGGGGGAGGGATAGCATTGGGAGATATACCTAATGCTGGATGACGAGTTAGTGGGTGCAGCGCACCAGCATGGCACATGTATACATATGTAACTAACCTGCACAATGTGCACATGTATCCTAAAACTTAAAGTATAATAAAAAAAAAGAAGTCAGTGTAAAAAATCAATACTATCTCTATACAGTAGCAATAAAAATTGGAAATTAATATTTTAAAATAAAAATATTTTAAAATAATTTGTTTTCTCTGGACAAATAAAAATGTTATACAGTCCCTGACTTACAAAGGTTTGACTTTTGATTTTTTGACATTACAATAGAGCAAAAGCAACACTCATTTTGTAGAAATTGTACTTAGAGTACCCATACAACCATTCTGGTTTTATTTTCAGTACAGTATTCAATAAATTACACTAGATATTCAATACTTTATTATAAAGTAGGCTTTGTGATAGATGATTTTGTCCAACTGTAGGCTAATGTAAGTGTCCTGGGCACTTTCCATCTGGGCTAGGGTAAGCTATGATGTTTAGAAGGTTAGGAGTATTAAAGGCACTTTTGTCTTACAATATTTTCAAATTATAATGGATTTATCAGGATGTAACTCCATTGTAATTCAAAGAACATCTATATGTTTATCATATGCAAAATTTGTTTTTATATATGCCTACATTGTGATTGAATAAATCATGCTATTTAACATTTACTTTATATCACATATACTTTTTGTGGTGAGATCACTTAAAATTTTCTCTTGGCAATTTTCAGTGATACAATAGGTTGTCACCAACTATTCACCAACTATTGACACCATGTTATACAATAGATCCCTCACTTGTTCCTCTCAGCTAGTTGAAATTTTGTATCCTTTGACCAACAACTCTCCCACCCCCACCCCCAGCTCATGGTAAACACCATTCACTCCCTACCTTTATGAGTTCAACTTTTTAATATTTCACACATAAGTGAGATCATGCAATATTTGTCCTTCTGTGCCTGGCTTATTTCACTTAATACAATGTCCTTCAGGTGCATCCATGTTGCTGCAAATGACAGGATTTCCTTCTTTTTAGAAGCTGAATAGTATTTTGTTGTGTATATATGACATTCTTTATCCATTAATCAGTTCATGGACAATTAGGTTGATTGCATATATTATCTGTAATGAATAATACTCAAAGAACATGAGAATATAGATATCTCTTCAACATACTGATCTTATTTCCTTTGGATATATAGCCAGTAGTTGTATTACTGGATCATAAGTTCTACTTTTAATTTTTTGAGGAACTTTCATATTGTTTTCTATAATGGCTGTATCAATTTACATTCCCACCAAAAGTGTGCAAGGAGCAGAAGCTCTTTAGTATAATTAGGTCCCAGTTGTCAATTTTTGGTTTTGTTGCAATTGCTGTTGGTGACTTTATAAAAAATATTTGCCAGGGCCTATGTCCAGAACAGTATTTCCAAGGTTATCTTCCAGAGTTTTTATAGTTTTACATTTTACATTTAAGTCTTTAATCTGTCTTTTAGTTGATTTTTGTATAAGGGTTCCAGCTTCAATCTTCTGCATATGGCTAGCAATGTTTCATAGCACCATTTATTGAAAAATGGGTCCTTTTCCCATTGCTTGTTTTTATCAACTTTATTGAATATCAGATGGTTGCAGGTGTATTATTACTGGGCTCTCTATTCCATTGGTCTGTGCATCTTTTGTTTGTTTTTATTTTTTCACAAGTACCATGCTATTTTGTTACCGTAGCATTGTAGTATGGTTTGAAGTTGGGTAATGTGATGCCTACAGCTTTCTTCTTTTTGGTTAGGATTGCCTTAAATATCCATGCTCTTTTTTGGTACCATATCAATTTTAAAATAGTTATTACTAATTATCTGAAGAATGTCATTTGTAGACTGATAGGAATAGCATTGAATAGCATTGAACCTGTAAATTTCTTTGGGTAGTATGGCCATTTTAACAATATTGATCCTTCTTACCTATGAGCATTGAATGTGTTTCCATTTGTTCGTTTCAACTCTAATTTCTTTCAGCAGTGCAAAATTTTGTAATTATCCTTGTGAAGATATTTTACCTCCCTGGTTAGCTGTTCCCAGGTACTTAATTCTTTTTGTGGCTATTATAAATGGAATTGTATTCTTGATTTGGCTCTCACCTTGAGTGGTGTTGGTATATAGAAATGTTACTCATTTTTATGCATTAACTGGGTATCCTGAAAGTTTGCTGAAGTTGTTTATCAGATCTAGGAGCTTTGGGGTGGAGACTATGGGGTTTTCTAGGTATATAATCACAATGTGTAAACATGGATACTTTGACTTCTTCTATTCCTATTTGAATGTCTTTCATTTCTTTCTCTTGCCTGATTGCTCTGGCTAGGACTTCCAGTACTATGCTAAACGGGAGTGGTGAGGATGAGCATCCTTGGCTTGCTCCAGGTCTCAAGAGGAATGCTTCCAGCTTTTGGCCATTCAGTATGATGTTGGCTGTGGGTTTGTTATAGATAGCTTTTATTATTTTCATTGTCTAGTTTGTTGAGGGCTTTTAACATAAAGGAATGTTGAATTTTATCTGAAGTCTTTTCTGCATCTGTTGAGGTGATCCTGTGGTTTTGTCTTTATACCTGTTTATATGATGAATCACATTTATTGATTGGCATGTTGAACCAAGTTTGCATCCCAGGAATAAAGTCTACTTGATCATGATGGATTAGATTTTTGATGGTTCGCTACTATTTTGTTGAGATTTTTGCACACTGTGTTCATCAAGCATATGGCCTGATGTTTTCTTTTTTGTTGTGTCTCTGACAGGTTTTGGTATCGGGATGATGCTGGCCTCATGGAGTAAGTTAAGAAGGAGTCTCTCCTTTTCAATCTTTTGAAATAGTTTCAGTAAGAATGGTACCCTCTCTTCTTTATATTTCTGGTAGAATTTGACTGTGAATGTATATTTGGCTGGTCCTAAGCTTTTTCTGGTTGGTAGGCTTTTTATTACTGATTTGATTTCAGAACTCATTATTTGTTAGTTCAGGGATTCAATTTCTCCCTTGTTCAGCCTTGGGAAATTGTTTGTTTCTAGGAATTTATTAATTTCTTCTAGATTTTGTCCTTTGTGTGCATAGAGGTGTTCATAGTAGACTCTGAGAGGTATATATATATATATATATATATATATTTTTTTTTTTGGTGGGGTCAGTGATAATGTCCCCTTCATCATTTCTGATTGTGTTTATTTGGATCTTCTTTCCTTTTTACTTTTAGCCTAACTAGTAGTCTGTCAATATTATTTATTTTTACAAAGTGCAAACTCATGAATGTGTTGATGTTTAGTATGGTTTTAAGTACCTCAATTGCATTCAGTTCAGCTCTGATTTTGGTAATTTTTTGTCTTCTTCCTGCTTTGTGGTTGGTTTGCTCTTGTTTTTCAAGAGCAGGAGGGCAGCAGGTATGCTCCCACCGACAGTGGTGGGGTGGCAGGGTGTGCATGCACTTGCACACTGGCAGGGTCACAGAGGCAAGTTCCACCCACACAAGTGCACCTGCATAGACAAATCTATTTCATACAAATAGGAAGAGGAATAGAGCAGAGGGAGCTATACTAATATCAGATGAAATATACTTTAAGTAAAAAACTGTAAAAAAAAGACAAAGGTTATTATATATTGGTGAAGGAGCAAATTCATAAGATGATATAAAAATTGTAAATATATATGCACCCAACATCATAGTGCCTGAGGCAAATATGAAGCTAGTATTAATCCATGTGAACGGAGAGATAGACTGCAATGAAATAATAGTGGGGAATTTAATACCTCACTTCTAGCAATGCAGATATCATGTAGACAGCAAAGTAATAATAATAATTAATAAGGAACTGTATGTTCATGTTGTGTGGAGCGTGTGGGAAAATATCTGCCAGCAAAGCAGAGGGCCAAGCCTGTGGTGGTGGGAAGCTATGGGTAGGCTGGTGCACCTCAGTGGTGGCCGGTCTGCTGAAGCTCTCCAACAGTCAGGCGCAAGCCTTCCAGCAAAGGAATTATGATGAGGGTCCCCAGGAAGCACCCTTGTTTGGCATTGAGGCTACCCTTCAAGAGGGTGCAGTGATGCTGGATCCCAAGGAGAGGCCAGCAGACATGGGGTGCTCAGATCAGACTAGACTCATCACCTGGACAAGACTTCTCTGCTGTGTCCAGGTTTGAAAGTCACTCTAAGGCTACATTATTTTAGAGGAGCATGGCAAGCTGTGGGATACGGGCAGCTCTGCTCATTTCCCATACTCTACTACAGCTGTTCCCTTGCCAAACTCTACAGGCTGGAGTTCTGTGCAGAGTTCCCCGCCACTTCCTTAAGCAACTCTCCATGCCAAGTAAAGTGTCCATTGATGTCATGGGGTCCCCTGCTTTTAGGATTCTGGAGGTCCATGGTGAGAATTGGCTGCTCCTCACCTGTTTGATTCATCCCTTCCCCAGGAATTGCTGGGGGCCAAGAGTGAGTTCTGGTGCTCAGCAGCCCTGTGCTAGGTTCCCAGCTTCCTCCTCCTTAATCCTAGCATCTGCATCCTTCCCTATTCACCTTTCAGTTCCTTCCTTCTGAAGATCTGTTCAGAACATGCCAGTCTTCCCCATGTCCTGGTCTCTTGGTGGGAGATGTTCCTCCTGGCTGTATCTAGTGGTCCACCTTGGCTCCTCTTTCTTTTTTGATGTAGAATTTTATTGCTGTAAACTCCCTGCTTTGAATCACATTTACTGAATTTCATAAGTTTTGGTATATTGTGTTTCTGTTTTCATATGCTACCAAATATTTTTTTAAATTCCCTTTTTAATTTCTTTTTTGACACTTTGGTTGTTCAGAAGCGTGTTATTTACATTTCATGTGGTTGAGAATTTTCTAAAATTCCTCCTATTCATTTTAGTTTAGAACTAGGATGGTCAGAAAAGATACATGATATGATTTCAATCTTCTTAAATTTGTTAATACTTGTTTTGCAGTCTAACATGTGATCTATGTGGAAGAATGTTTCATGAGTTCCTGGGAAGAAGGTGTAGTCTTCTGCTTCTGGATAGAACGTTATGTATATGACTTTCAAGCCCCTTTAGTCTAAAGTGCTTAGACTTTATTCCAATGCTTCCTTATTGATTTGCTGTCTGGATGATATTTCTGTCACTAGAAGTGAGGTATTAAATTTTCCACTATTATTTCATCAGTCTATCTCTCCCTTCAAATAGATTATTATTTGCTTCATATTTGCTTCAGGTGCTCTGCTGTTGGGTGCATATATATTTATGATTTTTGTATCTTTGTATGAATGCACTCCCTTTTCACAATATGGTTATGTTCTTTGACTCTTTTAATAATTTTTTACTTAATGTCTATTTCATCTGATATAGCTTCCTCTGCTCTATTTTTGTTTCTATTTGGATGAATTATCTTTGCCCATGCCTTCTTCTTCAGTCTATGTGTCTTTAAGTGTGAAGTGAATCTTTTGTAGGCAATATATTGTTGTTCTTCTAAAAAATCTATTTAGCCATTCTATGTGTTTTGATTGGAAAATTTAATCCATTTATATTCAAGATTGATAGGTAAGGACTTACTACTGCTATTTTTCAGTTGTTTTATGCTTGTTTGTGATCTTTTATTCTTTCCTTTTTCTCTATTTTATTTTGTGACTGGATGATTGTTTTGATGGTCTTCTTTGATGAGAGGCTATTACGGCTTTGATATCATTACTTGCTATTAGTCTGTTCAGATTTTGGTTTTTTCATGGTTCATTACTTTTTTCTTTGATTAATTACTTTCTTTTTATTGAGATAGAGAATCACTTTCTTTTCATTGAGAAAGGGTCTCTCTCTGTCACCCAGACTGGAGTGCAATAGTGTGATTGTATCACTTCAGCCTTGACCTATTGGGCTCAAGTGATCCTCTTATTGCAGCTTTCTGAGTTCCTGGGAGCACAAATGCACACCAATATACCTGGCTAATTTTTTAATGATTTTTTGTAGGGATGGGGGTCTCCCCACATTGCCTTGGCTGGCCTCAAATTCCTGGGCTCAAGCAATCTTTCTGCCTTGGCCTACCGAAGTGCTTGTCACAGGTGTAAGCCACCAAAACTGGCCTGATTCATTACTTTTTATCTTTTGTGTATTCAGTGTCCACCAAGGAATCTTTCAAAAGACCAATCACAACATGAGATACACGTGCACATTATATCCTATACACTGCTCCTAAAACAGGTATTGTTAGGAGCAGGATAAAAAGCTGAGAGAATCCGTCCTTCTATTAAATAGCTTTCTCACTTGCTCCTGCCTTTGTTTAAGGTTTCTCTTGTAGACCTTAAATGTATCTACAGAAAGAATTATCTTTCTGGAATCCTTGAGCCTCAGAGAATCTATGTTCTTATGACAATATAATGCAGGGCTTTACTGTCCTTGCCATTGAATCAAACTACTTAGGTTCATATCCTTGTTTTATAAACTATAAAAAATTAGCCAGTGACTTGACTCTGTGACTTAGTTTCCTCATCTGTGAAATGTGGCTAATAACAGCAACTACTTCACAGAGTTGTTATAAAGATTGCATGAATTAATCTATTATAAGGGCTCCAAATTCTGAGTTCTTTTTCAACAAACTCGACTTCAAATGGTAAGCTTTATATATGCAAATAAGTCCTGGACCTAGCTGGAGACTCATAGCAGTAGTGATTCATCCATCTTCTTCTTCTTTTTTAAAATTATTATTAATTATACTTTCAGTGCTAGGGTACATGTGCACAATGTACAGGTTTGTTACATATGTATACATGTGCCATGTTGGTGTGCTCCACCCATTAACTCATCATTTACATTAGGTATTCTCCTAATGCTATCCCTCCCCTCTCCCCCCACCCCACAACAGGCCCTGGTGTGTGATGTTCCCCACCCTGTGTCCAAGTGTTCTCATTGTTCAATTCCCACCTGTGAATGAGAACATGCAGTGTTTGGCATGATTCTGAGAAAACTATCGCAAGGACAGAAAACCAATCATCCATCTTCTTAATAGAGCATTTAATATTTATTAAGCGATGATTTGGTATGTGACAGACACAGTTTTAAGCCCTTATAAACTCAGTATTATTGATCCATTCTACAGATGCTGCATATGTAAGGTAGTTGTGAGGATTTGATGAGTGACTTTGGGTAAGTCACCTCATATATCACCATCAGTCTAATGGGGTCAGGAGAAGGTATACACTTCTACTTCATCTACTGGAAGAAGGAAAAAAAATGTATAATGTGCTATGAGAGAGACATATATAATATGACGCTTTTATCTATTATAGATATTATACATATAAACATTACAATACTATATTTATATATATTTAGATGAGCTGAAACTTTGAATTGAGTGTACAGTGAGACTTGTAATAATCTAACCTCACTAAATCTAATAATCTATAGATTTAGCTATATACGATGTTTAATTCACCAGTTGTTTGACAAAAAATAATTGGTTGGGTTAATAAAAAATGATGCTTTGTGTGTGCATGTGACTGTGTGCAAAGGCGTGTGTGCACATATTACTTTTCAATTAGTAACTGGCTATTTAATGGCATGAGGAATACATAAGAATTGCTTAGTTTATATGACTTTGTTTTATGGGTTTGATATTACCTCCCTAAAATTTAGACTTATTAATTCCCTCATATACAACTGGGAATTGGTTGTTTTCTGGAGACATGCAATAAGTATTGAATTTTCTAGGATTTGGAAATCTACTGAAAATTGTAAAGTGATAAAAATATAATGCATGAACCCAAGTCCTGGAAATAGCTAAATGAAAAATTAATATTTTCTAATGTACTTAAAATGACATTGTTTATGAAATGGGAAATTATTGTGGATTTTTACACAAGTCTATTATGATTCTGCAATGTTTTCCTTAATGGATTCTTTCTTTTAAAAAGAGAAGTTAATGTCTACATTGTGCCATAGGCAATCAGAGTTTAATATATTTATTTAATGCATAAAATATTCATCGAGAAATGTTTTCATGTCGATCAATATATAAACCCTTTCTAAAGACACTTGAGAGTGTTAAGAAGAGATCAAGGAAATAAATGAGCTTTTCTTTTCCTGGAGAGTTAGACAAGGAAAGCAGATGAGATATAAAATTTGAAAATACCGAATTTCAGGGTCCAAAATTGAATGTGTCTTTCACACTCTCTTTTTTGCTATTATAAAATATACAAACTGGCCAGGCATGGTGGCTCACGTCTGTAATCCCAGCACTTTGGGAGGCCGAGGCAGGTGGATCACAAGGTCAAGAGATCAAGACCATCCTGGCCAACATGGTGAAACACAGTCTCTACTAAATATACAAAAATTACCTGGGCGTGGTGGCACATGCCTGTAGTCCCAGCTACTAGGGAGGCTGAGGCAAGAGAATCGCTTGAACCCAGGAGGCAGAGGTTGCAGTGAGCCACGATTGCGCCACTGCACTCCAGCCTGGCGACAGAGTGAGGCTTTTCTCATAAATAAATAAATAAATAAACAAACAAGCAGACAAACTAAGCATATCCTTCTTCTAGAGTGGACGTTCAAAAGACTGTATGAGTCAGTTTGTGATATGTTCTGTATATCTTGCAAGTCCTAATTAAATGCAAGCAAACTATGAAAAATATCTAGCCACAGAATCCTTTCCCCTGTATTCTATGTAAATTAGTTTATTTTAGACTAAATCAAACTAGCATTGCCTACAAAATGTATTTTGATTTGATTTTTAAAAGACTCCAACAAAAATCCTGAAGCAAAAACCAAAATATTATACCACAAGGATCTCTCTGCCTGCCTTCTCCTCAGTTCTCTCAAAGTTTGATTCTGGAATTAAACTATTTTGGTTATAATTATATAGTCACTTTAAATTTATAAGTTAGTCCCATTTTGTTATTGAGGTATACAGATATTGTTAAGTGCAGCATATTATTATTTAGTTATTTGGTCCCTGAAGGAAATTTTTCTAAAACAATGATATCATAAAATAAAAAGACATGGAGTGGTGAAATAAATAAATTTTGTAAAAGACCCATTGATTTGTTGCCTAAAAAAAAAACAGTTCACCAATAAAGACACACATAGAATAAAAAGAAACGGTTGGCAAAAGATATTACAGGCAAATGAAAATCAAAAAAGAGCAAGAATAGCTATACTTACAGCAGAAAAAAATGTGTTTCAAGACAAAAACTACAAAAAGAGACGAAGGTTGGTACATAATGCAAGGTTGACAATTAAACAAGATAATATAATAATTGTAGTTATGACCACAATTTAATACAACTAGGAAATAATAACAGGAATTTTGGAGACCGTCTGAACACATGGAAATTAAGCAATATGCTCTTGAATGATCGGAGGGTCAATAAAAAAAATTTAAAATAAAATTTAAAAATTTCTTGAAACAAATGATAATGGAAATGCAACATACCAAAACCTATGGGATATAGTGAAGGCTGTAATATAAGGAAAATTTTTAACTATAAGTATCTACATAAAAAAGTAGAAGAAAACTTCAAATAAAAAACCTAACAATATATCTTAAATAGAAAAGCAAGAGCAGTCTAAATCCAGAAATAATAGAATTAAAGAAATAATAAAGATCAGTGCATAAATAAAATTGAAATGAAGAAAACAACACAAAAGATCAACAAAATGAACAGTTGTGTTTTTTTTTAAATAAAATTGACAAACCTTTAGCTAGACTAAAGTAAAGTAAAAAAAAAAAAAAAAAAAAATAGAAGACCCAAATAAAATTAGAGATGATGGAAAGGAAATATTACAACCAAGACTACAGAAATTCAAAGGGTCATTAGAGGCTACTATGAGCAACTATATGCCAATAAACCAAAAAACCTGGAAGAAATGGATAAATCCCTAGACCCATATAATTTACCTAGATTGAACCATGAAGAAACCAAAATCTGAACAGACCAATAGCAAGTAATGATATCAAAGCCATAATAGTCTCTCATCAAATAAAAGCCCAGACCCAATGGCTTCACTGTTGAATTTTACCAAACATTTAAAAAGGAACTAATACCAATCCTATTCAAATTATTCTATAAAGTAGAGAAGGAGGGAATACTCACTCCCAAACTTGTTCTACATGGCCAACATTACCCAAATACCAAATTCAGACAGAAGATACATCAAAAAACAAACAAACTACATGCCAATATCCTTGAACACTGATGCAAAAATTATTAACAAAATACTAGCAAATCAAATTCAACAACACGTTAAAAAGTCATTCATCACAACCAAGTGGGTTTTACCCTTGAGATGCAAACATGGTTCAACATATTCAAATCAATCAATGTGATACATCATATCAAGAGAAAGAAGAACAAAAACCATATGATCATTTCAATTGATGCTAAAAAAGCATTTGCTGAAGTTCAACATCCTTTTATGATAAAAACCCCTAAAAAGACTGGGTATAGAAGGAACATACCTCAACATAATAAAAGCCATATATAACAGACCCTCAAATAGTATATACTGAATGGGGGAAAACTGAAGCCTTTCCTCTAACATCTAGAACACAACAAAGGTACCCACTTTCACCACTGTTATTCAATATAGTATGGAAGTCCAACTAGAGCAATCAGACAAGAGAAAGAAATACAGGACATACAAATTGAAATGGCAGAAGTCAAATTATTTTTGTTTGCAGATGATATGATCTTACATTTGGAAAAACCTAAAAACTCCAAAAAAACCCCAAAAATCTATTAGAACTAATAAACAAATTCAGTAAAGTTGCAGGATACAAAATAAACATACAAAAATTAGTACCATTTATATATGCCAACAGTAAACAATCTAAAAAAGAAATCAAGAAAGTAATTCCATTTAAAATAACTACAAATAAAATCAAATACCTAGGAATTAACCCCAAAAGTGAAAGATTTCTACAATGAAAACTGTAGAGCACTGCTGACAGAAATTGAAAAGAACACAAAAAAGTTGAAATATATTTGATGTTCATGTTTTGGAAGAGTCAACACTGCTAAAATGTCCATACTACACAAAGTAATCTATAGATTCAATGCAATTCCTATTAATATACCAATGACATTCTTCACAGAAACAGCAAAAACAATCCTTAAATTTGACCGGGCAGGGTGGCTCATGCCTGTAACCCCAGCACTTTGGGAGGCCGAGGCAGGTGGATTACCTGAAGTCAGGAGGTCGAGACCAGCCTGACCAACACGGAGAAACCCCGTCTCTACTAAAAATACAAAATTAGCCAGGCGTGGTGGTGCATGCCTGTAATCACAGCTACTCAGGAGGCTGAGGCAGGAGGCGGAGATTGCAGTTAGTCGAGATCGCGCCATTGCACTCCAACCTGGGCAACAAGAGCAAAACTCTGTCTCAAAAAAAAAAAAAAAAAAGAAACAAAATTATATCGAACCACAAAAGACCCAGAATAGCCAAAGCTATCCAAAGCAAAAAGAACTAAACTGGAGGAATCACATTATCTGACTTCAAATTATATTAAAGGGCTACAGTAACCAAAACAGCATGGTACTAGCATAAAAACAGACACATAGACCAATGAAACAGAATAGAAAATCCAGAAATAAATGTACACATCTACAGGGAACTCATTTTCAACAAAGATTCCAAGAATGCATGTGGGGGACTTGTCAGGCCAATAAATGGTGCTGGAAAAACTGGATACCCATATGCAAAAGAATGAAACTAGGCCCTTATCTTTTGTCATACACAAAAATCAAACAAAATGCACTAAAGACTTAAGCCTAAGACCTCAAACTATGAAATTACTAAAAGAAAACATTGGGGAAAATCTCCAGGACATTGGACTGGGCAAATATTTCTTGAGTAATATCCTACAAGAACAGGCAACCAAAGCAAAAATGGACAAATGGGATCAAATAAGGTTAAAAAGCTTCTGCACATTGAAGGGAACAATCAACAAATACACAACCCACAGGATGAAAAAAAATTTCCAAACTACCCCTCTGTAAAGGGATTTTAGCCAGAATATATACAGAGCTCAACCAATTCTATAGGAAAAAAATCTAATAATTTGATTAAAAAATGAGCAAAACATCTGAATAGACATTTCTCAAAAGAAGACATAAAAATAGCAAACAAGGATACGAAATGGTACTCAACATCATTAATCATCAGAGAAATGCAAATCAAAACTACAATTAGATATTATCTAACCCCAGTTAAAATCATTTTTACCCCAAAGGCACATAATAACAAATGCTGGCAAGGATGTGGAGAAAAAGCTACATGTTTGCACTGTTTGTGGGAATGGGAATTAGTACAACCACTATGGAGAACTGTTTGGAGTTTCCTCAAGAAACTAAAAATATTATCCAGCAATTTCACTGCTAAGTATATATTCCAAAGAAAAGAAATCAGTATATTGAAGAGATATCTGCCCTCCCATGTTTGTTGCAGCACTGTTCACAATAGCCAAGATTTGGAAGCAAACTAAGTGGCCACCAAAAAATGAATACAGAAAATTTACTACTTGTACACAATAAAAAAGAATAAGATCCTGTTATTTGCAGCAACATGGATGGAATCAGAAGTCATTATGTTAAGTAAAATTAGCCAGGCACAGAAAGTCAAAATTCACATGTTCTCACTTATTCGTGGGAGCTAAAAATGAAAACAACTGAACTCATGGAGATTAGAGAGTAGAATAATGGTTACCAGGGGCTAGAAAGGGTTTTGTTAATGGGTACAAAAATATAGTTATATGGAATGAATGAGATCTAGTATTTGATAGCACAGTAGAGTGACTACAGTTAAAAATAATCTATTGTACATTTTTAAAAGTATAATTAGATTGTTTATAACACAAATACATGATAAATGCTTGAAATAATGGATACTCCATTTATCCTTATGTGATTATTATGCATTGCATGCCTGTATCAAAATATCTCATGTACCCCATAAATCTATATATCTGCTATATACCAAAATACATTAAAAATTAAAAAAATTACAAAAAATGATTTCATCAATTACTATGGAGTACATTTTGGCAATCTAATTGTCTACTTACTATCTATCTATCTATCTATCACAAATACACCTATTCTTCTATCCAGAATTTTTACGTTTGGGAATTTATCCTTCATCTGTATTTCAAAAATTTTTCAGAGGTTTATGTATTAAAATAATTACTGAATCATTATTTGTAATAATACAAAATTGAGAACAATCCAAATGTCCATATATGAGACAATTTAGTAAATGAGGGTAGGCAGTGTTAATAGAATGCTAGGCAGACGTTAAAAACACAAAGGCAGGTCTATTTGTATCAATATGAAATATTCAATGAGCTATATTATTTTGAGAAAAAAGCTAGAATTTATAACACTTTGTAAATTGTACACTTGGCTTAAAATTATAAATGCATTCTTACACTTATAAACACCTAGAATATCTACAGAAAGATAGATAAAAATTATTAATAAAAACTATGAAGGGGGATTAAATAGATCGACTGGCATACAGAATGGGTGGGAGACCTAGCTTTCATTTAATTTCTTCCTATTAAACATGTATTTTGTGCAGGGATTATCTATTAATATCAATTAATTATCATAAAAGGTAATATATATCTAAAAATCATTGCTTACACTGAAAATAACAAAGAAGGGAAACACACTACTAATGGGAAAAATAAGTAATAGACATGTTGGGAAAATAAAACAGTCAATGAACATAAATGATTTTAAGCTGCTAGTATTTAGTGCTAATACTTAAAAATATTACTGAGAAGATTGCAATGTGGTAAAGATTTATTTACATAAATTGTTGGGTCAAAATAATTGCAAAGAGAACACTTTTCAGCAGCAATTAGAAGAAAAATTAAAAGTAAAATACTGTTAGCTGACAATGTTTGCAAACCACACATGATGAAATAGGCTGTATTCAGAGTGGTAGACTAAAGGAAAACAAAGTTCCTAGAAAGAGGCTGGACTTCTCTTGTATGAGTCAGAAGCATCACCCTGCAACTTTACAATATGTCTAAGACTAAGAGCTAATAAATATAACTCAGGACCTAAAGGAAGGAAGAATACAGTAAAATTTATCCAAGAATATCTCTGCAAGGTGGGGACTAGGTCGGTTGCCAACATCTTTCTGAAAGAATAAACTATAATCAGAAGTTTGCCTTTAAAAATTTATTTTGCTGGTTGGAAGGGAAAAATTACTGTTCCTACTTCTAGAACTATAAACTTACAACATATTCAGCCAATTTAACAATTTAGTTAGGATTATATGTGGTTTGTGACTGACTGTTTTTTCTTCTTGTGTCTTAATGCTTTTCAATGTTGTTGGATTATTCTGATTTGATCATATATTTATAAAGTTTGAGTGCAACAAAATCTTAAAGAAAGTAATTATCCTCACCTGCACACAGTGCAGTAAAGTTACAGTTACTTCAGTTATTGGTTATTGTTGACATATAATAACAAAGATAATCCAGAAATTGTTAAAAAGTTATACTTTAAATTGTTAAAAAAATTAGACTATGCCACCAGGCAGGCCCCATTTCCCATATTTGGGATTACAATTCAACATGAGATTTGGGTAGGAACACAGATCTAAACCATATCATTAATTTTACAGTAATATGTTTAAATATATTCAAATATATTTTTTGCAAACCACTGTTTCTTTAAATCAACATTAAATGAATACTAAGCCAAAATAATTCTACTTATATTTAGCTATATGTATGCTACTTATTTTTATTTAATTTTAAAGTGTACATTATATAAATATATATAATAGAACAGATACTCATTCCTACCCCACAAGTTTTATAATTTTTGCCTTAATGAAAGAAAGCAAGTCTTTTAGAGCTATCACATTAAACTCCAAGAAACTTACCAGCTTATAACTAATATATTATTAATAATATATAAATAAATAATATTTATTATTTTGGAAGTCAGAAATCTGACATGGGCCTTACTGGGCTAAAATCAAGGTGCCAGTAGGGCTGCATTCCTTCTGGAGGCTCTTAAGAGAGAAATTTTCCTTTCCTTTCCTCTCCTTTCCTTTTTCCTCTCCCTTTTCCTCTCCTTTTCCCTCTCCCCTTTCATTTCCTTTCCCTTCCCCTTTCCCTTTCTCACTCCCTTTCCCTTTCCCTTTCTGAGACTCCCAACATCCTTGGTTCATGAACTCCTTCCTTCATGTTCAAAGACAGCAATGATAGGTTGAATCTTTCTCACATCACAGCCCTGGGCCTCCTTTTCTGCCCCCTCTTCCACCTTTAAGGACCCCTGTGATTACATTGGGCCCACTTGGGATAATCCAGGATAATATTCCTATCATAAAGTCAGCCAATTAGCAACCTTAATTTCAATTAGCAATCTTAATTTTCCATTGCCATGTAAACTTACATCTTCATAGTTCCAACAATTAGGATTTGGACATCGTTGGGAGACTATTATTCAGCCTACCATATGCTAAACAAAAATTATGGGAGGTCATTGTTTTGGACAGCTCCTGTGCTAAACTCCAGCAGACCAGGCCAAACCAGAAGAGTCACCTGGGCTAAGTGCCACGTAATCAGAGTGAACTTTGAAACAAGCCAGTTTTCAAAACAAAAACAAAGAAAATAAATAAGAAAACAAAAAACAAACCAACAAAATCACAGAAGCATCACAGCAACCAATCAGAAGGCAGGCAGTTAGCCAAAAGGTTCCTCTATTTTAACTCCATATGGGAAGTAACTTTGAAACAACCAATCTGCCTTTGTTTTATTGTTGTTTTCCAGGATTAATTCTTCATTTATGCTTTCTTTAGCCCTTTTCTGACTATAAAGCCAATCTTCTCTGCTCAGCTCATGGGAGCACTTACTTTATTTTACAGCATGGGATGCTTCCCCAAGTCATAAAAACATGTATATAAGATTCAATTCTCTCTTTCCTCGCTCCCAAAATATGTTTATGCTTTTTAAATATATTCATGAAACATATGTTTCTATAGTATTATTTTATGTGTTTTAAATTTTCTATTAACAATATAATATTTATGAGGACTTACATCTTGGTTTGTCCACGATAGTCTGCTTTATGCTCATTGTTCAACATATGTATTAATAGCACTTCTCAAGTAATATTACTCATATCTTTTTGCAGCTAGCATTTTTCACTCAACATTTTTTAAAAGTTCATGTTACTACTCATAAATCAACATTTAAATGAAATAGGTACATTTTCTGTTTTGTAGTAGTTCAATAATTCAAAAATTTTAAATATTATGACTCTACATTTGTATTCACATATGACAAACACTTCTTATATTATACTTTTGTAGTTAGTCATGAGAATGCTTGGACTTAGACTTGATATGCTTATTTAAAACCACTTTCTTGGAGACCCCTCTTGATATTATAGTCTTTAGACATCCAGATGTGGCAGATTTTTTATTATGTCTTGGTTTCTCTTCTGTCAAGTGTAAGTTTGTTGGTCATTTACCAATTTAATGAGCTCTTCAGTTTTCATGCTCATTGCTTACACACTCAGTAAGCAATTCGTTGTAATTCCCAGATTCTTCTGTAATTAAACCCTTCTGATTGAATAGGCTAGATTAATAAGCTATATTCCCTCATGGCATAGGCCTATTAGAGCTCTTTTAAAAACTGATCTTATAACTAATACTTTTCAAAACAACACTTGTTTTGGTACCAGCAACATGCTGTTTTGGTTACTGTAGCTTTGTAGTATAGTTTGAAGTCAGGTAGTGGGATGCCTCCAGCTTTGTTCTTTTTTTTAGGATTATCTTGGCTTATACGGGCTCTTTTTTGGTTCCATATGAAATTTAAGGTAGTTTTTTCTAATTCTGTGAAGAAAGTCAGTGGGCACTTGATGGGGATAGCATTGAATCTACAAATTACTTTGGGCAGTATGGCCATTTACACTATATTGATTCTTTCTATCCACAAGCATGGAATGATTTCCATTTGTTTGAGTCCCCACTTATTTCGTTGAGCAGTGGTTTGTAGTTCTCCTTGACAAAGTCCTTCACATCCCTTGTAAGTTGGATTCCTAGGTATTTCATTCTCTTTGAAACAAGTGTAAATGGGAGTTCACTCATGATTTGGCTCTCTGTCTCTTATTGGTGTATAGGAACGCTTGTGATTTTTGCACATGGATTTTGTATCCTCAGATTTTGCTGAAGTTGCTTATCAGCTTAAGGAGATTTTGGGCTGAGACAATGGGGTTTTAAATATAGAATCATGTTATCTGCAAACAGAGACAATTTGACAGATATATAGACCAATGGAACGAAACAAAAGCCTCAGAAATAATGTGATACATCTACAACCATCTGATCTTTGACAAATTTGACAAAACAAGCAATGGGGAAAGGATTCCCTATTTAATAAATGGTGTTGGGAAAGCTGGCTAGCCATATGCAGAAAACTGAAACTGGACCCCTCCCTTACACCTTATACAAAAATTAACTCAAAATGGATTAAAGATTAAATGTAAGACCTAAACCCATAAAAACCCTAGAAGAAAACCTAGGCAATACCACTCAGGACATAGACATGGGCAAAGACTTCATGACTCAAACACCAAAAGCAATGGCAACAAAACCCAAAATTGACAAAGGGGATCTACTTAAACTAAAGAACTTCTGCACAGCAAAAGAAACTATCCTATCCATCCAACAAAGGGCTAATATCCAGAATCTACAAGGAACTTAAATTTACAAGAACAAAATCCTATCAAAAAGTAGGCAGAGGATATGAACAGACACTTCTCAAAAGAAGACATTTATGCAGCCAAAGAACATATGAAAAAAAGCTCACCATCATTGGTCATTAGGGAAATGCAAATCAAACCCACACTGAGATACCATCTCACGCCAGTTAGATTGGCAATCATTAAAAAGTCAGGAAACAACAGATGGTGAAGAGGAGAGGATGTGGAGAAATAGAAACGCTTTTACACTGTTGGTGGGAGTGTAAATTAGTTCAACCATTGTGGAAAACAAAGTGGCGATTGCTCAAGGATCTAGAACCAGAAATACCATTTGCCCAGCAATCCCATTACTGAGTATATACCCAAAGGATTATAAATCATTCTACTGTAAAGACACATGCACATGTATGTTTATTGAGGCAATGTTCACAATAGCAAAGACTTGGAACCAACCCAAATGCCCATCAATGATAGACTGGATAAAAAAATGTGGCACATATACACATGGAATACTATGCAGCCATAAAAAAGGATGGGTTCATGTCCTTTGCAGGGACATGGATTAAGCTGGAAACTATCATTCTCAGCAAACTAACACAGGAACAGAAAACCAAACACCACATGTTCTCACTTATAAGTGGGAGTTGAACACACTGCATGTTCTCACTCATAAGTGGGAGTTGAACAATGAGAACACATGGACACAGGGAGGGGAACATCGCACACCACCCTGTTGGGTGGTAGGGGGCTGGGGCTGGGGCTATTCTTCCTATCTAACTGTAACTTTGTACCCACTGAATAACCTCTCCTGGCTTTCCCTTTCCCCAACGCTCCCTATCCCCTGATAACCACCATTCTACTTTCTACTTTTACAATAGTTTCTTTTGCTGTGCAGAAGCTCTTTAGTTTAATTAGATCCCGTTTGTCAATTTTGGGTTTTGTTGCCATTGCTTCTGGTGTTTTAGTCATGAAGTCTTTGCCCATGTCTATGTCCTGAGTGGTATTGCCTAGGTTTTCTTCTAGGGTTTTTATGGTTTTAGGTCTTACATTTAATAGCATTAGGAGAAACACGTAATGTAGATGACGGGTTGATGGGTGCAGCAAACCACCATCACATGTATACCTATGTAACACATCTGCACATTCTGCACATGTATGCCACATGAAGTATGTGTATGTATATATATACATATATATAAAGTATATACATATATATAAAGTATATTTATGTATATATATAACACTTGTATTCTGAAACTGATTCAGTTTTAAACACAGTATTTTTTTCATTTAAGCTTTTATGTATAATTAATACATACAAATTGCACATATTTAATTGGGTACCATGTAATGTTTCAGTGCATTATACATAGCATAATGATCAAATTGGTGTAATTCTTTGCTATAGTCACCCTACTGTGTAATAGGGAACTAAGACCTATTCTTCCTATCTAACTGTAACTTTGTACCCACTGAATATCCTCTCCCGGCTTTCCCTTTCCCCAACCCTCCCTATCCCCTGATAACCACCATTCTACTTTCTACTTTTACAAAATCATGTTTTCTAGATTCCACATAAGTGGGGTCATATGACGTTTGTCTTTCTTTGCCTGGCTTATCTCACTTAATGTAATGTCATCCATGTTCATTTATGTTGATGCAAATGACAGAATTGAATTCCTTTTCATGTCTAAATAATGTTCCTTTTTATTTAATTTATTTATTTTATTTTTTAATTTAATTTTATTTTTTATTATACTTTAAGTTTTAGGGTACATGTGCACATTGTGCAGGTTAGTTACATATGTATACATGTGCCATGCTGGTGCACTGCACCCACTAACTCGTCATCTAGCATTAGGTATATCTCCCAATGCTATCCCTCCCTCCTCCCCCCACCCCACAATAGTCCCCAGAGAGTGATGTTCCCCTTCCTGTGTCCATGTGATCTCATTGTTCAATTCCCACCTATGAGTGAGAATATGCGGTGTTTGGTTTTTTGTTCTTGCCATAGTTTACTGAGAATGATGATTTCCAATTTCATCCATGTCCCTACAAAGGACATGAACTCATCCTTTTTTATGGCTGCATAGTATTCCAAGGTGTATATGTGCCACATTTTCTTAATCCAGTCTATCATTGTTGGACATTTGGGTTGGTTCCAAGTCTTTGCTATTGTGAATAATGCCACAATAAACATACGTGTGCATGTGTCTTTATAGCAGCATGATTTATAGTCCTTTGGGTATATACCCAGTAATGGGATGGCTGGGTCAAATGGTATTTCTAGTTCTAGATCCCTGAGGAATCGCCACACTGACTTCCACAATGGTTGAACTAGTTTACAGTCCCACCAACAATGTAAAAGTGTTCCTATTTCTCCACATCCTCTCCAGCACCTGTTGTTTCCTGACTTTTTAATGATTGCCCTTCTAACTGGTGTGAGATGGTATCTCATTGTGGTTTTGATTTGCATTTCTCTGATGGCCAGAGCATTTTTTCATGTGTTTTTTGGCTGCATAAATGTCTTCTTTTGAGAAGTGTCTGTTCATGTCCTTCGCCCACTTTTTGATGGGGTTGTTTGTTTTTTTCTTGTAAATTTGTTGGAGTTCATTGTAGATTCTGGATATTAGCCCTTTGTCAGATGAGTAGGTTGTGAAAATTTTCTCCCATTTTGTAGGTTGCCTGTTCACTCTGATGGTAGTTTCTTTTGCTGTGCAGAAGCTCTTTAGTTTAATTAGATCCCATTTGTCAATTTTGGCTTTTGTTGCCATTGCTTTTGGTGTTTTAGACATGAAGTCCTTGCCCATGCCTATGTCCTGAATGGTAATGCCTAGGTTTTCTTCTAGGGTTTTTATGGTTTTAGGTCTAATGTTTAAGTCTTTAATCCATCTTCAATTGATTTTTGTATAAGGTTTAAGGAAGGGATCCCGTTTCAGCTTTCTACATATGGCTAGCCAGTTTTCCCAGCACCATTTATTAAATAGGGAATCCTTTCCCCATTGCTTGTTTTTCTCTGGTTTGTCAAAGATCAGATAGTTGTAGGTATGTGGCGTTATTTCTGAGGGCTGTGTTCTGTTCCATTGATCTATATCTCTGTTTTGGTACCAGTACCATGCTGTTTTGGTTACTGTAGCATTGTAGTATAGTTTGAAGTCAGGTAGTGTGATGCCTCCAGCTTTGTTCTTTTGGCTTAGGATTGACTTGGTGATGCGGGCTCTTTATTGGTTCCATATGAACTTTAAAGTAGTTTTTTCCAATTCTGTGAAGAAAGTCATTGGTAGCTTGATGGGGATGGCATTGAATCTGTAAATTACCTTGGACAGTATGGCCATTTTCACGATATTGATTCTTCCTACCCATGAGCATGGAATGTTCTTCCATTTGTTTGTATCCTCTTTTATTTCCTTGAGCAGTGGTTTGTAGTTCTCCTTGAAGAGGTCCTTCACACCCCTTGTAAGTTGGATTCCTAGGTATTTTATTCTCTTTGAAGCAATTGTGAATGGGAGTTCACTCATGATTTGGCTCTCTGTTTGTCTGTTGTTGGTGTATAAGAATGCTTGTGATTTTTGTACTTTGATTTTGTATCCTGAGACTTTGCTGAAGTTGCTTATCAGCTTAAGGAGATTTTGGGCTGAGACAATGGGGTTTTCTAGATATACAATCATGTCGTCTGCAAACAGGGACAATTTGACTTCCTCTTTTCCTGTTTGAATACCCTTTATTTCCTTCTCCTGCCTAATTGCCCTGGCCAGAACTTCCAACACTATGTTGAATAGGAGTGGTGAGAGAGAGCATCCCTGTCTTGTGCCAGTTTTCAAAGGGAGTGCTTCCAGTTTTTGTCCATTCAGTATGATATTGGCTGTAGGTTTGTCATAGATAGCTCTTATTATTTTGAAATACGGCTCATCAATACCGAATTTATTGGGAGTTTTTAGTATGAAGGGTTGTTGAATTTTGTCAAAGGCCTTTTCTGCATCTATTGAGGTAATCATGTGGTTTTTGTCTTTGGCTCTGTTTATATGCTGGATTACATTTATTGATTTGCGTATATTGAACCAGCCTTGCATCCCAGGGATGAAGCCCACTTGATCATGGTGGATAAGCTTTTTGATGTGCTGCTGGATTTGTTTTGCCAGTATTTTATTAAGGATTTTTGCAATAATGTTCCTTTTTATATTTACACATCACATTTAAAAAAATCCATTCACTTGTAGATGAGCACTTAGGTTGATTCCATATCTCAGCTATTGTGAATAGAGCTGCAATAAATATGTGTGTCCAGATGTAACTTTAGCATAGTGGCTTCACTTCCCTTGTATTCCCATAGTGAGATTGCTGGATCATATGGTATTTATATTTTTAATTTTTAAAGGAACCTTTATATTGTGTTCCATAATGGCTTTACTAATTTACATTTCTGCCAGCAATGTATAAGGATTTCCTTCTCTCCACATCCTCACAAGAATTTATTTTTCCTCTTTATTAACCATAATGCCTATGGTTAATAGGCATTCTGTGACTGGGGTGAGATGATATCTCACTGTGGTTTTGATTTTCATTTTCCTGATGATGACTGATTTTGAGCTTTTCTCATATATCTGTTGGCAATTTGTGTCTTCTTTGAGAAATATCTACTCAGATCTTTTGTCAACCTATTAATTGGGTTACTTGTTTTTTGCTGTTCTGTTGTTTGAGTTCCATGTGTATTTGGAATATTAACCCCTTATCATAATGTAGTTTACAAAACTTTCTCCCATTCTGTAGGTTTTCATTCTATTGATTGTTTCCTTTGATGAGCAAAAGCTTTTTAAATAGATACAATCCCATTTGCCTGTTTTCACTTTCGTTGCCTTTGCTTTTGAGGTTTTATTCAAAAATTCCTTGCCCAATCCAATTTCTTGTAGCATTTCTTCTATTTTCTTCTAGTAGTTTTATAATTTCAGGTATTTGTTCCATTTATAGTTTATTTTTGTATATGGTGAGAGATAGGGGTCTAGTTTTACTCTTCTGTATGTAGATATTCAGTTTTCCCAGAAACGTTTACTGAAAAACCTGTCCTTTCCCCAGTATGTGTTCTTGAGGCCTCTGTCAAAGATCAGGTGGATCTAAATGCATGTATTTATTTCTGGGTTCTCTATGCTATTCCTTTGGTCTATGTGTCTGTTTTTATGACATTGTCATGTAGTTTTGGTTACTGTAGCTTTGTAGTATATTCTGAAGTTACATAATTTGGTGCCCCCATTTTGTTATTTTTGTTCTAGATTGCTTCATCAATTTGGGGTCTTTTGCATTTCCATATGAATTTTAAAATTCTTTATTTCTATTTCTGTCAAGAATGTCATTGGCATTTTGATAGGGATTGCATTGAATCTGTGGATTGCTCTGGGTAATATGGGCATTTTAACAAAGTTAATTCTTCTAATCTATGACCACAGGATATCTTTCTATTGATTTATTTACTCTTCAATTTATTTCATCAGTATTTTACAGTTTTTTTGGTAGAGATCTTTCACCTCCTTGGTTAAGTTTTTTTATAGGTGTTTTGTTCTATTTTATTTTTCGGTATTGTAAGTGGAGTTTCTTTCTTTCTTAGCTCACTATTGGTGTGTAAAGATGCTACTAATATTTGTATATTAATTTTGTATCCTGCAACTTTACTAAATTCGTTTATTATCACAATTTTTGGGTGAAATCTTTAGGGTTTTCTATATATATCATTTTGTCTGTAAACAGGAACAATTTTACTTTATCTTTTCCAATTTGCATGCCCTTTTTTTTTTCTCTTGCCTAATTTCTCTGGCTGGAGCTTTCCACACTATGTGGAATAAAAGTAGTAAAATTGGACATCACTTTTTGGTTTTAGATCTTAGAGTAAAATATTTCAACTCTAACCAATTTGGTGTGATGTTAGCTGTGGGTTTATCATATATGATCCTTATTGTGTTGGGCTATGTTTCTTTTATACATGATTTGTTGAGGGTTTTTATTATAAAGGGATGTCGAATTTTCTCAAATGCTTTTTCAGCATCTATTGAAATAATCATATGGTTTTCATCCTTGATTATGTTAATATTATGCATCACTTTTATTGATTTGCATATGTTGAATCATCCTTGCACCCATGGGATACCACTTGATCATGGTGAATGATCTTTTAATATGTTGTTGAATTCAGTTTGCTAGTATTTTGTTGGAAAATTTTTACATATATGTTCCTTGAGAATATTGATCTGTAATTTTATTTTTGTTGTTATTGTTGTTGTGTCCTTTTCTGTTTTTTTTTTAACTTTAAACAGGGAGGCTTAATGTAAAGAATTATGTAAACTATGATAGGAGAGAACTATAGACATAAAGAGAACTCTAACAGGTAATCTGAGATTGAAGGAGAGTATCTTAAATAGGACAAACTTAGTAAAAGTCCCTTCCCAAGTTTGGATGTCATGCTTCACTGGAGAAGGGATATTTGGAACCCACTGGATGGGGAAGTCCAGATCTGGTCCCTGTAGAAGTAAGAAACATCTCTTCAGGGTACAGGTGGGTTAGGACAAGTGGGCAGAGAACTGTGGAAGAGAACTGCAGCCAGGAACAACTCTCAGGGACTAAGAGATGTGAAGCTAGTGGATAAGTGGACTCATGGATGATACTTCAGGGACAGGATCTAAGATGCTGTTTCCAAATCAGAAGAGCCATGGGAAGGAGGTCATCAGGCCTCAGCTGGAGCTGCGATTCTCCCTAAATGTTTCACAAGGGACTTTTGTGGAAAAGCAACATCCAGCGTTCCCACAGATATACCACTGCTTGTCTGATTTTGGTATCACAAAAAGGCTGGCCTCTCAAAATGAGTGTGGAAGTTTTCCCTCCTCTTCATTTTTAAAAAATAGTTCACTTAAAATTGATAATTAGTTATTTGCGGTTTTTTGTTTATTTGTCTTTTACTGTTTGGTAGAATTTAGCAGTGAAGCGATCAGGTCCTGGGCTTCTCTTTGATCAAAACATTTTTATTATTGCTTTGATCTTATTACTCATTATTGGTCTGTTCAAATTTTCTATTTCTTCATGATTCAATCTTGGCAAGTTGTACTTGCCCAGAAATTTCTCTATTTCTTCTAGGTTTTACAACTTGTTGGTGTGTCATTGCTCACAGTAGTCTCATATAATCTTTGTATTTCTGTGGTATCAATTGTAAAACCTCCTTTTTGTTTCTTTTTTAAAATCTAGCTAAAGATTTGGTGATTTTTTTTCAAAAAAACAGCTCTTTTTTGTTGATCATTTATATTTGTTTAGTATCTATTTCAGCTCTTTCTGCTCTGATCTTTATTATTTCTATTTTATACTTATATGGGTTTAGATATTCTTGTTTTTCTAGTTCCCTGAGGTTATTTTAAGATGTTTATTTCAGATTTTGATGTAGGAATTTGTCACTAGAAACTCCACCTTAAATGTGCTTTTGCTGTGTTCCATAGGTATCAGTATGTTGTGATTTCATTTTCATTTGTCTTAAAGAATTTTTTAATTTCCTTTTTAGTTTCTTCATTGACCCATTGTTTTTTCATAAGCATGTTAATTTTTAATGTGTTTAAACAGTTTCCAAAAGTTCCGCTTATTATTGATTTCTAGTTTTATTGCATTGTGTTCAGGAAAGATACTTGAAGTGATTTAACTTTTTAAAAAAATTTAATACTTGTTTTGTGGCCTAACATATGGTCTATCTATCTTGGAGAATGTTCCATGTGTTATTGAGAAGAATGTGTGCTCTGCAGCTGTTGGGTGGAATGTTCTGCAAATGTCTATTACGCCTATTGGGTCTCAAGTGTGGTTTAACTTTGATGTTTCTTTTTTGACTGCTTGCCTGAATGATCAGTCCAATGTTGAAAATGGGATGTTGAAGTTTTCTATTGTATTACAGTGTGTCTTTCCCTTTAATTCTGTTAATATTTGCTTTATATATTCAAGTAGATCAGTGTTGGGTATGTATGTGTTTACAATTTTTATATACTACTGCTATATTGACTCTGTTATCATTATATATGACCTTCTTTGTCTTTATAATTTAGACTTAAACTTTATTTTATCTGATATATAAGTATAGCTACTCTTGCTCACTTTAAAAAATTATTTTAAGTTTCAGGATACATGTGCAGGATGTGCAGGTTTATTACATAGGTAAACGTGTGCCATGATGGTTTGCTGCACCCATCAACCCATCACATAGGTATTAAGCTCCACTTGCATTAGCTATTTATCCTGATGCTCTTCCTCTCCCTACTCCCACCTGTCAGGCCCTAGTATATTGATTATTTAATTTGGATATCTTTTTCCATCCCTCTGCTTTTAGTCTATGTGTGTCTTTATAAATGAAATACAGTTGTTATAGACAGCATATAGTTGGGTCTTGTTTCTTATCCATTCAGCCACTCTATGTCTTCTTAATTGGAGAACTTTTATATAATTATGTTGATATTAATATGTAAGATTTACTAATACCATTTTGTTACTTGTTTTCCAGTTGTTTGATCACTACCCTCTTTCTTTCTTCATTTCTCACTGTCTTCCTTTGTGGTTAAGTGATTTTTCTCTGGTTATATGTTTTACTTCTTTGCTTTTTATTTCTAGTATGTCTATTATAGGTTCTTGCTTTGTGATTACCATGAGACTTAAAAAAATCTTATAGCTATAACAAGTGACTTTAAACTGATGACAAATTAAGTTTGATTGCAAAGAAAGCAGGCAAAAACTAACAAACTTTACATTTTAACTCCATCCCCAAATTTTGACTTTTGGACCTCTCTATTTACATTTTTTATATTGCCTATATCTTAACAAATTGTTGTAGTTATTTTTTAAATATATTTGTGTTTTAGTCTTTATACTAAAGACATGAGTAATTTATACACCTCAATTATGCTATTAGAGTATTCCTAATTTCTCTTTACATAGTGGCTTCTTGAACAAGAGTGCTTGAACTGTGCAGGTCTACTTATACACAATTTTTTTTCCATCTCTGCTACCCTGAGACAGCAAGACCAACAACCTTTTCTCTTAGTCCTTCTCCTCAGCCTACTCAATGTGAAGATAAGGAAGATGAAAGGCTTGATGATGATCCACTTCCACTTAATGCACAGTAAATGTATATTTGCCTTTTGAATGATTTTATTAAATTTTATTTTCTCTAGATTACTTTACTGTATGAATACAATATATTGTACATGCAAAATATGTGTTAAACTGTTCCTGTTATTGGTAAGGCTTCTGGTAAATGGTAGGCTATCAGTAGGTGTGCTTTAAGAGAGTAAAAAGTTATATGTGAATTTTTGACCGCATAAGGTGTTGGTGCCTCTAACTCTCACATTATTCAAAGGTAAACTGTATTTGCTTTTACCAGTGAGTTTTATACCCTCAAATATTTTCTTGTTACATATTAATGCTCTTTTTTTCAGACAGATTGAGAAACTCTCTTTAGATTTTTATGTAAGACAATTTTGGTGGTAGTGAATTTCCTCAAATTTTGTTTGTGTAGGATTATTTTTATCTCTTGTTCATGTTTGAAAGATACTTTTTCTGGGTACAGTATTCTCAGTTGACAGTTTATTTCTTGTTCCTTCAACACTTTGAATATGTCATCTCACTCACCCCTAGCCTGTAAGGTTTCCATTAAGAAGCTTGGTCCTGGATATACTGGACCTCCTTTACGCATTATTTGTTTGTTTCTTTTCTCTTACTATTTTTAGAATCCTATCTTCTCCTTGATCTTTGAAAGTTAGGTTATTATATGCCTTGGAGTAGTCCTCTTTGAGTTGAATCTGCTTGATGACTTTGACTTTCCTGTACCTAGATATTTATATCTTTCCCTAGTTTGGAAATTTACTGTTATTATCTTTTTGAATAAGCTTTCTACCCCTTTCTCTTTCTCTATGCTCTCTTTAAAGCCAACGACTCTTAAATTTGGTCTTTTGATATAATCCCCTAGATCTCATTAGCATTCTTCATCCCTTTTTATTTTTCTCTCCTGTGACTTTGTATTTTCAAATAGTCTGTTTTTGAGCTCACTGATTCTTCTTTTCTTTGTAATCAGTTCTGCTCTTGAGACCATCTAATGCAATTTTTGGTTCATCTATTATATTTTTCAGCTCCAATTTTTAAAATTATTTCAATCTCTTTGTTAAGAAGTTTTCTGATAAATTTTTGAATCTGCATATTTGTGTTTTTTAAAAAGTTAACTGAGTTTCCTCTAAACATCTATTTTGAATTCACTGTCTGAGAAGTCAAACATCTCTATTTCTTCAGTATTGGCCACTGGCACCTTACTTAGTCCATTTGGTGAGGACATAGTTACCGAAATATTCTTGATGCTTGTGGAAGTTTTTTGATGTCGGGGTACTGAAGAGTTGGGTATTTATTTCATTCTTCGCAGTCTTGGCTTGTTTGTACTTGTCCAGAGGGCCTTCCAGGAATTTAAAGGGGGGCTGACTGTTGTTGAGTTCCCTAAGCCTGTGGTTACTGCAGCTGTTTCAGCACAAGAGGACATCCTAATCCCAAGTAAACTGTGGCTCTCTTGAATAATCCTAGGTCTCAGCCCTGATTTGCTTGGTGATAATCAGGGGAAGTTCCCTGGGTTCCCAAGTAAAATCCCTAGCTCACTTCCATCTCTTTCCCCCAAGCAGAAGGAGTCATTCGCTGTGCTATGTTGCCTGGAGTTGGAGGAAGGATGAGGAAAACACTGCTGTTTTCACTTCATCTGGAACCACACTTGGTTGGACCACAGCCTCCTAGTTGAGTGCAGCATCAGGGCTCACCAAAGGCCCCTGATTACTACTGTCTGGCTGCTGTTGATATCTATGCAGGGCTCAAGGCAACTTTATTTAGCTAGAGGTAAAGCTGGCTTGGAGTCAGCTTTGTTCCACCTGGCAGCAGATTCCCTACTGGCTTGAGGTGGGTCTAGAAGCATTCTTGGGAGTACCAGCCTGGAATTGGAGTCATGAGGTTCTGTTCATTGCTGTGTTTTACTATACCAGGGCTGGTACTAGATTCCCAGGCAAAGTCCCCTAACCTCCTCCCTCTCCTTCCCCAAGGAGAGGTAGTTTTTCTTCTGACTGCACTACCTGGTGTTGGGAGAGGGGTGATGCAAGCACTTCTGCAGCCAGCACAACTGATACTGGTTTACACCCATGCCCATGGCCTCCCAGTCTAGTACAGCCATAGGGCTCACCCAAGGACTGTGGCTATTATGGCCTGCCTGTCAGTGAAATTTATTCTGAGCCTTAGACCACTTTAGGCAGCTGGTGGTGAAATGGGTCAGGACTCAATTCTTCCCACTGGTGCAGCCAATACCCTTCAGTCCCAGAGTGGGTCTAAATGCTCCCTCCATGAGCACCAGCCTATAATCAAGGGCCATGGGTTTCTGCCTGGTGCTATATTTTACTGTGGTGAGTTCTAACATAAAGTCTCATAAACACTTCCTTCTCCCTCCCCCATGCAGATTATCTCTTATGCTGTGCTGCTTGGGGTTTAGGCAAGAGTGCTACATGCCATGAGCGACTAGAGACTGTCCTTCCTACCCTCTTCAATGTGTCTTTTCTTGTTATTATGCTAAAACCAGGTACTGTGATCTCCCACCTGATTTCCTTAGCTCTTGTGACAGTGGGTATTTTCTTGCATAAATAGTTGTTTAATTTGATGTTCCTCTGAGGAAATTATTGCTGGAGTGTTCTTATCCAGTATTTTGTTCTACCTCTCTCTCTTTGTTCGTGCTCATCATTGAATACCTTGATCTATCAACCCCTCCCCCAACACCCCCCTCAAAATAAGTGTGCCAAAATTCCCTCTATAACTGAATTTTTTTTTCTTTTATTTCTGTCAATTTCTTTTTTTAAAAAAATGTATTTTAGGGCTATAACATTAAATATGTAAAGATTCATAATTTTTTTTAACCCTCATGGTGAATTACTTCATTATCATTCTTATCAGGTTTTTTTTTCTCATTAAAAAACACTAAACATTCACTTTTGGCTAATATTTATGTGGTTATGTTTTCCATCTCATTTTTGTAAATCTTTCTTTATCCTTTATATTCAGATGCCACTTATAAATTTTATTTTGTAATTTATTTTTACCATATTTTGACTGGTAAAATTAAATTTCTCTAGATTTAATATAAGCACTGATATCATGCACTTTGTCCCATATAATGTTATACTTTCTATATATGGCTTTCCTGTTGCTTCTTGAACATGTTTGATTTAGACACAATGACTAACTCCTCTGTCCTCGTAAATAATGAGGACATTTTAACTCTCATCACCACCTTTCCTTTAATTTACTGCCATCCAGTATTTTAGTTCCACATTGTTTTTATTCTCATTAGTTACTATTATAGACCTTTACATTCTGTGCTGTTTAAGTTAACTCATATAGTTACCAATTTATTTTTTCATCATTTCTTCTTGATACTTAGTTCATTTTTGATTCAATTTCCTGGTGTGTATCTTATAGAAGATCTTTTAATATGGTTTTTTTCATAATCAATCATCTCAGATTTTGTGTGAATAAAATATTTTATATTGGCTTTTGATAATTAAGTTCTTTTTAAAATTTCGGGTTACATCTATTATGCTTCTGCCCTTGTGACATATTATATCTTCACAAGCTTGCCACAGAAATATCTCCCATCTCACAAAGTCTTCTACAAAGTGACATCACCTCTCCCACATTGAGATATGAAATTTATGCTACACTTCTCCCCACAATAAAATTTTGTGGTTTGTTACTGGCTTTTAACCAATTGATTGTGGCAAATATGCAGCTGCCTATATTTCAATGCAGCCAAAAAGAGTAATGTAATTTTTAACCTTACAGACACACTGACTTATGAGCTCTGAATGACCATTTACTAAGTCTGACTATCATGAGGTCACTTGAGGAAATAAATATAGTCTTCTAAAAAAGACCACATGAGGTTCTGGTCACAGCCTCAATTGAGATCCCAGTTAGCATCCAGAATCAGCCAACACACACATGAGTAAAGACACTTCTAATGACTCCAGTCCCCAGCTGTCACGTAATCCAGGCTGTCTTATTGTCCCAGCTGAGGATCCAGACATCTTTCAGCAGAAATGAACAATTTCCACTGTGCTGTATCCAAATTCTTGGCCCACAGACTTTGTAAGCATAAAATGATTTTTCATGACATTAATTTTATGGTAATAGATTATGCAATGATATTAACTGGAACAAAAATGAGCCATCTTCTTATCCATTTTTGTTGTTCCAAAAACTTTTTCATCTCATTCCTTTTTGTACAATTTGTATCATCATTCTAGTTGTGTTTAGATTTTCCTTTTTGTCTTTGAGAAAGAAAAAAACTTGAAAGATAAAGATAGGGTATAGCATAGCAGTGGATAAATAAATAGATGTCGATATTGTGTTTTAAAATAAAAACACTACCTGTTTCAGGTGTGGGAGAATTGTTTCTATCACATAATATGTCCTTTGAAAACAACTAGAGGACTATTTAAAAAGTTTTTAAAAGTATGTTTGAAAACATTGGAGAACTATCAAGACAGCAAGAATTTGAGGTAGGAAGATCCTGTACAGAAGGGGAATCAGGGGTGAGCCCAACATCTAGTGTTCCCCTCAAAGCCTTTGCTGATTCACGAGCAGAAGAACAGATTTTGAGATGTTGAGGTGAATATTAGGTAGTTTCATAGGAATTTAGCAATCAAAACTAAAGTTTATGGCTTTCTAAGGAGGAGAGCCCTTCAGAATTTCACTTGGAAACTAAAGAACTACAAGTTGGGCACAATGACAAAGTTAAAACAGCCAAACCTGTTAACAATTAAAGCTTAGCTTAAAATCAGTTCAATACCAGGCCAGATCTTATCTTTCTCTATTAACTGTTTGCCAAAATCTAAAAAAATGGCTCTGTAGTCATTAACATCATTCAAAACTTTAAATAATTTCTATAATTTTTCATCACATCATTTGGCATTCAATAAAAAATTACTTAGAACATCAGGAAGCATAACCAAATTACAAAACAAGCAGGAAATAAAGAAAAATCATAAAAAATACAATAGACTCACAAATGATGTAGCTATTAAAATATATCAAATATGTAAAATAACTATAACATGTTCAAGAATATAGGAAAAAATAACCTAAGCAAAAAATGAAATATATACATGTGTGTATATATATATATATATACACATGTGTGTATATATATATATATATACACACACACACACATACATATTTGGGTTTTACACACACACACACATAAACTATACATCCTACAAACAAGAAATAAAATAACTGAAAGTAAGACTGAATACATGATTTTAATTGGAAATGAGACATTGCTAAAGAGAATAATAGTAATCCAGATAAAATAAAGATAAGTAGGAAATAGACTAAAGAATAGATAGACTAAAGGATGGAAAATGGGAAGTATCATACAAATCACTGGAAGAGAAAATAGTTAAAAGTTAAACATATTTAAAATGGCACTCCAGAAGAAGTAAAAGGATATGGGGCAGAAACAATATCTAAGGCTGTAATGGCTGAGAATTTTCCAAAAGCCACATATTTAAGGTATGTTATAAAGAACACCACACATATACAAAAATAGTAAACCTGCTGAAATTCAAAGAGAATAGGACATATTTTAGGCAGCCATAGAATATGACACATGATTTTAAAAGGAGCAACATTATAAATTTCAACACACATTCAAAAGAAGATATCATAACCAGAAGACAATGGATGATATCTTGAAAGTATAGAAAGAAAAAAAAATTGCAGGCAACCTAAAATTCTACATCCAACAAAAATATCCTTTCAAAATAACATTGCAGATGACAAAGATCAAGTAAAATAATCACCAAGAAGGCCTGCACAAAAAATAATTAAGAAAGAGAATTCTTTGTACAGAGGGGAAACAATTCCAGAGACAAATATAGGTATAGAGAGAAGAATAAAGAACATCAGAAAAAATAAATGTTTCAGCAAATCTAAAATAATACTAATTGTATTAGTAATAATATCATGTGTGGCTTAAAAAGATATACAGATTTGTACAACAAAAAATTATAAAAGATAGATAGGGTTTATAAACAGAATTAAAGTATTCCAAAGTGTACACATTGTTCAGAAAGCCTTAAAGTACTTATTTGTATTTATTAGATGTTAATGAAAGTAGAATGCAAATTGCAAATTTCAGTTTAATCATCAACAATATTAAAAATCTGTAAGAAGCTAATAGAAAAGGAAAATGGAATAATAAAGACATTTAATATATCCCCAAACATGTAAGAAAGAGGAGGAAAACATGTAAACAAATAGAACAGAGAACAAAGCATAAGATGGTATATTTACATCCAAATATGACATTAATTGCACTATATTAAATTGAAATTAAATTATAAGAACAAGAATGTCAAATTCAATTTTTTATGACAAAAATAAAATATTTTTAGATTTTAAAAAAGCCACATGCTACTTATGGCAAAAGGCACAAACTAAAGAAAACTCATATAGATGAACGTAGATATCCATCAAATAGACTTAAGCAATAAACAAAGTGGGATACTTAACAATAACAAAAGTGTCAATCATAGGAGGACAAATTCTTGATATATACACAACTAATAATACAGGCTCTAACTTTATAAAGTTAAAATAAAATAGCTACAAATAAAACTTTTAAAAAACACACAATCATAGATTTTAATACACCCCTCCTAGTAACTGATAAAACAAGCCAATAAAAATATCAAAATCAGTAGTACGGTGTATTTAAGCATCATGATTAACAAACTTGATAAAGCTAACATATAGAACACTGAACCTAAGAACAACATAATTCATTGTATTCAAGTGGATATGAATATTTCTCAAAATTGACCACATGTGGGGTAACAACTATATCTCAACAATTTTTTAAAAATTGAAATCATAGTGTTATTTTTTATTACAGTGAAATCAAGCTAGACATCAATATTTAATTATTTCTAAATCCTAAAATGTTTGGCTATAATGCAATAACATCACTAGCCTCAAGATTAAATAAGATATAGAAATTACAACTATAAAATATTTTTAAATAAAGGACAATGAAGATGTAGTCATTTTAGAAATATATATAAGGAAAAAATTAAAGAATCAATGGAAATTGTTGATTTAAACATTTATGTCAAAAAGTTAGAAATGAAGCAGCAAATTAAACACAAAGTAAAGTAGCAAGTGATAAAAAAGAACAAAAATTAATGTAATGGAAACAAAATATACAGCAAAAGGAATAAACAAAGCTAAAAGTTGGTTTATTAAAAAACAATAAAACTAAAAATCCCTACTAAAACTGATCATGTGAAAAATATAGGTGGTACAAATACCCAATTTCAAAAATGAAAAGGTGAACCACTTTAAAATCCTACTGACATTTTAAAAGATATTTTGATGAAATGGACAAGTTCCAAGAAAAACATAGTGATAGAAATTGACAGAAGAAGAATAAATTAAAATCATAATAGTTACATATTAAATAAATTGATTAGATATCTTCAAATAAAGAAAATTCCATCCCCAGAAAACGTATTTGCTAGTAAATTCCTTCAAACTTTTATGGGAAAAAAAGCACCAATCTCACACAACTCTTGTGCAATTACATAACGTGAAAAGAAAAAACACCTCCTGACTGACTCATGAGACAAGGATGACTTTGATTTCAAACCATAACAAGCACACTATAAGAAAAATAGAGACCAATAATTTTCATAATTTTAGGTGCAAATTTATAAACAAAATATGAACAAAATAAATCTAGCAATATATAAATAGGATAATACATTACAACTGAGTTGCTTTTCTTCTAGGAATGCCATTTATTTACCCTTAGAAAATCAATGTAATTTCCATATTTTTGAATAAGGGTATCTACCAAACTTGCTAGTCTGGTCAAATGAAGTTTAACCCAACAGGGAAGTCTATGAGCTATTGTAAAACACATACTTTGGAGGTATCTGACACTCCTCTGATAGGGGAAAGGAAATGGAGTTTACAGCAACTTCTATTAGTCATTCATTGAGTTCTCCTAGCAATTGTTCATTCTCTTTAATTCTTGGTTTGCTATTATAGGCAGAAAAGCTCCATGGAGCAGAGAACACTCTCAGCAATTAAAAAAAAAACCCTGTGGGTGTTGGCAATTAGAAGTCAGGCTGGTGGTGTGCATTAAGAGGTAAAGGCAAGAGAATCTGGTTGGGTTATCAATAACTGCTACTGAACACCTAAATAAATAGAGAGGTATACTGTTTATAGATTGAAGAACTTAGTATTATAAAGATGTCAATGATTCCCAGAGTGATAATGATTTAATGAAATCACTTTCAAAAATTTTCCATGAAATTAATAGGCTAATACTAAAATGTACATGGAAATTAAATTTTCCATATAAAATGGAGAGTTGCTGTCCAATGGGCATACAATTTCATTATATAAGATGAATATGTGAAAAGACCAAATCTACGTCTGATTGGTGTACCTGAAAGTGATGGGGAGAATGGAACCAAGTTGGAAAACACTCTGCAGGATATTATCCAGGAGAACTTCCCCAGTCTAGCAAGGCAGGCCAACGTTCAGATTCAGGAAATACAGAGAACGCCACAGAGATACTCCTCCAGAAGAGCAACCCCAAGACACATAATTGTCAGAGTCACCAAAGTTGAAATGAAGGAAAAAATGTTAAGGGCAGCCAGAGAGAAAGGTCGGGTTACCCTCAAAGGGAAGCCCATCAGACTAACAGCGGATCTCTCGGCAGAAACCCTACAAGCCAGAAGAGAGTGGGGGCCAATATTCAACATTCTTAAAGAAAAGAATTTTCAACCCAGAATTTCATATCCAGCCAAACTAAGCTTCATAAGTGAAGGAGAAATAAAATACTTCACAGACAAGCAAATGCTGAGAGATTTTGTCACCACCAGGCCTGCCCTAAAAGAGCTCCTGAAGGAAGCGCTAAACATGGAAAGGAACAACTGGTACCAGCCGCTGCAAAATCATGCCAAAATGTAAAGACCATCGAGACTAGGAAGAAACTGCAGCAACTAACAAGCAAAATCACCAGCTAACATCATAATGACAGGATCAAATTCACACATAACAATATTAACTTTAAACATAAATGGACTAAATTCTCCAATTAAAAGACACAGACTGGCAAATTGGATAAAGAGTCAAGATCCATCAGTGTGCTGTATTCAGGAAACCCATCTCACGTGCAGAGACACACATAGGCTCAAGATAAAAGGATGGAGGAAGATCTACCAAGCCAATGGAAAACAAAAAAAGGCAGGGGTTGCAATCCTAGTCTCTGATAAAACAGACTTTAAACCAACAAAGATCAAAAGAGACAAAGAAGGCCATTACATAATGGTAAAGGGATCAATTCAAAAAGAAGAGCTAACTATCCTAAATATATATGCACCCAATACAGCAGCACCAAGATTCATAAAGCAAGTCCTGAGTGACCTACAAAGAGACTTAGACTCCCACACATTAATAATGGGAGACTTTAACACCCCACTGTCAACATTAGACAGATCAATGAGACAGAAAGTCAACAAGGATACCCAGGAATTGAACTCAGCTCTGCACCAAGTGGACCTAATAGACATCTACAGAACTCTCCACCCCAAATCAACAGAATATACATTTTTTTCAGCACCACACCACACCTATTCCAAAATTGACCACATAGTTGGAAGTAAAGCTCTCCTCAGCAAATGCAAAAGAACAGAAATTATAACAAACTACCTCTCAGACCACAGTGGAATCAAACTAGAACTCAGGATTAAGAATCTCACTCAAAACCGCTCAACTACATGGAAACTGAACAACCTGCTCCTGAATGACTACTGGGTACATAACGAAATGAAGGCAGAAATAAAGATGTTCTTTGAAACCAACAAGAACAAAGACACAACATACCAGAATCTCTGGGACGCATTCAAAGCAGTGTGTAGAGGGAAATTTATAGCACTAAATGCCCACAAGAGAAAGCAGGAAAGATCCAAAATTGACACCCTAACATCACAATTAAAAGAACTAGAAAAGCAAGAGCAAACACATTCAAAAGCTAGCAGAAGGCAAGAAATAACTAAAATCAGAGCAGAACTGAAGGAAATAGAGACACAAAAAACCCTTCAAAAAATCAATGAATCCAGGAGCTGGTTTTTTGAAAGGATCAACAAAATTGATAGACCACTAGCAAGACTAATAAAGAAAAAAAGAGAGAAGAATCAAGTAGACACAATAAAAAATGATAAAGGGGATATCACCACCGATCCCACAGAAATACAAACTACCATCAGAGAATACTACAAACAACTCTACGCAAATAAACTAGAAAATCTAGAAGAAATGGATAAATTCCTCAACACATACACTCTCCCAAGACTAAACCAGGAAGAAGGTGAATCTCTGAATAGACCAATAACAGGAGCTGAAATTGTGGCAATAATCAATAGTTTACCAACCAAAAAGAGTCCAGGACCAGATGGATTCACTGCTGAATTCTACCAGAGGTACAAGGAGGAACTGGTACCATTCCTTCTGAAACTATTCCAATCAATAGAAAAAGAGGGAATCCTCCCTAACTCATTTTATGAGGCCAGCATCACTCTGATACCAAAGCCGGGCAGAGACACAACCAAAAAAGAGAATTTTAGACCAATATCCTTGATGAACATTGATGCAAAAATCCTCAATAAAATACTGGCAAAACGAATCCAGCAGCACATCAAAAAGCTTATCCACCATGATCAAGTGGGCTTCATCCCTGGGATGCAAGGCTGGTTCAATATACGCAAATCAATAAATGTAATCCAGCATATAAACAGAGCCAAAGACAAAAACCACATGATTATCTCAATAGATGCAGAAAAGGCCTTTGACAAAATTCAACAACCCTTCATGCTAAAAACTCTCAATAAATTAGGTATTGATGGGACGTACTTCAAAATAATAAGAGCTATCTATGACAAACCCACAGCCAATATCATACTGAATGGGCAAAAACTGGAAGCATTCCCTTTGAAAACAGGCACAAGACAGGGATGCCCTCTCTCACCACTCCTATTCAACATAGTGTTGGAAGTTCTGGCCAGGGCAATTAGGCAGGAGAAGGAAATAAAGGGTATTCAAACAGGAAAAGAGGAAGTCAAATTGTCCCTGTTTGCAGATGACATGATTGTATATCTAGAAAACCCCATTGTCTCAGCCCAAAATCTCCTTAAGCTGATAAGCAACTTCAGCAAAGTCTCAGGATACAAAATCAATGTACAAAAATCACAAGTATTCTTATACACCAACAACAGACAAACAGAGAGCCAAATCATGAGTGAACTCCCATTCACAATTGCTTCAAAGAGAATAAAATACCTAGGAATCCAACTTACAAGGGATGTGAAGGAACTCTTCAAGGAAAACTACAAACCACTGCTCAAGGAAATAAAAGAGGATACAAACAAATGGAAGAACATTCCATGCTCATGGGTAGGAAGAATCAATATCGTGAAAATGGCCATACTGCCCAAGGTAATTTACAGATTCAATGCCATCCCCATCAAGCTACCAATGACTTTCTTCACAGAATTGGAAAAAACTACTTTAAAGTTCATATGGAACCAAAAAAGAGCCCGCATTGCCAAGGCAATCCTAAGCCAAAAGAACAAAGCTGGAGGCATCACACTACCTGATTTCAAACTATACTACAAGGCTACAGTAACCAAAACAGCATGGTACTGGTACCAAAACAGAGATATAGATCAATGGAACAGAACAGAGCCCTCAGAAATAACGCCGCATATCTACAACTGTCTGATCTTTGACAAACCTGACAAAAACAAGCAATGGAGAAAGGATTCCCTATTTAATAAATGGTGCTGGGAAAACTGGCTAGCCATATGTAGAAAGCTGAAACTGGATCCCTTCCTTGCCCCTTATACAAAAATCAATTCAAGATGGATTAAAGATTTAAACGTTAGACCTAAAACCATAAAAACCCTAGAAGAAAACCTAGGCATTACCATTCAGGACATAGGCATGGGCAAGGACTTCATGTCTAAAACACCAAAAGCAATGGCAACAAAAGCCAAAATTGACAAATGGGATCTAATTAAACTAAAGAGCTTCTGCACAGCAAAAGAAACTACCATCAGAGTGAACAGGCAACCTACAACATGGGAGAAAATTTTCGCAACCTACTCATCTGACAAAGGGCTAATATCCAGAATCTACAATGAACTCCAACAAATTTACAAGAAAAAAACAAACAACCCCATCAAAAAGTGGGTGAAGGACATGAACAGACACTTCTCAAAAGAAGACATTTATGCAGCCAAAAAACACATGAAAAAATGCTCATCATCACTGGCCATCAGAGAAATGCAAATCAAAACCACAATGAGATACCATCTCACACCAGTCAGAATGGCGATCATTAAAAAGTCAGGAAACAACAGGTGCTGGAGAGGATGTGGAGAAATAGGAACACTTTGACACTGTTGGTGGGACTGTAAACTAGTTCAACCATTGTGGAAGTCAGTGTGGCGATTCCTCAGGGATCTAGAACTAGAAATACCATTTGATCCAGCCATCCCATTACTGGGTATATACCCAAAGGACTATAAATCATGCTGCTATAAAGACACATGCACACGTATGTTTATTGCGGCATTATTCACAATAGCAAAGACTTGGAACCAACCCAAATGTCCAACAATGATAGACTGGATTAAGAAAATGTGGCACATATACACCATGGAATACTATGCAGCCGTAAAAAATGATGAGTTCGTGTCCTTTGTAGGGACATGGATGAAATTGGAAATCATCATTCTCAGTAAACTATCGCAAGAACAAAAAACCAAACACCGCATATTCTCACTCATAGGTGGGAATTGAACAATGAGATCACATGGACACAGGAAGGGGAATATCACACTCTGGGGACTGTGGTGGGGTGGGGGGAGGAGGGAGGGATAGCATTGGGAGATATACCTAATGCTAGATGACGAGTTAGTGGGTGCAGCGCACCAGCATGGCACATGTATACATATGTAACTAACCTGCACAATGTGCAGATGTACCCTAAAACTTAAAGTATAATAAAAAAAAAAAGAAAAAAGAAAATGCCAAAAAAACAAAAAACAAATAATAGCAAATCACTAAATAAAAATTAATGATTTTAATGAAGAATGTTTGAAACTTGCTATTACTAGAGAAAGGCAGATACACAGACTAATGCAAATAATAACATCTTCTGAAATATGACTACATTGGGTCTTTACTCTCAATTGATATAGAAGCTGTAATAAAGTTTTTACTGTTATTCAAAAAAAAAAGATGAATAAGTTCTAGAGATCTACTATATAACATTCTTCCTACACTTAACACTGTATTGTGCACTTAAAATTTTAAAAGAATAGATCTCAAGTTAAGTCTTATTACCATAATTTTTTTTAAATAATAGCTAAGACAGTCTTGGTGATGAACAAGTTGGAGAGCATATAACTTACAAAAATAGATATCAAGGCTAATTTTAAACCTATAGTAATGAAGACAATGTAGTATTAGTATAAGAATAGACAAACTGGCAAACATTTAGAAGAATCAGGAAACAGCCCCACATATATATAAACACATGCATTAACCAAATTTACCATGCACAGAGGAAAATAATGGCTCTCTTAATGAACAGTCCCAGCTCAATTGGTACAAGGAGGAGCTGATTCCATTCCTTCTGAAACTATTCCAATCAATAGAAAAAGAGAGAATCCTCCCTAACTCATTTTATGAGGCCAGAATCATCCTGATACCAAAGCCTGGCACAGACACAACAAAAAAAGAGAATTTTAGACCAATATCCCTGATGAACATCGATGCAAAAATCCTCAGTAAAATACTAGCAAACCGAATACAGCAGCATATCAAAAAGCTTATCCACCATGATCAAATGGGCTTCATCCCTGGGATGCAAGGCTGGTTCAACATACACAAATCAATAAACGTAATTCAGCATATAAACAGAACCAAAGACAAAAATCACATGATTATCTCAATAGATGCAGAAAAGGCCTTTGACAAAATTCAACAACCCTTCATGCTAAAAACTCTCAATAAATTTGGTATTGATGGGACGTATCTCAAAATAATAAGAGCTATCTGTGACAAACCCACAGCCAATATCATACTGAATGGGCAAAAACTGGAAGCATTCCCTTTGAAAACTGGCACAAGACAGGGATGCTCTCTCTCATCACTCTTATTCAACATAGTGTTGGAAGTTCTGGCCAGGGCAATCAGGCAGGAGAAAGAAATAAAGGGTATTCAATTAGGAAAAGAGGAAGTCAAATTGTCCCTGTTTGCAGATGACATGATTGTATATCTAGAAAACCCCATCATCTCAGCCCAAAAATCTTCTTAAGCTGATAGGCAACTTCAGCAAAGTCTCAGGATAAAAAATCAATGTGCAAATATCACATGCATTCTTATACACCAATGACAGACAAACAGAGAGCCAAATCATGAGTGAACTCCCATTCACAATTGCTTCAAAGAGAATAAAATACCTAGGAATCCAACTTACAAGGGATGTGAAGGACCTCTTCAAGGAGAACTACAAACCACTGTTCAATGAAATAAAAGAGGATACAAACAAATGGAAGAACATTCCATGCTCATGGGCAGGAAGAATCAGTATCATGAAAATGGCCATACTGCCCAAGGTAATTTATAGATTCAATGCCATCCCCATCAAGCTACCAATGACTTTCTTCACAGAATTGGAAAAAACTACTTTAAAGTTCACATGGAACCAAAAAAGAGTCCACATTGCCAAGTCAATCCTAAGCCAAAAGAACAAAGCTGGAGGCATCATGCTACATGACTTCAAACTATACTACAATGCTACAGTAACTAAAACAGCATGGTACTGGTACCAAAACAGCATGGTACTGGTACCAATGGAACAGAACAGAGCCCTCAGAAATAATACCACACATCTACAACCATCTGATCTTTGACAAACCTGAGAAAAACAAGAAATGGGGAAAGGATTCCCTATTTAATAAATGGTGCTGGGAAAACTGGCTAGCCATATGTAGAAAGCTGAAACTGGATCTCTTCCTTACACCTTATACAAAAAGTAATTCAAGATGGAGTAAGGACTTACATGTTAGACCTAAAACCATAAAAACCCTAGAAGAAAACCTAGGCAATAAAATTCAGGACATAGTCATGGGCAAACACTTCGTGTCTAAAACACCAAAAGCAATGGCAACAAAAGCCAAAATTGACAAATGGGATCTAATTAAACTAAAGAGCTTCTGCACAGCAAAAGAAACTACCATCAGAGTGAACAGGCAACCTACAGAATGGGAGAAAATTTTTGCAATCTACTCATCTGACAAAGGGCTAATATCCAGAATCTACAATGAACTCAAACAAATTTACAAAAAAAAAAACACCCCATCAAAAAGTGGGCAAAGGGGATGAACAGACACTTCTCAAAAGAAAACATTTATGCAGCCAAAAAACACATGAAAAAATGCTCATCATCACTGGCCATCAGAGAAATGCAATCAAAACCACAATGAGATACCATCTCACACCAGTTAGAATGGCAATCGTTAAAAAGTCAGGAAACAACAGGTCCTGGAGAGGATGTGGAGAAATAGGAACACTTTGACACTGTTGGTGGGACTGTAAACTAGTTCAACCATTGTGGAAGACAGTGTAGTGATTCCTGAAGGATCTATAACTAGAAATACCATTTGACCCAGCCATCCCATTACTGGGTATATACCCAAAGGATTATAAATCATGTTGCTATAAAGACACATGCACACATATGTTTATTGCGGCACTATTCACAATAGCAAAGGCTTGGAACCAACCCAAATGTCCATCAGTGATAGACTGGATTAAGAAAATGTGGCATATATACACCATGGAATACTATGCAGCCATAAAAAGATGAGTTCATGTTCTTTGTAGGGACATGGATGAAGCTGGAAACCATCATTCTCAGCAAACTATCACAAGGACAGAAAACCAAACACCACATGTTCTCACTCATAGGTGGGAATTGAACAGTGAGAACACTTGGACCCAGGAAGGGGAACATCACACACCGGGGCCTGTCATGAGGTGTGGGAGCGGGGAGGGATAGCATTAGGAGATATACCTAATGCTAAATGACGAGTTAATGGGTGCAGCACAACAACATGGCGCATATATACATATGTAACAAACCTGCACATTTTGCACATGTACCCTAGAACTTAAAGTATAAAAAACAAAAAAGAAAAATAAATTCTGAGTCCTCATTGCAAACGCAATACCCACTTCCAGGTTAATTGTAGATATTTGTGTGAAAGTTACAACAATATAGCTTGTAGAATATATCTAGAATAATATCTTTATGTCACTGGGATGTGTAAGTATTTAAGCAGACACTAACATCACAAACCATAAAGGAAATGTCTGCAAAATTAGTCTTTAAAATTAAGAATTTCTCTTCATCAAAATCTGTCATTAGTGGGGTAAAATACAAACCAAGATGAAAAATGTAAGCAATCTATGATGAGTTCTTTAGTTATTCTGGATATAACTCATATCCAGAATATCTAAAGAACTTTTACAAATAAATAAGGAAAACATAGTCAATTGAATGTGAAAGGTAGGGAAAATAAATTAAATGGCACTTCACAAATAAGGATACCCAAATAGTTAATAACACAGGTATATTGCATATATCTGTATACATACATATACATTAGTATATATACAGTTTATATCTGTATGTCTGTATATATGTACAGATAATATATGCATATAGATACAGTATATATACCTCTGTATGTATATATTATCTATATGTAGAGAATGTATGGAGTATATACATGTATATGTATATATTCTCTCTATATATACACATGTACATATACACAGTCATATATATGTATACACACAAATACACCCAACAGAAACACAGACATAGGTTTATCTAAAGACACAAAAATAAAATAGTTTTTAAAAATGTATATTTATATAATAGGATGATATAGATCAATAAAATTAGTACTACACCAGAAGCATGGATTAGTTTCTCAAACACGATATTAGAGAGTATATTATGTGATCTCATTTTACAAGTTCTAAAACATGCTACACTAATATTTGGTTTCGATGGCGTCAGAAATGAAATCATGTTACTTTGGGGAGAGAAGAAGATGGCTTCTATGAGACAGCAAGGGAGAAATATTTTGGGACATTACACATTTGTTATTACTTGATCAAGAAAGAGGTAATATGGGCATACTTACCTGTGAAAATGCACTGAGATGCCCACTTACGATTTGTTTTCTATGTATGTGTTCTATATTAACTAAAATATTTATTTAAGGAAAACATTTTAATGTATTAGTTATTTTTCTTCTTAATGTTAGGGAAATTTTACAAGGACAAATATTACATGGTTAAGGAAACTTAAAATATTTTGCCTAGTTCCTTCAGTGGGTTTCTTGTTTTCTATTCATTATATGTTAGATATAATTTAAGTGTCTTAGATAAAAATTGTGGTACTGTACATCTATTTATCTATCATATATTTACTTATGTATCTTTCTATTAAGGTATACAACACATAAGTTTGCATTGAAAGATGAACACAAAATAATACTGTTTAATTTCAGTTGTTTGTTGTATTCCTTTTTTTTACATTAAGTGCTATAATAAGTTTATATGCAAGAGAAATAATTCAATCTCTTAAACAGTTTTTTAAACTATATCTTTTAAATACACTAAACATATCATTTGTCAAAAATCACATTTGGTCATATTTGTAAACTTTGGCTTTGTCAATTTTAAAATTCTTTCTTGACTTTCACTATTCAATAACACTCTAAACTAAAATGCCTTCAAAAGGTTCAAACATTTTAAATATCTTATTCAATTTTTATGTTCAATCATATTTTTTACTATTCTTTTTTTTAACATTTCTGTTGAGTTTCCTTCAAATTTGCATGGATGGTTTTTCAGTGACATTTGAAAGAGTGATGGTTTTATCTATCAGTATGCTTCCTCAAGAAAGCACCAAAATTAGACACACTTATATCTCTACAGGAAGAGAAAACAAACAGTTAAATAAACATTTTTATTTGCCTTATACCTTTGCACTGGCTTTTACTGCTTACTACTAATTTATCAGTTAAGATGTGAATAACACAATCTTCAATTCATTGCGGGAAGTGTACCATTACAGCATTCTATGCCTGCCACAGCCTTCCATGATTCAGTTGATACTTTACTTAATTGCATATTTTACTGATTTCAAAGTTATGCACAAACTTCCTGTTTTTAGTTACCAAGCCACATTCCCAACTGAAACCAGAAATTTATCAGGACTACATCTTAAAACTATCAGTGAGCAACAACCCCAAATCACATGCAGAAAGGACTCACAGTTTTTATTTTTATCTCACTAGGGAACTCCAAGCATTAAGCATGCTTACAAACATGATGAGGAAAATGGCTGGAAATTGACCTAATTTGTAGAAGAAAATATATGTGCATGTAACCAGAAGTAAAAATTTGCTGACATGTTGAGTGACAGGCTTGCTTTTCAGTAATGTGGATGTATAATCCTCCCTGAGGTCAAATCCACAACTGTTTTCTGCTGTCATGGGCAAGCCTCTTTTATGTATTTCTGAAGCTTTAAGCATAATTTTTTTTGTTTATCTAATGGTAGATGGATTGACAATGGTAGACAATGTAAACAAAGTAAACAAAATGACTACTTGGCTAAAATTATGTGGTTCTTCATTTAAAAAAGTAAATTTTCTAATTACTCCTAGAACATAAAATTTATTTATCTGGACGGTCACAAATAAATATAAAATCAGTGATTATGAACCAGTTTAATTCTACTTATGTTTTCTTCTGAATGAAGCCAATGTAACATTTTAACTATACAAGAACTTAGAGAATTTCTTTTTCTAAACTTTTGTATTACCCCAATATAATTCCACTTACCTGAGGAATATAAGTCCTACAATTTTAGATGTATAAATCCAGGGGGAAATCTATTTTTTTGAGACTCGAGCATCATCCAATTTATTTCAGTTGGGCTTTGAGCCCCAAACTCTTGGTATTACAGAGTGTGAAGAGTGTCTTATGTACTTGTTTTAGAAATAAAGAAGTAACAAGATTCATGCTCCCAGAATCACTGAGCTTGTCCAACACTTCTAACATGAAAAACCAATAGTGGAGAGTTCCTGTTTCTGGTTCCACATATAAGGAGCTTGAAAGTCACCATTCTGTCCTAACAGTAAAAAGCCGAACAGACAGAAAATTAATAATTCTTAAATCTGCAGGAGAGGTGAGGACACAGGACAATCACTGTCCCCAAGCTCAGAGAGACAGACAGGTGAACACAGGGAGTCACAGCTTACAGGACCAGATACTCAGGGGTGGAAACAGTCCCAGGGTTCAAAGCGAGGGTAGGAAAACCTGTTTTATAAGTTGACAAATTGCTGGAAGGTCAGTAGGGACAAGTCTGAGAGTTAAAAACTCAAGGGGGACCCAGCCATAGGGAGATTCCCACACTTTGGTGAGATTATCCTCCAGGAGCTCCACCAGATGCTCACAGAAAATATCAGAGAAAATCCCTTTGTGCTCTGTCAGAGGGAGAGAAAGAGGAATCATTTAAAAATACACCAGAGGCCCCTGTTTATTTTATTTTATTATTATTATTATTTTTTTTTTAACAGGACTTGTTTTCAGGAGAAACTAGTTATTCAGAGCCTGACCTGCTGGGGTGTTATCAGAGCCTAACTAACCTGGGATAAGGGAAAAAAGGGAAATAATACCCAACTCCAGCCCACTCGAGACATCTTGCCCCACCAAAGCAGGGAGGAAAAACTGAGAAATACTTGTGAAGTTTACCGTCCAGAGGCACGGGCTTTCTAAAAGACTGAGACCTAATCGTGAGACTATAGAACTCTTCTCCCACAACATCTTACTACCACATTACCAAAGGCTTATGTACAGCAATTCATTTCACCTGCTACATCATGCCTGGCTATCAAGAAAATATTACATGACATACCAGAAAGCAAAACACAAATTGAAGAGACACAGCAACCATCAGAACCAGACATGGCAGGGATGTTGGAATTATCAGACTGGGAATTTAAAACTATGACTAATATGCTAAATGCTCCAATGGATAAAGTACTATATAAGAACAGATGAGCAATGTGAGCAGAAAGATGTAAATCCTAAGAAAGAATTTTTTTTAAAGGCTAGAGATTAAAAGCAAAGTAACAGAAATGTAAAAATACCTTTGGTGAGCATGTTAGTAGAATGGACATGGCTGAGGAAAGAATCTCTGAATTTGAGAATATGCCAATAGAAATCTCCAAAGCTAAAAAGCAAATAAAAAAAAGACTGAAAATAACAGAATATTCAAGGACAGTATACAAAAGTTATAACATATGCATAACAGAATACAAGAAGGGAAGAAAGAGGAAAAGAAAAAAATTTTTGAAACAATAATGCTTGAGGATTTTGCCCCCCAAAATTTTTTTATTATTATTATTATACTTTAAGTTTTAGGGTACATGTGCACAATGTGCAGGTTAGTTAAATATGTATACATGTGCCATGCTGGTGCGCTGCACCCACTAACTCGTCATCTAGCATTAGGTATATTTCCCAGTGCTATCCCTCCCAACTTCCCCCACCCCACAACAGTCCCCAGAGTGTGACGTTCCCCTTCCTGTGTCCATGTGTTCTCATTGTTCAATTCCCACCTATGAGTGAGAATATGCGGTGTTTGGTTTTTTGTTCTTGCGATAGTTTACTGAGAATGATGATTTCCAATTTCCTCCATGTCCCTATAAAGGACATGAACTCATCATTTTTTATGGCTGCATAGTATTCCATGGTGTATATGTGCCACATTTTCTTAATCCAGTCTATCATTGTTGGACTTTTGGGTTGGTTCCAAGTCTTTGCTATTGTGAATAGTGCCACAATAAACATACGTGTGCATGTGTCTTTATAGCAGCATGATTTATAGTCCTTTGGGTATATACCCAGTAATGGGATGGCTGGGTCAAATGGTATTTCTAGTTCTAGATCCTTGAGGAATCGCCACACTGACTTCCACAATGGTTGAACTAGTTTACAGTCCCACCAACAGTGTCAAAGTGTTCCTATTTCTCCACATCCTCTCCAGGACCTGTTGTTTCCTGACTTTTTAATGATTGCCATTCTAACTGGTGTGAGATGGTATCTCATTGTGGTTTTGATTTGCATTTCTCTGATGGCCAGTGATGGTGAGCATTTTTTTTCATGTATTTTTTGGCTGCATAAATGTCTTCTTTTGAGAAGTGTCTGTTCATGTCCTTCACCCACTTTTTGATGGGGTTGTTTTTTTTCTTGTAAATTTGTTTGAGTTCATTGTAGATTCTGGATATTAGCCCTTTGTCAGACGAGTAGGTTGCGAAAATTTTCTCCCATTTTGTAGGTTGCCTGTTCACTCTGAGGGTAGTTTCTTTTGCTGTGCAGAAGCTCTTTAGTTTAATTAGATCCCATTTGTCTATTTTGGCTTTTGTTGCCATTGCTTTTGGTGTTTTAGACATGAAGTCCTTGCCCATGCCTATGTCCTGAATGGTAATGCCTAGGTTTTCTTCTAGGGTTTTTATGGTTTTAGGTCTAACATTTAAGTCTTTAATCTGTCTTCAATTGATTTTTGTATAAGGTGTAAGGAAGGGATCCAGTTTCAGCTTTCTACATATGGCTAGCCAGTTTTCCCAGCACCATTTATTAAATAGGGAATCCTTTCCCCATTGTTTGTTTTTCTCAGGTTTGTCAAAGATCAGATAGTTGTAGATATGCAGCATTATTTCTGAGGGCTCTGTTCTGTTCCATTGATCTATATCTCTGTTTTGGTACCAGTACCATGCTGTTTTGGTTACTGTAGCCTTGTAGTATAGTTTGAAGTCAGGTAGCGTGATGCCTCCAGCTTTGTTCATTTGGCTTAGGATTGACTTGGTGATGCGGGCTCTTTTTCATTACATACGAACTTTAAAGTAGTTTTTTCCAATTCTGTGAAGAAAGGCATTGGTAGCTTGATGGGGATGGCATTGAATCTGTAAATTACCTTGGGCACTATGGCCATTTTCACGATATTGATTCTTCCTGCCCATGAGCATGGAATGTTCTTCCATTTGTTTGTATCCTCTTTTATTTCATTGAACAGTGGTTTGTAGTTCTCCTTGAAGAGGTCCTTCACATCCCTTGTTAGTTGGATTCCTAGGTATTTTATTCTCTTTGAAGCAATTGTGAATGGGAGTTCACTCATGGTTTGGCTCTCTGTTTGTCTGTTGTTGGTGTATAAGAATGCTTGTCATTTTTGTACATTGATTTTGTATCCTGAGATTTTGCTGAAGTTGCCTATCAGCTTAAGGAGATTTTGGGCTGAGACAATGGGGTTTTCTAGATATACAATCATGTCGTCTGCAAACAGGGACAATTTGACTTCCTCTTTTCCTAATTGAATACCTTTTATTTCCTTCTCCTCCCTAATTGCCCTGGCCAGAACTTCAACACTATGTTGAATAGGAGTGGTGAGAGAGGACATCCCTGTCTTGTGCCAGTTTTGAAAGGGAATGCTTCCAGTTTTTGCCCATTCAGTATGATACTGGCTGTGGGTTTGTCATAGATAGCTCTTATTATTTTGAGATACGTCCCATCAATACCTAATTTATTGAGAGTTTTTAGCATGAAGGGTTGTTGAATTTTGTCAAAGGCCTTTTCTGCATCTATTGAGATAATCATGTGGTTTTTGTCTTTGGTTCTGTCTATATGCTGGATTACGTTTATTGATTTGCATATATTGAACCAGCCTTGCATCCCAGAGATGAAGCCCACTTGATCATGGTGGATAAGCTTTTTGATGTGCTGCTGGATTCAGTTTGCCAGTATTTTATTGAGGATTTTTGCATCAATGTTCATCAAGGATATTGGTCTAAAATTCTCCTTTTTGGTTGTGTCTCTGCCAGGCTTTGGTATCAGGATAATGCTGGCCTCATAAAATGAGTTAGGGAGGATTCCCTCTTTTTCTATTGGTTGGAATAGTTTCAGAAGGAATGGTACCAGTTCCTCCTTCTACCTCTGGTAGAATTCGGCTGTGAATCAATCTGGTCCTGGACTCTTTTTGGTTGGTAAGCTACTGATTATTGCCACAATTTCATCTCCTGTTATTGGTATATTCAGAGATTCAACTTCTTCCTGGTTTAGTCTTGGGAGAGTGTGTGTGTCAAGGAATTTATCCATTTCTTCTAGATTTTCTAGTTTATTTCAGTAGAGGTGTTTGTCGTATTCTCTGATGGTAGTTTGTAGTTCTGTGGGATCAGTGGTGATATCCCCTTTATTGTTTTTTATTGCGTCTATTTGATTCTTCTTTCTTTTTTTCTTTATTAGTCTTGCTAGTGGTCTATCAAGTTTGTTGATCCTTTCAAAAAACCAGCTCCTCGATTCATTAATTTTTTGAAGGGTTTTTTGTGTCTCTATTTCCTTCAGTTCTGCTCTGATTTTAGTTATTTCTTGCCTTCTGCTAGCTTTTGAATGTGTTTGCTCTTGCTTTTCTAGTTCTTTTAATGTGATGTTAGGGTGTCAATTTTGGATCTTTCCTGTTTTCTCTGGTGGGCATTTAGTGTTATAAATTTCCCTCTACACACTGCTTTGAATGCGTCCCAGAGATTCTGGTTTGTTGTGTCTTTGTTCTCGTTGGTTTCAAATAACATCTTTATTTCTGCCTTCATTTCGTTATGTACCCAGTAATCATTCAGGAGAAGGTTGTTCAGTTTCCATGTAGTTGAGTGGTTTTGAGTGAGATTCTTAATCCTGAGTTCTAGTTTGATTGCACTGTGGTCTGAGAGATAGTTTGTTGTAATTTCTGTTCTTTTACATTTGCTGAGGAGAGCTTTACTTCCAAGTATGTGGTCAATTTTGGAATAGGTGTGGTGCTGAAAAAAATGTATATTCTGTTGATTTGGGGTGAAAAGTTCTGTAGATGTCTATTAGGTCTGCTTGGTGCAGAGCTGAGTTCAATTCCTGGGTATCCTTGTTGACTTTCTGTCTCGTTGATCTGTCTAATGTTGACAGTGGGGTGTTAAAGTCTCCCATTATTAATGTGTGGGAGTCTAAGTCTCTTTGTAGGTCACTCAGGACTTGCTTTATGAATCTGAGTGCTCCTGTATTGGGTGCATATATATTTAGGATAGTTAGCTCTTCTTGTTGAATTGATCCCTTTACCATTATGTAATGGCCTTCTTTGTCTCTTTTGATCTTTGTTGGTTTAAAGTCTGTTTTATCAGAGACTAGGATTGCAACCCCTGCCTTTTTTTGTTTTCCATTTGCTTGATAGATCTTCCTCCATCCTTTTATTTTGAGCCTATGTGTGTCTCTGCACATGAGATGGGTTTCCTGAATACAGCACACTGATGGGTCTTGACTCTTTATCCAATTTGCCAGTTTGTGTCTTTTAATTGGAGCATTTAGTCCATTTACATTTAAAGTTAATATTGTTATGTGTGAATTTGATCCTGTCATTATGATGTTAGCTGGGTATTTTGCTCATTAGTTAATGCAGTTTCTTTCTAGTCTCGATGGTCTTTACATTTTGGCATGATTTTGCAGCGGCTGGTACCAGTTGTTCCTTTCCATGTTTAGCGCTTCCTTCAGGAGCTCTTTTAGGGCAGGCCTGGGTGGTGACAAAATCTCTCAGCATTTGCTTGTCTGTAAAGTATTTTATTTCTCCTTCACTTATGAAGCTTAGTTTGGCTGGATATGAAATTCTGGGTTGAAATTTTTTTTTTAAAGAATGTTGAATATTGGCCCCCACTCTCCTCTGGCTTGTAGAGTTTCTGCCAAGAGATTCGCAGTTAGTCTGATGGGCTTCCCTTTGAGGGTAACTCGACCTTTCTCTCTGGCTGCCCTTAACATTTTTTCCTTCATTTCAACTTTGGTGAATCTGACAATTATGTGTCTTGGAGTTGCTCTTCTCGAGGAGTATCTTTGTGGCGTTCTCTGTATTTCCTGACTCTCAATGTTGGCCTGCCTTGCTAGATTGGGGAAGTTCTCCTGGATAATATCCTGCAGGGTATTTTCCAACTTGGTTCCATTCTCCCCATCACTTTCAGGTACACCAATCAGACGTAGATTTGGTCTTTTCACATAGTCCCATATTTCTTGGAGGCTTTGTTTGTTTCTTTTTATTCTTTTTTTCTCTAAACTTCCCTTCTTGATTCATTTCATTCATTTCATCTTCCATCGCTGATACCCTTTCTTCCAGTTGATCGCATGGGCTCCTGAGGCTTCTGCATTCTTCACGTAGTTCTCGAGCCTTGGTTTTCAGCTCCATCAGCTCCTTTAAGCACTTCTCTCTATTGGTTATTCTAGTTATACATTCTTCTAAATTTTTTCCAAAGTTGTCTCTGTATTGGTTATTCTAGTTATACATTCTTCTAAATTTTTTTCCAAAGTTTTCAACTTCTTTGCCTTTGGTTTGAATTCCCTCCTGTAGCTCGGAGTAATTTGATCATCTGAAGCCTTCATCTCTCAGCTCGTCAAAGTCATTCTCCGTTCAGCTTTGTTCCATTGCTGGTGAGGAACTGCATTCTTTTGGAGGAGGAGAGGCGCTCTGCTTTTTAGAGTTTCCAGTTTTTCTGCTCTGTTTTTTCCCCATCTTTATGGTTTTATCTACTTTTGGTCTTTGATGATGGTGATGTACAGATGGGTTTTTGGTGTGGATGTCCTTTCTGTTTGTTAGTTTTCCTTCTAACAGACAGGACCCTCAGCTGCAGGTCTGTTGGGGTACCTGGCCGTGTGAGGTGTCAGTGTGCCCCTGCTGGGGGGTGCCTCCCAGTTAGGCTGCTCAGGGGTCAGGGGTCAGGGACCCACTTGAATAGGCAGTCTGCCCATTCTCAGATCTCCAGCTGCATGCTGGGAGAACCACTGCTCTCTTCAAAGCTCAGATGGAAATGCAGAAATCACCCATCTTCTGCGTTGCTCACGCTGGGAGCTGTAGACCGGAGCTGTTCCTATTCGGCCATCTTGGCTCCTCCCTGATTTTGCCCAAATTAATGTCAGATACCAAACCAGTTATTCAGGAAGTTTGGACTACACCAAGAAAAATTGATGCCAAAAAAATCCCCCATATCTAGGTATATTATTTTTAAACCTCAGAAAAGCAAAAGTAAAAAAAGTCCTGAAAGAAGACCAAAGAAAAAACACCTTACCAATAGAGAAACAAAGGTAAGAATTAAATCTGTCTTTTCAGAAACCATACAAGCAAGGAGAAAGTGAAGTGCCAAAATTCATTCAAGAAAAAATAGACTATTGAAATAGGCCTATAGCTATTAAATAGATAATTTCCAAAACAGAAAGCCGTAAGTCCAGATGTGTTTGCTAGTGAATTCTGCCAAAATTTTAAGGAATATACCAATCCTCTATAATTTCTTTCAAAAGATACAGGAAGAGGGACTAATTTCTAACCCATTCTGTGAAGCCAGTATTACCCAATGCCAAAACCAAAGACACTGCAGAAAAGAAAGCTAAAGACCAATATCTCTCATGAATACAAATGCAAAAGACACATTTATAAAGGACTGTCATTCAAAATGTACAACAAACTCTTCAAACTCAACAATAAAAAATGAACAATGCAATATTAAAATGGGCTGAATACCTGAATAGACACCTCGCCAAAGAAGATATACTGATGGCAAATAAACGTATGAAAATATGCTCCACCTCATATATCACCAGGGAAATACAAATTAAAACAATTATATAGGACTACACATCTATCAGAATTTGGAAAATGTGGAACACCGACAATATCTTATGTTGGCAAGGATGTAGAGCAACAGAAACTCTCATTTATTGCTAAATAAACTTTCATTTATTTCATTTACACCTACTTGGAAGACAATAAAGTATTATAGCCACTTTGAAATATAGTTTGGAAGTTTCATACAAAACTAACCATTCTCACACCATACAACCCAGTTATTATGCTCCTTGGTATTTACCCAAAAGAGCTGAAAACATGTCAACACAAAAACCTGCACACAGATGCTTATAGCAACTTTATTCATAATTGCCCAAATTTGAAAGCAACCCAGATGTCGTTCAGCAGATGAGTGGATAAACTATGTTGCATTCAGACAATGGAATATTAATTAGTTGTAAAAGGAAATCAGCCATCAACCATGAAAATACATAGAGGAACATTAAATGTATATCAGTAACTGAAAAAATCCAATCTAAAAAGGCAACATGCAGTATGATTCCAGCTATATAACATTCTGGAAATGAAAAAGCATGAAGACAGTAATGGATCAGTGGTTGCCAGGATTTGGCCAGGAGTATGTAGAGAGGGAGGAAGGAGGTGATAGGTGGGAGGGAGATGAATAGGCAGAGCACAGATTTTTAGGGTGGTGGAACTACTCTATGTGGTACTATAATAATGAATACATGTCATGATACATTTGTCTGAACCCATAGAATGTACACCACCAAGAGTGAACCATAATGTAATCTATGGACTTTGAGTGATTATGATGTGTCAACATAGATTCATCAATTACAACAAATGTGACACTCTGGTGGAGAATTTTAATATTGGGGAGTGCATGCGTGTGTTGCGGCTGGGGGTATATGGGAAATCTCTGTACCTTCCAATTTAGCTGTGAACAACTAATCCAAGAGGACTAGTGTCCTTATAAGAAGACAGAGAGACACCAGAGCTCAATCTTGCTGTCTTTGCACACACAGAAGAAAGGTCACGTGGGGACACAGCAAGAACACAGCCGTCTGCAAGTCAAGGTGAGAGCCCTCACCAGGAACCAACCCTGTCGGTACCTTGAACCTGGACTTCTAGCCTCCAGACTGTGAGAAAATAAATGACTGTTGTTTATACCAAAAAAAAAAAAAAAAAAAAAACTACTCTAAAAGAATCTTTTTAGAATTGTGTTTAGTGACAGATTCCTGCACTGTGTATGTTTTATTAGATCAAATATATCAATGTGTGAGTAAATAAACATATTTATAATTTAGATTCACTTTGTCTCTTTCAATCTACCACTGCCCCTAACAACAGTGACTTGCATGCAAAATTTAGTTATACTGGCTTCCTTTCAGTTCCTTCCCACCAGGGAATTTCCACAAATGGTTTACTTGTGAAAACTCCTTTGTCAGGAATAACACAGACACACACGTGTACACACTCACACACACACCTCACCTTGCTAGTCAATATTTACCTTTCAGATCTCAGTTGGAATGTGATATCTATACTAGATTAGGTCCCCTTGATTATATGTCCTTATGGGACTCTGAACCTGACCACAGTCACCTCAAATTGAATAGGGTCCACAATTGTCAACATCATGTTTTCTAATTTTTATGTGGTGCTTCATTATTGTAAAAATGCTTTTCCATTCATTTTTCTTCTACTCATGGAAATAGCATTTCACATCGTATGGAGGTGGCATCAAGTGCATGGGCTCTGGAATGGTACTACCTGGCTAGTAGTTGTAAGACATGACAAGACACTTCTCTGCATCTCTAATGTTTCATCTGTAAATGAGAATAATAATGGCACCTATATTATAGGCACTGGAACAGTTCCTGACACTTTGTAGTTATTCAGCAAACATTAGCGTTTATTATTTCCTCCGTCACTTTAGATTAAGGTAAATGGCTTGGTCAAAATAAACGAACAGTGTTTATTCCTTTTTACAAGTCATTTTTGGGGCTTTCTTTTTCAAAGCAGATTTATTGGTTTTGCTGTTATCATAAATAAGTTTTAAATTAGCATTTCATTCCAAGATGTTGTGTACATTCTAATAAAGGTAAGCCATCTTGAAGTCCTTGATTTTAGTTTTCTACATAACTAGCTCTTTTTAGATTCATATTCAAGAGAAAACATTTTCAGAATTCTATTTTTAGTTAAATGCACTGATTATTTCCTACAAAAGACATGCTGTACCAATTGAAACCAGCACAAAAAAGAAAAAGAGGAACAAAGGTTATGACATTTAACATTGAATGCCAAGCTTTCTCGACATTAGAAACAGTCTCTTTTTGTTAATTTCTGTATCCAGAAGTTGTGATCTTTGTCTCTATTTAGTGATGACTGACTTTAGGCTTTTATTATTGGTTTCTACAGTTTCTTCCTGAGCACTTGTTCTTTTTTATTTGTATTTTACTTTCCATTTATACATTATTTTACTTCTATTTAGAAAGGAAAAAATCTGTCTTAACTAACTTTTAAAAAAATTAACATTGATAATTATTATCTAAAATTAATAAATTGTAGAAATCTAAAGTAACTCAGGACTTCCCACCCTGACAGTACTCTACTATTCCTAAGAATATTTCTCCTCACGCATTAGAGGTGACATGGTATCCCTACCTTGTTTGTGGTTTTCTTGGACTCTTCCACTTAAAGTTACTGAAGAAGCTAAAGTGAATGGAGTCTTTACAGGAATCTTCCAAGTTCCTCATAATTAAAATTATTTTAATATTTGTTTCCTAAGTATAATCATACATGTCAACAGTGACTATCAAATTATATACTTTTCCTCAGTGATTTTCGGGTTTGCCTTCATTTCTCAATGGTATTCATGATCCTATACTTAGAGCTCAAATAGTCCATTTTTATGATGTATGGATTTCATATTTGCCAATTTACCTACTTGCTAAAATTTATTTTTAACCTCAAAATCAATATTCTCAGTGCTTCCACAGTCATTTGCAGACATGTGCAGAGTGGGAAAAGTTGTGAGTCACCCGACCATACTTTCTCAGCTGAGCTTGAACAAGACGATGCTCTGCTTCTTGTTTTCAGCTTTCATACTATAAACAAGTGTGTCCTTTCTTTAGTCTGTTTAGTGCCACATTTTCCTCATTTTTGTGCTTTTTGTCAGTGATTTCTCGTTTAAAATGTTTCCCAAGCAGGGTGCTAAGGTGCTTGTCTAGTGTTCCCAAGCACAAGACTGTGAATGTAGCTCATGGAAGTCCGTGTGTGTTAAATAAGTTTTGCTCAGGCATGAGTTACAGTGCTGTAGGTCATGTGTTCAATGTTAATGAAGCAACAATGTATATTAAATAAGGTGTCTTTAAACAGAAACACATATAAAACAAGACTCTGTATCGATTAGTTGACAAAAATATTTTGATGAGAGACTCACAGAAACCTAACCATATATGTCCCATAAGAGCAATGGTTCAATATTTGCTAAGTTAATGTTCATAGCAACTTTACTGAACATAACTACTTTGAATAATGAGAATCAGCAGTACTTTGTCATCGATTCTAAATCTTTGAAATTAGAATCTAAAGAGGGCCAGGGCCTCCCCTGAGCCAGGACGTCTCTGAGGCTCCACCTCCAAGCTCAGGCACAGCACAGCCTTGGAGGGTGGAGAGAGCAGTTGTGCGCCCAACCAAAGTGATTGTGCCCTTGGTTGGGGGCCCGGGGCATGTCACCTATTGGAGTCAAACAGAAGCAGCAACTTCTAACTTTGCTCAAAGCCACTCTCTTTTTAAACAGCAACAATTTAAAACTATGAAGAGAAAAGGAACATTGCGCTTCGATGGAAAGCAAACCATTTCCTTTCGTGTGTTCTGTTTTTCTCCTCCTAGTCCCTCTCCTGCCACCTCTCCAAGACTGTTCCACGGGACACCCACTTCCCTCTGTTATGCAGTACATGACTATATAAGCATTTACAGGTGGTCTTCCTATTATTATTAGACTGAAATGTGCCATGAGGTGCTATGAGGCATAAGAAAATTGGTACAAAAAGTATTTAAAATTTTGACTAAGCATGCCTGACTCCATTGCAGAGTGTTTTGAAACTTAACATCTGGACCTCCCCTTCCCCCAGGAGTCTTTCCCATTAGAATGTTTCGGGTCGCCCAGGTGTCTATCATTAGACTGCCTGGGGTCAGTGGGAGTCTCTCCAATTAGAATGCCTGGGGTCGCCCAGGTGTCTCTATTATTAGAATGCCTGGGGTCAGCTAGGAGTCTCTCTCATTAGAATACCTGGGGTCAATATCGAAGGAAGCTCTTTAGACAGGGTTATGATACCAGATGCAAATTTTACACAAGAAATAATCAACATAGAAGGCTAAAATCAAGGTAAACATAAAAGACATATTGTTCTTATTTTTTAATCACTACAACATTTCAACCAGATTTAAAAATAAATTGTTGTATTTATCAACTGGCAACCACATTTAATATATAAGTTAAAGCTACTGTAGATATTTAACAGTTTTCTACCTTTGCCTCTTAAAAGAGAGCAGAAACATTAGCTTTTAATCTGAATTGTGATACCTTCAAGAGCTGCTTTAACATAACTAAAATGCCTGCCAGCACATTAACTTGGACAATTAATGAATTTTTAAAAGAGGAATTAAATAGTTTCATTAAACTGTAAAATCAAGTTACTCATTTAATCTAGTTGTTGTTTTATACCAACATAGTATCAAAATATTTAGTCTGCTATACTAATTCTACACATATTAGTTTTTTAAAAAAAGGCTGCAGTGGTACAGTTGAGCTATTTGTATTTTAATTTGTTTTTGGGTATTATCCAGATTGAGTTTTAGTGTGCTTATTGACAGCATCACATTAAAATATCTTTTCAAAATCCAAATCCTAAAACTGAGCATATAGCCTGAAAGGGATTAATATATTGTAAAATTTAATAACAATATTTTAACAATTAAATTTAAATAAATGTAAAATGATTCACATATGCCTAGATTGTACATGTAGTCTATAAATTAAACAGCAATTGATTCTGAAAAAAAAAACATGATTGTGGCTTAGTCCAAATATTAATATATGTATTGAGAACCTGCTATTGTGGACAGTGGAATTATGGCAATAAATAAGATAGACAATGTCCCTACCCTCAAGAAATATAGTCTATGGCATAGAGAGAGACTATCAATAACAAACTTCACAAATAAAGATAGTGATATGTGTAATAAAGACAGTATATTAAAGAGATGTGCTAGAAAGTGATGATAGAAGAGGAGCTACTTTAGATATTCTGAATAACAAGAAGTCAAGTGAACGTTTGGGGATCAGAGCAATCTAGACAGAGAGCCTAAAGTAACTTTAATGCTGTACACTGCAGATTTTTAAATCCTGACCTCACCCTAAAAACATAACAAGTAAATTAGTCTCAATTCAGTGAGATGATGATGATGGTGACAGTTAGATAAATACAAGATTTGTTGAGGAATTGCTATGGACCCAGCACTATTCTAAACACAAATATTGCCTTATCAGATCTTCACAACATTTGTAAGAAGAATTCTATTATTTCCTCTTTGCAGATGAAGAAAACTAAGCCCCAAAGTAACATAGCTGGGAAGTGGTGAAATCAGAATCCATATACCATGGTTCTGCCTCCAGGGCCCACATCTTAATCATAACAGTGTATATCCATAAAATGGTTTTATTTTTAGTCCATTATTATACCTAAATGAATTTTCTTTCTTGATTTTCCCAGTCACTTTTGATAAAACTACGTCTACTTTAACATTCCAATATCACATCTGACTCTAAATGGAATCTTTACACCACCACCACCACCACTTGCTGGCCAGGATTTGCTTACGTAAGAGAAGGTAAAAAAGAGGGTGGTCTGACTTTTCATTTGCATAGAAGAGGAATTTATCCAGTTTACTTCTTGCTCTACCTACTCCTGGTGTTGAAAGAGGGAGGAGGAATACAGTATGAAGGGAGGACTATATTATGTATTTGGTTGGAAGTAAGAAGCCACCTTTGTGTGGTCTGTCTGCTGCTGACCACCTCTACCAGGGTGGTGGTCTCAGGTTTCAGTCCTGAGCAAGCCAGTGGAATAGGTGCTTAACATATATGTTTTCATTCAATAACCCTGTAAGTGAATGGTGATAATCTTCATGTTAATCAGACTCTAAGATCTTAACTAGAGTTAGGTTCAACCACAGGTATTATCATACTAAAAATGTTTCAAGAATGCCATCTACAAAATGGAATGTCGCTGTATATTGTACTGTCTTTGTGATTATAAACAATGGAAAAGCCTTTCGTAAGATGAAAGAGGCTTGAGTTTATTTTAGCTGCTGCTCAGCGACAAGGATTTTCAAAATAAATTTTAACAGTACCAAAGAATATTCTTTCTTTCTTTCTTTCTTTGTTATAAATACAAAGCTGGGGGTAATAATATTTCAATTATTTGAAGCACTTTTATAAAAATAAGTTTAAAAATATAAACATATTTAATATGAATAAAGAACAAAGTATAACACAGGGATAACTTCGATTTTATTTTTACAAAAACTATTATAGGCTCTGAAGAAAGCCTGTATATCTTATGTGAATTGAAAGTATTTTGTTCAAGCAGAGTTCATAATTGACATATAGCAAAAAGCATAATCATGTCTTTCAGGATTTATAAACATGCAACATAGAAATGACTATTTTTTTCTATAATTTTAAGAACTTAAAGACCAGTAAAATAATTCTGTATTGTCTATCATGCATATATTCAATGAGCACCTTTTATTTGGTTAACATTTTCCTAGACACTAGATAGGCAAACATGAATAGAATACCAGTCTCTGACCATACTACATTCTGAGGCACCTAAGGATAACTAAGTGTACATCAATTCTTATGACACAATAAAATAAATCCATAATAGCTGTGGGATTCAGAAACAAAGTTATTTATAGAAATGTTTTTGATATAAAAAACAGCTAATATGATGAGTTTCTACATCAGTAAAAATAATTTCATTTGAAATTGATTATAGTCTGAGCACATACTACTATGTAAGAGACTCCACTGGGGGTCCTGAGAGATAGAAAGATGGCTTAAATACAATGTTGACACCTTTAGTTATTGATAATTTACTATAACATGGCAGTGTGCCTAGTAGCTGGAACAATGTGGCAAAAACTAATAAATCTGCTTTGTGAGATCATTAGCAATTACTGTTCCATCTGCCTAGAACTATGCAGCCATATAAAAGTGTATCCCAACATCTTTTTAGTTGCTCCCTTTTAGAATTCCTGTCTTAACTCAAATGTCCCCTCCTCAATAAAATTTTCTCTAATATTTGATCTATGTTAACCCTCTCTCTCAGTTTTCTTCACTGCAAACAACATTTATTATTAATTATAAAGGTCTAGCATTTACTTACTGTTATTGTCTATCTCTCCTACAAGAATTTAAGCTCTATAAAATCAGGGAATTTTCCTGCCCATCACCTGTGTATTCCCAGTGCCAAGAAGGATTCCTGGAACACAATAGGTACAAAATAAGAAATTTCTAATCACTGAATAAAAGGAAATATGAATAAATACATAACTTGTTTCTTCCTCCCATTCATTTATTCAAGAACCATTTATTAAGTTCCTACCATATGTCAGGAAATTAGACACTGAGTTTACAATGTTGAGTTCCCTAAAAGAATTCTCACACAATGTGATCAGAACAATAGACACAGAAATAAACAATGAAGTAAATACAATTAGAGAGAAGGAGTAATGCTGATAAAAATGGGCATATATAGCAACCTATGAGTACCAAGAAGGCTTCATTTGGGAGATAAACTCTGGCCTAATATTTTTTATATTATTTAAAATCTCTTTTTTTAACTTTTAAATTCAGGGGTACAGGTGCAGGTTTGTTAGATAGGTAAACTGGTGTCACAGGGGATTATTGCATAAATTATTTCATCGCTCACGTAATTAAGCCTAGTACCCATCAGTTATTTATTTTTCCTGATCCTCTCCTTCCCCCACCCCTCTACCATCTGATAGGCCTCAGCATGTGTTGTTCCCCTCTATGTGTCCATGTGATCTCATCACTTAGCTCCCACTTATAAGTGAGAATATACAGTATTTGGTTTTCTGTTCCTTAGTTTGCTAAGGATAATGGCCTCCAGCTCCATCCATGTCCCTGCAGAGGACATGGTCTTATTCTTTTATATGGCTGCATAGTAGTTCATGATGTATATGTACCACATACATTTCCTTAATCCAGTCTATCACTGACAGGTATTTAGGTTGATTATATGTTTTTACTATTGTGAATAGTGTAAAGAGCTTCTGCACAGAAGAAACTATCAATAAACAGACAACCTACATAATGAGAGAAAATTTTTGCAAACTATGCATTCAACAAAGGTCTAATATCTAGCATCTAGAAGGAACTTAAACAAATTTACAAGAAAAAAATAAAGAACCCCATAAAAACTGGGCAAAGGACATGAACAGACACCTTTCAAAAGAAGACATACATGCAGCCAACAATGATATGAAAAAAGCTCAACATTACTGATCATTAGAGAAATGTAAATGAAAACCATAATGAGATATCATCTCACACCAGTCAGAATGGCTATTACTGAAAAGTAAAAAAAAAAAAAAAAAAAAAGATGCTGACAAGGTTGTGGAGTGAAAGGAATGCTTATATACTGTTGGTGGGAACATAAATTAGTTTATTCATTGTGGATGACAATATGGTGATTCCTCTGGGCTAAATTTTAAAGAGAAAAAGGTGGTCAAGAGAAAAAGAAATAGGCAATAAAAGGAAAACTAAGATAGGCAGAAGCATAAAAAACACAGAGCTCCTGGTTCTGGACAAGATGGAACAAGCACATTCCACTCTATTGCGCCTACTAATTACAACAACAACAACAAAAAAAACAAAATGCATAAAATAACTATGAAAAAATCATTGAAACATAAAGCAAAAAGTTAAAGACTTCTAACTAGAGATTGAGGGATCTACTAGAGCATCCTGCAATTAGAAACACAAATGGACACACCAAAAAAGCTCAAGAAAAGCATAAGCCTTTTTTATTTCCTCTACAGCCAAAGGACGAGGAAGTCAGCTCTGCAGATATTAGCTCTGCAATTATGCCCACCTCTCCCACTTCCCACTAGGCTCTGTTGTATCAGGACGAGCTGCAGACAAAACCTCTCAGACACTGAGATGTAGAACGAAGGGCCTTATTCAGCTGGGAGCATCGGCAAGCTACTGCCTTAAAATCCGACCTCCTCGAATGCACAATTTCTGTCCCTTTTAAGGGCTCACAACGCTAAAGATTTTACATGAAAAGGTCGTGATTGATTCGGGCAAGCAAGGGGTATATGACAGGGGCTGCATGCACCGGTGGTCAGAGAGAAAGAGAACAGGGCAGGGAGTTTCACAATGTTCTTCTATACAATGTCTGGAATCTATGAATAATGTCGGTTTCTAAGTTATGAGTTGATTTTTAACTACTGGGTTTAGGCCAGGCAGGCCCAGGCCTGGTTTCGGGCGTGGCGCCGAGCTGCCTGTCTTGGGTTTTATTTCCTTGTTGTTTTTTCTTAAAACAGGTACTGAGTATAAAACAATATAAAATAATATGAGAGGGTCTTTCTCTTCCTTCATTCCCCCTTTTGAGACGCTCACTTTTTATTAGTGGGAGTTCTCACTCTTATTTTTGTTACTTATATCTTTTTGTGCAATAGATTGATAGTGATTTATATAGTATGCTTGTGCTGAAGCATTTTGGTGAACTAAGGTAGCGACAAAGCTTTTTATCATTTGAAGAAGTACAGGTAGCAAACAAGGGAGCAGTAAGCAGGTTCCTATTACTATTATTACTTTTATTATAGGAGTTTTAAATTTTCCTATTGCTGGAAACCAATTTCTAAACATGGCTCCTGGATTGAGTCCGTGCCACACTTGCACGGGTACATGTGCCAGTTGTGTTATATCTTTAACTATATCTTTAGCTACTTGCCCCAATCATCTGTGTGTAGACAACAATTAGTAAGGTTAAATCTTTCACAAACTCCTCTTTCAGCTGCTAGCAAGTAGTCAAGAGCTAGTCTATTTTGATAGATAGCATTTTTCATCAGAGTCTCTTGCCAGGCAAGAACAGTCAAGGCTTGACCGGTTTTATTAGTGATGATTTTTAAAACAGCTTGCAACTGTATGATTCAGTTGAGCATGTAAATGGGGGTCCGGTATCCCCATGAGCTGTCTTGTGTCTAAGTGGCAGGATTATAGTATTGTATGATTCTTTCAGGGGGCTATTCATTATTTTTTTAATCACCTATGGCTATGCTTCATTTTTTGCAGGAAGCATAGACTGAGAAGCCTAGAAGTTCACCTGTTTTTATGGGCAGTAAGAAGAAAGATGGCTTGATGGTGCCAATTACCCAGCTACCTGTCCACTGATCAGGGAGCTTAGCATAAGCTCTGTGGCCACATATCCAGTATAACCTGGTGGGTGCTGTCCAGTCCCAGTGGAATTCTGGGTGGGCCCAAACAGTCTGCAACTTTGGAAATTCGCTGAATGGATTTTCTTCTGTGTAATTGGAACTTCACCATGTAACTGTTTTTGTAGTACCATTATACAGCTTTTGCTCAAGACAGCTAAGCCGCGCTACAGGATGAGTGAATCTTTTTCCTTTTCTAGCTATGCAATACTGTCCAATAATTGAGACTTTTAGAATCTAAAAATTATCAGGCTGGTTCTTTTGGGCTGGGAATTCATCATGAACTGGATCTGTAGGAACTAATTCTCGGGCTTCCTATGGCCATTGATTTCCTGTTACGGTTGCTCCACAAACATAACATGAGGTGACATTTAGAGACTGGGCTACATGCTCGGCTAATTGCAAAAACAAATTTTTAATTTTTCCTGGAATCTCAGGTACTGGCACATTTAGTTTATCATAGAAAGTCTGAAATACTGGTTCTGGATAGCGTCTTTGAACCTCTCCTTTTATTAGGATGCTTACACTAGGATCTAGTCCTTTTCCATTAATGTCTAATGTTACATATTTTCCTTTATTTTACTTTGGGTCTGAGGGGTTTGTGATTATCAATTCTAAAAGGTTGCAGCTCACACTCATGCAGGAGGGGCTGACTTTTCCTTTTTGGAGTCAAACAGGATCTTTTTTATCTTCTTTTTAAGTAACCCAAATGACACAAGACCAGTATTGACACATCTCACATAAATATGATTTTTGACAGATGTACTTATTTTCTGCTGTGTAACTTTTTTCCCAATCTAGAGAACCGCATCTTATCTCATGCTGTTTACCATTAATAGTGGCACAGGCATCAAATTTTAAGGTTACAGTTTTGGGGACCCCTCATTCTTCTGTTCTATTACTTTACTTGTGTCACCTAGAAAAGGACCAGTCCTTAATTTTATTTTAAAAACTGTGATAATGGGAGGCTTAAAGGGGTCATAGCACACATCGGGCTCGTCACTTCCTGGGTTACATACTTTGGATAGAATAGCATTATACAAACACGTTTCTTTTAGAGTCCTGGTATACTTATAATAACCATAAAATAATAGGACTGTAGCAATCTTTTGTCCTATCTCAGTGACTTGATGTATGTACTGGGAACAGCCCTCAGTCTGAGGAAGGTCAGTTGAAGCCCTTACTGTACAAGTCCAAATTTTAAGGAAAATGAGTCCCGCAATGAGTTTCCTCATGCTTTGGCCGTGCATGGACCAGTCAGCTTCTGGGTGTGACTGGAGCAGGGCTTGTCGTCTTCTTTAGAGTCACTTTGCAGGGGTTGGTGAAGCTGCTCCCATCCACGTACAGCTCCCAGTCTACTGATGTTTAAGGATGGTCTCAGAGGTTGGGCCCACTAGAATAAACTGAGTCCAATACTTCTACACAGTTATGTTTAACTGGGCTCTCTGACACTGGGAGCAAGGTGGTGGGGTTTAGGGTGTTGCAAACTTCAGTTCTTATGTGGAGATTTTCACAGAGCAAGCTTTGGTATCTAGTTAGTGTAGCATTCATTAGCTAATGGTGTCCTTTGGTATTTATTAAAATCACCACAGCATGGGGGGACTTTACGTGTAGGTTTTGGCTAAGAGTTAGCTTATCTGCTTCTTGTGCTAACAGGGCTGTTGCTACCAGGGCCCTTGGACAAGGGGGCCAGCCTTTGGAAACCCCATCTAGTTGTTTTGAGAGATAGGCCACTGGCCTTGGCCAGGGCCCTATAGTCTGGGTTAAAACTACAACTGCCTTTTTTTTTTTTTTTTTTTTTTTGACACATAGAGTGTAAAGAGTTTTGTCAGGTCAGGTAGCCTCAGGGCTGGGGCCAACATGAGTTTTTCTTTTTAAGTCATGAAAAGCTCATTGCTATTGGTTGTAATAGATATAGTTTATCTAATCTACATTTTTATTGACTGTCATCTACCAAAATATTGACTTAAACCTTGTAACTATTTGATTTGAAGCTTTAAATGGATCTGGTATTCCCTGGGGACTTCAATTGCATCTAAATAAATGTGAGAGTTGAAAGACCTATAAGGGGCTTCTCTCACTTTACGATGTCTTATTATTTTTCCTTCCTCTGGTAGATGAAATGCCAGGGTGAAAGGGATAGTCAAATGGGCTAAAGCACAAGTGCCACTCTAGTTATCTGGCAGAGTGCCCAGTAAAGGTCCCCCACAATACCACCACACATCTGCACGGGGATGAACAAGGGCTGACTGATTGATAAGCTCTTGAAACTTCTTAAGCTCACCACATCCCTTTAGGTCTCCAAGGAATGCTAAGTTTCCTCCCTGCCGTGAGAGACACGAAGTGAACTTAGTGTTGGGAGACGGAAGCTGGATGGCCCTCAGGGGCTGACCTGCAGGGACTTCGGGATATAGCAGAGAGAGCTTCACATGACTTACTACTCCAGGATGTAGAATCCTGGAAAAGAGCTACCATGCAGCCCACGCCTGGTCGACTGGAGGACCACCTTAGTGGAAGGGAGACAATCTGGGCCTCTGGCCTGCCATGTGCACAAGCATAACAATTGCTTTTGTTTAACATGCAGATGGAATATTTGATCCATTTCAACCAGGCATTTGCATCTTGGTATGTTGTCTTAATTGCCAAAGTTTGTTTTAAGTCTTTAACTTTTATGTTCCTCTAGTAAAATGAATGTTTCCCTTAGCACCAATTTTTATTAGTTTTTAGACCAAAGAAAGCTAAACACCATTTTATATTTAATAATGTTTCTTGTATGATTTTCATACCAAATAAGCTAAATTTTACATTTATATTAGTGTGTTATTAATATTAAACTTAATTTTAATAAAACCTTGTCGACATATTTCTCCAATTTTTCATGTTTGACCATAAGGTAAGATTTTATAGACTTTTGTTAAGCTTTTATAATTTTTGTTAAAGAGCAGATTGATGCTTTATGAAAAAAACCTGTTGCATTTTTACTTTCATGTCCAGTTCACAGAAAAACTGGATGATACCTTTTTAACTTTAGCTAATATGTTTACACACAGAATTTTCTTTACAATTAATGTTTTAAAACTTGCTTAAACTTTAAAAACAATTTTTTTAACCTTTTAATGTAGGTAAAAAATCCACATTCTTATGCCTCCTTATAATCTTTTTACCAGAGGTATATTTTACTTTTTTATACACTTTGCACATAAACTGTTTCTTCAGTAGTACTCAGGAGGCCTTATTACTTTTAAATTATACAACATTTTTTGCATAAAAATTTTTATAACATTTTTTCTTTCACGACTTTCCCTGACAATTCTTCAACATGTCTTAACTTTCTGACTTATTACAAACATTTTTTTTCTCTTTAAACAACCAGTTAATTTATTTCAGGACAAGAATTTACCATATAACACTCTTTTTACATAAATTTTTCCTCCCCCTCTTTTTTTTTTTTTTTTGAAGATAACTATTCCTTTTTTTAAAGAGAACTTTCTTTATATCATTGGACTAGACTGTTTAAGGCCACAAGATTAGAAGTTACCATAATACATGTTACACTGTTAACTTTTAGCAAACTTCACTTTTGTTGAAAACCTTGTAAGTTTGAGATGTCAATTATCCTTTGCTATTAATAAGATCTTGTTTAGTCTAAACTAACTTAGAATTGGTATAGATGGCCTCTTTTTCTCTCTGCTGGTCTTTCCTTGCCTCTGCCAGCCACTTATGCTGCTGTTCTCTTAACTACTGTGGTGGGAGGAAAGGGGGTCTAAAACCAGCTGTAACTGTCTATGTATGAAAACTGGTCTGGGTACTTTGGCTTACCCAGGTTACCTTGTGCCATACCTTTGAAACAAGGGACCTGTCCAGGCATCCTTCTGATGGCCAACCCACCTCTAATGCTAGCCAGTCTATTTCACACAAAGTTCTAAGTTTTCCTGGTGTCATAGTTAACACCGTAATCTCCCTTAAATTCTTTCCTGAAATTTTTTTTTAACATAGTTCCCAGTGGGGTGGGCTTACTTTGCACCTGACCCATGTTTTTTTGAGATAAAACACCATGCTCACACGACACACACACCACAAACAAAGAAGAGGAAAAAGGGCACACACACACTTTTGCAATTTACACTAAACCAAAATCAAAACCAAAATCAGAGAAATCCAACAAATCCAGGCCAGATCAAAAACCTAAACCAAAGTATCCAGCAATTCAAGTCAAGTCAAAACCAGAACAAAGATGCCAATACAGGCAAACCGTGGGTGATCAGGCCACGCTTCCACTCAGATGGAGTGGGGCAAGTTCAAAAGACTAGTCTTACCAAGTCAAGCCAAGTCAAAACCAGAACAAAGATGCCAGTACAGGCACACTGCGGGTGATCAGGCCATGCTTCCACTCAGGTGGAGTGGGGCAAGTTCAAAAGACTAGTCTTACCAAGTTTCAGATGTCTGGACTCCAAGTGCCAGTTCCTTCCTGGTGTTCAGCCACTGTGTTTATCCTCCGCGGGGGCCTGCCAAGCGCTGCTCTGGTGAGGCATCCCACTGGGGCATTTTCCTACCCAGGAGCGCTGTTTGGATCGCGTCACTCAGGCTGGCTGGAGTCCCCCGCAGAGATGCTCCACAGGGCAGGTCTAAGCCGCCTAAGGTGCTGCCTCGGCAGTCCGTCAATTACCTCACTTCCTGGTCAGGGAACCAAGAAATGTAGCAGGACGAGCTGCAGACAAAACTTCTCAGACACCAAGTTGTAGAAGGAAGGGCTTTATTCAGCTGGGAGCATCGGCAAGCTACTGCCTTAAAATCCAAGCTCCCCGAGTGCACAGTTTCTGTCCCATTTAAGGGCTCACAACACTAAAGATTTTACATGAAAGGGTCGTGATTGATTCGGGCAAGCAAGGGGTACGTGACAGGGGCTGCATGCACCGGTGGTCAGAGAGAAACAGAACAGGGCAGGGAGTTTCACAATGTTCTTCTATACAATGTCTGGAATCTATGAATAACATCGGTTTCTAAGTTATGAGTTGATTTTTAACTACTGGGTTTAGGCCAGGCAGGCCCAGGCCTGGTTTTGGGCCTGGCGCTGGGCTGCTTGTCTTTGGTTTTATTTCCTTGCTGTTTTTTCTTAAAACAGGTACTGAGTATAAAACAATATAAAATAATATGAGAGGGTCTTTCTCTTCCTTCACTGTGAAGATTGTGGGTGATGCTTTGTCAACCATCCCACCCTTCAAATGAGAGTTGAAATAACTCTCCCCACCAGGTGCTTTGAAGCCAGTGGGATGCAGCACTGTTGACCATACTCACTCTGCAGCACTGCAAGCAGAGGCCGTGCCCTTCCTTCTCCCCACTGGGCTCTGTAGAGATGTGAGTGGAATATTCTCAATCATCCCTGCCTGCATTAAGTGAACAACAACAAACAGATAGCACTCTAGCCCCTTTGAACTAGAGAGTCGGGGCAGAACTATAGAGCACACAATGCTGGAGAAAATGGTTCTCTAAATCTGTGTGTTTAAAGTCCTGGGAAGGTCTCAACCAGCCCCTGCATGGCATTGACCAGAATCAGCACAGCAAATGGTTTGAGAAGAGAATTGTGGTATGTAATGGCACTCAGGTTTCAAATTGGCCTCTGGGTAACACACAAACAAAGCTAACCACAATAGCACAGAAGAGTCTCTGAAAACTAAACTGACATTTGAATCACAATCCACAAAATGGTCCAAGAGTTGTATTCTAAACCTAAATTGGTTGACTTTGACTGTTTGCTAAAATAGAAATTTTAAATGGCACTTAGAGGCTGATAATATAATGTTCAAACTGTCTTTGACACAATCTAAAACTATTCATTTGACCAAAAAGTAGAAAAATATCAAAGAAATGAGAAAAGACAATCAAAAGATACATAGAGGTGGCACAGATGTCAGAATATCTGACAGTGATTTTAAAGCAACCCCAGAAGGAGGAGTCAACATGGCCAAATAGACACAACTAGGAGGAACATCTCCCACTGAGAGACCGGGACTTTGGGTAGACTACCACATTTTCGGCAAATCTTCAGAGGGAAGGCATTGAGAGTGAATAGAGGGAGGATGCAGACACTGAGGTGAAGTGGAAGGAAGCATGGAACCCTGGTTTGAGTTGAACAGGTAAGGACTGGCCCGCTCTTGCCACAGACCTGCAGAATTGTAGTAGCAGGAGATTTCACAACTGCCATGGACACTTGAGTGGGCAAGGAGAGCTGCTTAGAAAAGTGGAAGTGGAAGGACTCCAGCCTGCGCAGATCATAGAGGGTTTGGTGCAGGAATGTCTATAGTGGAGTACAGCTAGCAACATTCATAACCCAAGGCTTGTCATATTCTTCCAGGGGACTTTAGCTTTAGGGCAACTTTTGGACCTGGACAGAGTAGGGCGGTCTTGCCTGAAGGATGGGGCCAGACTGCTGTGAGTGCCCCTCTATCTGCTGGTCTCTTATGGAACCCCAGCATGACCACACCCTCCTGTAGTGCAGCCTCAGATGCACGAGAGTGGTTTCTGTGGGCTGTCATTACAGCTACTTTGACAGCAGACCATCACATATTCCCATCAGAAAGCTCCAGCAGACCAGTCCCAGCAATAAGCAGCAGCCTACCTGCAATGTCCCTTCACCATGGCATAACCCTACTGCTTTGCTGGAATGTACTCTCCCATGCCCATTCCCCAACCACTTTGCTGGCACATGCCAATGGGGAGACCTCACCACTCCTGCCCTGCCAGCACACGGGTGCATGTGCACTGCTCTGCACCACCGTTAGCACTAGTGCACCGCACTGCCCCTATACCTCACTGACTCACAGACATCCTGCTGCACCACCACCACTAGGGCAAATGCATGCACCGATACTGGTATTCCTGTGCCCACCAGTACTCCACCTTCACCAATATCAGTACAAGCATGGGTAGGAATACCACTGCCCCACTCCTGCCAATGCCCTGCCCCAGCTGGTATGCATCACCCTGCTATGCTGCTGCAGATGCTATTACATGCATGCAAGCATGGATCCTGCTGCGACTGATCTGAAGAAGGACTTTGGTTGACACCACCTTTGAGAGTGTTGTGGGAAGTAGGCTGGGAACACCTTGACCCCTCCAGCACAGCAGGTTCCAAACCTTGAGGTGCTAGAGAACAAAGCCAGAGTACCAGCCCCCCAGAGTTAGAGCACACATCCCAGGAGTGCTGAGCCAAGTCTTTTCCTTTCTAAAATCTTCCAGAAATGAAGCCAGTTTACTGAGCCCAACTTACACCAGCAGTAAGCCCCCAAGGGCATCAAAGAAGATAAAAGCAAGAAACCCCATCCGAAGGACAGCAACTTCAAAGACTGAAGGAACATCAGCCCACACAGATGAGAAAGAAACAGTGAAAGATCTCTGGCAACTCAAAGAGCCAGAGTGTCTTCTCCCTTCCACATGACCACACTACTTCATCAGCAAAGTTCTTAACCAGGGTGAACTGGCTGAAATAATAGACATAGAATTCAGAATACTGATAGGAATAAAGATAATCAGGATTCAGGAGAAAGTTAAAACTCAACACGTGGTGTGTAAGGAATATGATAAAACAATACAAGAGGTGAAAGATGAAATAGCCATTTAAGAAAGAATCAAACTGATCTGACAGAGTTGAAAACCTCATGTCAAGAATTTTATGATACAATCACAGGTATTAACAGCAGAATAGATCAAGCTGAGGAAAGAATGTCAGAGCTCAAGAACATGGTCTCCAAAATAACTCAATCGAACCAAAATGAAGAAAAAAATAATAAATAATGAACAAACCCCCTGAAGAATATGGGATTATGTAAAAAGACCAAATCGACCACTAATTGGTGTCCCTGAAAGAGATAAAAAGAAAGCAAGCAACTTTTAAAATATATCTGATGATATTATCCATAAAAATTTTCCCAACCTCTCTAGAGAGGCCAACATTGAAATTCAGGAAATGCAAAGAACCCCCGTGAGATACTATACAAGATGACCATCCTGAAAACACATAGTCATCAGATTCTCCAAGGTCAAAATAAAAGAAAAAAATGTTAAAGACAGCTAGACAGAAGGGGCAGATGATTTATAGAGGAACCCCCAACAGGCTAACAGTAGATATTTCAGCAGAAACCCTAAAATTCAGAAGAGATTGGGGGCCTGTATTTAGCATTCTTAAAAAAAAAAGAAACTTGGCAATTCCTCAGGGATCTAGAACCAGAAATACCATTTGACCCAGCAATCCCATTACTGGTTGTATACCCAAAGGATTATAAATAATTATACTATAAAGACACATGCACATGTATGTTTATTGCAGCACTGTTCACAATAGCAAAGACTTGGAACCAACCCAAATGCCCATCAATGATAGATTGGTTAAAGAAAATGTGGCCCATATACACCATGGAATACTATGCAGCCATAAAAAGGATGAGTTCATGTCCTTTTCAGGGACATGGATGAAGTTGGAAACCATCATTCTCAGCAAACTGACACAGGAACAGAAAACCAAACACCGCATGTTCTTACTCATAAGTGGGAGTTGAACAATGAGAACACATGGACACAGGCAGGGAAACATGACACAGTGGAGCCTGTTGAGGGGTGAGGGGCTAGGGGAGGGATAGCATTAAGATGTAGATGACGGGTTGATGGGTGTAGCAAACCACTATGGCACATGTATACCTATGTAACAAACCTGCACATTCTGCACATGTATCCCAGAACTTAAAGTATAATTAAAAATAAATAAATAATTAAGTAATGAAAGAAACTTGGGAGGTAGAGCGAGATGATGGAATAGAAGTTTCCATGAATCACCTCCCAAGAAAGAGCACCAATTTAACAAATATCTATACCAAATTACCTTCATAAGGACCAACACTCAGGTGAGCAAAAACAGTAACTTGTTTTAACTTCATGTCACTGAAAAGGGCACTGAAGAGATAGGAAAAAAAATCCGAAATTTCTGAAACCACCCTCCCTCATCCTCCTGCAGTGGTGGCATGATGCAGAGAGGATTTCTGTGCACTGGGCAGAGAAGGAACTCAGCAATTGTGAGGCATTAAACTCAATGCTGTCCTGTTACATCAGAAAGCAAAACCAGACAAAAATAATTTGATGCCTGCCCATAGTGGGAGCATTTATACCAACCTTTAAGATCTGAAACATGGCAAGAATGCACACTTACACCACTGTTATTCAACGTGGTACTCAAAGTCTTAGCCAGAGCAATCAGACAAGAGGAAAAATATAAGCGCATCCAATTTGGAACAGAAAAAAATCAAATTATCTTTGTTTGCAGATAATATAATATTATATTTGGAAAAACCTAAAAAGCCTGCCAAAAAACCATTAGAACTGATAAACAAATTCAGTTAAGTTGCAAGATATAAAATCAACATACGAATTCGGTAGCATTTCTATATGCTGTGAAAGGAAAATAAATCTCAGGACCCCGAAATTACTAAGCCAAGGAAAGAGTTAGGCTGAGAACTCTATCAGGCAAACCTGCCTCCCATTTGTTCCTAAATAAGATAGCTACAAAGATAAAAAGCTGCATCCCTCCCTCACAAGTTGCCCACAAGGAAATTCTTTGTGGACAAAGGATAGACAGAACTCAAAGTCATCCCTCTGAGGCTCACCTGAGATAAACACATATCTGATTGCTTCTTCTGCCCAATGTTTATGTAAAAATGTAGATTAACTGAGCCAGGTTAAATTTCATATTCATTGGAAGGCTGATCAAAGACTCAAAAGAATGCAAACTTTTGTCTCTTATCTACTTCTAACCTGGAAGCCCCCCCACCCCCTTGCTTTGAACTTTCCCACCTTACTGAATGAAACCATTGCACATATTGATTGATGTCTCATGTCTCCCTAAAATGTGTAAAAGCAAGTTGTACCCTGATCACCTTGGGTACATGTCTTCAGGACTTCCTGATGTTGTGTCATGGGTGCATCCTTAACCTTGGCAAAATAAACTTTCTAAATTCATTGAGACTTTTCTCAGATACTTTTTGGTTTACAACGCCAATACTAAACAATCTAAAAAAGAAATTAAAAATTAATGCCATTTATGATAACTACAAATAAATACCTAGGAATTAACCAAAGAAGTAAAAGATCTTGCTAATGAAAACTATAAAACACTGATGCAAGAAATTGAAGAGGACACCAAAAAAAAGGGAAAGATATTTCATGTTCATAGATTGGAAGAATCAATATTATTAAACTGTCCATACTACTTGAAGCAATCTACAGATTCAATACAATCCCCATCAAAATACTAATGACATTCTTCACAGAAATTAAAATATACTATCTTAAAACTTATACGGAACCACAAAAAACCCAGAATAGCTAATGTTATCTTGAACAAAAAGAACAAACCTGGAGGAATCACATTACATGACTTCAAATTATACTACAGAGCTGTAGTAACCAAAATGGCATGGTATTGGAAACAAACAAACAGACACAAAACCAGTGGAAGAGAATAGTGAACCCAGAAATAAATCCACACACTGGCAGTGAACTGATTTTCAAAAAAGCTGCCTATAACATCCCTGGGGAAGACAATGTCTTCAATAAATGGTGCTGGGAAAACTGAATATCTATATGGAGAGGAATGAAACTAGACCCTTATCTCTCACCATATAGAAAAATCAAATCAAAATGAATTAAAGACTTAAATCTAAGACTTCAAACTATGACACTACTACAAGAAAACTTTGGGGAACATCTTCAGGACATTGGTGTGGGCAAAAACTTCTTGAGTAGATATACACAAATGGGATCACATTAAGTTAAAAAGCTTCTGCACAGGAAAGGATACAATCAACAAAATGAAGAGACAATGCACAGAATGGGAGAAAATATTTGCAAACTGCCTATCTCACAAGAGATTAATAATCAGAGTATATAAGCAGCTCAAACAACTCTATAGGGAAAAATCTTATAATTCCTGTTTTTTAAAATGGGCAAAATATTTGAATAGACATTCCTCAAAAGAAAACATAAACATGGAAAATGAGAAGGTGCTCAACATCCCATTGATTGTCAGAGAAATGCAAGTCAAAACTACCATGAGATATCATTGTACCCAAGTTACAATGGCTTTTATCCAAAAGACAGGCAATAACAAATGCTGATGAAAAGGTAGAGAAAAATAGAACCATCACAACCACTGTGAAGAAAAGTTTGGAGGTTCCTTGGAAAACTAATGAATAGACAGACATACTATGTGATCCAGCAATCCCACTGCTGGATATCTACCCAAAGGAAAGGAAATGAGTATATGGAAAAGATGTATGCATTTGCATGTTTTTTGCAGCACTGTTCACAATGGCTGATATTTGAAAGCAACCTAGGTGTCCATCAGCAGATGAATGGATAAAATGTAGTACTTCTACACAATCAAGTACTATTCAGCCATAAAAAAAGAATGATATCCTGTTATTCACAATAATATGAAATAAAACTAGAGGCCATTATGTTAAGTGAAATAAGCCAGGCAGAGAAAAACAAATATCACATGTTTTCACTTATTTGTGAGATCTAAAAATCAAAACAATTGAACTCATAGAGATAGAGAGTAGAAAGATAATTACAAGAAGCTGAGCAGCTTCTTGTAGGTGGTGGGAGGGAGGTAGAAATGGTTAATAGGGTACAAAAAATGTTAATTATACTCATAGTTATCTTTAAGTGTACAATTAAATTATTATTGACTATAGTCACCCTGTTGTGCTATCAAATATGAGCCCCTGTTCATTTATTCTAAGGCTATAATTGGATTGTTTGTGACACAGAGATAAATACTTCAGGGGATGCATACCCCCTTTGGCATGATGTGATTGTTACTTATTGAATGCTTGTGTGACAGTATCTCATGTACCCCAAAAATATATACACCTACTGTGTCCCCACAAAAATTTCTTTAAAAATTTAAGAAAAGAAATTTCAACCAGGAATTTCATATCCAGCAAAACTAAGCTCCATAAGCAAAGAAAAAATAAGATTCTTTTCAGATAAGCAAATGCTACAGAAATTCAGCAGACCTGCCTTATAAGAGGTCCTTAAAGGAGTTCTACATATGGAAAGAAAAGAGCATTATAAGCCACCACAATAACATACTATGTACATAGACCATTGACACCATGAAGCAACTACAGTCAAGTCTGCTTAACAAGCTAAAAACATGACAGAATCAATTCCACAAACATTAATATTAACCTTGAACATAAATATGTTAAATGCCCCAACTAAAAGGCACAGAGTGGCAAGTTGGATAAAGATGCAGAACCCTTTGGGTATATACCCAGTAATGGGATTGCTGGGTCAAATGGTATTTCTGGTTCTAGATCCTTAAGGAATCGCCACACTGTCTTCCACAATGGTTGAACTAATTTACACTCCCACCAACAATGTAAAAGTGTTCCTATTTCTCCACATCCTCTCCTCTCCAGCATCAGTTGTTTCCTGACTTTTTAAGGATTGCCATTCTAACTGGCATGAGATGGTATCTCATTGTGGTTTTGATTTGCATTTCTCTAGTGACCAGTGGTGATGAGCTTTTCTTCATATGTTTGTTGGCTGCATAAATGTCTTCTTTTGAGAAGTGTCTGTTCATATCCTTCACCCACTTTTTGATGGGGTTGTTATTTTCTTATAAATTTGTTTAAGTTCCTTGTAGATTCTGGATATTAGCCCTTTGTCAGATGGATAAATTGCAAAAATTTTTCCCATTATAAATCATTCTACTTTAAAGACACATGCACACTTATGTTTATTGCAGCACTATTCTCAAGAGCAAAGACTTGGAATAACCCAAATGTCCATCAGTGATAGACTGGATTAAGAAAATGTGGCACATATACACCATGGAATACTATACAGCCATAAAAAAGATGAGTTCATGTCCTTTTCAGGTACATGGATGAAGCTGGAAACCATCATTCTCAGCAAACTAACACAGGAACAGAAAACCAAACCTTATGTTCTCACTCATAAGTGAGAGTTGAACAATGAGAACACATGGACACAGGGAGGGGAACATCACACACTGAGGTCTGTCGGGGGTTGGGGAGTTAGGGAAGAGATAGCATTAGGAGAAATACCTAATGTAAATGACGGGTTGATGGGTGCAGCAAACCACCATGGCACATGTATAACTATGTAACAATCCTACACGTTCTGCACATGTATCCCAGAACTTAAAATAAATATAATAAATGTAAATATAGGCTGGAAAAAAATAGCCATTTTCTGTGACACCACAGTCACTTCACTTATGTGAACAATGTGGTCTGTCATTTCTATTAATTTCCACATTCCTTTTGTAAGCAATATTGACAAAGATAATTACTTTAAAGAATGGAAACTGCGTTTTGTCAAAAGGAGTGGGATGAAATAGTAGAAAATTTGCATTTTCTCCAAAATGATAATCTTATGAATTCTGGGTGGACTCCAATTTTGGTTGCTAAAGGCTGTCAGTCTTTCTGGGTAAGAAGTATGACTGGAATTTATTCGAGTCTTTTTTTTAAATATTGAAGACATGGAGTCTAAACATTTTTCAATGTAGAATTCCAAGGTTTTTTAATAATAAGGTAACTAGTATTAATTTTACAGTGTCAGTGGTCCTACGCAGTAAGGAAATTCAAATGGGGCCTGGCTTGACCAGCAAATGTAAAATGTCTCAAGTCCAAACAATTTAGCATGCCAAATATCACTGAGATTGCACGCTCTCTTTGGACCTTAACCTTGCTTCGATTCCTTTCGAACCTCAGTATCTCACAGTGTTTACATGTATGAATTCCAGAATCAGTCTGCAGGCATTCAGCTCCCAGCTCTATCATTTATTAGCTATGGAACGCTGAGCAAGATACTAATCTTGTTTGTACCTCAATTTCCTCCCCTATAAAGTGGGGATAATTATAGGATGGGGACGAGGTTCGTGGGGATGGGGGTCAGTGGGCTCATGCCTGCCAAGGCTCTGACACAATGGTGGTGCAGGTGCACATGCACATTGGCGGGGAAGGGAAGGCAAGGTCAGCCTCTGCACACATGTGCCAGCAAAGAGATGTGGGTTGTGGTCGTGGGCAACTAACTTCGTGCAGGCAAAGACGCATGGGGGAGGTATCATAGAACTAGGGTAAGGCTTAAATGTAAAACATTTAAAACAGTATTTGGAACAGAGTAAATATATATATAAGTGGTAGTTAACTTTTTCACAGAGTTCATTTCTGTCCATACAACATTAATTAATGTTTTAGATTAACAAACACTTCAATCTTCTTGTGCTTAATAAAGCATTATCCTCCTTGCTACCAGGTTACTGGCCTTTTTCTAAAACATTCTTTTGTTCTCTTGCTCCAATCTGTTTATTTTGGAGATAAATATTTCTCCACAGTTACCATATGCTTTCCATGAGTGGTGGTGCTATCTTTCTAACTAAATCATGGCTCCTCTTTTTTGTACTCAGGCAACCATCTTTGTTTACTGTAGTACTATTAACAGATGGTGGTGCCAGGCATCATTTTACCACAAATGATAAGAATATTTTGTTTGGTTCTAGTTTATCTAAAAAGTTGTTGTAAGAAGCTTAGCAATTATCACCATATCCAGAATCTTGCATGTCTTTTGTTATCCTTAATATACCAGAAATCATAGTTCATAATGTCTAGTAGCTTCCTTTAAGAAAAACATCTCAAGGAAAACCTCTAAGATAATGATCTCTTTCAGTTATTTGATTTTCCGCATTGTGTAACTTCTGAAAGTAAAACAGAGTCTGGTCCTTGGATTGCTATTTACTAACAACAGTAGAAAATTGTATAGCACAGATTAATATCAATAACTGGTATGTTCATTGGATTTCTAAAAACCATGGCAAATAATAAGAGCATTTTTTGTTATTTCTAAATATTAGAAAATGCTCTGAAATATTACTATGTTTCAGTTATCCTTTCTGAAAAATCTCTTGAAAATATTTACAAGTAAAATATAATTTGAATTCAACATGAATATGCCAATAATTTTAAATACTTCTGATTCCGAATGTAAGATATCTTCAGTGTTTTTTATTTCACGTAATTACATCTATGTTAAGTCTTTTTGTTGCCGGGCGCGGTGGCTCACGCCTGTAATCCCAGCACTTTGGGAGTACGAGGCTGGCGTATCACAAGGTCAGGAGTTCAAGACAAGCTTGGCCAAGATGTTGAAACCCTGTCTCTACTAAAAATACAACAAAAATTAGCTGGGCATGGTGGTGGGTGCCTGTAATCCCAGCTACTCAGGAGGCTGAGGCAGAGAATTGCTTGAACCCGGGAGGTGGAGGTTGTAGTGAGCCTACATCGCGCCACCGCACTCCAGCCTAGGCGACAAAGACTCCATCTCAAAAGAACATCTTTTTATTTATCTTTTTATGTTAAATCTTTCCTATGTTAAATTCTGACTCAAATGATTAAGAGTATCAACTTTATTTGAAAATAGGGTGACTAATTTATAAATAATATAAATAATTTCACCAAGTGGCAAAGACAAGTTATATCAGGAGAGATGCCAATAAGAAAATAAAATTCCTGGACCTTTATTATTGCCTCAGGTGAAATGGATATTATACCCATGCACTCATTAATTAATTTCCCAAACATATACTGAAGGCTTCCTACAGCTTCATGACATCTGGCGTCAATATTTAAAAATGTATTCCTTAATAGACAGTGTTGACTTAGAAGTGTTATCCCAATAAATCTCAGTTAAGAGATAGAGTTTTGAAGCAGGATGTGCTTATTTAGTAATCGTTAAGATAATTTCTAAGTCTGTCAAAATGGCTTCTTTTTTCTCTGAAATTCTATAAAGTAACTTTTTTGCAAATATTTTTCTCCCCAGTATATCTGGTTTAAGTTATCTCAAAATTAGAATTCTTATTTGAGGCATGAACAGCTTTTATTAGAAGCACAAATGTGTTAGAAGATATAAACTTTTCCAGATTTATAAAAGAAATTTTTTAATAAGATGTACTGTTAATAGTTTCAAACATAAAATCAGTTTTTCCCAAAGCTTTACTTCTCAGCCATTGAGTTGTCTAATCCAAATGCTTCTGTAATTCCTACCATGTTTAATTACAAGTCATTTTCAGAAAATTTTCCCATTATTTCACTAGCATAATTGTCTATGAGACCTGCCTCGCCATGCTTTGGATCAGAGAAACAATGAAAAGCAACTTGTTAAACTTCAAGAAAGGGCTTTTAGTAATACAAATGTCAGTAATTTTGGCTTGTCTAAGGAGACTAAACAAAATAAAGTACACGTTAGGAAATAGTCATAAGACTTTCAAGCTTCAGAAATATTTACTTAGATTGTTTCGAAAGATTGAAACATAGCAAACACGTTCTTAGTTGAGTTCAGATTTCTTTTATTCTGGCTAAATCAAGCCGGAGTTAATAGTGCACAGGAAGTCAAATATTAGTTCTCACTCTTTTCTCCTATCCCCAAACACATGACCATAACAAAATTTCATTAGTAAAAGAGGTTCATGAAAGCTCTATTCAGTGGGAAAATGGGGGAAGAGATAATCCAGTTAGGCTGTTATACCAATTCTTGCTTTTATTGGAAACACGTCTGTAGTTTGAGCCTTTCAGGTAAATCTGAACCACTTTCCTGTCCACATACATATCCTTACCAGCACTTTTTTTAATTTATTTAATTTTTTGACACAGAGTCTCGCTCTGTCGTGAGGCTGGAGTGCAGTAGCGCGATCCTGGCTCACTGCAACCTCTGCCTCCCGGGTTCAAACAATTCTCCTGCCTAAGCCTCCCTAGTAGCTTGGACTACAGGCATGTGCCACCACGCCCAGCTAATTTTTGTATTTTTAGTAGACACAGGGTATCACCAGGTTGTCCAGGATGGTCTCGATCTCTTGACCTCGTGATCCGCCCACCTCGGCCTCCCAAAGCGCCAGGATTACAGGCGTGAACCACTGCACCTGGCCCCTTACTAGCTCTTAAAAAGACGTTGAACAGGAAACGATTCTCCGCATTTGAACAAGTATCATTCGTTCTTTTTGAAATGAGATGCCCACATAGTGCCTAAGTCCAAAAATCAAGTAGGTGGTGTGGTAGGCAGAGCAATGACTTCCAAAGATGTCCATATTTCAATCTTCAGAAATGTGAACACATTACTTTACATGGCAAAAGGGACATTGCAGATTTGATTAAGGCTAATGACATTGCAATGGGGAGATTATCCAGGATTATCCAAGGAGTCCAATCTAATTATAGTTTTTAAAAGCAGAGAATCATTCCCAGCTGTGGTGAGAAAGAGATGTGACAATAAAAGGAGAGGCAGAGACATGCAATGTTGCTCTCTTTGAAGGTGGAGGAATGGATGCATGTGCCAAGGAATGAGGGATCCTCTCGAAGATTGAAAAGGCAAGGATTCTCCCCTGGAGTCTACAGAAAGGAACACAGTCCTACCAAAACCTAAAGATACCTAGATTTTAGCCCAGTGAGACCTGTGTCATACTTCTAGTAACGGAACCGTAAGATGATAAGTTTGTGTTGTTTTCAGCCACTAAGTTTATGGTAATTTGTTATAGCATCAATGGAAAACTTAGGTAGATGGTAATGAGATTTTGACTTTACTCTTGCTTAAGAAGTGTCAGACAGCTGCTAATCCCCTTTTATTTACTCAACTTGAATTTCAGGATATTACAAACTTACACTCAAACTTATTTGTAAGCAAATAACACCCATTCTTTAACAATTATGTGGTTTGAACATTTTCATGGTGCTCAGTTACCAACTTTAAGTTTACTCAAAATTTCCCTAATAAAACAGAAATAATAATTTAGCCACCTGCAAAAAATTAGCATAGTCTCAATTTTTGTTTCCAAAGCAAGATAAGCACGATTTCGTAAGTATTTTTTTCCAAAATTCCCAAAATTACATGTAATATAGTATACCAGAACAATGGATAAAATAAAATTTTTAGTAACATCTGTTCACTAGTTTTTCACAGTCTGGGTCTCCAGAATCTTAAATGTAATGGTCAAGTTGTGTATGCCCAGTTTATATTTTAAAACATACTTGGAGATATTTAATTTATGATTTCCAAATATAAGAAATTTATTTATGAACCATGACTAAAATGAGAATATACCTACATATTGAAAATATAATTAAGAATACATTAAGAATGTATATGTATATTACTTGAGAAATATACTCCATAGAAAGCTCACCCCAAAGCAAATGTGCAGTTTCTGTCCTGTACAGTTTCTGTGTCCCCATCCAGGGACAGTTGATGTGATTGGAGACCATGAAGTAGGAGTGATTCACTGCTTCCTCCCTTTGCCTGGTTGCCAATTGAACGAACATTTACATACACAAACACCAAGGTTCAAGTAGCCCTTTTATGAATACAAAATGTATGTTGGTAAAATTGGAGGAGGAAAGAGAAATCATGTATGAAAAATTTTAAAACTCTTTCAAATGATAATCTAGAGTGGATTGTGCTGTTATTTAACATGCTTTTTTGGAAATCTAATAACTTTTCAACCCCAGAAGAGAGATAACAAAAAGTAATCATATGTACCATACACATTTTAATAAGTAGTGAGCCATTATAAGATCCTCTGTTATAATTTCCTTGATATAGGGTTTTAAAGCCTTTTTTCCATAAATATAGAAATAAATAATTAAGAACTTCCTAGTGATAATAATTCCAATAGCACTTTGTGATGTGGAAATTGACACCAATATTGCAGCTTCTATACAATTCATTCATTGTTAGGATTTAGGCAGGAGACAGAAATCATATCAATTACTGAGCAGAGAGAATTTAAATAAAGATTTGTTAACTGAGTATGAAGTTATTAACTAAGTAACTAAGAGGTTAAAAGAAAAGAGCACTAAAAGATCATGAAGGCAGCAACTCTAGGAAGTAGGTAGTACCCTGGGGCTGGAGGAATAAAAGGAAGAAGCTGGACATGTGGCTCCAGGACCCGAGAGCTGGAGTGAAGAGGGAGATCTGCCCAGTTGATGATTGTGTGAGCTCAGAGGAGAGCCCCATGTGCCTGTGACCCAGATCCCTGAGGACTGGACACTGGCTAGTTGGTGTCCCTAAGGAGGAAGGATAAGACCAATTCTACAGGTGTTGAGCAAACAGCAAACAGCGTTCTGATATTGCCTCAGAAGGAATTGACACATGCAGACAAGTACAGAGATGCTGCTCACAGAAATGGCAAGTATCCAGAAAGCAAATAGGGAGGAGCAAGTCCCTTTCTCCTCCTCCAGGCTTGGAGTCTCAATCTCATATCCCTTTTGGCAGAATTTAACAGCGAGCTAGCTCCAGCATCGCAAAGCAGGGTAGAGACGGTGAGTTTGAAATTGAGACAATAATTTAATACATGGCACTGAATTCAATCAAAAGCACCTATTATTGACAATATTTAAAATATTTACACTTTTTAGACTCCAACCAAATGGAAGACCTGTTTTGTTCATGCTGTACCATCAGCCTACAATTCTCTTCCTCTTTGTTTTTACCTGTGCATCTTTCCCATAAATCTAATCCAGCATCATGACACCAGCCTCCATAATCACCCAACAAAAAGGCTTTTCTTCCTTCGGGGAACTCCTATAACATTTTGTTTCCACGTCTTTTGTGATATCACTTTCCATTACGTATTACGGTTGTTTAGAAACATTTTTAGATCTCCTTATAGGAAGGGTCTGTGGCTAATTCTTCTGCTTAGTATAGTGTCTGAAAGCAGTAGGTGTTGACAGAAGAACGGATTCTCCCATGTCTAAGGACCCAGATTACTGTAGGTTTACAGGGATTTGGAGTGACTCAGGACCCTCTTTTAATCCCTCAGCATCAAAACCCTGCTTGGAGAGGAAGGAGATTCACTCTCCTTTCTTTCCCACAGAGAAGCACTGTTATAACTTGTATACTGTTATCCTTTTAGAGGAAAATAAATTTGCTCCTAATTCACCCTGTGGAACCACTTTATATTTTGTTTGGAGAGAGAGAAACTTGTAGAAACCCCATTCTAATTTGCATTTTTCCTGGAATCAGGCATAAACAAACACCACGAACACTCAGAACATTATATTTGCTGATGAGATTCCTTTATAATACAAAAACCGAAGGGAAAAGATTAGTAGAAAATATTTACAATGCATGTGTAAAACATAAATGCTATCAAACATTAAACAACATCAGCATTTGGAAGAGAAAAATATAACAATGATAGTATCAGAATGTCACAAAATGAATCACTGGGTTTTGTAAGTTATAAATTACTACATGTGTTTGCATTTGTTTGTGCTCTAATACTCCTTTTATGCTTATATTTTAAAAATTAATACTTATGTGAGTCATCATAAAAGAGAACTGCTTCTTTTTCATTCACTGATTCAATAAATACTTATTAAGCACTTACTAGTTTTCAGAACATTATTAGGTATTGCAAAGAGAGTTGTCAACACAGAGCTTGTACCTTCACAAAACTTTGATTCTGAGGTAATATTCAAGTTAGCACAATATTCAGAATAACATTCGTTATAAAATGTGCAAAAATTAAAGTTATAGAAAACATTAAAGATATACTTCCCTGAGGGTGTACCAAATCTTTGGATTTGGGAGTAGAAGAGTGAGCATCAGGTATTACGTGTATTATTTATCAATAAGGAGACAGGGTTTTAAAAGGGTTGTGGAAAACGTTTCACTTGGTAGACTGAGATGGAAACAGAGGACACTTTTTAACACATAGTAGAGATTTTGAGAATTAGTAAAAATCTTGAGGCATTTTTACATCAATGACTTTCATTACCAGACTTGGAAAAGTTGAAACAGGAGAGTTCCTTGACCCCCCTCACAGGACATGCAACAGGGGTGTGGCTTATCTGTTAGGTCTCCCCTACCACTCAAACCCCTTACAGGAGGGGAGCATGCAGACAGGCAAGTGCAGGAGCTGGAGCAAGAGCCCCTGGGCTCCAGCCCCACAGCATCCAGGGGTGGGAGCCTGTGACTCTTAAAGGCCAAATGGCATGTATTACAATGCGTTCTTTCAGTTTTACCATCTGCTGACGGCTTAAGTGTTAACCAGCTCTGTGCCCTCTTGGTACCCAGTTCCTTGTCCGATGTTCAGGAGGTGTCAGGTCACACATGGACTTGAAGAATGAATGTGGGGTTTTATTGAGTGGTGGAAGTGGCTCTCAGCAGGATGGATGGGGAGCTGGAAGGAAAATGGAGTGGGAAGATGATCTTCCCCTGGAGTTTGGCCGCCTAGCAGCTGATTTCCTCTTTGACAGTCCCCAGCCAAATTCCCCTTAGCATTCAGATGCTCTTTCTCTTCTCTCTGCTATGCCATTCTACTGTCCTTCTGCTCTTCTGTTCATCTCCTTATCTCTCTCTGGAGCCAGGGGCTTGGGGTTTATATGAGTATGGGATTGCAGGGGGTGCTGTGGTAGGCCAAAAGGCAACTTTAGGGTGCAAAACCAAGGATGCCTGTTCCTATTGAAGGCCATGGGTATCCTGGCTTGAGGGTGGGGGCCTTTGCCAGGGAACCGCCCTCTGCTCAGCAGAGCACTCAACTTGGCATACCTTTTCTTTTCTCCCCAAACTCTTAAGGAAACTTCTTTTTCTTGGCAGCCCAAACATTTTCTACAATGTTAACTAGACATTTACATAAAAATTTGTTCTGTTAGAAAAGTAAAAGCAATAGTTTGGATTACGTAATGATCTTTTTTATTCACAAAAAAGTACCTATGTTAAACTATTTGGCTAAGTCTAAAGATACTTGGTGATTGCCTCTAGAATTGCAGACTCAACATACCTAAAAATAAGAATCAGTCTCCAAAGGTTTTGCCAACTCAGTGCAACCCAGTGATTAAAAGTCTTCAAACAAAAACATACCCTATTTCCTACATTTTAAAAATATGTATTTTTCACATTTTGGCATACCTGATGTTGGAATTTACCTTAAAAATATCTGCCTATGTAATCTATTCTCATTTCATTGGGACATCTTATACCTAATTGTTGCCCAGCATATAAAAAATTGTGACACATGACTGAATAAAAACCAAATAATTCTTTTAAAACAGTGATTAATAAAAACACATAGCTGCTTATATTTAAGTGATGACATAAGAATAAAAAATATATGGCCAGAAAAATAATAAAGCAAGTGTTCTAAAATTTTAAATCTTTAATGAGTGAGTATGAAAATAAGATTATAACACATACATATCTGCATAATGGACAGTGAGTTTTGCCAGAAATTTAAATTCATTATCCATTTGTATTAAGTAACATTGCTATGAAAAATAAAAGTAATTTGTATAAAACTAAGCAATTTCTTACATCAGCCAAGGATTCCATTACTAGGGACTTAACTCACATTTAAATATTAGACTAAAGAATTGGTGTCACTGTTCTTCAGTGATATGATAGTATAACTAGAAAGCTTAAACACTCATCCAAAAAGCTTCTAGATTTGACAAATGAATTCAGTAAAGTTTCAGGATACAAAATCAATATATACAAATCACTAGCATTGCTGTACACCAACAGCAACCAAGCTGAGAATCAAATCAAGAACTCAACCCCTTTTATAACAACTGCAAAAAAAAAAAAAAAAAAAAAAAACAGGAATATACCCAACCAAGGAGATAAAAGATATTTACAAGGAAAACTACAAAATACATCTGAAAGAACTCATTGATGACACAAACAAATTGAAACACATTCTATGCTTATGGATGTGTAGAATCAATATTGTGAAAATGACCATACTGCCAAAAGCAATTGGTAAATTCAATGCAATCCCCATCAATGTAACCATCATAATTCTTCACAGAACTAGAAAAAACAATCCTAAAATTCATATGGAACCAAAAAAAAGCCTGTACAGTCAAACAAGACTAATCAAAAAGAACAAATCTGGAGGCATCCCATGACCTAACTTCAACCTATACTATAAGGCTATAGTTACAAAAACAGCATGGTACCAATATAAAAATAGGCATGTAGAACAATGAAACAGAATAGAGAACCCAGAAATAAAGCCAAATATTTACAGCCAACTGATATTCGACAGAGCAGACAAAAACATAAAGTGGAGAAAGGACACCCTATTCAACAAATAGTACTAGCATAATTGACAAGCCACATGTAGAAGAATTAAGCTGGATTCTCATTTCTCACCTTATATAAAATCAACTCAAAATGGATCAAAGACTTAAATCTAAGACCTGAAACCATAAAAATTATGTAAGATAACGCCAGAAGAACCCTTCTAGACATTGGTTTAGGCAAAGAGTTTATGCAACAAAAACAATGATAAATAGATGGTACCTAATTAAACTAAAAAGCTTCTGCACAGTGAATAAATAATCAGCAGATTAAACAGACAATCCACAGAGTGGGAGAAAGTATTTACAAACTATGCATCCAACAAAGGACTAATACTCAGAATCTAAAAGGAACTCAAACAAATAGGCAAGGAAAAAACATAATCCCATCAAAAGTGGGCAAAGGACATAGACAATTCTCAAAAAAAGATATACAAATGGCCAAAAAAATCAAAAAATGCCCAACATCACTAATTATCAGGGAAATGCAAATTAAAATCACAATGAGATACTGCCTTACTCTTGCAAGAATGGCCATAATTTAAAAATCAAAAAATAACAGATGTTGGCAGGGATGTGCTGAAAAGGGAATACTTTTACACTGCTGGTGAGAATGTAAACTAGCACAACCACTATGGAATATGGTATAGAATATGGTATGGAGATTCCTTAAAGAACTAAAAGTAGAATTACTGTTTGATCTACCAACCCCGTTACTGGGTATCTATCCAGAGGAAAAAAAAATGTCATTATATGAAAAAGACACTTGCACACACATTTATAGCAGCACAATTCGCAATTGCAAACATATGGAACCAGCCTAAATGCCCATTAACCAATGAGTGGATACAGAAAATGTCGTATATATATGCTATAGAATACTACTCAACCATAATAAGAAACAAAATAATGGCATTCACAGCAACCTGGATGGAGTTGGAGACAATTGTTCTAACTTAAGTAACTCACAAATGGACAACCAAACATCGTATGTACCCACTTATAAGCGGGAGCTAAGCTATGAGGATGCAAAGGCATAAGAATGATGTAATGGATTTTGAGATCTTGGGGGGAAGGTTGGGAGGAGGTGAAGGATGAAAGAAAAAAATAAAGAATTGATGTCATTGTGCAAATGATATAGTCCACAAGTAAAATCCAAGATTTGTTCTTAATGTCTTTAATAAATCATAAATGGAATATAGAAAACCAGAAATGCCCTTATCTTAATTTGTAAAAAATGGGAATCAATGTAACTGATTTGATTTTGCATAAAGTTTTACAATCAAAATATAAAATATTACTTTGATGAAAAACTCTGAATCTTTATATCTGGGGTCAACTCTAGGAAAAACAGCAGATAGTCAATTCAGTCTTTCACTTCACCTCCTACCTCCACCATGAACACCATCCTTGCTTGCTTTTTATAGAGGGAATGTGTTTTTTATTATTAAACCTTAATGAAGAAGAAAATCCTGCCATTTAGTTAACATGGGGGTGAACTTTGCAGACATTATGCTAAGTGAAATAAGTCAGACAGAAAGACAAATATCTGTACTAAATGATCTCAGTTATATATGAAATCTAAAATAATCAAACTCACAGAATCAGAGTTCTGCTGGATTTTGCCAGGGGCTGGAGGGAGGAGGAAATGGAGAGATGCTGGCCAAATGCTACAGACTTTCAGATATCCAGTATGAATAAGTTCTGGAGAGCTGATGTACAACATTGTGACTATAGTTAACAATGTTGTATACTTGAAATTTGTTAAGAGGGTGGATCTTAAGTGTTCTCACCACAAAAAAAAATAAATAAATAAAAAAGAAGCCCAAAAGTAGAAAAGAAAATGGATACTATGTGGTATAATGGATACGTTAACTAGCTTGATTGTGGTGATTGTTATTACTGTTATTTATTTTTTATTTAATTTTTTGAGACGGAGTCACACTGTCACCCAGGCTGGAGCACAGTGGGCATCATCTTGGCTCACTGCAACTTCTGCCTCCTGGGTTCAAGCGATTCTCCTGCCTCAGCCTCCCCAGTACTTGGATTACAGGCACCCGTGTCCATGCCCAGCTAATTTTTTGTATTTTTAGTAGAGATGGGGTTTCACTATGTTGGCCAGGCTGGTCTCAAACTCCTCATCTCGTGATCCATCCACCTCGGCCTCCCATAGTGTTGGGATTACAGGTGTGAGCCACCGCGCCTTGCCTGTGGTGATTATTTCACAATGTTTACATGTATCAAAACATCAAGTTTTGATTGATATGTATATATATATAACTTCTATTGGCCAATCATACCTCAATAAAGCTGGGGAAAAAAATGAAAAAAAAAAGATACTTCAGCACAGCCCAGGGAAGAGGAAATATAGTGTGAGACACATAACAGAGAACAATCCAAACTGAAAAAAGAAGTTGCTGTTATTTGAAAAGCAAAACAAAAGTCACCATTATATTACAACAGGTTTTATCAATTTCAACAGAGGAAAAGTTATACATTTATATCAGAACCCCACTATGTACTTTTTAAAATGTGTTTTGCTATTTGTAATTATGCTTAAAATTCTCTAGTAATTGTTAGTTATAATCCTATAAAATGGATCAATAATTTTTAATAAATGTTTTCTATTATATTTATGAAATCATATGTTAAATCATTTTTTAGGCATTGCTTTAAATACATCTTCGAACTTGATCATAAGTTACAATTTTAGCCAAAACATTATGCCCAGAGCAGGTAGACCTTCAAAATATGGTGCATTAGTAGTATTTCCATAATGCAAACCAGAAATAGTTGCCAGTTGATTATTAATACCAATTTGTTGAGTCACAGAAAAAGTTGTCGCTGTGTCTCTTCCTTTCATAAGCCACAAGTTGTCATAGAAACCGATGCCAGAACCTTTTTTAGAGGCTCAGAAGATAAAACAAAAGAGAAATATGGATTTCTATGGCTGATCTTTCTTAAATGTTTACTATGTGCTGGACATAGATTTAAATCCTCAAAATAACCATATATAATTCTTATTTAAGGGTGAAGAAACAGGCATGGAAGTTTTAAATGTTCATCCAGGTTCACATAGTTAGAGAGTGATGAATCTGAAATTTAAACCCAAATACCATCAAAATATAGCTTCAAAATTCATTCTTCACAATGTAACCATCGATCCAGAGAATGTAGATTTCATCTTAAATATTCTACAACTAGTTATGTAATAGTGATAATTTTGTAATTCTCTTTATGATTCAAAGTAAATGAATACATTTATTTCTTCAAAGAATAATAAAACACTGAACACATTTCTAAAAGTCAAAAAAATAAATTCAAAATATTAGTTATAAATAAATATGTTGTAGAATCTGGCACTAAAATCAGTTGTTGGCCAATCTCTCCTAAAGTTTGTACAGGTGATCAAATAATATTTCAAACATTTATTTATAAATAGAAGACATGTATATGCAGAAAAGATAATTTAAAAATCTGTTTGTCCATATGAAGATTTTAAGTACAGGTACAGTGTAAGGGTGAGTTTAAGCAACATAAACTGCAGCTTCCCAATTGCAAGTTACTTTCCTACATAAGCTTCTATTTTCTAGAAATAGCAATAGAATTATTAATTCAGTTTTTGAATTAGACATCTTAACAAGATCAATATATCCCAGTGAAATGCCATCTATTTTTACTGTATTTTCTAAAAATATATATTTTAGAAGGCTAGAAAAGTTGGTAAGATGGGAAAAGAGTTTTGCTACCTGGAAGGTTTCCAGTCTTTCGGTGGCATAATTTATTAAAAAGGCCACTAACTCAAACATGTTTTAAAAATAGGGGAGTTATTGTCTTAACTCTGACGCCAAATAACAGTGTTTGGTAAGCCATCAAATTAGTCTTAGCTTCCATTTCCTCCACAGTGAAACATGTAAAACACTTGCGTTGCTCTTTCCCATCAGGAATACTGGTCCTCGCCCTCTTCCCAACTTCTCCTTCGTAAGCTTAGAAAATTACATATAAAGTTTAACTCAAATACCCCCTTTTATTTCTTTAGCATTCATTAGACCTCACTTTTACCACTTTAAACTGGTTTAACGGCTGTATTACAATCCCACTTTATGCATACCACTTTTTTAATACATATATAATATATACAATATAAAAGGATTTTATTACATTTATCTCCTGATAAATAAAAGCTCCTTGGGGAAAAAAAACAGACAGAAAACAATGTCATCTAACTTACCATTCTCTCATACTCTCTAACTTTAAGTATAAAATAAGTTTTAATATCATAGTATTGGTAGTATAATAGTAACAGCAACATCTAGATGCTAAAAAGAATAATTATAAAATTACATAATATAATCATTCCTTTTCCTTTTTCTAGGAGAAATTTGATTTCCTGATTTCCTAAATGTTAGTGACTCTCAGTAGGTCAGTGCCTATACATTACAGCTTCATAGGAAGGTTTTTTTTTTTTTAAATGCCATTGTGGGCTCCCAGAACAGCTCTGCTAAATCACTATATATATATATATATATATATATATATATATATATATATATATATATATATGGAAGTAGGTGGGGAAGCCAGCTTCAAATGTTTTCAAAGCTTCCCATGTACTGGGAATACACAGCCAGGACTGAAGATGTGATACATGGAAGCACTGAATCACTGCCCTGCATTTATAGAAGGGTTGGAGTGGGGAAGATGAAGTGAAGGGATAGAGACTCACATATGGTTTAATTTTGAGCTAGTTAATTGGGCATGTTTATGAAAACAAAAAGAATAATTCAAATTTTAAATTATTATACCATAATTTATACAATTTTGTTTATGCTTTTAAGAGGACAGACTATGTAAATCAGTACCCCACTTTTGGAGTTATGTGAGCTTATCCAGTTCACATTCAGTTGAGCTCTTTTTCACCGATGAATATTTAACTAAAACATTTTCTCTTCCCACCAATAGTTCCAATAAATGTTGTTTTATAAATGGCAAATTTTACAATAAAAAATAAATATAGAAAAGATATTGCAAAACAAACTTTTAAAATTTCAAATATTTTATTTGTAGTTTCATATGGCAAACACTAGTCTTCCCTCTGCCCTCTGTGCCTTTTGAAATTTGGGTACAATTTGTTTGCAATAAAAAAAGAAAACGTGTTCTCCATACTTGTGTCACCCAGTCTCTTGACCAGGGTATTTCATTAATTAAGTGAGTTTTTAAAATTCCTAGCTTCATTTTTTAAGTGTTAGGCTTCATCTGGACCAACATTTCTCTTAAGGAATGAAACTACTACATAAAAATCAGACACGTTTCCTAGTTTCCCTGAGGCGTGTGACCTGCTGGATCAGAACTGACCATGTTCTTTCCTCTTTGATCTAATAACAACCTTGATAGGCTTTTGTTATCCTACTGACAAGACTTTATTTTTTTACACTTATTTAAGGTGTTGGAGGTGTTTCTCCCTGTATTAACTTCCCAAGGAAAAGCGCATATACTCAGCACATGGCAGACACCCTAGCACATAGGATTCAATATCTATTGTACTTGAGACTGCACAAATAAATAAAATTCTGATTATCTGCTTCTTTCTTCTCCCCATGCATCACTCTTCTTGATCTAAATTAATAGATTTTTATTTTTTTCAGTAAAGTTCGTCTAACTATACTATGTGTTACATACACACACACACACACACACTGTATAATTCTACTTTATATATGTTTTTCCTTTTTGACCTGGCTTTATTTTTTCATATAAAATTCCACAACATTGCATGAGAATAATTTGATTCCTTACCATGGTATTAGGGTTTATAGACTATGCAGTGTTTCATTTTTAATCCAATGATTTGTAAAATTTTTATTTCAAGGAAAATAAGAAATATTGACCAGAAAAATAGAAAATGATACTAAAAAACTCTGATTCACATTTATTATTTATTACATTAAAAATGAAATTGATATATTAATGACTATAGAGTTTTGAGTGGAAATGTTATGACCCAAGAATTTTTTTATTTTACCTTGAAATCTTGTTTGTTCGATTCATGAAGAAAAAGAGAATCATTATCAGATACGTAAGGACTCAGGAAATATTCTACCTTTGGGCCCAAGCTGAAAATATTTCTCAAACATGTATTGACAATTTAAAACCCTCTCTATATGTGTCAAAACATCCCTTTGTACCTCCATAAATATGTACAACTATATGTCAATTAAAAATAAAAATTTTTAAAAATTGCATTGACCATTAAAATCACTTAAATATGGAATTAAAACTAAATAGTTGCTGTGTCTATAATGTCAAAATTATATAAATGTTAAAAAATTTGTAAAGAAATGCATAAGTTGCAACACTTAATAATTTTATTAAAAACTATTTTAAACATAAGACTATACTAACAAGAACAGGAAACACAGATGATCAATACAAGGAAGATAGTATCCTCAGATAATAAGTGAAATAAGAATTAGATAATAAGTAAAAGATTAGTTCAATACATTTTTCAAAACTGTGTGGTTAACGAAGAATGTAAAGAAAACATTAATTTATCCTGCATTACTATTGTAAAATTTTAAAAGAGAAAGAAAAAACTTGAGACAAAAAATACAAAATACAGAGAAAAAAATGAGAGTACAAAAATAGTGAATGAGTTGACATAAGTAAAAATTGCTAAATCTGTCACTGCAATATATACAAATGATTTTAATCTCCTACCATGGCCAGGTGCAATGGCCTTCACCTGTAATCCCAGCACTTGGGGTAGCCGAGGCAGGCAGATCACTTGAGGTCAGGAGTTCTAGACCAGCCTTGTCAACATGGTGGAATATTGTCTCTTCTAAAAATACAAAAACAAGCTGGGTGTGGTGGCGGGCACCTGTAATCCCATCTACCTCTGGAGGCTGAGGCAGGAGAATGGCTTGAACCCAGGAGACAGAGGTTGCAGTGAGCTGAGATGGCGCCAGTGCACTCCAGCCTGCCGATAGCCCATCTCAGAAAAAAAAAAAAAAAAAAAAAAACCTTACCAAAAGACAAGGACTCTTAGCTTGGGTCCACATACAGACATGCACACACACACCCCTACAACCATCTGACCTTTGCCAAACGTGACAAAAATAGCAATGGGGAAAGGATTGCCTATTCAGTAAATGGTACTGGGAAAACTGGCTAGCTATATGCAGAAAACCGAAACTGGACCACTTCCTTACACCTTATACGAAAATTAACTCAAGATGGATTAAAAACTTAAATGTCAAAACCCAAACTATAAAAACCCTAGAAGAAAACCTAGGCAATACCATTCAGGACATAAGCATGGACAAAGACTTCATGACTAAAACACCAAAAGCAATTGCAGCAAAAGACAAAATTGACAAATGGGATCTAATTAATCTAAAGAGCTTCTCTGCACAGCAAAACTATCATCAGAGTGAACAGACAACCCACAGAACAGGAGGAATTTTTGCAATCTACCCATCTTACAAAGGTCTAATATCCAGAATTTACAAGGAACTTAAACAAATTCACAAGATAAGAACAACCCCATCAAAAAGTGGGCAAAGGATATGAACAGACACTTCTCAAAAGAAGACATTTATGCAATCAACAAACACATGAAAAAAAGCTCAACATCACTGATCATCAGAGAAATGGAAATTAAAACCACAATGAGATACTATTTCACGTCAGTCAGAATGATGATTATTAAAAAGTCAGGAAACAATAGATGCTGGCGAGGCTGTGGAGAAATAGGAACGCTTTTACAATGTTGGTAGGAATGTAAATTAGCTCAACCATTGTGGAAGACGGTATGGAGATTCCTCAAGGATCTAGAAACAGAAATACCACTTGACCCAGCAATCCCATTACTGGGTATATACCCAAAGGAATATAAATCATTCTACTGTAAAGACATATGCACACATATGTTTATTGCAGTACTATTTACAATAGCAAAGACATAGAACTGACCCAAATGCTCATCAATAATGGACTGAATAAAGCAAATGTGGTACATATACACCATGGAATACTAAGCTGCCATAAAAAGGAATGAGATCATGTCCTTTTCAGGGACACGGATGAAGCTGGAAGCATCATTCTCAGCAGACTAACACAGGAAGAGAAAACCAAACACCACATCTTCTCACTCATAAGTGGGAGTTGAACAATAAGAACACAGGAGAACAACACACACCAGGACCTGTTGAGGGGTAGGTGGGTGAGGGGAGGGAACTTAGAGGACGGGTCAATAGGTGCGGCAAACTACCATGGCACACGTATACCTATGTAACAAGCCTGCACGTTCTGCACATGTATCCTGGTTTTTTTTTAAGAAGGAACAAAAAAGACAAGGACTCTTAGCTTGGGTACACACACACACACACACAGAGACACACACACAAACAGGTTGTGAAAATATGTACGAAGAAAATACACAATAAAATAAAATAGGAATCTTAAAAGGAATAGGTAGTAATGTAGGATTCTGGGGAAATAAGCAAGGAAGAGATTTTTTAAATAAAACATAAATTTGCCTACAACAGTGATTAACCTTTATAAATAACATAGCAATAAAATTGAACAAAAAGATTTAGATACAAGAAATATCCATAGAAATAATGCTGTAGTACACAGAACAAGTATGTAAAAAGTAAATTCCAATATAAAGGACTATATGGAAATTAAAATTTTTAAAATAAGAATATTTTACCTAAAAGCTTTTGGAGGAAACAGGAAATTATGCTGCAATCATAAGATACTTAGAATTTTTTTTTTTTTTTGAGATGGAGTTTCACTCTTGTCACCCAGGCTGAAGTGCAATGGTGTGTTCTCGGTTCACTGCAACCTCCGCCTCTCCAGTTCAAGCGATTCTCCTGCCTCAGCCTCCAGAGTAGCTGAGATTACAGGCATCCACCACCACGCCTGGCTAATTTTTTTGTATTTTTAGTAGAGACGGGGTTTCACCATGTTGGCCAGGCTGGTCTCGAACTCCTGACCTCAGATGATCCACCTGCCTTGGCCTTCCAAAGTGTTAGGATTACAGGCGTGAGCCAAGTTTTTAAAAAACTTTATATAAAATAAGAATAATGCTCAAAGTATTTCTCAGAATCAAATCTATAGCCATAAAAGTTACTTATTAAAATAAATGAAAGAACCTAGATAATAAAATATAGAACAAAAATATAAGGAACGTAAGGAGTAAATAAAAATAACTGAATAAATAAATAACAAAATAGTTGAATATACAAAAATAAACTTGAGAACACAGACTTTGAATAAAAATGGTTTACAGTTATACACACAAGCTTAAAGTAGTATAATTGACAAGAGAAAAATAAGATAATAAAACTAAGAGCATGAAATACAGATAATAAGAGTTCAAATTATTGCAAAATAGTATGCATACATATAATATAAATAAAAGTATGTTATTTATTTAATGTATAAATATAGTAAATAAATAAAAATTTTACTGGAGAGGAAGAAAGCAGGAAAACATGAAATTATATATCTGTGCATTGTTTTCTCTAAAATAAGACTCATAGGAATTTTGAATTCATTTATCAAGTAAAGAATTCTGAATATATATATACATATATATATCACATTATAAACATACATATACATATATATCGCATTGTAAACATTTTTTTTTTTTTTTAAGAAAGAGAGTCTTGCTATATTGCCCATTGTGGCCTCGAACTTGTGGGCTCCAGATATCTTCTTGACTGAGTATTTTTGAGTAGTTGGGACCACAGACACACACCACTACGCACAGTTATATGCGTTATTTAAAATCTTATTCATAAAAATTAAAATTAAAACTAGATTTTTTTTCCTCCTGTTATTTTAATAGCCACCCTAACTCTTATTGTAACAATGTAAGTAATAATAAAAAATAAATCAGAAAGATAGATATTTGAATATTTCAAGTACCCTTGAATAAAAATTTTTCTGGAGAGGAAGGAAACAGAAAAACATAAAATTATGTATCTGTGCATTTTTTTCTTTTCCCTAAAATAAGATTCATAGGAATTTTGAATTCTTTTCTCAAGTAAAGAATTCTGAATATAAATAAAATTTAAACTAGCAAAACTTAATAAACAAATAAAATCAAAATAGTATTATTCTTTAAAAATTGAATATAACCTTAGAAATACTTTTTAATACTATTTTCAATCATAGATGTGATTGACTGTGTCAGAACTTACTCTCAGGTCACCAAACCATGCTATACAATATACTGAATATACTGCACATTGAAGTGGGTATTCAACCACAAGTGGATCTGAACTTGGAGAGTTTTATATCTAGTATTTTGCCACTAGAGAGCTGAGATAGCAATAATAAATTGGGTTTTGACCTAATGTGGCAAAAATACAGGACTGTCATATCTAGAAGAGACTTTGGAGGATCAGAAAAAAAAACCTGATCATTCAGAAACATGTTTTAAAATACACCATAGAACAGGTTTCTGTATTAGCTGAAATTTCAAAATGAATTCACTAGCCACTTAAGTACATTGTGTTCTTTCTAAAATATCTGACTTCAAGTTTTCACTTCTAAATTTTAACTTTATGAATACAGAAATATTAAACATCCAGATGCAGACATTCAGAGGTTCCCATCTGTCTCATGTTTTCCATCAAGGAGTCATTTCAGGTTTCCAGGAACTCCATAGTAATATATTATATGTGAGGGGGTAGACAGATGCCAAACCTCTGTCTGCAGAGACAACTGTTTCAGGAGAAAGAAACAGAAACAGAGTTTGCTAGGTTTCCATGCCTGGAAGTCCAAGGAGTTGGGCTGAAATTTGATCTTTGTATAACTAAAACCACTGGGTAATATTTAAAAAGCAAAATGTGGGCTTTAAATGACATTTCATATGCTGACTCTAGAAAACAGAAATAACTTCTGGGTGTCCAGGCAGGACATCTAAAGTCTTTAACAAATGGTAAATCACAAATCAAGTCAAACATGGGATCAAGAATAAAAATACAAGGACACTGTATTATTATGGGGATTAAGTCTTTAATCTCCTAGAAATCTGTTTTTCTGTTGTTATTAAGAAGCATACACACCATAGACAAAGCATATTATTAAAGAGTTTGTCCTCCAAAGAGAAGTCTTTTATGTTCCCAAGACATAAATCGGAGATTTCTCTTTTTTTTTTTTTTTTTTTTTAAAAAAAAGGCTTTTAAAAGTCAGGCCAGCACAGTGGCTCACACCTGTAATCCCAGCATTTTGGGAGGCTGAGGTAGGTGGATCACTTGAGGTCAGGAGTTTGAGACTAGCCTGGCCAACATGGTGAAACCCTATCTCTACTAAAAACACAAAAATTAGCTGGGCATGGTGGCACTCGCCTGTAATCCTAGCTACTGGGGAGGTTGAGGCAGGTGAATCACTTGAACTTGGGAGGTAGATGTTACAGTGAGCCAAGATCATGCCACTGCACTCTAGCCTGGGCAACAGAGTAAGACTGTGTCTCAAAAAAATAAATAAATAAAATAAATAAAAATAAAAAGTCATATTCTACATAAGTATATTTTTCTAAATATAAAAGTAAAGTATTATCAGCTATCAGAGTGTAGTGTATACAAAGTTCCTGTCTTGCATACAGCCTTACTTTAATTCACCTTCATTAGACTGCCAAAATTTTAAAGACAAAATTTCATAGCCTTAGTATATTTATTATGCTAACAGAAGTTCACCTATGCACTTTTCACTCCTCTTAAATTAAATTTGTACTTAAAGATACAGGGAATTAGAGCTAGAGGCATCCTTGAAATAATCTCTATGACATTTTATTATTAATTGTCTCTAAATGCTACCAGAAAAGATGTGTCAGGGAAAAATCAAGTAAGGTGATTAAAATATTGATTAAAAACAATTTGATTTTCCTCTTGCTGTAGGAGGCAAGCTGATGCTGCAACCATTTTGGAGAGTTGAGCCTCTTTCTTGTCTCTTTCTGGCTCAAAATGGGAAAAGGTAAATGAGAAGTCTCAGAACTGCAGTTTGGCTTGTTGATTAGCTGGTCACTGTCCTCAGGCAACCAATCCCAATATGATCAAGGGCTGGCCCTGTTAGAGAATCTACCTGCTACAGCCATCACTACTGCAGTCTGTGTGAAAGACACAGCCCTCTACCCTGGGCTCTTGGCCTCACAGAAAACTTCTTTACTGGCCTGATTTTCATTTATCTTAATTACAGCCCCCTAGCCCTGGGACTATCACACTCATCCAAAGTAAGTAATTATAAAATGTCATGAACTGAATGTATATGTCTCCTCAAAATTCACATGTTGAAGCTCTAACACTCATTGTGGTGACATTTGAAGATGGGACTTTGAGAAGTTATTAGGTTTAGATGAGGTCTTGAGGGTGGGCCCCCCAAGATGGGATTAATGTCCTTATAAGAAGAGAAAGACCATTTAATAAACGGTGCTGGAAAAACTGGCTAGCCATATGTAGAAAGCTGAAACTGCATCCCTTCCTTGCACCATATACAAAAATTAATTCAAGATGGATTAAAGACTTAAATGTAAGACCTAACACCATACAAACCCTAGAGGAAAACCTAGGCAATGCCATTCAGGACATAGGCATGGGCAAGGACTTCATGTCTAAAACACCAAAAGCAATGGCAACAAAACCCGAAATTGACAAATGGGATCTAGTTGAACTAAAGAGCTTCTGCACAGCAAAAGAAACTATCATCAGAGTGAACAGGCAACCAACAGAATGGGAGAAAATTTTTGCAATCTACCCACCTGACAAAGGGCTAATATCCAGAATCTACAAAGAACTTAAACAAATGTACAAGAAAAAAACAAACAACCCCATCCAAAAGTGGGCAAAGGATATGAACAGACACTTCTCAAAAGAAGACATTTCTGCAACCAACAGACATATGCAAAAATGCTCAACATCACTGGTCATCAGAGAAATGCAAATCAAAACCACAATGAGATACCATCTCACACCAGTTAGAATGGCGATCATTAAAAAGTCAGGAAATAACACATGCTAGAGAGGATGTGGAGAAATGGGAACACTTTTACACTGTTAGTAGGAGTGTAAATTAGTTCAACCATTGTGGAAGACAGTGTGGTGATTCCTCAAGGATCTAGAACTAGAAATACCATTTGACCCAGCAATCCCATTACTGGGTATCTATCCAAAGGATTGTAAATCATTCTACTGTAAAGACACATGCACATGTATGTTTACTGCAGCACTGTTCACAATAGCAAAGACTTGAAACCAACCCAAATGTCCATCAATGATAGACTGGATTAAGAAAATGTGGCACATATACACTGTGGAATACTATGCAGCCATAAAAAAGGATTAGTTCACGTCCTTGGCAGGGACATGGATGAAGGTGGAAGCCATCATTCTCAGCAAACTATCACAAGGACAGAAAACCAAACACTGCATGTTCTCACTTATGAGTACGAGTTGAACAATGAGAACACATGGACACAGGGTGGGGAACATCACACACTGGGGCTGGTCAGGGAGTGGGTGACTGGGGGAGGGATAACATTAGGAGAAATATCTAATATAAATGACGAGTTGATGGGTGCAGCAAACCAACATGGCACATGTTTACCTATGTAACAAACCTGCATGTCGTGCACATGTACCCTAGAACTTAAAGTATAATAAAAAAAAAAAAGAAGAGAAAGACCAGAGCATACTCTCCCTCTTTTTTCTTTTTCCTCCCTCTCCTTCTCTCTCTCTCTCCACCTTGTGAGGACACAGCAAGAAGGAAGCCAAGTCAAGAGGAAAGCCTTCCCTAGGAGTCAAATCTGCCAGCACCTTGGACCTCTGGTCGCCAGAATTACAAGGGAAAAAAAAATATTTGTTTTTCAAGCCACCTAGCCAAAAGTATTTTGTTATAGCAGCCTGAGCTGAATAAGACATGGAAACCATCATTCTCAGCAAGCTATCGCAAGGACAAAAAACCAAACACCGCATGTTCTCACTCATAGGTGGGAATTGAACAATGAGAACACTTGGACACAGGAAGGGGAACATCACACACCCGGGCCTGTTGTCGGGTGGGGGAATGGGGGAGGGATAGCATTAGGAGATATACCTAATGTTAAATGACAAGTTAGTGGGTGCAGCACACCAACATGGCACATGTGTACATATGTAAAAAAACTGCACGTTGTGCATATGTACCCTAGAACTTAAATTATAATAATATGTATATAAAAGACATGGAGCAATTCGACTTCCCTCAGTTCCAGCCAAGAGTATTTTTCCTCACCCATTTCAGCACTCTCAAGGTTTCTTTTGATCAGTGTCTTGAGGGCTGCTGAATCACTCCTGTTCTGTCAATGACCATGGAGGGTTGGAGAGAACTGGTTGTCAGTCTCCAAGTATCCAGGTCATTAGTCTCCCTCACCAAAATCTTCTAATCAGAAATGCCTGTTAGACATGAATGCACATCTGATATACAAACCACAATGATGAAAATAAATCTTAAGTTGTTACTTACATTAGTATAGAACATAATCCAATCATGAAGTTACAAAGCTGAGCTGTAACTTGGAAATCAACTTGGCAACACCACTTTTATTAGATAGTTGAGGAAACTGAATCACAAAAATATTAATAGCTTATCCAAATTCACAAAGTCAGGGTGGAAGTGGGCACAGAAATAATACTCTGTCAATCTGTATTGTTCAGCTCATTTCATGCTTTAAACAAGCATTTTTATAGCCAAAAAAAAAAAAAAAAAAAAAAAGAAAACGGCTAAGATAAAATTTTAAAATTACACACATACATATGCCTCATTCTGTCTTCTAAGGCTTTGGAAACATTGATATCACTATGAATGCTCAATATTTTGCCACATGCTGAGATTACAGCATGGCAAATCAAAGCCATAATAGTAACCATTGCTTCTTGATCATCCAATTTAAACTGTCATCTCCTAAACCAAAAGTCTTCCACATCAATTAAAGTAAAACTTAGACATGCACGTTACGCATTTGAGGATGGAGATAAACAAGACAACTCATGCCTTAAGTAAAGAACAGCCCGTTGGGAGAAACTGACAGCTGAACAAGTCAGCTAGTAGGAAATATGCTTGGATCATTTCTATAATGAGAAATGCTGTAATCAGAAGGCAAACTCTTGCAATCTATCAAAGGGGGTAAAACAATTTCTTTTGAAAGAATCAAGGAAAAGTTCATGTAAGAGATTTCACACTGTGAGTAGGATTTAGACAGAAAGAAACAGGAAGATATGGAAAATGAAGGAAATTCTATGAGCAAGGAAGGGCAGAGAGGTGGGCAAAGGCAGGACTTTTCCAGTGAACAGTGACTAGGTAAGTGTTGCAGAAGACGATGGAGAATGGATGAGGTGGTAGTTAGGCAGAGCATCAGAAAGGGAGGTCAGAGTCAGCCAGATCATGGATATTGATGCTGATATTTGCATGCTAAGCAGTTCATTTTAACTTAGTAGACAAAAGAGAGCCAAGAAAAATGATCCTTAGAATATAACTCATCAGGTCTCTGAATTACAAAATTACAACACTAAAAACAAATTAATAATAACAATAAAAATTATCCAGATACTGTATTATCTTCATTCTTCATTGAGACATTTGGAAACTGAGTATCCAGTTTATCATTATTTACCAGTGAAATCTTACCACCAGAGTTATCCTTTCATTGTAATTTGTTTAATCTTTCCAAAATCTGCTAATGTTTTCACTTGTGGCCTTCTAAGACTCTGGCTCTGGCTCCAGTCATCACTTAACAGCTCCTTGGCTGCCCTTCTCCATTCATCCATCACATGCTTGAAGTCCATCCAAAATTATGCAGTACATTTCACTTTTTCCATTTCTTGTAATCCTCATGTTATAATACATTGGCCTCTTGGACACCTGAAAATTAGGTTCAAGTAATTTCTGGTTCTGATGCCCCAAACACTTCATGCCATTGTTCTTTTAGAGTACCCTTCAAGGCCCAGGTTGCACTCATCTTATTGAAACTGACTTTAGGTAGCTCTCTCTGTCAAGGTTCAGCCTGATTCTGACCAAGAATAAGAAGAATGAGGGTCCTCCTACACTTGTCTGTGAAATTTAGTTGAAGAGTGTCAGAGTATTAATTAATCATACATATTATTTCTAAAATTGATCTCTGCATTACCTACCTCTTGCTCTGCTACATGTTTTTCATACATTTTAAGCCATCTTATCCAATTGTTTTCTATTCTGATGGTAGCTGCTAAAAATAGCAAAATATTCTAAATTCATAGAAAGATGACATTTCAGTGCAATGTGTAAATCCTTGTTTTGATAGAGAAATCTCTATTTCCATAGATATAACTCTCTCCTGAAACTCATGCATTAGCTCTCTCCCTCCCTCTTCCTATCCCTCTTCTTATTCCTCTTCTCCCTTTCTCTCCTAATTCCCTTATTTTTTTTTATCATGAAGCACTTATCTCAAATTATCCCATGAGAAATTCTAGTTCAGCAGTTTTAAAGATTAAAAAGACATTCCTTAGAGAAATATGCTCATTTTAGAGATGAAGACACTGAGATACAGGGAAGATGTATTTAGGTTTATATGTAAAGGTAGTTACAAGGCTAGCATAGAAACTAAGGACCAATCCTTAGACCACTGAGAAAATTACAATCCTGTTTTAAAATTAGTTTGCAAGAGACCAAGATTCTTTGTTCTATCTTGGAAATAATCTTGGCTTCTGACTAAGACATCAATTATATTATATAAATTAACTCAAGAACAGAAAAGCCTGTCCAATACCCAGCTGACCCATCACTTGGAATTGGCTCTGGCTTGAGAATTCTTTCGTGTAAATGAGCTAGCATCAGTAGCCACTGCAGAATCCTACGCTTTGCTTAATCATCTTGCTTAAATTCTTCATTTAGCAAATGCTACTTAGGCATGAAATATATCAGTTTTCTGTACTAAGGGAAATAATTTCATTCAGTTTAGAAAAGAATATGTTTGTTGATAAATGCTATTACATATAAACTGATTTTTCCACTGCAATTTACTAGCATTTCTGACAGTTTTTTAAATACCATTATAAATTTCTGAACATTATAGAATTAACTTTCAAGAATATTGTCATATCCGCATTATAATAATCTGTCATTCATTTTTTAAGAGAATTCATGTAAATTTTTGCCATTACTTGTTCTAACAAATCATTGTGTAAGTCATCAAGCACATACTAATAAAAGACTTTATTGTTTACCAGGTATAGAAGATAACTTTTTTCATGGGAAAATGTCTGGTTTTGGAACTAGGGAGACTGAAACTTAAATCTTCCCTTGGCCATTTGTTACTTCTAGGGTTTAGGCAAGTTACTTGATATCTATATGAAATATGGACTACCAATTACAATGGTATTGTAAAAAAAAAAATAATATTATTACAGTATTAGAAAGTGTCTAGCTCAGGGATGGCTTATAGTATGTGCTCAAAAATATTAGCTCTCTTCCCCCTTTCCCAGAAATGTAAGAATATTGCATCATTGCAATGATCCTTTAGACCTTATGATTTCACTTGAAGTGGCCATTCTTAGTTTCAATAATTATATAAAATTTAGGCAAATTAATGAGGGAAGAATAGAGTGCATTTACTTCTTTCTAATTGCAAAAACATTTTGTCAATTGAAATTTAAAAAGAGAAATGTTTTAACACATGCTATATTTTCCTCAGCCAACTAGTACAGCATTTATGGGGATGTCATCTTGCAAATTTTATTTTACTTAAAATCAAGCGCCAAGTTGTTTTTCTCATTAAACCAAAAATAAGCTGTTGCCTGATTATATGTCTAGCATGTTCTTGAATGAACATTAATGAGCTCATCTCTTTTTTTGGAATGTTTTATGTCATATTTCAAATCTATCTTACAGACTTACCAAAAAGGATAATTTAACATTAAATCTAAAGTTAAACATCAAGATAAATTAATGAAGAAAGACAAGTTATAAGGCAATTGAAAAGAAAAAATACACGCAGTGGGGGGAAGAGTAGAATGAAGACAAGAGAAAAGTGAGTCAGAGGAAATTCACAAAATTTGAAGTATATTAATGCGAATGTGCTCATGACTCCAAGCTGATTCAGTATCTCATTTGAATAACCCAACATAAACCTATGAAAGAAAACAATGTGATTAAGAAAGGTCTGGTACTTTTATAGTTACTCAATTGAATTGATATGAAGCAAATCTCAGCCATGTGCAAGTTAGAGTCCCATTCGAAAGGCAGAGTACTACGAGCACTTAAAATGGAGTAAAAGGGCAAAAAAGAGTCACCAGAGGGCCATAAAAAGAAGAAAAAAAATCCTGAATACATTTATTTAACAAACTTTTAAAGGTTAGTGTTTTGCCATAACTTTGGCTATGTCATAAAGTAAAAAACGATTTATCTCTGTGTTTACCAGTGTTTGGTCCTGAACTTAAAAACATATTCCTCTTTATAAATTTACTCTCAAAATTGTTACTTGGTAGTTTAGAAAATCTTGATTATGTTGGATGTAGTATGGGAAAGGTGAAATCAGATGCATGTTGGACTAAATGTTCCACACATTTGGGGTTCTATAAACTCTAAGCTTATTTTTTCAGAAAACATCAAATACTTGTTTGTATTGAAAAACACATGAAGCCAGGTTTCCAATCTCTTTCATTTAATTCATACCATTTTTAAAGAACTACTTATTGTGCTAAAAGTTGTGGTTTCTTTACTGAATCTAAGTTTTCTTTAACACAAGAAGAAGAAATTTGAAAAACAATAGGTATAGTTTATTCTTAACATTAATGTTAAGTTAGTTTGAAATCTATAATGTTATTTCTAGAAAGAGAGTAAAAATCTGTATAATTTTTCCAAAGGTGTCCCTCTTCCCTCAAACAGAAGTAATTCTAGGTAAAAGTGCCATTCTAATGGATTCATCTCAAAATTGTAATAAAGAAAAATGTACCATTATGTAACTGTAAAGACACCATCTTTTCATCTGATAGGTCACTTTTATCTCTAATCAAAAGGGTATAGATTTTGATAATAATATCAAAACTCATGTTATAGTAGTTATAATTTTTCTTTATACATTTATGAATGAACTATATATAATTGACTCAGTATTTCAGAAAATATTTAATGAACAATTTTATGTGTCAAGCATCATTCTGGGTTCTACAACCAGAGTTGACAAGAAAGACAGTTTCTGTGCTTGTGAAGTTGACATTGCAATGGAGGCAGTAGTAAGGTAATGACAGAGGAAAATAAAAGAGCTGATGGAGTACATAGTGATGGTAGTATCTAAATATCTACATATTTAGATAAAGCAGTGAGAAAAGCTTTTATGTAATGAGGAGGTGATAACTGAGCTGAGATTTGAAGGAGTCAGCCATGGAAAGATTTGAGAGAAGAATTCCTAAAGGCAGAAACAAGGGTGTCAGGTATACAGCAAAAATGATATTGGAGTACTCTTATGGTGCGTTGAAGAAGGTGGCAAATTATTGACAGTTATCATGAGATAGTGTCTATTTGCCCTCACCTTGAATTTGAGCTGGCTTACAACTTCTTTGACCAATAGAGTGTGTTAGGAGTGAGGCTGTGACAGTTCTGGGCTAATCCCTTAAAGGACTGGCAGCTTTTGCCAGATTTTTTAGATGCCTTAAACGACATAGAAGCATTCCTTAACTTTCCTAGAGAGACCACATGGAGAAAGCCTGAGACTATAAGGAGGGACAAATAGAGAGAGGCTACACTGAGTACAGCTTTTCTGTTAGCCCATCTAGGGCTCCAGACACATGAGTAAAGCTATTTTGGAACCTCCAGTCTGGCAGCCAGTTGAATATGCCACGAACAGCAGGATAGTCATCCAGCCAAGCTCTACCAGAATTCTTTCTTAACTCACAAACTTGAGATAAATTGTTGAGCCATGAAATTTTGGAGAAGCTTATTATGCAGCAAAAGGTAACTGCAACATTGCCCAGCAGAAAAATACCATTATGGTAGAACCAGGATGAACAAAGGACACCACAGTCTGGAATAGGGCCAGATATTTTATTCGGCCCCAGAATGTGTGCACATTAATGACAAAATGTGATTCTGACCTGATACGTAGGTATCTTTTGTAGACATATATAACGTATTTAGACATATATTAGGTATGTCTACAAAAGATATTTATATATCAGGTCAGAATCACATTTTGTCGTTTAATTCTGAATCGCCTTTTGTCATTCATCTCTTATCTGCTACTTTTTAGAAAATAGATTTTAGAGAGGTAAGAATATAAGAAGGGAGAACAGTTTTCAAAAGAATATTATAGTGATATTATCACATTTAATTCTCATAACACTTGAGTAAGAAAGCAGTCTTTCTTTTATTTTGTAAGTGAATATGCTGAAGAACACGAAAGTTAAATAATTTACCTAGGGTTGTGTAGGTAGCGAAATGTGAAAGTGGAGAGGTTGCTTAATTGTGTCAACTGTTGTTGAACAATCAAGTAGGAAGAGGACAGAGCACAACCACTGAACTTAGAAAGAAGCTATTAGTTACCTTGAAAATGGGTAAATTTGTAGATTTTTTGGTGAAGAAACTCTGATTATAGTAAAATAAAGAAAGAGAGAGAAGCAATGGAAGCAAATGGATAAGCAATCTTTTTGATAAGTCTTTTCTTTCTATGAAGTGTAGAGAGATGGTAGAAGGATTTAAAATTAGGTGTGTTTTTTGTCTCAGACAAAAGATATTGGGGAATTTTTATATACCATTAGGAACTGCAGTATAGGGACAAATCAAAGTTGGAAGTGAGGGAGAAAGGGAGAGAAACACAGAGAGGGAGGCAGAGACAGAGAGACAGGGAGAGGGAGAGAGAGAAGACATTACATAAGTGAAGTTTTTGAGTACACAAAAGTAGAGAGTTTATTTGACTATGGATAGGATCATTGACTCTTCTTATCTGAAAATGAGGTGAAGCAAAGTATCTTAGCATAGATGAGGGTCAGTCTAATAAGATGATGACATGGGTCTCGTCAGTGTGTTTACAACTTATACTGTCTGAGGTCGTATGTCAGAGTTGGGGGTGATATGAATTGAAGGTACAGAATACATTTCTTAGGACGTAGAGGAAAATTCATAGAAAGAAGGAGAATTTTTAGCCAGTGTTTGGATACCATCTGGAATTTATGGTCATTATTTATTGTGTGACTATTAAGAATTATTTTTTCCAATGAGGTTGAGTCTAAGGATGGGACTTTTTGGAATTAATTGTATTAAAGTAAGAAAGGAAAAGGAGTGTATAAAGGAAAATGATTATAGTGACACACCATGGAATCATAGACTTTAAGGTCTGTAAGGAGGAGATTGAACTATATAGGGAATTCTGAGTAGTGAAAATGAGAGTCAAAAGGGGTGGGGTTACTGAAGAGGTTGAAGAATTATGGCTGTATAAGAACTAGAATAAGTAAGCCAAATGAATAGGAGGTGGTGACTGGACACTTGGATTCCTGAAATTGAGATTTTGGAGTTTAGATAGTCATTATTAATTTAGAGTTATTTAAAGGACCATGAGAGTGGGAGGCTGAGAGAGTTGGAGAAAAAATTATTGCAGAAGTCATCAAGTATGGAGAAACTAAGATATTACATATATAACAAACAAGGTAGTTATCACAAAGAATGATGTCAGGAGCAGTGATAAAAAGAAAATCAATAAGCCAGCCCAGAATTGTGTGCGTGCTTGTGTGTAAATATAAAACACATTTAATCTTTCCTTCCAGGTTGTAAGATTCTTGAAGATAAGATCCAGGTCTGCTTAACTTTGGCCTTGTCCATTGTGCTAACTATATGGTATTTTTTGGTAATTTTATGTTTTGTAGAAATGTAATTCAATTTATTAATTTTAAGTTTCCTTTTCTTTTTAAAATTTGTGTTTTTTGCAGGTGCATAGTAAATATATATATATATTGATGGAATACATGAGATATTCTGATGCAGGCATGCAATGCATAATAATTGCATCATGGAAAATGGGCTATCCAACCCCTCAAGCATTTATTCTTTATGTTACAAGTAACTCAATTATACTCTTATATTTAAAAATGTACATGTAAATTATTTTGACTATAGTCACTCTGCTATACTATAAAATACTAAATCTTATCCATCTTTCTAACTACATTTTTTTGTACCCATTAACTATCCCCACTTCCCCACCACCTCCTACTACTCTTCATAACCTATGGAAATCATTCTTCTACTCTCTGTCTCTGTGAGTTCAAGTGTTTTGATTTTTGCATCCCACAAATAAGTGAGAATATGTGATGTCTCTTTTTCTGTGCCTGGCTTGTTTCACTGAACATAATTACCTCCAGTTCCATCCACGTTGCTGCAAATAACAGGATCTCATTCTTTTTTTATGGCTAAATAGTACATTATTGTGTATAAGTACCACATTTTCTTTATTCATTCATCTGTTGATGGACACTTAGGTTGCTTCCGTACCTTGGCTGTTGTGAACAGTGGTGCAACAAACATGGGAGTGCAGATATCTCTTCAACATACTGATTTCTCTTCTTTGGGGTATATACCCAGCAGTGGAATTGCTGGATCATATGGTAGTTCTATTTTCACTTTTTTGAGGAGCCTTAAAACTGTTCTCCATAATAGCTATACTAATTTACACTCCCACCAACAGTGTATGAGGGTCTCCTTTTCTCCACATCCTCACCAACATGTGTTATTGTCTGTCTTTGGATAAAAGCCATTGTAACTGAGGTGAAATGATATATCATTGCGTTCCTCTGATGATAAATGATGATGAGATCCTTTTCAAATGCCTGTTTGCCACTTGTATGTCTTCTTTGGAGACATGTCTTCAAATTTTCTGCCCATTATTTTACTGAATTATCCATGTTTTTCTTATAGGGTTGTTTGAGCTCCTTATATATTCTGGTTATTAATCCCTTGACAGATGGGTAGTTTGCAAATATTTTCTCCCATCCTGTGGGTTTTCTCTTCACTTTGTTAACTGTTTCCATCACTGTGCAAAATATTTTTCAGTTGATATGATTACATTTGTCCATTTTTGTTTCTGTTGCCTGCACTTGTAGGATATTACTCAGGGAATTTTTGCCCCAGTGACTGTCCTGGAGAATTTCTCCAATGTTTTCTTGTAGTAATTTCAATAGTTAATCAATATGGATTTTATTTTTGTATATGGGGAGGTCAAGGGTATTATTTCATTCTTCTGCATATGGATATCCAGTTTTCCCAGCATGGTTTAATGAAGAGAATGTTTTTTCCTAATGTATGTTCTTGGTAACTTTGTTAAAAATGAGTTCACTGTAGGTGTGTGGATTTGTTTCTGGGTTCTCTATTGTGTTCCTTTAGTCCATGTGTCTGTTTTTATGCCAGTACCACGCTGTTTTGGTTACTAATGCTCTGTGGTATAATTTGAAGTCAGGTAATGTGATTCCTCCAGTTTCATTCTTTTTGCTCAAGATAGCTTTGGTTATTCTGGATCTTTCATGGCTCCATATAAATTTTAAGATTTTTTTTTCCATTTCTGTTAAGAATATCATTGATATTTTGATAGGGATTGCACTGAATATTTAGATTGCTTTGGTAGTGTAGACATTTTAACAATATTGATTATTTCAATCTATGAACATGGAATAAATCTTTCCATTTTTTATTTCTTCTTCAATTTCTGTGTCAGAGTTTTATAGTTTTTAATGTAGAAATCATTCACTTCTTTGGTTAAGTGAATTCCTACATATTTAATTTCATTTGTGGCTATTGTAAATGGGATTACTTTCTCAATTTCTTTTTCAGATTGTTCACTGTTGGCATATAAAAATACTGCTGATTTTTGTATGTTGATTTTGTATCTTGTAATTTTACTGAATTTATTTATTATCATTTATGTTTTTTTTGGTGCAGTCTTTAGGTTTTTCCAAATGTAAGATCATATCTGCAAACAGGGATAATTTAATATCTTCCTTTCTAAATTTCTTGCTCTTTATTTATTCCTTTTCTCTGATTGCTCTAGCTAGGACTCAAAAAATGTTGGATATCAGTTGTGAAAGCGGACATTCTTGTCATGTTCCAAATCTTACAGGAAAGGCTTTCACTTTTTCCCTATTCAGTATGATACTAGCTGTATGTATGTTGTATATGGTGTTTATTATGTTGAAGTATGTTCTTTCTAAATCCAGTTTTTTGAGGATTTTTATCATGAAGGGATGTTTAATTCTATCAATCAAATGGTTTTACAGCATCAATTGAAATGATCATATGGTTTTTGTTCTTCATTTGGTTGACATGATGTATTACACTGATGTGCATATGTTGAACCATCCTTGTGTCCCTGGGATAAATCCTACTTGGTCTTGATGAATGATCTTACTAATATAATGTTGAATTCAATTTGCTAGTATTTTGTTAAGGATTTTTTGCAACAATTTCATCAGAGATATAGGCCTATAGTTTTCTTTTTTTTGATGTGTCTTTGTCTGATTTTGTTATCCAGGTAATACTAGCCTATTGAAACATTTGGAATTATTCCCTCCTCCTCTGTTTTTTTGGAATACTTTGAGTAAAATTGGTATTATTTAAATCATTGATAAAATTCAGCACAGAAGCTATCACATCACAGGCTTTTCTTTGTTAGGAGACTTTTATTATGAATTTAGTCTCTTGTTACTGGTATGCTCATTTCTGGATTTCTTCATGATTCAATCTTGGTAGGTTGCATGTATCTAGAAATTTATCAATTTTTTCTAGATTTTCCTATTTATTGGCATGTTGTTTCTCATGTAATTTTTTTTCTGGTCACTAATGATCCTTTGAATTTCGGATGTATCAGTTGTAATGTCCTGCTTTTCATCTCTGATTTTATTTATTTGGGTCTTTCTCTTTTTTTCTTCATTAGTCTGGCAAAAGTTGTTCATTTTTTATTGCTTCAAAAAATTAACTTTGTGTTTTGTTGATCTTTTATACGTTTTCTTCATTTCAAATTCATTTATTTCTGCTGTAATATTTATTATTTTTCCTTTTGCTAATTTTGGATTCAGTTTGTTCTTGCTTTTCTAGTTCTTTAAGATGCATCATTAGGTTATTTATTTGATGTTTTTCTTCTTTTTTGATGTAGGCACTCAGAGCTATACATATAATGTCCTACTTCTCCTGTATCCCATACATTTTGGTAAGCATGTTTTCATTATCATTAGTTTCAAGACATTTTTCTACTTCCAAATTTCTTCATTGACTCACTGGTCATTCAGGAGCATGTTGTTTAATTTTCATGTGTTTGCATAGTTTCCAAAATTCCTTCCGTTATTGATTTCTAGTTTTATTTCATTGTTGTCAAAGAAGACGCTTGACATAAGTTTCATTTTTTTAATGTTTTAAGACTTGTTTCATAACCTAACATGTAGTCTATCCTTAAAATGATCTATGTGCTTGAGAAGAAGTTTGTGTATTCTGCAGCCTTTTCATGAAATGTTATGTAAGTATCTCCAGTTGATCTATAGTGCAGATTAAGTCTGATGTTTCTGTGTTAATTTTCTGTCTTGGAGATCTTTCCAATGCTAAAAGTGAGGTGTGAAAGCCTCCAGGTACTATCATATTGAGATCTATCTCTCTCATTAGCTCTAATAATATTTGCTTTATGTATTGTGTGCTCCTGTATTGGGTGCATATGTATTTACGATTGTTATATCCTCTTGCTGAATTGACCCCTTTATCATCATATAATGTCCTTCTTTGTCTCTTTTACACTTTTTGTCTTGAAACCCATTTTGTCTAAATACAGCTACTCCTGCTGTTTTTTTGGTTTTCATTGTCAGGTAATATCTTCTTCCATGGCTTTACTTTCAGTTATAGGTGAAATGTGTTTCTTGTAGGCAACAGATCAATGGGCCTTGTTTTTTCATCCATTAAGCCACTCCGTGTCTTTTGATCAGAGAGTTCAGTCCATTTATATTCAATGTTATTATTGATAAGCAGAGATTTACTCCTGCCATTTTGCAATTTTTTTTTCTGGTTGTTTTCTGGTCTCTCCCTTCTTTCCTTCTTCCTTCCTTCCTGCCTTCCTCTTAGTGAAGGTGATTTTCTCTGGTGATATGACTTACTTTCTTAATTTTTATTGTTTGTGTTTTCCTTCTATGTATTTTAAACTGATAACAGGTTAACACTGATTCCGTAAACAAACAGGCAAAAAGAAAACTAATAAAAACTCTACACTTTAACTTATTTTTTGAGTTTATTATACTCTATTCAACATGTGTAGTTGAGAAGATCAAGTGACAAGTGTTCAAATAGAGGGCAGGCACTATTCTCAACCTGCACCACTTAGAAATGTTCTATTTTTTTAATTATTATAGTTTAAGTTCTAGGGTACACGTGCACAATGTGCAGGTTTGTTACATATGTATACATGTGCCATGTTGGTTTGCTGCACCCATCAACTCATCATTTACATTAGGTATATCTCCTAATGCTATCCCTCCACCCTTCCCCCACCCCACAACAGGACCGGGTGTGTGATGTTCCCCTTCCTATGTCCAAGTGTTCCCATTGTTCATTTCCCACCTATGAGTGAGAACATGTGCTGTTTGGTTTTCTGTCCTTGCAATAGTTTGCTGAGAATGATGGTTTCCAGCTTCATCCATGTCCCTGCAAAGGACATGAACTCATACTTTTTTATGGCTGCATAGTATTTCATGGTGTATATGTGCCACATTTTCTTAATCCAGTCTATCACTGATGAACATATGGGTTGGTTCCAAGTCTTTGCTGTTGTGAATAGTGCTGCAATAAACATATGTGTGCATGTGTCTTTATAACAGCATGATTTATAATCCTTTGCATATATACCCAGCAATGGGATGGCTGGGTCAAATGGTATTTCTAGTTCTAGATCCTTGAGGAATTGCCACACTGTCTTCCACAATGGTTGAACTAGTTTACAGTCCCACCAACAGTGTAAAAGTGTTCCTATTTCTCCACATCCTCTCCAGCACCTGTTGTTTCCTGACTTTTTAATGATTGTCATTCTAACTGGTGTATGATGGTATCTCATTGTGGTTTTGATTTGCATTTCTCTGATAGCCAGTGATGATGAGCATTTTTTCATGTGTCTGTTGGCTGCATACATGTCTTATTTTGAAAAGTGTCTGTTCATATCCTTTACCCACTTTTTGATGGGTTTTTTTTTTCTTGTAAATTTGTTTAAATTCTTTGTAGATTCTGGATATTAGCCCTTTGTCAGATGGGTAGATTGCAAAAATTTTCTCCCATTCTGTAGGTTGCCTGTTCACTCTAACGGTAGTTTCTTTTGCCATGCAGAAGCTCTTTAGTTTAATTAGATCCCATTTGTCAATTTTGACTTTTGTTGCCATTGCTTTTGGTGTTTTAGACATGAAGTCCTTGCCCATGCCTATGTCCCGAATCGTATTGCCTAGGTTTTTTTCTAGGGTTTTTATGGCTGTAAGTCTAACACTTAAGTCTCTAATCCATCTTGAATTAATTTTTATACTTCATTCCCCCACTTTGAACATTTTTGTTTTTATCTTTATATCTTATTGTGCTGTTTATGTCTTGAAAAGCTGTTGTAGTTATTATTTTTTATTGGTTTATCATTTAGTCTTTCTACTTATGAATATGTAGCTTACAAACCACAATTACAGTGTTATAACATCCTGTGTTTCTTCTGTGTTCTTACTGTTGCCAGTGAGTTTTGCACCTTTATATGATTTCTTATTGCCTGTTAACATCCTTTTCTTTCAGACTGAAGAAATCTCTTTAGCATTTTTTGTAGGATACATCTGGTCTTGATGAAATTCTTCAGCTTTTGTTTGTCTGTTTATTTCTCCTTCATGCTTGAAGGATATTTTCAAAGGATATACTATTCTAAGGTAAAAGCTCTTTCCCCCTGACTTTCAGTGCTTTAAATATGTCATACCATCCTCTCCTGGCCTGTAAGGTTTCCACTAAAAAGTTGGCTGCCAAATGTATTTAGACTCCACTGTATGCTATTTGTTATTTGTTTTTTGTTTTCTCTTTCTGCTTTTAGGATTTTTAATTTATCCTTGTCCTTTGGGAGTTTGATTATTAGATACCTTAAGGTAGTCTTCTTTGGATTATATCTGTTTCATGTTCCACAACCTTTTTGTATTTGAATGTTGATATCTTTCTCTAGGTTTGGGAAGTTCTCTATTATTATCCCTTTGAATAAACTTGCTATCTCCTAATAATAGAGAACTTTCTCTACTTACTCTGCAAGGTGAATAACTCTTCAATTTGCCCTTTTGAGGCTATTTTCTTGATCTTGTAGGCATGTTTCTTTTTTTTTAATTCTTTTCTCTTTTGTCTCCTCTGACTGTATATTTTCAAATGGCTTGTTTTCAAGCTCACCAATTCTTTCCTCTGCTTGATCAGCTCTGCTATTATATTACTTTGATGCATCCTTTAGAATGTTAATTGCATTTTTCAACATTAGAATTTCTGCTAGATTCTTTTTTATTATTTCAATCTCTTTATTATCTGATAGAATTCTGAATTTGTTCTCCATTTCATTTTGAATTTCTCTGAGTTTCCTCAAAACAGCTATTTTGAATTCGCTTTCTGAAAAATCTCATGTCTTTGTTTCTCCTGGAGTGGTCCTTGGTCCTTATTTAGTTTGTTTGGTGCAGTCACGTTTTCCTGACTGATCTTGATGCTTGTAAATATTTGTTAGTGTCTGGGCATTGAAAAGTTAGGTATTTATTGTATTCTTCACAGTCTGGGCTTGTTTGTACCCATCCTTCTTGGGAAGACTTTCCAGGTATTTTAAGGGACTTTGACTGGAAGTCCAATATTGCTGTGTTTTTGTTTTTTCCAGACTCTAGAGGTACCACCTTGGTGATCATGGATAAGATCCAGAAGAATTCTCTGGATCACCAGGCAGAAACTCTTGTTCTCTTCCCTTACTTTCCACCAAACAAATAAAGTCTCTCTGTCTGTGCTGAGCCACCTGGAACTGGGGTTGTACTGATGCAGGCACCCCTATGGCCATTACCACTGCTACTGTGCTGGGTCAGACCTGAAGGCAGCAGAGCACTGAGACTCATCCATAGCCCACTGTAAACACTAGCTGGCTACCTCCTATCTTCACTGAAGGCCCTAGTGCTCTACAATTAGCAGGTGCTGAAACTAGTCAGGTTTGTGTCCTTTCCTTTAGGACAGGAAATTCCCCCAGGCCACAGATGGGTCCAGAGATGTCAAGAAGCCAGGAATCAGAGTCAAAAATCCTAGAAATGCGCCTGATGTTGTCTTCTACTGCAGCTAATAGGCACTCAAACCACAAGACAAGGTCCTTCCTACTCTTCCCTTACCTCTCCATAGGCAGAAGAGCCTTTCCCTGTGCCCAGCACCACCACCCATGGTGGGGTTTCTGCCAGTCCACAACCAAGATTAACTTAAAGCCAAAAGGCTCTTCAGTCAGCTTATCCTGAATGCTGCCAGGACTGGGACTCACCCTTCAGGGAAGTAGGCTATGCTCTGGCCCAGGGAAGGTTACAAAATGGTTTCCAAGAGGCTAGGCCTGGACTTAGGAATCCGAAGAGCCTGCTTGTTGCCCTACCCCACCGTGGCTGAACAGTTACCTAAAGTACAAGACAAAATGTCCTTTACATTTCCTTCTGCTTTTCTCAAACAGAAGGAGTCTTTCACCATAGACATGACAGCTGGGAATGTGCTGGGTCACACCTATAGTCAGCATGTCTCAGAGCCCAAAGTCCATGGTATCCTATCTGGGCATCACTTCTGGTTAATCAGTGCTGAAGGGCTTTTTAGTCAACAGGTGATAAATCCTGCAAGGACTGGGTCCTTTAAGGCACCAGGTTCCTTTTTGGCCCATGGTATGTCTAGAAATGTCATCCAGAAACTAGGGCCTAGCATGGGGGCCTCACAAATCTGCCTGGTGCCTTATCCTGCTGAGGCTGAGCTGGTATCCAAGATGCCAAAAAATGGACTACCAAAAAATACCATTTAAACATTTAGTGAATTGCATTTATTGAAAATCAAGCTTGCAATGGTGAAAACATCAAAATTTAATCCAATAAAAACACAGGAGAAATTGTATCAATTAAATGACAACAACTCAAAAGTGCATGAAATTTAAATTTAAATTTATGCACTTTTCAAATTTTACAATTTCTCCTTGTAGCATATTGGCATAAGAGAGGAATCTTTTTAATACAGTTTCTATATTCAACTGGATAAATGTATACTCATGATTTTTTAGCATCTAAATTTGACAAAAGTTAAAAGGGGCGTAAATAGAACCAACTAACTTAACTTTGTTTTGTTGAAAATATTTGTTGAATACAGGTGTAAAATTAAAAACAATATCTGTTAAAATGTTTAGACTAAAGTATTTAAATATTTCAATTTAAAAACCTTTGAAATGAGTATACTCTCTATTTAGTAAGAATTTGCTCAGAACTTTCCAGGTAACTTAGAACCTGCAGAGAAAAAATTTTCTCAATAAAAATAATTTCCAGAGAAGATTCAAATATAAGAAGATGTTCACATGTTTTAACCACAGAATTTAACTTTGAACACAATTTCACACAATTTTATTAAAAATAGCAATAAAGCCATACTGTCATAAAAACTGCATTCTTTGGAAAAATACCCATGACATGATATGATGAAAAAAGACTAATGCCAATTCCATGCTGTTCTTGTTACTGCAGCTTTGTAGTAATATATTGAAGTCTGATTCTATGATGCCTCCATCTTCGTTGTTTTTTGCACGGGATTGTTTTGGCTATTCAGGGTCTTTTATGGTTTCACGCAAATTTTAAGGGTTTTTTGTTTATTTATGTGAAAAATATCATTGTTATTTTGATAAGGATTGCATTGAATCTGTAGATTGTTTTGGGTAGTATGGTCATCTTTAACAGTATTAATTATTTTGATCCATGCATATAGGAGATAGAAAACCCGAAAATTAACATATCTATAGCCAACTTACTTTCGACAGTGCCAAGAACACTCACTGGTGAAAGAACTACTTCTTCAATAAATGGTGCTGGGAAAACTAGACAACCATATGCAGAAGAATGAAATTAGAGCTCTACCTCTTACCTATACAAAAATCAACTCAAAATAGATTAAAGATCTAAATGTAAGACCCCAAACTATAAAACTACTAGGAGGAAACACAGATGAAAATCTTCAGAACATTGATTTAATAAAATATTTTATGAATAAGACTTCAAAAGCACAGGCAGCAAAAACAAAAGTAAACACCTGGGATTATATGAAACTAAAACTTATGTACAGCAAAGGAAACAATCAACAGAATGAAAAGAAAACCTACAGTACTTTTATTGAGCTTGTTGTTAAAAAGTTTATTTTTAAAAAAAAACTTTTACTAAACAATAAAGTAAATTGTTTAAGATTATATCATATAATAAGTGATGAAGCCACCAAAGCATTTATATTATTCTATGTCGTATGGGAGAGCTTAGTCTCTATTATTTGCATATGTTTTATGTATATTCACCCTAAAATTACCCTATAGATTCCCACTGACCCCAAAAACTGGTGACCTTAGAAATTTATGCATCTGGAAGGCTATAGTACAAATCTTGGCACACCCGACTGGCATACCAAGTTGAATTCTTTTTCCATCATTACCTGAGATGCAAAGGCATGAGCAGTTCTCAGCCACTTCTGCCCAGTGCACTAGCATTTTATCAGTCAGTACCTTGCAAACTGTCCTGGAAAGTGAGGTGTTAGTTACTCACATCAGAAAATGTTGAGAAGTGAAAGATGGTAGACACAGGTAGTCTTTAAGAATTCTGCATATTTCATGGGTTTCTCACACACAATTAGACAAGAGAGACCTCAGTACAAATTAGAACTATCAAGTGGAGGACAATCAAACTTATTTGAGCTTATTTTAATGGAACTGTGAAAACATTTTTTTTGCAATTTTATAGTTGTTAAAGACATTTTTAAATAAATAGAAAAAACAATCCTACAATTCTTATGGAAATACAAAGGACCACAAATAGCCAAATCATGAAAAAGGAGAACAAAGTTGCAGGCATCACACTTTCGGATTTCAAAATATATTACAAATCTTAGCTATCAAAACAGTTGTGGTGCTGGCATAAAGACAGACATATTGACCAATGGGACAGAATAGGGAGCCCAGAAATAAATTCACACATATACAATCAATTGATATTCAATAAGGATGCCAAGAATGGATAATGGGCAAGGATAATCTTTTCAACAAATAGTGCTGCGAAAATTTGATATTCACATGTAAAAGAACAAAATTGGACACTTTTTTTTTCTTTGAGACAGAGTTTTGCTCTTGTTGCCCAGGTTGGAGTGCAATGGCGTGATCTCGGCTCACTGCAACCTCTGCCTCCTGGGCTCAAGCGATTCTCCTGCCTCATCCTGAATAGCTGGGATTACAGGCATGCGCCACCATGCCCGGCTAATTTTGTATTTTTAGTAGAGACAATGTTTCTCCATGTTGGTCAGGCTGGTCTCGAACTCCCGACCTCAGGTGATCTGCCTGCCTCAGCCTCCCACAGTGCTGGGATTACAGGTGTAAGTCACCACACCCGGCTTGGACTCTTGTTTTATACCAAACATGAAGATCAAATCAAAATCGATTAAAACATAAATATAAAACCTGCAATTGTGTGTGATTCTTGAGGATAATCATAGGCAGAACAAATTAAACACATTACAGAATTATATCCTTATAAGGCTGATGTAGAAATTGTATATGCAGGAAATTAGGACAGTTTCTTATACCAACAGAATTGGAGAAAATATTTGCAAACTTCATCTGATGGAGGATTAATATTCATACTATACAAGGAATTGAAACTTTTCAACAGCAAAAAAAAATTCAATTATAAAATGGACAAATAATATAAACAGATGTTTATCAAAATAAGACATTAAAATAGTCAAAAATACATTTTAAAAAATGCTCAACATCACGAATCATCATGGAAATGCAAATTAAAACTATAGTGAGCTATCGTTTCTTTTCAGTTAGGATAAAGATGATCAGAAAGATAAAATATAACACATGATGATGAGGATGTGGAGAAAACAGAGGTCTTATATACTGTTGGTTGGAACGTAAAATAGTATAATCATTATAGAGAACACTATCATGGTTTCTCAGCAAACTACACATAGAACTAACATATGATCCAGCAATTCCACTGCTAGGCTTTTTTCCAAAGGAAAGAGGACCAGTAAATCAAAGACATCTGTACCCACAAGTTTATGGCAGCACTATTCACAATAGCCAAGATATAGAATCAACCTAGTTGTCCAACAACAGATGAATGGAAAAGGAGAATGTGGTATATGTACACAATGGAATACTATTCAGCCATAAAAAGGAATGAAATTCTGTCATTTGCAGCAACATAGGTGGAACTGGAGGACATTATGTTAAGTGAAATAGGCTAAGAACAGAAAGTTAAACACCACATGTTCTCACTCAGATGTGGAAGCTGAAAAAGTTTTCTCTTGCAGAAGTAAAAAGTGAAACAGAGGATACTAGAGGCTGGGAAGGGTAAAGGGAAGGGGGATAGGGAAAGATTTTTTAAAGGCTACAAAATTACAGCTAGGTAAGAGGAATAAGTTCTACTGTTTTATACCACTGTAGGATGATTACAGTTAACAATAACTAACATTCACTATCTTCCTTCTAGCTGTTTGAAACTATGTATTATTGTTAAAGTGTTGGAGGTGATGGATATGCTAATTATACTGATCTGATCACTATATAGTATATGTATCAAAACATTTATATGTACTCCATATATATGTGCAATTATCATATGTCAATCTAAAAATAAAAAAACTTTTAAAAAGAGAAATCAAAAAATCATCAAATGAAACACTGATTAAAATTCTGAATATGGACCAATAATAAGTATTTTATGTTATCTCTAAAATTAAGCAATACAAAGAATGCTTATATTGCCTTCATAAAAATTATTTTCAAATATTTTGTTTTTGAATATAGTTTTTGATGAGAACTATTTTATATGTTCACCAGTATAATAAAACTAATTTGTTAGTAAAGTAATATAGATCTCAAAAGCTTATATATTTTTAATTGTTATAGCATCACATTTCACTGTCAAAGATACCCAGGTCTTATGATAAATTATGGGACTGTCAGATTCACAGTTGTTTCTTTATGGATTACTCTATGAGTCCTTTTTGTTCACAATAAACTCTTGAACAATGTTCTGAAATTCAACTAAATGAATGCCTAACGTAGATGTTTTGTGCTGGAGCCTCAGCAAATTTTAGAAATGAGAGAAATATTAAAGATTATATAATTCAAACTTCTTATTTTGTGGTTGAGAATGTTCAACCCAAGTGCGCAAAACTAGAGAGCTAGATGTAGCAGGTGTGGACCTGGAATCCCAACCTCCTAACAATCACTCCAACATTCTTTCTAGCACACAGTGCTTCAGGTACAAGCCTTCTACTAAGGTAGTCCTACAAAGTTATGGTCCAACTAATGTGGATTACATTTCGCTATTAGGCTATTTGATGGTTTTAATTTACAAATTTACAAGTCAAAATTATATGTTTCTACCAACTTGTTTCTTCCTTAGAATTTTTCCATGTGTTGTCCTGATAAAAAACAATCAAATATAATTTTCAGGGTTTATTTCTATTTATTTTGGTTTAGATCACTATGAATTTATTTTCTAACTTTAAAATTCTATGAAAATAACAATTTGAGGTCTTAGTATTCAATTTGTGGTTTAAATGCTGACATTAGGGAATGAACAGTTCTTATTTATCTCAAGACTACCATTATGATGCAATTTCCTTTTTACAAAAAATAAAAACCTCAAGCTTTTATTGATCTATAAAGGATGAACTCATGCTTGTATTTCAAGAGGAAAAATAACCACTAATTTAAAAAGCAAATTGTCTTCAGTTGTATTATCTTCCAATGAGTCTGGGTAGGGATTCAAAAATAAGCTCCTATTTTCTGCTGGAAAATCTACTTGAGATATTTTTGAATTTCTCTCCCAAGTTATGAGGAGAAAAAAATCTAAACTCTAGAATCCTTTGTGCATTTATTGATGGGAACTGATACTTTCTGGCTATCCTTTCACTGATCATTTGAAACTTTTTACTTTGATTAAAAAGAGTAAAATATCAGTTTCCAAGAAAACATGAAAGCTTTCCTTCAGAATATGTGTTTACAACAATCAGTATTACTCTTGGAAAATTATGCAAAGAAGGTGTCGAAACAAAGAGATTTTCCAACCTCTACAAATAAAAAAATTGGATACAATAGCAAAAAATTATATATGCAAATATGTGTATATGTATATACAGTCAATCCGCATTATTCCCAGATTCTATATTTGCTAATTCACTCACTAAAATGTATTTTAACTACGAAATCAATACTACGGGCACTTTTGCAGTCATTCACAGATATGCATAGAGTGGCAAAAAAAAAAAGTATGTCTCTGAAACATGCACGTTCCCACAAATGTGATATTTTCCCACACATATGTATACGCGCACACACACACACACACATATACATATATATTAAATAAAGTGACTAAACAGAAAAACTCATAAAACAAAGTTTCATATTATGGATTAGTTGATAAAAATATCACAAGAGGCTTATGGGAACTTAACCCTGTATTTCCCCTAGGAGCAATAGTTCAGTGTTTATTAATTTAGTGTATGTGACAATTTTGTAAAGCATAACTATCAAAAGTAACAAGAATTGACTGTATACATACATACAAATATATATATATATATGAACACGTATAAAACAAAACCTACAATTTGGAAGATGAGATTTAGAAAACATTATTTATGATATATTTCTTGTCTCACTATATTCTCAAACTTTAGTGTTCCATTTAGAACTCATAGCTAGAAATAGGGTGAGAAATTGAAATAGTCATTTTCTTCCTTTCATCCTTTCACCTCTAGTTTCTTGAGAATCCTAGCAAAGAACTCTCCAGAAATACAGTTCCCAAGATCTGAGCCCCATCTGATTTCCCTGTTAAAGCTGAAAGAGGTCAGAGGTTGGCCCACATGGATACCCTTCCCACTTATCAGGCTACAGGACAGATCCTCCAAAAACCAAGAGCCTCGTACAGCCTCATCATAGACATGAACATGCAAAATCCTCTTTATGTTTCCAGAAACAGAATATAGCCTTGGCACAGTTTGCTTTTGAATAGAAAAGTATTATTCCCAAACTTCAAATTAGAAGATGGCAGCTCCAACTCCATGCCAAAGGAAAAAAAAGTTTTGCTAAGGGCAGAGTGTTTTCTTAATTGTTAAGGGAAAGAAATTGCCAAATCATTTATAGATAGTATATCAGAGTCCATCTGGCTAAAGTAAAATCAAATGAAAATACTGAATTTATATTTTCCAAACAGTTAAAATAATCCTACACATTTTGAGCAACAGGTTTGAAAAAAACATGTGTTATTTCACATTCAGGTCCCGGGTGTTTTTAAAACACCCATGTTATGGCTCTGGATGTGTGAGAGAGGCTGGTCACCGATACACTATTCAATGAAAACTTGTCTGTCTTGACCTGTCTGTCTTTATGGTACCACTCTGCCTGGCAAAGGTGAACCATCTACAATACAGTCTCACTGGGTCAACAAAACAATTGTTGAAGCACAAGCTCATGTTGACTGTTACATTTCCTGCATATCTTTAATGCACTATAGTATGTATATTTCTATCCTGATGTTGGTATATTCTAACATAAAAATTCTAGAACATAGAAGCTGTTTAACTTTTTAAAAAATACAAATGTAAATGCATGCAAGCTGACAAATAAAAGTTTGCTACAAAAAGGATAATTAATTAGAATTACCACAATATCCTACTCTTCTGCATGAATTCCCACTATACTGGGAATGAAGTCCACAGAATGTTTCATGCCCCCCGGGCTCTATCTAACCTGTCTCCAATTACCTCTCCAGCCACATCTCCTGCCTCTCTCCTCCTACCACTATACTTTAGCCATGTTGTCATTTATGTTCCTTGAATAGCCAACTTTGTCTCTGCCTTACTCTTTGCACTTTCTCTTCACTCTCCTTGTAATGTTAGTTCCATGGCCTCACATTGCTTATACACTCTTGTCTTTCAGCTCTCAATTCAAAATTCAACTCCTTATTGACTATTCCTTCCAAATTAAATCCAGCATCCTGAAATCCTCTATTACAACACTTCATTTTATGTTCTTCATAGCCTTAACTCTATCTAAAAATCACCCACCATGTATTGGTTCATGTTATATTTTGCCTGTTTATCACCCCGGAATATGAATTGAAGTCTTATTTATTTATTCTCCACTATTTCCCAAACACTATTTCTCTATAAAACTGCCTGGAACACAGCAGAGCTCATTATATTTGCTTGAAAAAAAACCAGTAATTCATAGCATTTATATGCAAAGCATAGACTCTCAGAGGAGATGAAATATAATCACATCTAGATGGTGGGATAAATTGCTGTTGAAAATCTTCAAAATTATTTCCTTTATATGGATGCTTTGTCCATACAATGTACAAAAGAGATTTATTTTTTGTTTTTGTTTTTGGGGTTTTATTTCCATTAAATTGCCAGTACAAGTCAAACTTCCACAAAGCTTTGCAAGAACTTCCCAGGCCTGAAAAGGCAGCAAAGCTTTCCTCAAAAGAATAGAAACATGGCTCCTTGCATCATCTGTAGGCATATGCTTGTGCAGGTATAGAAGGCCTAAGTTATGGAATACACTGTTAACTATTGAACTACTAAAACAGGTTAAACTAAAAATAATGGCAAAATTCCCAACTCCCATGGTCAAAGGATCAAAGAGAATTGGAAGTACAGTAGTAAGAGATTAGATAAGGATAAGCAGTGTCATATTTTATCTCTTCTTAAATATGTATCCCATGTTGTAATCTCTGACCTGAAGTCCATCCTATGTTGGAAGATATCTAAGAAACATCCTGTCTAAGATAACATAAGCTCATTTAGGTTTTGGCATGTCTACACTCAGATTTACCCTTCTCCACAAAATGATCCACGCCCTCAGAGACCAGAAAATGTAAAATCATCTTTCATGTTTTCTTCTTTTCATGCCACATGCTCTCATATACCAAATTTCACCCACCCTGCCTCCTTGAAATGTCTTTTGGCTCTAGGCCTTATCTGAGACTAGATTCTTGGAGCCACCAGCTGGCTTAGATCCACATCATCTCACATCAAGACCATGATCTCATCCTCTCCTGAGATGAGCTGATCTCCCCAAAGCCTGATTCTAAACCCTGACTGAGATTTGGAAAGTGGCCTTACCTACTGAAATGTATCATCACTTTTATTCTCGGAATTGTTTGTCTGTATAAACAGCTTAGAGAAGCAAGCCAAAAGAAAGAATGGTCTAGGGGACTTGTTTTGGTGCTGCACGTGCATAACATTTTAATTAAAATTAAGGGGAGTGTGGAAATCCATTATCCAAATTAAAGAGTAAGATGAAGGGCTGATGAACTTTACTGGGGAGATGAGGGCTAAAGCTCACCCAACTCACTCTTTGCTGTCACTGATACTTAGGGCCCATTTTGCTTTGTTTCTATACATACTGGTCGTAGTTTCTTATTTTTGCAATGTATAGCATAGTGTGTGTAGAGCATGAGGGGCTTTAGATTACAAGATTAAGATAAAAACCACGGCTCCTAACTAAATTCCAAACACTTGTTACTACAATACATCGTCTTATTCAAATTTAAACACAAGGACCCCTGATGGCATGTATCTCCTTATTTTTCCCAAAATAAAACTAATGTGTCTACCAAATAACCTAGAGTATGACTAAATTATAATTTAAAAATTGTTTTAATTAATAAGCTATTGCCCAATAAAATTTTGTAATAGAAACAATGTTTTCAAATGTCCTCAATAAAATAGTTATTTTGTTGGTTGAGGAATCTTGATATTTTAAGGAAACATCACAACCAAATTCAAACTTATTATTAATCTCAATGACAAAAATTTGAACCTCAATGAAAGCATACATTTTAAAGGAAAGTACAAGAGGTTGTTAACAGTTGTGATCAAGCCATTCTTAACAGTGGTCCCTCTGATACACTAGCTCAGCTGGCAAGAGTAGAGCCGACCAGCCTGACATTTAAGCTCACCACATGTGGGATAGTTAGTTCCAGTTTGCTTCATGACCACAAATTACATACCTAACTCTTGTCTACCAATTAAAGTGTATGACTTTGGTTGTGAGAATGGCCAAATAAAAGAATGTGGCTGTCTTGTGACAACATCTCTACTGGGAAAAACCACCTCAAACTCTCTGCCTTGTTGATGATGAATCAATAGTGCCATTGATACATAAATAAAGACAGCATTTTAATGCATTATACTGAAGGAGTCTCCAATTGTTTGTTTGATGTTAATTTTATAAAGAAAAGAGATGAACACATTTTTGAGAATGCATGAAAATATACATACTAAAATTTAATTTTACTGCTTTCCTAATACATCTCCTTCTTATTTCCAGTGACGATTTCAGATTGATTTCTGTCTATGAGACTAAACAGGGAAATAAAACAGTCCTGTGCATTTGCAAGATGCTGTCTCTTGAGAGTAGTCCCTCAGGATCATTTTTGAGAATATGTTGTATCAGCAAAGCAGAAGTGATCTGCACTCAAAGATTTTATATAATAACTATCAAAACCTTAGATAATGAAGAAACAATGGCAAGATATACTTTCTATCTATATAACTAGATAACATCCCTCCATATTTTAATCTCCTCTGGCACACTGAAAGAAAAAGAGAAAGGTAACAAGGATGGAATTGGAAAGAGAAAGGTAGCAAGGTAACAAAGATGGAATATGTCATCTAATCATCTCTTGGTGATTTTTAATTTAATTATTCTTTAATTTATCTACCTCTGAAAAATCCCTGTATTTCACTACTATTGCCACGAGGATGTCATATGTTAGCTTCTGGTAATTATGAGTCTTGCCTATCTGGTGGCATTTAGGATATTCTTTCCTGGAATATTAAGCTTACCCCACTTCATGCTTTCTGCTTGTCTCTATTACATAAACTTCTTAAAATACCATAGTTTGTAGACTTACTATAGATTTTTAAAAGCATGACCAATAACCACAAGCTGGCTACATGTTTTTTGTTTGTGTCCAAACAAACTTCTGTGTAAATATGCATATAAATACTGCATTTAATATAAAGGACAGGTATGAGAAAGAATATTGTATGCAAAGAAAGACTACTAGTCCAGTACTCTAAAAGATCCTTACTCAGAAAGGACCTGGATGAGATGATTCAGTGTTAACAGTCATGCCTGTAATACTAAGGCCTGAATTTCATGACAGCATCATGGACTTTGACTGCTCTCTACTGGATAGAAAATATATGAGGTCTTCTCAAATGGATAAGCATTTCTGAAGAGATGGTTTTTATCTTCTTTCTCTTCTCATATTAAGGTAGGTAAAGATTCCATTTCCTTGCTGTACTTCTTTATATGTAAGCTAACTGTATTATTATGTTATTTTCCACATTCCAAATTTCTGAATATTTTAAGATGATACATATACAATGATATATTTATCATAGCTTTATTTTTAAATGTGCTTTCTCCCAAATTTATTCCCAAGTCACTTCCAGCAAATGACATTTATATTATAATTTATTTCAACATATATAGCAATCAGTGTTCAACCAACAATGCTCCTATGTTGTTATTATTGAAAAGAAGCCCTCCATCACACACACAGACACACACACACACACACACACACATTCATGAGATACTAACAATGCTTTGATGATCATTTTTGGTTTTAAAACTAACAAAATCACAATTTATTTTTGATACTAAAAAGCTAGAGATTAGAGTTTCATAAATGAAATATGATGCCTATGGGACACTGCCATCATAAGAAGAGGAAAGGTCACGTTGCCTTCCTGATGGAGGCAACTGTTCATTCCAAGCACTGATGTCATAGCTGCACTCCTGTAGGGTGATACTGAGTAGGAAACAGTTTTATTCCTTCATCAGTGTTCTCTGTGCTATTATATGAATAAAAAGTAAAGGCAACTCTGATAGAAAGAAATTTGGTTATGTAAAAAACATAATGAAAGCATAATGCAAAATGAAAATTAATACTTAGAGCTTTTCTGAAAATAACACCTAAAATAAGCCTTTTCCAGACATTTCCAAGATATACTTTCTAACTCCTTCTAATATTCAGGATTAAAAAAATCTGTAAAATATTACCTGAATTAAAAGAAGAGTCTTCAAACTGAGATATATGTATTTCTGGGGTACCTGAGGCTTTCTAAGGAATTCCCATGAAAGGATGATATTAAGGAAGTTTATTTCTGGTACCTCAACCTTTGTAAATTCATTTTTCCTACATATTTATCTGTCTGAGACTCCGGGAGCCTCCTTTTATAATGGACTTTTCGCCTATTGTTTTCAATAACCAGATTGGAAAAACCTCATAATTCACGTGGCGACAATACAAAGGTTTTGGCCCTGATAGTTGGGAATTAGCGTGATAATAAATGCTGACATAAGGTGTTGCTGAACATTGCCTTTCCTCAAAAAAACTGCTGTAAAGGGCTCCAGTTGGTACCAACTCAAGCTGAGAACTCAGGATACACCCTCCTGCCTCACACCTACCCCTGAACAACACTGTGGAGAACCAGCGGTGTTTTGTTACACTGTGTGTGTGTGTGTGTGTGTGTGTGTGTGTGTGTGTGTATGTGTGTGTGTGTGTGTATATATATATATATATATATATACTTAGCTTTATTTTAAAATGTACTTTCTCCCAAATTTATTACCAAGTCACTTCTAGCAAATGGAATACGTGTGAGATACCATATGTGCATATACACACATATATACAAGTATACACAGACACATATATGTGTGTGTACATGTATTGAAAGTATATATTTAGAATAAATAATTTGAAATAGAGTGTTTAATTTTACTTTTAGTAGATATTGTCAAATTTGCCTTTTGTAGATGCTGTACCACTTTATATTCTCAACAAAACCAAAGAAATATGTGGAAGATGTTTCTTCCACCTTGTTATTGAAGGTGGAAGAAACATCTTTTTTATAAACCAATAGGTGAAAAATGCAATCCTATCATTAATTTTCATTTCTTCAAATTATAAAATGAAGCATCTTTTCATGCATTTAGGAGCCAGACCAGGTGTGGTGACTCGTGCCTATAATCCCAGCACTTTGGGAGGCCAAGGCAGGAGGATTGCTTGAGTCCAGGAGTTCAAGACCAGCCTGGGCAACATGGCAAAACTCTGTCTCTACAAAAAAATACAAAAAAAATTAGCCAGGCATGGTGGTGCACGCCTGTAGTTCCAGCTACTTAGGCAGCTGGAGAGCATTACTTAAGCCAGGAGCCCGAGGCTAAGATTGTGCCACTGCATTCCAGACTGGGCAACAGAGAAAACCCTCTCTCTAAATAAATAAATAAATAAAATTTAAAAATAAAGAGAGCCAAATCTTTCACGAATTTTTACATTATTTTTCTTATTTTTTTCTACTAAGTTCTATGTTATTCCAAAAATCTGTCTGTCTCCTCATATGCTGTGTCAATTTGTATAGCTTTTTTATTTTATTTTATTTTTTATTTTATTTATTTCTTATTTTATTTCCCTGTAGGGCTAGTCTCTCTTCTTTTTCAGAATTTCCTTCAATATTTTTGCATGTTATTTAATTTATTTTTTATTATTATACTTTAAGTTCTAGGGTACATGTGCACAACGTGCAGGTTTTTTACATAGGTATACATGAGGCATGTTGGTATGCTGCACCCATGAACTCTTCTTTTACATTAGGTATATCTCCTAATGCTATCCCTCCCCCCTCCCCCCACCCCATGACAGGCCCCAGCGTGTGATGTTTCCCACCCTGTGTCCAAGTGTTCTCATTGTTCAATTCCCACCCATGAGTGAGAACATGCAGTGTTTGGTTTTCTGTCCTTGCAATCGTTTGCTCAGAATGATGGTTTCCAGCTTCATCCATGTCCCTACAAAGGACATGAACTCATCCTTTTTTATGGCTGCATGGCATTCAATGGTGTATATGTGCCACATTTTCTTAATCCAGTCTATCAACGCTGCACATTTGGGTGGGTTCCAAGTCTTTACTATTGTGAATAGTGCTGCAATAAACATGCATGTGCGTGTGTCTTTGTAGCAGCATGATTTATAATCCTTTGGGTATATACCTAGTAATGGGATGGCTGGGTCAAATAGTATTTCTAGTTCTAGATCCTTGAGAAATAGCCACACTGTCTTCCACAATGGTTGAACTAGTTTACAGTCCCACCAACAGTGTAAAAGTGTTCGTATTTCTCCACATCCTCTCCAGCATCTGTTGTTTCCTGACTTTTTAGTGATCACCATTCTAACTGGTGTGAGACGGTATCTCATTGTGGTTTTGATTTGCATTTCTCTGATGGCCAGTGATGATGAGCATTTTTTTATGTGTCTGTTGGCTACATACATGTCTTCTTTTGAGAAGCGTCTGTTCATGTCCTTCACCCACTTTGTGATGGGGTTGTTTTTTTTTTTTTTCTTGTAAATTTGTTTGAGTTCTTTGTAGATTCTGGATATTAGCCTTTAGTCAGATGAGTAGATTGCAAAAATTTTCTCCCATTCTGTAGGTTGCCTGTTCACTCTGATGGTAGTTTCTTTTGCTGTGCAAAAGCTCTTTAGTTTAATTAGATCTCATTTGTCTATTTTGGCTTTTGTTGCCATTGCTTTTGGTGTTTTAGCCATGAAGTCTTTGCCCACACCTATGTCCTGAATGGTATTGCCTAGGTTTTCTTCTAGGGTTTTTATGGTTTCAGGTCTAACATTTAAGTCTTTAATCCATCTTGAATTAATTTTCGTATAAGGTGTAAAGAAGGGATCCAGTTTCAGCTTTCTACATATGGCTAGCCTGTTTTCCCAGCACCATTTATTAAATAGGGAATCCTTTCCCCATTTCTTGTTTTTGTCAGGTTTGTCAAAGATCAGATGGTTGTACATGTGTGGTATTATTTCTGAGGGCTCTGTTCTGTTCCGTTGGTCTATGTCTCTGTTTTGGTACAAGTACCATGCTGTTTTGGTTACTGTAGCCTTCTAGTATAGTTTGAAGTCAGGTAGCATGATGCCTCTAGCTTTGTTCTTTTAGCTTAGGATTGTCTTGGCAATGTGGGCCCTTTTTTGGTTCCAAATGAACTTTAAAGTAGTTTTTTCCAATTCTGTGAAGAAAGTCATTGGTAGCTTGATGGGGATGGCATTGAATCTATAAATTACCTTGGGCAGTATGGCCATTTTCATGATATTGATTCTTCCTCTCCATGAGCATGGAATGTTCTTCCATTTGTTTGTGTCCTCTTTTATTTCGTTGAGCAGTGGTTTGTAGTTCTCCTTGAAGAGGTCCTTCACGTCCCTTGTAAGTTGGATTCCTAGGTATTTTATTCTCTTTATTCACAGCTGAATTCTACCAGAGGTACAAGGAGGAGCTGGTACCATTCTTTCTGAAACTATTCCAATCAATACCTCCCTAACTCATTTTATGAGGCCAGCATCATCCTGATACCAAAACCTGGCAGAGACACAATAAAAAAAGAGAATTTTAGACCAATATCCGTGATGAACATTGATGCAAAAATTCTCAGTAAAATACTGGCAAACCAAATCCAGCAGTGCATCAAAAAGCGAATCCACCATGATCAAGTGGGCTTCATCCCTGGGATGCAAGGCTGGTTCAACATACACAAATCAATAAATGTAATCCAGCATATAAAGAGAACCAAAGACAAAAACCACATGATTATCTCAATAGATGCAGAAAAGGCTTTTGACAAAATTCAGCAGCCCTTCATGCTAAAAACTCTCAATAAATTAGGTATTGATGGAATGTATCTCAAAATAATAAGAGCCATTTATGACAAACCCACAGCCCATATCATACTGAATGGGCAAAAACTAGAAGCATTCCCTTTGAAAACTGGCACAAGACAGGGATGCCCTCTCTCACCACTCCTATTCAACATAGTGTTGGAAGTTCTGGCCAGGGCAATCAGGCAGGAGAAGGAAATAAAGGGTATTCAATTAGGAAAAGAGGAAGTCAAATTGTCCCTGTTTGCAGATGACATGATTGTATATTTAGAAAACCCCATCGTCTCAGCCTGAAATCTCCTTAAGCTGATAAGCAACTTCAGCAAAGTCTCAGGATACAAAATCAATGTGCATGTTATTTTCATATATTAATTTCATAGTTTCCCTCATGGTTTAAAAAAGATTCCATTCGTGTTTAATTCCGTTAGGAAAACTTTAGACTTAAAGTCAAGAAAGCATTTGGGGTGCTTAAATAAAAAGTTGCCTACTTTTCTCTGTGTCTGGAAGTACCTAGCAGCTGGCTTTGGTTCAACAGTTCTGAGATGTTAGGCCAAGGTCTCTCTTAGTCTTTTGGCTTGTTCCTCACGCATACAAAATGACGCCACCTCACAGGCATCTTATCCAACTTCCACTTAAATATCATTAGCAGAGAAGTGTCAGATGGCCACATCCAACTTTCAGAAAGAGTAGAAAAGAGATATTTAGCTTTCCCAGCCTCTATAATGAAACAGAAGGCATTTGAGAATGGAGTAGTGTTGATAACCAATGTCCATTTCAGTGTGAAAAAGATAATCTTATTTAATGTGTAAGTTTTTAAAGAGAAGTAACATATATATGACATTGAGATATTTATGTCCAACTACCAGATATGACTTCTATTTATTCAGCTCCAATTTTATATCTCTGAGAAAAGTTTTCAAATATGTTTTGTATATTTCTTGTTAAGTTTGTTCCAGAAGTATTTATATTATTATTGTAAATAGAAGGTTTTGTTATATTTTGTAACTGATTGATGCTTGTAAAGAGAAAATCTGTTAATTTTTCATACATTATTTTTTGCCCGAGCAATTTAGTAAATTGTCTTATTTGTCCAATCTTTCAATGGATTATCCTGGGTTTTCTATGGATATAATCACAAAATTTGCAAATAAGCTAGTTTTACCTCCTTTATAATTCTTAAACTTTTTTCCTTGTCAGATTATGTTGGATAATAACCCCCTAACATTATTAAATAATAGATGCTGTATTAGTGAAGGTACAGGCTAAGCTACTATAAAAGAAAGTTACAAAAATACAGTGATTTAAGTAAGAAAGAAATTATTTTTCATCATGTAGAAGTCCAAAGTGAGTGACCTAGGACGGCATGATTCTCAATGTATGGATTCTATCTCTTTTTCCAAAGGGGCTCCTGCCTTTGTCAACATTTCCCAACTAACAGCAAGAGAGAAAAAAGAATGCCCAGAACAAGGACCTTTATCTTCTTCAAGGAGATTTTCTGGAGATTGCACGCATGACTCCAAATACAACTCATTGTACAAAACTTAAGTCACATGGCCACAGCCACACTTAGCAGTTAAGCTAGAAAATACAGACTAGCTCAGCAACCATCTGTTACTAAATGGGAGAAGAAGTCAACAGATACAATATAGTTAGCATAAAGAACACCAATGCCTTCTTCCTCACTTTAATGAGAATGCTTCTAGACTTTCCCATCAGGTTTTGTGGTGGCTATTGTGTTAATAAAGTATTAATTTATTCCTACTTTATTAAAGGTTTTATTTGTATTAGAAATTAATGTTGAAGTTTATCAAATTTTTCCACATATATGGAGACTGTCATATGTTTTTCTTTTTCATCCAGCAATATACTGAATTATATTACATAAAATATATTTTCTAATAGTTTCTAATATTGAAACTATGCTTGTGTTCCTGATATGACTCTCTGCAGATATCCTTCCTTAAAGGGTCAAAAATTTAAAATAATTAAAATCAGATTCTTTAGAAAGATAAATTAAGGTCAAGTAGTCCTGATTGTTTAGGAGACAGGTTTACGAGATCCTTTGAGGCTTAAATTAAGCAGGGGACAAAATCTCAGATGTTTCCAGAGACTAGATGGGTAATGAATGTAGATAAAACATGAGTGATGTCATCTGGGTGGGGTTAGTGTGACTGGGCAAGCCAGGGGAAAAGGGCAGATGCTACTCAGTTGCAACCTTGAGGAAATAGTCAATGCTTTTGATGCAATCTATTGTTAATTTTTTCTTTTTTTATTTTTTTATAATATTTTAAGTTTTAATGTACATGTGCACAACCTGCAGGTTAGTTACATATGTATACATGTGGCATGTTGGTGTGCTGCACCCATTAACTCGTCATTTAACATTACATATATCTCCTAATGCTATCCCTCACCCCTCCCCCCACCCCACAACAGGCCCCAGTGTGTGATGCTCCCCATCCTGTGTCCATGTGTTTTCATTGTTCAATTCCCACCTGTGAGTGAGAACATGCAGTGTTTGGTTTTTTGTCCTTGAGATAGTTTGCTGAGAATGATGGTTTCCAGCTTCATCCATGTCCCTACAAAGGACATGAACTCATCATTTTTTATGGCTGCATAGTATTCCATGGTGTATATGTGCCACATTTTCTTAATCCAGTCTATCATTGTTGGACATTTGAGTTGGTTCCAAGTCTTTGCTATTGTGAATAGTGCCACAATAAACATACGTGTGCGTGTGTCTTTATAGCAGCAAGATTTATAATCCTTTGGGTATATACCTAGTAATGGGATTGCTGGGTCAAATGGTATTTCTAGTTCTAGATCCCTGAGGAATCGCCACACTGTCTTCCACAATGGTTGAACTAGTTTACAGTCCCACCAACAGTGTAAAAGTGTTCCTATTTCTCCACATCCTCTCCAGCACCTGTTGTTTCCTGACTTTTTAATGATCGCCATTCTAACTGGTGTGAGATGATATCTCATTGTGGTTTTGATTTGCATTTCTCTGATGGCCAGTGACGATGAGCATTTTTTCATGTGTCTTTTGGCTGCATAAATGTCTCCTTTTGAGAAGTGTGTGTTCATATCCTTCGCCCACTTTTTGATGGGGTTGTTTTTGTCTTGTAAATTTGTTTGGGTTCATTGTAGACTCTGGATATTAGCCCTTTGTCACATGGATAGAATGCAAAAATTTTCTCCCATTCTGTAGGTTGCCTGTTCACTCTGATGGTAGTTTCTTTTGCTGTGCAGAAGCTCTGTAGTTTAATGAGATCCCATTTGTCAATTTTGGCTTTTGTTGCCATTGCTTTTAGACATGAAGCCCTTGCCCATGCCTATGTCCTGAATTGTATTGCCTAGGTTTTCTTCTAGGGTTTTTATGGTTTTAGGTCTAATATGTAAGTCTTTAATCCATCTTGAATTAATTTTTGTATAAGGTGTAAGGAAGGGATCCAGTTTCAGCTTTCTACATATGGCTAGCCAGTTTTCCCAGCATCATTTATTAAATAGGGAATCCTTTCCCCGTTGCTTGTTTTTCTCAGGTTTGTCAAAGATCAGATGGTTGTACATGTGTGGTATTATTTCTGAGGGCTCTGTTCTGTTCCATTGGTCTATATGTCTGTTTTGGTACCAGTACCATGCTGTTTTGGTTACAGTAGCCTTGTAGTATAGTTTGAAGTCAGGTAGGTGATGCCTCCAGCTTTGTTCTTTTGGCTTAGGATTGACTTGGTAATGCGGGCTCTTTTTTGGTTCCATATGAACTTTAAAGTAGTTTTTTCTAATTCTGTGAAGAAAGACATTGGTAGCTTGATGGGGATGGCATTGAATCTATAAATTACCTTGGGCAGTATGGCCATTTTCACAATATTGATTCTTCCTCTCCATGAGCATGGAATGTTCTTCCATCTGTTTGTATCCTTTTTCATTTCATTGAGCAGTGGTTTGTAGTTCTCCTTGAAGAGGTCCTTCACATCCCTTGTCAGTTGGATTCCTAGGTATTTTATTCTCTTTGAAGCAATTGTGAATGGGAATTCACTCATGATTTGGCTCTCTGTTTGTCTGTTATTGGTGTGTAAGAATGCATGTGATTTTTGCACATTGATTTTGTATCCTGAGACTTTGCTGAAGTTGCTTATCACCTTAAGGAGATTTTGGGCTGAGACGATGGGGTTTTCTAAATATACGGTCATGTTATCTGCAAACAGGGACAATTTGACTTCCTCTTTTCCTAAATGAATACGCTTTATTTCCTTCTCCTGCCTGATTGCCCTGGCCAGAACTTCCAACACTATGTTGAATAGGAGTGGTGAGAGAGGGCATCCCTGTCTTGTGCCAGTTTTCAAAGGGAATGCTTCCAGTTTTTGCCCATTCAGTATGATATGGGCTCTGGGTTTGTCATGGATAGCTCTTATTATTATTTTGAGATACATCCCATCAATACCTAATTTGTTGAGGGTTTTTAGCATGAAGCATTGTTGAATTTTGTCAAAGGCCTTTTCTGCATCTGTTGAGATAATCATATGGTTTTTGTCATTGGTTCTGTTTATATGCTGGATTACATTTATTGATTTGTGTATGTTGAACCAGCCTTGCATCCCAGGGATGAAGCCCACTTGATCATGGTGGATAAGCTTTCTGATGTGCTGCTGGATTCAGTTTGCCAGTATTTTATTAAGGAGTTTTGCATCGATGTTCATTAGGGATATTGGTCTAAAATTCTCTTTTTTTGTTGTGTCTCTGCCAGGCTTTGGTATCAGGATGATGCTGGCCTCATAAAATGAGTTAGCGAGGATTCCCTCTTTTTCTATTGATTGGAATAGTTTCAGAAAGAATGGTACCAGTTCCTCCTTGTTCCTCTGGTAGAATTTGGCTGTGAATCCGTCTGGTCCTGGACTTTTGTTGGTTGGTAGGCTATTAATTATTGCCTCAATTTCAGAGCCTGTTATTGGTCTATTCAGCAATTCAACTTCTTCCTGGTTTGGTCTTGGGAGGGTGAATGTGTCCAGTAATTTATCAATTTCTTCTAGATTTTCTAGTTTATTTGCATAGAGATGTTTATAGTATTCTCTAATGGTAGTTTGTATTTCTGTGGGATTGTTGGTGATATCCCCTTTATCATGTTTTATTGTGTCTATTTGATTCTTCTCTCTTTTCTTCTTTATTAGTCTTGTTAGTGTTCTATCAATTTTCTTGATCTTTTCAAAAAACCAGCTCCTGGATTCATTGATTTTTTGAAGGGTTTTTTATGTCTCTATTTCCTTCAGTTCTGTTCTGATCTTAGTTATTTCTTGCCTTCTGCTGGCTTTTGAATGTGTTTGCTCTTGCTCCTCTTGTTCTTTTAATTTTGATGTTAGGTGTCAATGTTAGATCTTTCCTGCTTTCTCTTGTGGGCATTTAGTGCTATAAATTTCCCTGTACACACTGCTTTGAATGTTATTGTTAATTTTTTCAAGCAATGTAAATCTCATATTTTTATACAAAATCTCTCAATTTAGGCCAGGCGTGGTGGCATACACCTTTAATCCCAGCACTTTGGGAGGCCAAGGCCAGTGGATCACAAGGTCAGGAGTTCAAGACCAGCCTGGCCAAGATGGTGAAACCCTGTCTCTACTAAAAATACAAAAATTAGTCGGGCGTGGTGGCACACAACTGTAATCACAACTACTCGGAAGGCTGAGGCAGGAGAATCACTTGAACCTGAGAGGCTGAGGTTGCAGTGAGCTGAGATGGTGCCACTGCATTCCAGCCTGGGTGACAGAGCAGGACTCCATCTCAAACAAAACAAAACAAAACAACCTCTCAATTTATAAACACTGACAGCTAATTTACACACACACACACACACACACACACACACACACACACCAGTACACAGGCCAAAGAAAACACAGCTACAGAATGGATTAGCCTACCATTGGTTACCTCTAGTTTAAAAGATATCTACCAGATCTATAAGGAACTCACACTGAATCAGCAAGAAAAAGACAAATAATCCCATCCAAAGGTGGGCAAATGACACAAATAGACATTTCTCAAAAGAAGACATAAAAATGGCCAAGAAACACATGAAAAAAAATACTAAGCATCGCTAATTATCAAGAAAATGCAAATTAAAACCACTCCTACAAGAATGGCCATTATTAAAAAGTCAAAAAAGCAAGAGATATTGGTGTGGGTGTGGTGAAAGGGGAGAGTTTATTCACTGCTGGTGGGAATATAAATTAGGACAACCTCTCTGGAAAACAGTAAGGAGATTTCTTATAGAGCTAAAAGTAGATCTGCCATTAGATCCAGCAATGTCACTACTGGATATTTACCCAAAAGAAAAGAAGTCATTATATTTAAAAAAAGGCATATGCACACAAATGTGGATTGCAGCACCCTTCACAATTGCAAAGATATGGAACCAACCTAAGTGCTCATAGACCAATGAGTAGATGAAGAAAATGTGGTTTATATACACCATGGAATATTGTTCTACCATAAAAAGGAGTGAAAAAATGTATTTTGCAGCAACTTGGATGGAGCCAGAGGACCTTATTCTAAGTGAAGTAACTCAGAAATAGAAAACCCAATGCCTTATGTCCTCACTTATAAGTGGGAGCTAAGCTATGGGTATGCAAAGACATACACAGTGATATAATGGACTTTGAAGACTCAGAAGTGGGGGAATGGGATGAGGGTGTGGGATAAAAAGCTATGTATTGGGTAAAACATACACCACTTGCATGACAGGTGCACTAAAATCTTAAAATTCACCACTATGTAATTCATCCATTTAACCAAAAACCACTTGTACCCCAAAAGCCATTGGAAAAAAAGGTTTTTTAAAAATATATTTATCCCAGCCTAGGAGAAAGTTTAATGGGAAGGGTAGGAGGCAATATAGCTCTGAATTTATGAAGTGGCAGGTAGCAGGACCAGCCCTGGTGGAGATCTCCTGGGCTGACCAACACCACAGAGCTATCTACATGTATGCACTGACAGGACTGGTGCCTGCTCAAAGAGATCTGCTCAGGGCTCAGGCCATGAGAGTCCCACAGCTTTGGATGATGTTGAGGATTGCCTTCCCCAAAGCATTGCTTTGATAAGCTCCACAGTGGAGTAACAGTCCAAGCAGAGGACCCAGTGTATGGCCTCCTAACCCACCCCCTACTCCAAAGAAGAAAATCTGAGATATTTTGTATGGCTACTAGTAGCTGAATTAAAAATCAGAAGAAACATGAGATGGTATGATTTTCCCCACATTATATTCTTCTTGATAGTTATCTCTCCGGTCAATACAGTTTAGCTCACAGTCATAAATTTCTAGAAGAATCATTTCTCTGCAGTTATCCCATCTTCACCTCCTCTTCTATTCCATTTTCCTCATATGCCACAAAGTAAACCATTATACAAGATTATTCCTCTTTACTTCAGACCCATTGGTGCTAACACGTTCTTCAAAATATGGGCAAGCAATGGAATTCAACAAGCTTTTATCAAGTATTTATTATGTAGAGACTAACAGATGATCTTTGAGATGAGATGCCAAAGAGCTTAAATCTAGTCTATAATGTGTGTACAAATTATCCTAAAATAAGGTAATATGTGACAAGTATCACAGGAGAGTCAAACAAAAATGCTATAGAAGGAAGAAGAGCCCATTTCCATAAAGATGATTGAAGAATGCTTAGTAAATGACTTAGTAATTGTGCTGTCCCTATAGGGTCAATAGGTCTTTGATAGGTGGAGAAAGGAGGCACAGGTAAAGAATACATAAGAAAGAAAGACATGAAAAAATGCTCATCATCACTGGCCATTAGAGAAATGCAAATCAAAACCACAATGAGATACCATCTCACACCAGTTAGAATGGCAATCATTAAAAAGTCAGGAAACAACAGGTGCTGCAGAGGATGTGGAGAAATAGGAACACTTTTACACTGTTGGTGGGACTGTAAACTAGTTCAACCATTGTGGAAGTCAGTGTGGCAATTCCTCAGGGATCTAGAACTAGAAATACCATTTGACCCAGCCATCCCATTACTGGGTATATACCCAAATGACTATAAATCATGCTGCTATAAAGACACATGCACACGTATGTTTATTGCGGCATTATTCACAATAGCAAAGACTTGGAACCAACCCAAATGTCCAACAATGATAGACTGGATAAGAAAATGTGGCACATATACACCATGGAATACTATGCAGCCATAAAAAATGATGAGTTCATGTCCTTTGTAGGGACATGGATGAAATTGGAAATCCTCATTCCCAGTAAACTATCGCCAAGAACAAAAAACCAAACACCGCATATTCTCACTCATAGGTGGGAATTGAACAATGAGATCACATGGACACAGGAAGGGGAATATCACACTCTGGGGACTGTGTTGGGGTGGGGGGAGGGGGGAGGGATAGCATTAGGAGATATACCTAATGCTAGATGACGAGTTAGTGGGTGCAGCGCACCAGCATGGCACATGTATACATATGTTACTAACCTGCACAATGTGCACAAGTACCCTAAAACTTAAAGTATAATAAAAAAAAAGAAAGAAAGACTAGGAGATGAGAAGGACATTAAATTACAAAGCAGTTTGGTTTATTTGGAGCATGGGGAAACAGCTGAGCTTTAAGTAAGTAAATTTGGTTGTAAAGAGATCAAAGAGATTTGATGGCTCATACAAGGAATTTTGAATCTATTCTTCAAGAAATGGAAAGCAGAAGATTGATGAGCTCTGTAGATTGCAAAAGGGGACTAGAGCCCGAAGCAAAGAATCTCTGAACTCTGAGTGCACGACTGGTAGGAGACCAGATAGACTGCCATATGTCTTCCAGCTACATGGACTATGTTATTCTTCACTTTGGATGTAAAATGCACTGGTGCAAATTACATCTTCCCAAAATAAAATAGGAAGTAATTATTAGTACCTCCTCATCTGGGATGGTAAGAGTTAAAAAAGATTAGACATATAAAGCATTTAACACAATAACTGCACATAATAAAATAGTAAGTCCTCAGTAAATGTTAACTATTATTAATATTATTAATTTTAAAATATTTTAAAGATAACAATTAGTTGGGTCTTTGTTGTTACACACAGTGAATTGTAAGCACTCCTCAGATTTTTGCAGCTATCCAGAATAATTATGTCATCTCTTCTGATGGCCCAGCATATAAATATCAAGTAATGTATTGTAGGTGTTGATATATGCAAGGGGAAAATTCGGGAGGCATGTACATGAACCTGCTAATGTGCTAGGAAAGATTTTCTCTAGGAGTTGTGATTACAGGAGGCTCTCACATTCTATGACAAACATATGTAAGATGTTTACATTTTTTGACAATTGCTGATGAATTTCATTAAAAAAATAATAGTAAAAAATAAAATATATAGCAAAGACAAGTTTGTGCTTTACTTATTCCCCATTTTAGTAACAACAAGTTGTGAGTTCCATAAAATGTATGTTCGGGACTACGTTCCTTCTCAGATTTGTGGTTTCTGGGGCATGCAATAATATATCTAGCATTCTGTTATATGATTCTTCATGCCATCATATTTAGAAATTACAACAGAAAATGGAAGTATTAAAGACAGAGTTTGGAAAATGTTAATAATTTGGCAATATTCTCTGGACTTTTCATACCACAAGAATTCTCAAACAACTACTCAATTGTTTATCTGAAAATAAATATTATCAAGTACATAGGCCTTTTCTCAGTTCCAGTAAATGAGTTAACATTTTTCAATTTTCCAAGGATAATTTCCAAGCTTTCATCCAATGGGTTAGCATTAAAAACTAATTTTGACATTGTGTCTTCATTACTTCTACTATGTGCACATATATTTATTTTAAACAGATATTTTGGTATTTGAACTTAAAAATGCATGGTTGAAGTTCTCTGTTAATGGTTTTATAATTTTTTATGCACTTCATCAAAATATTTGCAAAATTGCTTCAAAGGCAGTCACGTCAACCGTTTTACAGTAATTTCACCTCCCCACCTTCACCCTAACCTCAAAGAAATCTTTCGGTGCAGGGAAAAAGCTAAACTTCTATAAATTTGATTTATTTGTACATTGCAAATAACCAGCTAAATATAAAATTTGTTTTCTAAAAAAATTAGAATCTCAAAAATGATATACTCAGAAAGAATTTCTTAAGCAATTTAGGCCCAAAGATTTATGTGAATGTCTCTAGGACACACAGCTGTTTCGTGGCGGGGTTTGGGCCAGCACCTGTGTATCTTGATGCTCACTTCCATCCTCTTCTGGTTTTTATGCACAGGAAACTTCCCTGACACTAACTTTAAATCTATTTATTCATACCACATTTATTACCTAGCCTCTATAATGATCAAAGAATGCCCATTTGAACAGGCAATGCATTTGAACAGGAATCTCTTTGAAAGGGGTGCTACAGAAATGGGTAAAAAAAGGTGCAAAATCTTGTTATTGTTTTTATTATTGTTATTTTAACATATATCTCCTCCTAAATTTTCATTATTAACCCTTAGCTGCTATTCTTCTGATATGAAATTCTAAGAGTTTATTGTTACGGTTTTGGTAGATTCTGAAATGTGGCATAGCCAATGAAACAAAAAGTCGTATTGCTTTGTAAGGTCAGATGAGGAAGGAAGTAAAGTGTCCCCTGTGTCTGCCTGATTATTCTTCAAGATCAAGTTCTGCTCAGAATCTGAACCCAGAAAACAAAATGATTGCTTCTATCTGTATGAGTTTGATCAAATTGGAGCTAACACTTTGTTGGTTAAGATTATCATTAACTGTGAAGCAGAATTGCTTCAAGTTAATCTAGCCACTTGTGAAGACAAGCAGGAAAAGAGCATAGTTTTCTTGAGTCACCTGGCTTTTGTTTCATATTTAATCATTATATCATTTAAATTTTAATTTTTTTGCATCTGACTTATACTCAAAATCTGCCATAATACTCATTTTTAATATCTTAACATATCTTATAGTATACAATAAAATTTTTCTTTCCCCCAAATACCAAAACTCTTATAATGTTTGGAGAAAAACCTTTGAGGAACTAAGTTTCCAGAGTCTACAGCAAAATCAAGACAATCTTTAATTATTTTGAGTATTTCTTATGTATGGAGTTCTAGAAAGTATCTCTGAAAAAAAACTCAGGTATAATTTAATTCACTGGACACAAACCTTTACTAAGAAAAAATTGCTTATAACATACTTCTAATTTAGTTTATAATTTTTCAGAAATTATCTAATTCACAGCTGATATTAAATGAAATACTGTAGAATAAAAAGGTAATGTTCTTTGATAATGTAATTAAGCTAAATACTTTAAATAGCACCAAGTAAAGTATTGCTGAATACACACCTAGTACTCTACATATTACTATGAAATATACATTATTTACTTAACATTATACTAATAAGCTGTCTTTCAAACTCCATGAAATTAACTTAGAAGCTAAATGTTTGAAGCATTCCCTTACAAAATAGTATTACTTTATACACGTAAGTTAATTATTTGAAAAGTCTTTCAAAAGAGAAGCCAAGAAAATGTGTTTCTTCCTACATGTATTTAGATATGACAATTTCTGCATTGGGACATTATTGATATAGAATAATTAGATTTATTCTTTAGATCTTCTTGATGATGTGTCTTAACATACATTAAAACTGGCATTCTTGGGAGCCATTTGCAAGGAAAAAAACGGACAATTTCTCAGAGGAAGGTCTCTTGGCAAAGGATTTTTACCAGTTTTATTAACCACATTCAGAAGTTGTTCTTTCTCACCATTCAGAACAACATTTTACATGCTGTCCACGTGAATTATGGCTGTGGCAAATCAAAATAAAGCTGGAGGATGTGTAACGGCCAAAAATCCAGTAGTTGTTATATTATTTTAAAAATAAAAAAATGAAGTAAAATGAAAGTGAGAAAAACATCATAATATATTTAATATCTGTGTTTTTAATGCTAAGGAAATAAAATTATTAATAAAACTACCCAATAGTTTGATCTATGCACACTATATTGCAATGTGTTATTTAGAAATTGTACAATATAAGTTGTATATGCATGTTAACTAAAAATACTACATGTTTGTATCAGTCCGTTCACACACTGCTATAAAGAAATACCTGAGACTGGGTAAATTATAAAGAAAAGATGTTTAATTGGCTCACAGTTCTGCAGTCTGTATGGAAAGCATGGCTCAGGAGGCTTCAGGAAACTCACAATCATGACAGAAGGTGAAGGTGCTACACACTTTTAAACAACCAGATCTCATGAGAATTCACTCACTATCACAAGAACAACAACAGAGAAATCCACCCCCATGATCCAATCACTTCCTACCAGGCCCCTCTCCTAACATTGGGGATTACAATTTGACACGAGATTTGGGTGGGGACACAAATCCAAACCATATCAATGTTTATACAGCATTTTTCTTGGAAGTAAAATAGGGAGAAGATAGCTTTGGATTTTATTCACTGGATATGAAAATGTAAAATGATTAGTTCATGGGCTTGATCTAGATGCTGAGGTAGGACCCTCCAAATTCTTTAGACCAAGGGGAGCACACCCAAGCAATGTGCTTTGTCCCAGTCTAAAGCTAAAAAGGAAAGTCTACTATGGACCTACAGGTAAGCTGATGGCCTGTATCACAGTTATGTCTCAGTGGATTGTCAGTGTTTTGTGTTTTTCTCCATTATTAGCAGTTATCAATTAATGCTAGGTAGGTTGCTCTTTCTTTTTTTCCTTTTCTTTTTCTTTTCTGTTTTTATTTTTTATTTTTTAAGAGATGTGATGTCACTATGTTTCCCAGGCTGGAAGCAATCCTTCCTTCTGTGCCTCCCAAGCAGCTGGGACTAAAAGCATACCCTACCATGGCTGGCTCTGATTGTTCTTTTATTATTTTGCCTTGTGTTATTTTCTAGTGTCTTTAATTCTTTGTTATTATCAAGTTATTTTTCACTGCAAAATAGGACCGTGGAAGATCAGCAACTAACAAATTATGTTCCCTATTGAAATGGGCCATAGTAAAAAAGATTTGAGAACTATTACTGAGACACAATTTCTGGTACACCATAGGCTACCTATCTGTTACCATTTCAGAGAAAATTTCGAACCCAAAGTGTCACCTGCAAGCTCAGATAATAGAATTTCAAGTTTAGAGATATATTGCTCCACATAGAACATGATAATCTAGTAAACACCTGTTTAAATAGAAAAAACCTAAAAGACAAGTACTTTGTGTGTTATTACTTAATTAAGTAAAAATTGCTTTACTATTTTGGCTTCCAAAATAACACTTATCTCTAATCAAAATGGCAGAAGAGACAAATTTTGAGTTTAAGGGGTGAGTTAAGTGATGACTGGTAATATTCACTCTAAAGATGTTCTTTTGAACCTTAAGTGCAAAAATAAGGTTATGAAGATTGCCAAGTAACAGGATAGCAAGGATGAATACTCCAGGTATAACACACAACATGTGGAAAGAATCTTCAGGGCATTAAGAAGATGGCAGAGCACAAAATAAGCTAAAGAGATAGACAAGGATCAGGAAGGTAAGAACATGCATGCCATGGTGAAAGAGTATAAATTTTACTTTGGACTTAACAGGGAGTCATTGAAGGGATGTAAGCAAAGGAAAGAAATGACTAGAATCTAGTCATAGCCTTGCTTCTCAGTGACTTAAATTCAGGTCAATTTATTTGATGAAATTCCTGTCCAACTGTTTTAGCCAAGGCAAACAGATGAACAAACAAACAAAAAACCTACAAACTTTTTTCAAAAACAAAAGGTATTCAGAACCAACACATACACATACATCAAATAAAACAGAACACTCTGGCTGAAGAGTTGCCTGCTTGGCCCTTTTACTCTTTGCAGCAATTTGAGACTCTTCCACAAAATCCCCAGAGCTCCATGGATTACAGTGTAAAAAACCACTGGCTTTACATATCTGCTTCCTCAACTGTGCCAAATTCCATAATCTCTAAAAGGCTTAACATACATTTTTTTCTATAGAGCCTTACACAGTTGATTTCCCCCTATAGACATTTTAAAGCACCCTCTTAATCATTTAATTGTGTAAAGTTGTCAAAATTGTACTTCATCTTGCTGCAGGGGAGCTTGCTTTGGTTTAAAAACATCCTTCCAGAGAGTAACTTTAAAAGGGGGGATGTCGAGATATAGTTGTTAGACTAAGTGCAAGAACCTCACTGCATCTTAAACAGTTGTGCATGCTAAGGCCCAAGTAAAAGGATGGGATTATTAACTTGCAGTACTTAAAAGTTTTAAAAATCTCAACTATCAAAATTATGCTTCAAACATAAAAGCAAGTGTGTTATCGGGAAAGACAACTAGTGTGATTTTGTTGCCCTTCAGGTTTATTCATCTCAAACATTGTATTCCAGATATCACCTTTTAAGGAAAGCATTATTTCTATTCATTTGTTCAATATCTAATAAAAGTCTCATGTTGTATAGTTCTTTTAGTTTAGCTAACACTATCCTGGAGAAATACTTTGACTTTTCATTATAAAAGGTAAAAATATACATTTTGAAGAAAAAATTAGGAGACAACAACATCTTTGGGATATGCTGAGATGTCAGAAGATGTATCTGATCTCCAGTCCCAGTGTACTATATGGCCCTTCCAGCATATAGAGCATCCTGCCGTTCTGTGAAAAAAGAAAAGGGATGCCAGCAAAATACTAAGAAACAAAAGCAATTCAGGATTTAGCACTTTAGAACAAAAATAATTTAAGTGGGAAAAAAATTAATTTAAAAATTCAAATCCTGTAAGATTCAGCTTGAAATTTATGACCCAAAAATAGGTGCACATGTTATACAGAATAGTGGCCACTCAAATAAGTCCATATCCTAATCAGAAACTGTGAGTATGCTACCTTATATGGTAAAAGGCAGATGTGACTCAGTTAAGGATCTTGAGATGAAGAGATCATCCCGGATTATCCTGATAGGTACCATGTAATCATAAGAACCTTTGTGATTAAGAGAGAGACAGGAAGATTAGAGTTAGAAAAGAAACAGAGATGCCATGATAGAAAGACAGAGTCAAAGCCAGAGATTCCCAGATGCTATGTTTCTAGCTTTGAAGGTGGAGGAAGGCATCACTAGAGCGGGAATACAGGTGGCCTCTGGAAGCTAAAAAAAGACAAGGAAACATTCTCTCCTAAAGCCTTCAGAAGAAACGTAGCCTTGCTGACCCATTTTGGATTTCTAACAAACAGCCAGATCATAACCTGTTTTTTTTTTTTTTTTTTTATAATCCAATGTTTGTCGTAATTTGTTGCCAGAGCAAAAGGGAATTGGTACAGGTTCTGGCACTGTGAGTGGGGTACTGCTGTAACAAATATTTAAATATGTAGACAAGGCTTTGAAACTGGGTAATGGGCTAGGAGAATTCTAAGGAACATGATAGAAAAACTAGGTTGCTTGGAGCATAATGTGGATTAAAGGCACTGCTGGTGAGGGCTCAGAGTGAAGTGAGGAGTATGGTAGAGAAAACCTGTATTAGCCCAGAAAATAATAAAATCATCATAAGCCATCTGTTGGTAAAAATATGAATATTAAAAGCACTGCTGATGAAGTCTGAGAAGAAAATAAAGAACATGTTATTTGAACCTTGCTATATTGTGGCAGAAAAAAATTAGTCGATTTATTTCCTACAGTGATGTGGAAAGCAGAACTTGTAGTGGATGAGCACGTATATTTAGTTCAGGAGATTTCCAGGCAAAACGTTGACAGTCCAACCCAGTTTCTCTTTGCTGCAAATATAGTAAAATGTGAGAGGAAAGAGACAGACTGTGAGAAGAACTGTTAAGCACAAGAAAGTTGGACTTAATGATTTGAGAACCTATCAGCCTATCCGGATTGCAAAACACGCTAAAATTGGGAGATTTCTTGTTAGGAAAGTGTTCTCTGAAGAGAAAGTCAAGCGCGTGAAACTTTTTCTAGGTGCCTCAGAAGGAATAAAACATCAGAATGTTCATTCTCACAGAAGACACTGTGAAAAGATTAGACTCATAAATTGCCACATATCTCAGATATCTTAGCAGAAACAAAGAATATAGATGCGGTTATTCAAGAACAATCAGTGGAGGAGCCTTTTGTCTAATAAGTAAGTGCCTGTGATATACACAGGAGACTCACAAGATTCTTGAGAATTATATATCAGCAGAAAGAGTGCAACTTGGATTGAAAAGGATGGAGAAAGGACAAAATTTTAAAAGGCTGTAAAACTCCCAATTCTACAGGCAGGAAACAGGTGGATAAAACTACCTATCTGCAAAAAGAAGAAGATGAAGAAGGAGGAGGAGGAGGAAGGGGAAAAAAGAGAGAAAGAGAGAAGGAAGGAAGGAAGCAAGGAAGGAAGGAAGAAAAAGTAAGAAGGAGAAAGAAGACAGAAAAAAGAGGAAGAAGAAACAAGAAGAAGGAAGAAGAGGAAGGAGGAAGAAGGAAGAAGAAGGAAGAAGAAGAAAGAAGAAAGGAGGAAGTCAGTGTGGCGATTCCTCAGGGATCTAGAACTAGAAATACCATTTGACCCAGCCATCCCATTACTGGGTATATACCCAAAGGACTATAAATCATGCTGCTATAAAGACACATGCACACGTATGTTTATTGCGGGACTATTCACAATAGCAAAGACTTGGAACCAATCCAAATGTCCAACAATGATAGACTGGATTAAGAAAATGTGGCACATATACACCATGGAATACTATGCAGCCATAAAAAATGATGAGTTCATGTCCTTTGTAGGGACATGGATGAAATTGGAAATCATCATTCTCGGTAAACTACTGCAAGGACAAAAAACCAAACACCACATGTTCTCACTCATAGATGGGAATTGAACAATGAGAACACATGGACACAGGAAGGGGAACATCACACTCTGGGGACTGTTGTGGGGTGGGGGGAGGGGGTAGGGATAGCATTAGGAGATATACCTAATGCTAAATGATGAGTTAATAGGTGCAGCACACCAGCATGGCACATGTATACATATGTAACTAACCTGCACATTGTGCACATGTACCCTAAAACTTAAAGTATAATAATAATAAAATTTAAAAAAGAGAGGAGAAGAAGGACCTCAAATGTGGAGCCATGAACCAAATGGGCAGGGCAATGGGCTTAGAGAATGGAGCAATGGGCCACAGGGGATAATTTCCAGGCTTTAATCCTAAGGAAATTTGGCCAGTTGTATTTTGAAATTGCTCAGGACAGTGATTCCATTTATTTCTCTCTATTTTCTTTAATGAAACTTTTCTACTTTTTAAGTAGGAATGTCTATAGTTGTTAACCTATCCCTGTCCCATTATTTTACTTTGGGAGCAGATAATTTGTTTTCTTTTTTCACAGGTCCACAGACAGAGAGGAATTTTTCCCTAGGAAGGATTATGGCTAGAGCCTCAACAATGCCTAATTTAGATGATGAAGATAATGATATTTGGTACTTTAGAAATGATAAGTCTTAAATGAGATCTTGAACTTTAATTTATACTATAAAAGAATTGAGATTTTGGGGGACCTTGGGATGGCATAAATGTATTTTCGATGTGAGACAGATGTAAATTTTTGAGAGGCAGAGGGCTGACTATGGTATACACAGTAACTGGCTTCCCAAAGATGTTCATGCCCAGTAATAAGAAACATTAGTTTGGAAGAACCTTCAAAACTGATGCCACGTTTTCCTATCACAGAATAAATAAAAATTCAATAGAGGAAAACTCTACTGCTGAGTTAGATGGAGTAGTTTGCTAAAGATGAACACTCCCAACAAAGAATAACTAAAAGCTAAATAACATACAAAATGTATGTGTTTAAAGCCAACAGGAAGCATGGGAATTACTGAACACCAGAGGAATTAATAATTCAGAGAGGAATGAGACTAGAGGTGATATGTAACCAGACATATCTGATAGCTCTTGCCAGATATCTAATATTTTTACCTCCAGATTCATTCTTCTCACGTCTTCATTCTGCTCTCTTCCTACTGGATTCCAGTGGGGTTTGGCCAATGGGAACCACAGAAAAACAAAATGGAGGAAAAGAGTGGTGACAAGATATTGACTCCCCTAAAATTTTTCCTGGAGAGTCATCTTAGGTTGGCTGCATCCCTTGAATAATTAAGGCTCCTTCCAAGTCAGCCTTTACTGCTAAATTGTCTTTGCTTATAGGTTCTGGTAGCCAATTCTTCCCTCACTTTTAGGGTTTGCTGCTAGCTCTGTGTGTTTGCACTATCACTTTTGGTGTCTGTACATTCACCCACATCTTCGTAATTAGTTTCTGTGTAAATAAACTATCCCTGAAGTACACTAACTTGAGTGTGCCATTTGCTTCTTGTAGGGATTTTATGAATATAGAGCCCTTATGCATCCTTGTGCATCCTACTGTGTTTCATGGAGGCAGAAAAGTGCAGCTTCTTAAGCCACTAAGAGCAGTAGGACATGGCCCATTAGCTCCATTAGTCCTAGTGGCCTTTCACATAGACAGAAATGGGAGTAACAGTAACTGGGCAAAAATCAGATGGGAAGGTAGATTTCTTTGCAGATGCTAGCACCAACAGATGGCTACCAACAACCAGATCCCTCATTACCTAATACCCAGCCCCCAAACCCTTAGCATTGCAAAGCCCTCCAGAAGCATAATAGGTCAGAAAGTGTAAATTAAGTTATTATAGAAACAAAATTATTTTATTTTACCTTAACTTATAGACTAAAACAAGCATTTACATTATACAGTTCACATGAAACCTGGAAATTTTGAAGGTATTTTGGACTATCCGCTATCCTTAATTCTTTATCAACTAGTAAATGAGTACTACCATTTTTCTTGCAAAACATCTTTTAGATCTATTTTGTCCTCTGTTTTTATTATTAGCTACACATTTGCTTGGGTGCGTATTCCTCATTCCTGAATTGTTGCAGCAACTTCTTAACATGGATTCCACATTAATCTAGAAAAACTTAGATTGCCCTCAGTCTACTCAGTTCTAGCATGAAATCATCATGAGTATATTTGGTAGTGACAAATATACACAAGAATAAGTATTTTTTTAATATTCATCCATCAGGTAATTTATTCCATATCCTCAGTTAGAGAAAGTAAAGACATTGAAAGAAACCAAGAAAATCTCTCTTTATAGAAATCAGGAGTGAGGGAAAGACATACATCTCTAACCAACATAAACTTAACTTGTTCTGTTTTCTTATTCTTAAATGGATGTGAAGCATCAGAATTATTCCAGATCAACTTTTGTGGACAGTGAACAAAAATGTATTTTTACAAAATACTATGATCTACAAAGTCGTTTCATATACTTTTTATTTTTTATTTTTTATTTATTTTTATTTATTTATTTATTTATTATTATTATTATACCTTAAGTTTTAGGGTACATTTGCAATGTGCAGGTTAGTTACATATGTATACATGTGCCATGCTGGCGTGCTGCACCCATTAACTCGTCATTTAGCATTAGGTATATCTCCTAATGCTATCCCTCCCCCATCCCCCCACCCCACAACAGTCCCCAGAGTGTGATGTTCCCCTTCCTGTGTCCATGTGTTCTCATTGTTCAATTCCCATCTATGAGTGAGAATATGCGGTGTTTGGTTTTTTGTCCTTGCGGTAGTTTACTGAGAATGATGATTTCCAATTTCATCCATGTCCCTACAAAGGACATGAACTCATCATTTTTTATGGCTGCATAGTATTCCATGGTGTATATGTGCCACATTTTCTTAATCCAGTCTATCATTGTTGGACATTTGGATTGGTTCCAAGCCTTTGCTATTGTGAAGAGTGCCACAATAAACATACGTGTTCATGTGTCTTTATAGCAGCATGATTTATAGTCCTTTGGGTATATACCCAGTAATGGGATGGCTGGGTCAAATGGTATTTCTAGTTCTAGATCCCTGAGGAATCGCCACACTGACTTCCACAATGGTTGAACTAGTTTACAGTCCCACCAACAGTGTAAAAGTGTTCCTGTTTTTCCACATCCTCTCCAGCACATGTTGTTTCCTGACTTTTTAATGATTGCCATTCTAACTGGTGTGAGATGGTATCTCATTGTGGTTTTGATTTACATTTCTCTGATGGCCAGTGATGATGAGCATTTATTCATGTGTCTGTTGGCTACATAAATGTCTTCTTTTGAGAAGTGTCTGCTCATGTCTTTCACCCACTTTGTGATGGGGTTGTTTTTTTTTCTTGTAAATTTGTTTGAGTTCATTGTAGATTCTGGATATTAGCCCTTTGTCAGATGAGTAGGTTGCAAAAATTTTCTCCCATTCTGTAGGTTTCCTGTTCACTCTGATGGTAGTTTCTTTTGCTGTGCAGAAGCTATTTAGTTTAATTAGATCCCATTTGTCAATTTTGGCTTTTCTTGCCATTCCTTTGGTGTTTTAGACATGAAGTCCTTGCCCATGCCTATGTCCTGAATAGTAATGCCTAGGTTTTATTCTAGGGTTTTTATGGTTTTAGGTCTAATGTTTAAGTCTTTAATCCATCTTGAATTAATTTTTGTATAAGGTGTAAGGAAGGGATCCAGTTTCAGCTTTCTACATATGGCTAGCCAGTTTTCCCAGCACCTTTTATTAAATAGGGAATCCTTTCCCCATTGCTTCTTTTTGTCAGGTTTGTCAAAGATCAGATGGTTGTAGATATGTGGCATTAATTCTGAGGGCTCTGTTCTTTTCCATTGATCTATATCTCTGTTTTGGTACCAGACCCATGCTGTTTTGGTTACTGTAGCCTTGTAGTATAGTTTGAAGTCAGGTAGCGTGATGCCTCCAGCTTTGTTCTTTTGGCTTAGGATTGACTTGGTGATGTGGGCTCTTTTTTGTTTCCATATGAACTTTAAAGTAGTTTTTTCCAATTCTGTGAAGAAAGTCATTGGTAGCTTGATGGGGATGGCATTGAATCTATAAATTATCTTGGGCATTATGGCCATTTTCACGATATTGATTCTTCCTACCCATGAGCATGGAATGTTCTTCCATTTGTTTGTATCCTCTTTTATTTCATTGAGCGGTGGTTTGTAGTTCTCCTTGAAGAGGTCCTTCACGTCCCTTGTAAGTTGGATTCCTAGGTATTTTATTCTCTTTGAAGCAATTATGAATGGGAATTCACTCATGATTTGGCTCTCTGTTTGTCTGTTATTGGTGTATAAGAATGCTTGTGATTTTTGTGCATTGATTTTGTATCCTGAGACTTTGCTGAAGTTGCTTATCAGCTTAAGGAGATTTTGGGCTGAGACACTGGGGTTTTCTAGATATACAATCATGTCATCTGCAAACAGGGACAATTTGAATAAGTATTAATGCCTGGTACAAAAGAAAGAAGAATGTCAGCTTTCGAAATTAGGGCTCCTTCTGTGTACCTGGCATGAACCTTGCTCTCAGCCTTAAGTCTACCTCACTTATAATATTTCCAAGCTTATAAGAAATAGTATTTTCTTTATTCTCTGACTAAAAAGTAATTATAAAGTAAATAAAGATTTAATTAATTTAATGGTAACCTAATAGTTATTGAATGAGTAGGATATGGTAAGATGTAAAAAAAAGAAAGCAATTTTATTGTTTCCTACTACTATCCTTGCAAATGTGCCCCAAGATTTTCACTCACCTTTAGATAAATTTAGGGCAATACTTACAGCTTCTCTGGTCACTACAGTCTCTTTCTGCGGTAATAGAAAGTCTATTCTACATAAAATTCTAAAGTTCATTTAAATAGTCTTCCCATCCTCTGCTCTGGTTGTCTCCCCCTCGGAAGGTTATGGTAGGGCAGAGGGCTTTGGTGTAGACTTTTCTTTCATCAATTTCCCAAATTTCCAGCTGCTTTAGATCTCTAGAAGACTAATCTGAGAAAGAAAAGTTAAGAGGCAGAAATGCTGTGCGTGACTGATTTAGTTATCATCTAGGGCTGTGCCCTCTAGGGGTGATATATTCTACATGCTAATTCTTTCTCATGTAGGGTGCTTATATGCTGAGACCTTTTCCCAAACACAACTGTTGACTATGTTTCCTTTGAAAGACCATTTTTGGTTTTCCTGTTGACCCACCAATATTTCTGCTTAAGGTTTTCAGATTAGGTTGTTCTCTTCCTTGCCCTAATCAAACCTGACTGACAACCCATTATGCAAATCAACAGATTCTTCCAGGCCTTTTAAAAATGAAAGATTTTAGGTATTAAAAACACATTTGACTCAGCAGCCCCACTCCTATCTACCCAAAAGAAAAGAAATCATATCAAAAAGACACCTGCACTCACATGTTTATTGCAGCACTATTCACAGTAGCAAAGGCATGGAATCAATCTGTGTCCATCAACAGATGACTAGATAAAGAAAATGTGGTACATACACACCATGTAATATTACACAGCCATCAAAAAGAATGAAATCATGTCTTTTGCAGCAACATGGATGGAGCTGAAGGCCATTATCCTAAGTGAAATAACTCAGAAGAAGAAAAGTCAATATTGCACATTATCACTTATACGTGGGAGCTAAACAATGACTATACATGGGCAATCATAGAGAAAAATAGACACTGGGGACTCCAAAAGGGGAGAGGGTAGGAGAGAGGTGAAGGTTGAAAAACTACCTATTGGATACATTGTTCATTATAAGGAGGTTGGATACAACAGAAACCCAAGCCCTACCAGTAGGCAATATATCCATGGAACAAACCTGCACAGGTACCCCTTGAATCTATAGAAAAAAAATACATTCAATGATCACTTACAATGATTTCTAGGAAAATCTATAATGTAGATTAAAAATGATTACTATGTACCAGGAACTTTACAAATGGTATATTTGGTATATTATTTAATCATCAGAAAATACTTTGGGAAAACTATCTTTATCACCATATTACAAATGAGAATACTGACACTCTGAAGAGTAACTTGCCCTAGATTACATAAGTAGTGAATTGGAAATTGGAATTCCAACCATAGAGATGATTAATTATGAAAATCAAATGAGCTAATATCTGTAAAGAACTTAACTCATATAGTAGACACTAGACAACACTTGTTTAAGTAAGCAAAACTATGTTGTCTCCCGAAGGTCATTTTTAATCTTTCATCTGTCATTCAAAAAGTGCTTAAATGTACTTTATTCATCCACAAAATGTACTGGCAAAGACTACTTGTATAGCATGACTCTCTGCCTTCCTAAAGCCTAACAACTCATTTGAAGATGAGGCATATATACCTGAAACAATTAAGTAATACTGCAAGACAGTATTTCAAGGAATGGTCATTATCAGATTTTGAAAAAAGAAGAAATCAATGAGAATGCAGCATTCAGAAATGAAGAGTTAACATGGAACTCTGGAGGTATGGTCACAAAAGGCAAAGAGTTTAAAAGAAATCCATGCACAAAAGTTAAAACTGGACAAAACACCCACAAATCACTTTTATACCCACCAATAAAGATACAACCCCCAAGTAAATTATGCAAACAGTAACTGTTACCAAGTGTTCTAAAAAATAGGACCCATGCTACTTATGGGTGGTGGGGTGTCAGGGGAAAAAGCAACTATGTGTTTAGAAGAGAAAACTTTTATAAAAAATAAAGGAATGTTAATTGTCATGGAAAAAAAATACAGAATACTCAGAATAATTTATGTAAATAGACTGATTGTTCTAGCCAATGTGAAAACAATAAGTTTTTAGTCAAGGTCCAAAAATAAAAATAGAAATTTAAAGGGACTATATTTAATGTGTTCTTTGGTTTTATAGCCATGTAGCTCAAATTTAATTATTAGTTGAGTAAATAAGTTTGTCATTGAATATAAATGTAGTGCACATATTTGTAAATTTTTATATTCAAGTATATAAGCTAATAAAATATCAAAATTAAATTAAAAGCATATATAAATTCTGTTATATGCTTATTTCATTATTTGAGCTTTATCTGTTTTAAATTTTTAAAATTTCTTAAAATTTTTATTTATTGATTGATTTTGAGACAGAGTCTCACTCTGTCACCCAGACTGGAGTGTAGTGGCAAAACCATGGCTCACTGCAGCCTCAATATCCTGGGCTCAAGCAATTCTCTCACCTCAGCATCCCTAGTAGCTGGAACTATGAGCACATATCACCACACCTAGCTAATTAAAAAAAAAATTGTAGAGATGTAGTCTCACTATGAGAAGCTTTGAGCTTCATCTTAATACTATTTTAGTTCTACTCTTAAAAGAGATTTCAATAAATTATTAACTAATAACTAAATATTGGATGCACAAACACTTTTTAAATGAAGTTTACATTAGTTAATTAACTTTATGTCTCCAAATGCCTTTTAAAGTTTACCTTCTCTGGAGGCATCACACTATCCAACTTCAAACTATATTACAAGGCTGCAGTAACCAAAACAGCATGGTACTGGTACAAAAACAGACACATAGACCAATGGAACAGAATAGAGAACTCAGTAATAAGACCACATAACTACAACCATATGATATTTGACAAATATGACAAGCAATGGGAAACAAGCAATGGAAAAAGGATTCTCTATTTAATAAATGCTGCTGGGAGAACTGGCTAGCCATATTGCAGAAAATTGAAATTAGACTCATCCTTACACCTTTTATAAAGATCAACTCAAGATGGATTAAAGACTTAAATGCAAAACCCAGAACTATAGAAACCCTAGAAGAAAACCTAGGCAATACCATTCAGGACATAGGCATGGACAAAGATTTCATGACAAAAATGCCAAAAGCAATTGCAACAAAAGCCAAAACTGACAAATGGGATCTAATTAAACCAAAGAGATTCTGTACAGCCAAAGAAACTGTCATCAGAGTGAACAGAAAACCTACAGAATGAGAGAAAAATTTTGCAATCTATCCATCTGACAAAGGTCTAATATCCAGAGTCTACAAGGAACTTAAACAAATTTACAAGAAAAAACAGCCCCACTAAAAAGTGAGCAAAGGACAAGAACAAACACTTCTCAAAAGAAGACATTCATGCGGCCAAGAGACATATGAAAAAGCTCAACATCACTGATCATTACAGAAATTCAAATCAAAACCGCAATAAGATACCATCTTATGCCAGTCAGAATGGCAATTATTAAAAAGACAAGAAACTATAGATGTTGGCAATGTTGCAGGAAAAAAAGAATACTTTTACATTGTTGGTGGGAGTGTAAATTAGTTCAACCAGCGTGGAAGACAGTGTGGCAATTCCTCAAAGATCTAGAAGGAGAAATACCATTTGACTCAACAATTCCATTACTGGGTATATACCCAAAGGAATATAAATCATTCTATTATATACATGCATGTGTATGTTCATCGTAGCACTATTCACTATAGCAAAAACATGGAATCAACCCAAATGCCCATCAATCATAGACTGGATAAAGAATATGTGGTACATGTACACCATGGAATACTATGCAGTTAAAAAAAGGAACAAGATCATGTCCTTTGCAGGAACATGGATGAGGCTGGAAGCTGTTATCCTCAGTAAACAATGCAGGAAGAGAAAACCAATTACCACATGTTTTCACTTATAAGTGGGAGCTGAACGATGAGAACACAGGGACACGTGAGAGAAACGACACACACTGGAGCCTGTCGAGGGTGGGTGGAGGGGCAGGGAGAGCATCAAGAAAATAGCTAATGGATGCTGGGTTTAATACCTAGGTGATGGGTTGATCTGTGCAGCAAACCACCATGGCACGTGTTTACCTATGTAACAAGCCTATACATCCTGCACATGTACTCCAGAACCTAAAACAAAAGTTGAAGGAAAAAAAAAAGTTTAGCTTCTGACCAAGAATATGTCTTTTCTCAAATCATTATTTTAAAAATATACTTATTCTTAATTAAATTATAACTCCTAATTTTTCTGCCTCATATATTTTCAATTCTATTTGTTAAAAATCAATAGCCTTCTCTGATCAATGAATGTAGAAACACATAATTAAATAACCTACCTATGAAGTAAGAGAAAAATAGTAAATCAAATTATATAATAAACATACATAAAATAAATTCATTGTATTAAGTTCAGAATCAATTAAGTAAATATTTTTAAAATCAGTCCAATCTTAATCATTTTGAGATCAAGAAATTTTATTTTTAAATAGGAAACATTTAATATGAATTTGTAGAATGAATGAATGAGGCACCCATATTATAACATACAATTTTACTGCTTCCTCAATCATTTTCAGTATAATACACATTGAAATATAATAAAGATTTTAATATTTTACTGTCAAAGAGAACCCTTGTGATCACAGATTTAAGGCTACAATCAATTATTATTCACATTCAGCTTTTATTAATTTAACATTTATACTAAATATACCCAATGTTTTTAAGTGCTTAAAAATATTGATGCTTTAATTTTAACTTTATATAAGAGCCTGTGAGGTAGATATGATTATTATCTGCATTTCACAGGCAGGAAACTGAAGTACAAAGAGTATATAACATGCCCAAGATAGAGCTGGGGTTCAAACCCAAGCAGTCTGGACCTGTAGAGTTCATGACATTAAGTCCTCTACACGTTGTCCCTAATTATGCAGACTTTACATGCCAATCTATTAAACCTTCCTTATATTCATTAAGTAAATTGAGGCCTTAAAATAAAAGCTGTTTCTCATAGTCCACAACAAAATATTCATGTATCTTTTTTCTATAAAGTCATCATACTCTCCTGTCCTGTCAAAGAAATAGGATCTTCTTATTCATTCCACATTAAACAGAAGTCAGGTACTTACAGAATCAAAGAGCTATTTTGCTTCATCTCAGATATTTTAAGCAATATATCCCATTGATTTAATTCTGAATACTAAGAACTTATATATAGCTCTTTTGAAGGTCAAGATAAAGTAATGACTTTCAGCCAATTTCCTTAAAGAAGAAAAAACTGTAGTAAAAGTATTAAGAAATCAACAACATTGGTCTCTAAGTTCAAGATGTGAGGAGCTACTAGATTAATAGTGCTCTAGTTTTACTATGCCTCAGAAGCACCTGAAAGGCTTGCTAAAACACAGATTTCTGGCCCCCAACCTGATAGTTTCTGATTGAGGAGATCTAGGGTAGAGTGCAATAATGTACATTTCTTACAATTCCCCAAGTGATGCTGATAGTAAGACGAGACTCTGAGAAACATTTATCTAGACCAAGGTCTCCCAGGTAGAGTTCCATAGGAACTTTTTCTTAGGAAAATACAGGTTTTCTTTGAAAATAAATTTGTGATCAAAAGATTAGGAAATTATATGAACTTGAGGAATCACCAAATATATTAGTATATTATGAGAAGTCTTAGAAATATCTCTCATTTTTGGGGGCAGTTCCAAGATGGCCGAATAGGAACAGCTCCAGTCTACAGCACCCAGCGTGAGTGACGCAGAAGATGGATGACTTCTGCATTTCCAAGTGAGGTACCGGGTTCATCTCACTGGGGATTGTCGGACAGTGGGTGCAGGACAATGGGTGCAGCGCACCGAGCGTGAGCAGAAGCAGGGAGAGGCATCACCTCACCCTGGAAGCACAAGGGGTCAGGGAATTCCCTTTCCTAGCCAAAGAAAGGGGTGACAGACGGCACCTGGAAAATCGGGTCACTCCCACCATAATACTGTGCTTTTCTGACGGTCTTAACAAATGGCACACCAGGAGATTATCTCCCGCTCCTGGCTCAGAGGCTCCTATGCCCACGGAGCCTCGCTCATAGCTAGCACAACAGTCTGAGATCAAACTGCAAGGTGGCAGCGAAGCTGGGGGAGGGGTGCCCAACATTGCTGAGGCTTGAGTAGGTAAATAAAGAGGCCGGGAAGCTCAAACTGGGTGGCAGCTTGGAAGACAGTAGTGGTTCTCCCAGCACACAGCTGGAGATCTGAGAACGGACAGACTGCCTCCTCATGTGGGTCCCTGACCCCCGAGTAGCCTAAATGGGAGGCACCCCCAAGTAGGGGCAGACTGACACCTCACATGGTCGCATACTCCTCTGACACAAAACTTCCAGAGGAACGAACAGGCAGCAACATTTGCTGTTTACCAATATTCACTGTTCACCAATATTCACTGTTCTGTAGCCTCCGCTGCTGATACACAGGCAAACAGGGTCTGGAGTGGACCTCTGGCAAACTCCAACAGACCTGCAGCTGAGGGTCCTGACTGTTAGAAGGAAAACTAACAAACAGAAAGGACAACCACGCCAAAACCCCATATGTACGTCACCATCATCAAAGACCAAAGGTAGATAAAACCACAAAGATGGGGAAAAAGCAGAGCAGAAAAACTGAAAATCCTAAAAATCAGAGAGCCTCTCCTCCTCCAAAGGAATGCAGCTCCTCACCAGCAATGGAACAAAGCTGGATGGAGAATGACTTTGACAAGTTGAGAGAAGAAGGCTTCAGATGATCAAACTTCTCTGAGCTAAAGGACGAACTTCGAACCCATGGCAAAGAAGTTAAAAACCTTGAAAAAAAGATTAGACGAATGGCTAACTAGAATAACCAATGCAGAGAAGTCCTTAAACGACCTGATGGAGCTGAAAACCAAGGCACGAGAACTAGGTAACGAATGCACAAGCTTCAGTAGCCAATTCAATCAACTGGAAGAGAGGGTATCAGTGATGGAAGATCAAAGGAATGAAATGAAGTGAGAAGAGAAGTTTAGAGAAAAAAGAATAAAAAGAAATGAACAAAGCCTCCAAGAAATATGGGACTATGTGAAAAGACCAAATCTACGTCTGATTGGTGTACCTGAAAGTGATGGGGAGAATGGAACCAAGTTGGAAAACACTCTGCAGGATATTATCCAGGAGAACTTCCCCAATCTAGCAAGGCAGGCCAACATGCAAATTCACTACAAAGATACTCCTCGAGAAGAGCAACTCCAAGACACATAATTGTCAGATTCACCAAAGGTGAAATGAAGGAAAAAATGTTAAGGGCAGCCAGACAGAAAGGTCGAGTTACCCACAAAGGGAAGCCCATCAGACTAACAGCTGATCTCTCAGCAGAAACTCTACAAGCCAGAAGAGAGTAGGGGCCAATATTCAACATTCTTAAAGAAAAGAATTTTCAACCCAGAATTTCATATCCAGCCAAACTATGCTTCATAAGTGAAGGAGAAATAAAATACTTTACAGACAAGCAAATGCTGAGAGATTTTGTCACCACCAGGCCTGCCCTACAAGAATTCCTGAAGGAAGCACTAAATATGGAAAGGAAAAACCGGTACCAGCCACTGCAAAAACATGCCAAATTGTAAAGACCATCAAGGCTAGGAAGAAACTGCATCAACTAACGAGCAAAATAACCAGCTAACATCATAAAGACAGGATCAAATTCACACATAACAATATTAACTTTAAATGTAAATGGGCTAAATGTTCCAATTAAAAGACACAGACTGGCAAATTGGATAAAGAGTCAAGACCCATCAATGTGCTGTATTCAAGAAACCCATCTCACGTGCAGAGACACACATAGGCTCAAAATAAAGGGATGGACGAAGATCTACCAAGCAAATGGAAAAAAAAAAAGGCAGGGGTTGCAATGCTAGTCTCTGATAAAACAGACTTTAAACCAACAAAGATCAAAAGAGACAAAGAAGGCCATTACATAATGGTAAAGGGATCAATTCAACAAGAAGAGCTAACTATCCTAAATGTATATGCACCCAACACAGGAGCACCCAGATTCATAAAACAAGCCCTTAGAGACCTAGAAAGAGACTTAGACTCCCACACAATGATAATGGGAGACTTTAACACCCCACTGTCAACATTAGACAGATCAATGAGACAGAAAGTTAACAAGGATATCCAGGAATGGAACTCAGCTCTGCACCAAGTGGACCTAATAGACATCTACGGAACTCTCCACCCCAAATCAACAGAATATACATTCTTCTCAGCACCACACTGCACTTATTCCAATATTGACCACATTGTTGGAAGTAAAGCACTCCTCAGTAAATGTAAAAGAACAGAAATGATAACAAACTGTCTTTCAGACCACAGTGCAATCAAACTAGAACTCAGGATTAAGAAACTCACTCAAAACCACTCAACTACATGGAAACTGAACAACATGCTCCTGAATGACTACTGGGTACATAATGAAATGAAGGCAGAAATGAAGATGTTCTTTGAAACCAATGAGAACAAAGACACAACATACCAGAATCTCTGGGACACATTTAAAGCAGTGTGTAGAAGGAAATTTAGCACTAAATGCCCACAAGAGAAAGCAGGAAAGATAAAAAATGGACACCCTAACATCACAATTAAAAGAACTAGAGAAGCAAAAGCAATCACATTCAAAAGCTAGCAGAAAGCAAGAAATAACTAAGATCAGAGCAGAATGGAAGGAGATAGAGACACAAAAAACCCTTCAAAGAATCAATGAATCCAGGAGCTGGTTTTTTGAAAAGATCAACAATATTGATAGACTGCTAGCAAGACTAATAAAGAAGAGAGAAGAATAAAATAGATGCAATATAAAACGACAAAGGGGATATCACCACCGATCCCACAAAAATACAAACTACTATCAGAGAATACTATAAACACCTCTACACAAATAAATTTGAAAATCTAGAAGAAATGGATAAACTCCTCGACACATACACCCTCCCAAGACTAAACTAGGAAGAAGTTGAATCTCTGAATAGACCAATAACAGGCTCCAAAATTAAGGCAATAATTAATAGCTTACCAACCAAAAAAAGTCCAGGACCAGATGGATTCACAGCCGAATTCTACCAGAGGTACAAGGAGGAGCTGGTACCATTCCTTCTGAAACTCTTCCAATCAATAGAAAAAGAGGGAATCCTCCCTAACTCATTTTATGAGGCCAGCATCATCCTGATACCAAAGCCTGGCAGGGACACAACCAAAAAAGAGAACTTTAGACCAATATCCCTGATGAACATCGATGCAAAATTCCTCAATAAAATAGTGGCAAACCGAATCCAGCAGCACATCAAAAAGCTTATCCACCATGATCAAGTGGGCTTCATCCCTTGGATGCAAGGTTGGTTCAACATAGACAAATCAATAAACGTAATCCAGCCTATAAACAGAACCAATGACAAAAACCGCATGATTATTTCAACAGACACAGAAAAGGCCTTTAACAAAATTCAACAACCCTTCATGCTAAAAACTCTCAATAAATTAGGTATTGATGGGACATATCTCAAAATAATAAGAGCTATCTAAGACAAAACCACAGCAAATATCATATTGAATGGGCAAAAACTGGAAGCATTCCCTTTGAAAACTGGCACAAGACAGGGATGCCCTCTCTCACCACTCCTATTCAACATAGTGTTGGAAGTTCTGGCCAGGGCAATTAGGCAGGAGAAGGAAATAAAGGGTATTCAATTAGGAAAACAGGATGTCAAATTGTCCCTCTTTGCAGATAACATGACTGTATATCCAGAAAAGCCCATCATCTCAGCCCAAAATCTCCTTAAGCTGATAAGCAACTTCAGCAAAGTCTCAGGATACAAAATCAATGTGCAAATATCACATGCATTCTTATACACCAATAACAGACAAACAGAGAGCCAAATCATGAATGAATTCCCATTCACAATTGCTTCAAAGAGAATAAAATACCTAGGAATCCAACTTACAAGGGATGTGAAGGACCTCTTCAAGGAAAACTACAAACCACTACTCAACGAAGTAAAAGAGGTTACAAACAAATGGAAGAACATTCCATGCTCACAGGTAGGAAGAATCAGTATGGTGAAAATGGCCATACTGCCCAAGGTAATTTATAGATTCAATGCCATCCCCAGCAAGCTACCAATGACTTTCTTCACAGAATAGGAAAAAACTACTTTCAAGTTCATAGGGAACAAAAAAAGAGCCCGCATTGCCAAGTCAATCCTAAGCCAAAAGAACAAAGCTGGAGGCAACATGCTACCTGACTTCAAACTGTACTACAAGGCTACAGTAACCAAAACAGCATGGTACTGGTACCAAAACAGACATATAGACCAATGGAACAGAACAGAGCCCTCAGAAATAATACCACACATGTACACCCATCTGGTCTTTGACAAACCTGACAAAAACAAGAAATGGGGAAATGATTCCCTATTTAATAAATGGTTCTGGGAAAACTGGATAGCCATATGTAGAAAGCTGAAACTGGATCCCTTCCTTACATCTTATACAAAAATTAATTCAAGATGGATTAAATATTTAAATGTTAGATCTAACACCATAAAAACCCTAGAAGAAAATCTAGGCATTACCATTCAGGACATAGGCATGGGCAAGGACTTCATGTCTAAAACACCAAAAGCCATGGCAACAAAAGCCAAAATTGACAAATGGGATCTAATTAAACTAAAGAGCTTCTGCACAGCAAGAGAAACTACCATCAGAGTGAACAGGCAACCTACAGAATGGGAGAAAATTTTTGCAATCTACTTATCTGATAAAGGGCTGATATCCAGAATCTACAAAAACTCAAACAAATTTACAAGAAAAACACAACCCCATCAACAAGTGGGCAAAGGATATGAACAGACATTTCTCAAAAGAAGACATTTATGCAGCAAAAGACACATGAAAAAATGTCCATCATCACTGGCCATCAGAGAAATGCAAATCAAAACCACAATGAGATACCATCTCACGCCAGTTAGAATGGCGATCACTAAAAAGTCAGGGAACAACAGGTGCTGGAGAGGATGTGGAGAAATACGAACACTTTTACACTGTTGGTGGGACTGTAAACTAGTTCAACCATTGTGGAAGTCAGTGTGGCGATTCCTCAGGGATCTAGAACTAGAAATACCATTTGACCCAGCCATCCCATTACTGGGTATATACCCAAAGGACTATAAATCATGCTGCTATAAAGACACATGCACATGTATGTTTACTGCAGCACTATTCACAATAGCAAAGACTTGGAACCAACCCAAATGTCCAACAATGATAGACTGGATTAAGAAAATGTGGCACATATACTACATGGAATACTATGCAGCCACAAAAAGATGATGAGTTCACGTCCTTTGTAGGGACATGGATGAAGCTGGAAACCATCTTTCTCAGCAAACTATTGCAAGGACAAAAAACCAACACCGCATGTTCTCCCTCATAGGTGGGAATTGAATAATGAGAACACACGGACACAGGAAGGGGAGCATCACACACCAGGGCCTGTTGCGGGGTGGGGGAAGGGGGGAGGGATAGCATTAAGAGATATACCTAATGTAAATGATGAGTTTATGGGTGCAGCACACCAACATGGCACATGCATACATATGTAACAAACCTTCATGTTGTACACATGTACCCTAAAATTTAAAGTATAATTTAAAAAAAGAAATATCTCTCATTTTATTTAGCTAAACTTAGATTTTCGCAAAACTCACATGACCACCATTTTTGGCATAACATCTATTAAGTCACATGGAATTGCTGTTCTGAAAAGCATTGAGGAATGCTTGGCTGATATTCAAAATTAGTAGATACTGCTCCTAAATTAATTTACCCAGGTGTTTTTGTTTTCCTCTTTGATTTATACAGCTATCTTATGAATAGCCCCAGAGAATTCGTTTGTCCCTTGTAATGATTTATTTTTTATCAGTAAGCTATAGTAGAAACATTGCCAATCCTAATATCAGTTCCCTAAAATTATGATGTCAGCTGATGGTGTATAGAATATACTAAAGTTCAAAAGACTGTCAAATTAAGACCAGACATCTAAAAAATGTGCATGCACCTTGGCAATATGCACCATATTCGTCTTAAAGTTTGCTAAATCAGCATTAGAAGAAAAAAGATTCTTACCTACGGAGGCAATTAAAAATCATTCTAATATTAAACACGATTAAATTATTTCACTCATCCTTACATCAGTTTGCTGTATGGTAAGAAAAAAAAGGTTATAAAGCTTTGAATACACGGAGTTTTGTTTTCTAACATAAGTGTCTCCTGTAGCAATATTCAAGATGATTGTTATTCACTTCAGATAGGCAGATGTTTTCCTGAGCTAAGATAAACAAAAGCCTTTCAAAGGAGGTAATCAGTAAATGAAATCTTTTCTCCCAATCACTTTTAATTACAAATGTACTTTTTAAAGAACATTTTTCAAAGAAAAAGGAAACTTGAGTAGACAGTACAGAAAGTACAGCTTCTCCTATTTTAAATGTCTTATATTGGTATACTACTTTTGTTACAATAAACTGGTATTGACACATAATTAACTGAATTCTGTAGTTTATTTAATTCTTTAACATTTACCTAATGTCCTTTTTCTATTTGAGGATCCCATCTAGGATACCACATCACATTTAGTTGTCATGTCTTCTTAAGCTCCTCTTGGCTGTGACAGTTTCTCAGACTTCCCTTATTTTTGATGACCTTGATAGATTTGAGGAGTAATGGTCAGATACATTGCAGGATGCCCCTTTCATAGAAATCATGCTTTTCTCGTGATTAGATTAGGGTTATGGATTTACTGGAGGAAGACCACAGAGGTAGAGTACCATTTTCATCAAATTATGTCAAGTTTACACACTATCAATATAATTTGTAACTGTTGAAGTTGACCTTGATAACATCATTGCCTGAAGTCTTGCTTTTCTTATTTCTCCACCACAAAGTCACTACATTTTCCCCTTTCCCATGTTTTACTCTTTATAATAAAGTCATTATGCATACCGCACACTTAAGGAGTGGGAATTTATGCTCCCCCTCCTTTAGGGTGGAGTATATAAACAACTTATTTTTGAAATTCTTCTGAATAGGAGGTGTTTCTCTTCTTCTCTATGTATTAATGTATTCAATGATTTATTTCCATCATTATTAACTCAGGTTATTCATTTCATTCCTTGAGTATAACCTAATATGACTTTACTTATTTTGTTTCTCAAAGTGCTCCAGTGTTGATAGCTCTTTTACTTGGCTCCTGTGTTCCTTTGACATACCTCCATCATTGTGGATTTTTTTTCTGTTTTTGTGGGGGGCTGGGGAGACTTCCTGACTTTCTGGCACTATAAGTTGCTACAGGATCATCTTGTATATTTTCTGCCCAGTCCTAGCTCTTTCTCCAGGGAACCTCGGTTCCTTGGTTCCTTGGTTCCTTTTACTGGAAAATGATGTTAGAAACCAAGTTCTGGGTATGAGGTATATTTGTAGCTATTGAAGTGTTATTTCTTTTACGCCTTCTTAGCTGTCAGAGCAAAGAAATATATTTGTGTTTTTATATGACATATATATGTTATACATATATTACATAATTTGTGTGAAGATGGCCATTAAATTAATAATTAAAATATCTATTTATTAAATTAATCATGACTTCTTCTTACAGTAATTGCAATTTTAATCTCCTGTATATGAACATTTTTGTAATGAGAAATTCAACAGGCTCCTAGAGCAGGTCACCTATATAACAGTGGCAATGAATAGCAAATTATGAACAATTTACATTCTAGAAGAAAAGTGGAATAAAATGTGGGTACAAGTCAAGGACAGCACCATGTCTTAGAGAAGCAATATGAAGAGGTGGAGAAATCAATGTAATTCATTAAGAGAAACAGCCAACAGCTGGGCATGTGGGATACATTACTAGTGTTGCCCAACACCCCTTCTTGCTCTCCTTCAGGCTCCCTATGCTTCCCTTTCCTCTTGGTGAGGTGCAATCATGAGTCTTGTTATACCCATTGGGTTAGGAGAGGAAGCTATGTGTGTCATAGCAAGCCTGATGGACAGCAGTGATAGTTTAGAAACCCAGTATTTTAGTCTACTAGGGCTCCCATAACAAAACACCACAGACTGGGTGGCTAAAACAGCAGGTATTTATTTTCTCACAGTTCTAGCAGCTGGAAGTCTGAGATTAATATGTCTGCAAGTGTGTTTTCTCCTGAGGCCTCTTTCCTTGGCTTGCTGGTGGCCACCTTCTCACCGATTCCTGACATGGTCTTTGTTCCGTGCATGTGTATCTTTGGTGTCCCTTTCTAGGTCACTGGTCATATTGGATTAGGGCCCACTCTTATGACCTCATTTAACTTTACTTATCTCCTTAAAGGCCCTGTCTTGTAATACAGTGACATTGGGCACTAGGGCTTCAACATTTGAATTTGGGGAGAAACACAATTAATCATAACACTAATATTATTTACAATACAAAATATGAAACACAGAAATAAAACGTTGTCATGATAACTTTCATGTATTGTTACCCAGACTAGGAGGCTAGGACAATGATACAAAATCAACTGGTAATAATGGGAATGGGAAGGGCCAAATATCTACCACTGTTTTTCAGGGTATGGCAGTTCCTAAGATAGTCCCCTCAGATGCTTGCCACATACCTACATACTGTTTGCTTCTTCTAGAACGATAAAAGATAAAATACAAGTTTTAAGTGCAAGCAGAGAATTCATTTAAAAAACATGCTAAAAATTCAAATGCAGTCTTGTGTTGCTTAATGACATGGATACATGCTAAGAAATTTGTCATTATGTGATTTCATGATTGTGTGAACAACATAAAGTGTGCTTATACAAACCTAGATGGTGCAGCCTGCTACACATCCAGGCTACATGGCATAGCCTATTGCTCCTAAGCTACAAACTTGCACAGCATGTTACTGTACTGAATACTGAGGGCATTTGTAATATAATGGTATTTGTGTATCTAAACATAGAAAAGGTACAGTAAAAATAAATTGTAAGAGATTAAAAATGGTAAACTTGTATAGAATACTTACTATAAATGGTGCTTGCAAAACTCAGCATTACTCTGGGTGAGTCAGTGAGTGAGTGGGAGTGAATGTGAAGGCCTGGGACATTACTGTACCCTACTGTAGACTTTATAAACACTCTTCACTTAAGCCACACTACATATATAAAAAACGTTTTTCTTTCTTCAATAATTAACCTTAACTTAATGTAATTTTCTTACTTTATAAACTTAAATTTTCCAATATTTTGACTCTTGTTGTAATACTTAGCTTAGAAAACAAATATTGTATGGTTGTACAAAAATGTTTTCTTTATTTATATTTTTACGAGCTTTTTCTATTTAATTTTTTAATGTTTTATACTTCTTTGTTAAAAACTAGGACACAAACACACATATTGGCCTACACTTACACAGGGTCAAGATGATCAATATCACTGTCTTCACCTTCACATCTTGTCCCACCGGAAGGTGTTCAGTGTCAATAACACACACAGAGCTGTCATCTCCTATGATAAGAATGCCTTCTTCTGGAATACCCCCTGAAGGATCTGCCTGAGGCTGCTTTACAGTTATTTTCTTTTAATAAGTAGAAGGAGTACACTCTAAAACAATAAAAATTATAGCATAATAAATACAAACACCAATAACATAGTTGTTTATTATTATCAAGTAGTATATACTGTACATAATTGTAGGTGCTACATGACTGGCAGTGCAGGTTTGTTTATACCAGCATCACCACAAACTCTTGAACAATGCATTGCAATACAATATTACAGTGGCTACTACATCACGCGATAGGAATTTTTCAGCTCTATTATACTCTTATGGGACCACTGTTGTATATGCTGTCCATTGTTGGCAGAGATGTTTTGAAGCACATGACTAGATACACAATTAGCTAGAATGTCATAGAAAAATATATAAAATTCTTGAGGTAAGATAATAATTACAATAAATCATTGCCATAATGATAGAAAAAAATCTATGAGGATATTCTGGAAAAACAGTTAATACAGATTAAAATGAAAACCTGAAAAAGTACCAAGGCCAAGAAAGGGAGGAAAGCAGGATCATGTGAGGTCATGTCATCTCGATGATTTTTCTTTGGCAAAACACCTATTAAATCATATGTACCTGCTGTTCTGCGGGAATAAGATTTGTTCTAGGAGTAGCTCCTCCCCAAATTGCTACAGAGCATTTCCCCCTTGGACATGTCAGTGCTATCTTAATCCTAGTTTTTTTTTAACTCATTTTTTTCTTTCTCTTCAAACAATTTATGACTTTAATATTTTCTTGAGCTGTGATATACTGCACCATTTTCTATACACTTTCAAAACAAAAATCCTGTTACTTCAAACTCTTCCTTTTTGTCTCTTCTCCTCAAGCCTATCAACCAATAAGTCCTATCCACTCACACCTTCAGAAAACAACTTTCTAAGACCCAATTTGCATGTCAGCAGAGTTCTAGGTATTAGGATACAGTGATAAGCAGTGTGAAAATTCCATATATTCTGTATATATTCCATATTGGATGATAGGCCATAAAATAAATAAATAAGAAATTGAGTGATAAGTCCCCTGATGGAGAACAAGGAGAGAGGGAGTCAATAACAGGAAACCTTAGATTTACACTCATTATTCTGTTCCTGTTACTCTTCTAATATATTCTCGTTGTACTTAGAAAAAAATCCAAATTTAATAACATTTTAGCCCACAAGATGCCATCATCTTGCCCATACAAACTCTTCAAAGTCATCTCCTTCATCTAATACAAACTTTAGATTTAAAAACTATTTTCAAATTTTAGCAAATCTTTTTCAAGTCTCATTTCATTTTCTGGCTGCGACTTATAACTGCATTGAAATAAATATATGTTAAGACCCAATTAGTGTATGGTTTATAATTATTCTATGACATGGAAACCTGAATTCTGCATGTCAAATAAGGAGAGTTAATATACTAAATTTAGAGCCTTCATAAAATGTTTATATAGCCTCCTAAAATCCTTTATTGCATGCAGCAAGGTGCATACCTTAATGGGGTAAGCAGAAGAATGTCCTCCAAAGACGTTACCTTACAGGGATAAAGGAACTCTGAAAATCTAGGTGGAACCAACACAATCACAATTACTTCCTCTATAATCACACCAATACTTGTAGAGGAAGAAAGGAGGCAGAAGGGTCAGAGTAGATGTGACTACTGAAGTCAAGGTTGGAATAAGGCGACTGTTCACTTTTAAGAGGGAAGAGGGCCACAAGTCAAGAAATGAGGATTGCCTCTAGAAGCTAGAAAAGGCAAAGAAACATTCTAACCTAGAACCACAGAAGAAACACAGCCCTGCTGACACCTTGTTTGTAGCCCAGTGATAATTCTGACCTTCAGAACTATAAGATAATGAATTTATCTAATTTAAGCCAGTAAGTGTATGGTAATGTGTTACAGCAACAAGAAATTAATATACTTAATCCAATAAATTTATAGCTATAGTATTTGGACAAATGTATACAAACACCTGAATAGACTGCTCACAAAAATATGTAGAACTGTTACCACCATCTCAGGTTGTTTGTAAAAAATAACAATTGCTGATTTTTCTCCAGGTCAATACCTTTATTGTGATTCAACCAAGGATGTATAATTCATCTAAGTTTTGTTTGAAAATATTAAGATGATCTCTAAGTTTTATATATTTACAAGTCTTTATTTTAATTTTAAAGCATCAAGTATCCTCATTGCTACTTAAAGGAAGTCTTTATTACTGTTAAAAAAAGGAAATAAACTGGTATATTTGTCTAAATAGTCTACAACTTTATTCAGATGAATCAACTATGAATCATATCTATTGCCATATGACTAAGAAAGAAATTGAATCACTTATTTCCATGCATGCATGTTACTACAAAATTGGGCTGATGTTTGGGAATTTTGGGTTTTGTTGTTTTTGTTTGGTTTAATTCAATAAACACACATTAAGCATATACTACATAAGAGCTCGCAATACATTCACAGGGACATTCTGCCATTATACAGCTGTTCAAAATGGAAGATTTATTTTTGTATTTCTAAATTCACTAAGCCAACGATACAAATATCTCAAAAATATTTTGTAATTTTCATTCCTTCAGGTATTGCCAATAAAATCAAATGTGCTGATCATCTGGGTGTAGCATAATACCTAGTTTGGTCCCATATTTTTAGCTAAAAACATACTAACAAAGCAAACACAAATGTTTTGTATCTCAAATAAAAAATCAAACAGCAATTATTTGATATATGCCTAATTAGAGTCCATTAGTTGTTCATGTAACAAGTATTTTTATACACACATATTCAAAGGTTTCTTAAATGGGTGTGTTCCTGTGTAAGTTGGCAATAAAGAAGAATGCAGTTGTAGTGTGGTTATTAGCCAGCATTTTTATTGAAAACAATGGGCTACTTGTTTTTATTTGAAATTTTCATGCAACAATATTTTCTTAGGTAGTTCAGACACTCTAGATTTTCAAACGTTTACAAAGTGCTGATTTTCATTTACTCTGGGAATTTTCTTTCTTTTTCTTTTTTTCTTTTTTTTTTTTTTTGAGACGGAGTCTTGCTCAGTCGCCCAGGCTGGAGTGCAGTGGTGCGATCTCGGCTCACTGCAAGCTCTGCCTCCCAGGTTCACGCCATTCTCCTGCCTCAGCCTCCCGAGTAGCTGGGACTACAGGCGCCCACCACCATGCCCAACTAATATTTTTTGTATTTTTGGTAGAGACGGGGTTTCACCGTGTTAGCCAGGATGGTCTCGATCTCCTGACCTCATGATCCACCCACCTCAGCCTCCCAAAGTGCTGGGATTATGGGTGTGAGCCACCGCGCCTGGCCTACCCTGGGAATTTTCTTTTTTTTTTTTCTTTTATTATTACACTTTAAGTTTTAGGGTACATGTGCACATTGTGCAGGTTAGTTACATATGTATACATGTGCCACGCTGGTGCGCTGCACCCACTAACTCGTCATTAGCATTAGGTATATCTCCCAATGCTATCCCTCCCCCCTCCCCCCACCACACAACAGTCCCCAGAGTGTGATGTTCCCCTTCCTGTGTCCATGTGATCTCATTGTTCAATTCCCACCTATGAGTGAGAATATGCGGTGTTTGGTTTTTTGTTCTTGCGATAGTTTACTGAGAATGATGATTTCCAATTTCATCCATGTCCCTACAAAGGACATGAACTCATCATTTTTTATGGCTGCATAGTATTCCATGGTGTATATGTGCCACATTTTCTTAATCCAGTCTATCATTGTTGGACATTTGGGTTGGTTCCAAGTCTTTGCTATTGTGAATAGTGCCGCAATAAACATACATGTGCATGTGTCTTTATAGCAGCATGATTTATAGTCCTTTGGGTATATACCCAGTAATGGGATGGCTGGGTCAAATGGTATTTCTAGTTCTAGATCCCTGAGGAATCGCCACACTGACTTCCACAATGGTTGAACTAGAAAACCTAGGCAATACCATTCAGGACATAGGCATGGGCAAGGACTTCATGTCTAAAACACCAAAAGCAATGGCAACAAAAGACAAAATTGACAAATGGGATCTAATTAAACTAAAGAGCTTCTGTACAGCAAAAGAAACTACCATCAGAGTGAACAGGCAACCTACAAAATGGGAGAAAATTTTTGCAACCTACTCATCTGACAAAGAGCTAATATCCAGAATCTACAATGAACTCAAACAAATTTACAAGAAAAAAACAAACAACCCCATCAAAGAGTGGGCAAAGGACATGAACAGACACTTCTCAAAAGAAGACATTTTTGCAGCCAAAAAACACATGAAAAAATGCTCATCATCACTGGCCATCAGAGAAATGCAAATCAAAACCACAATGAGATACCATCTCACACCAGTTAGAATGGCAATCATTAAAAAGTCAGGAAACAACAGGTGCTGGAGAGGATGTGGAGAAATAGGAACACTTTTACACTGTTCGTGGGACTGTAAACTAGTTCTACCCTGGGAATTTTCTAATTCAATGCATTAGCAAGTAGAGAAAACACCTGCATGCCAAAAACAAAAGGAAGCAAAACAAACATAAAATCCATGTGCTCCATAAAGAGAAAGATGAGATATATTTTTAAATGATTAACTCATTGATATCTAACAGTTAATTTGTTTTAAAGATTTGGTTTAAAATATATTTGAAGATCATTAAGTAGAACAGCTACATTCTGTGTTTTTCCCAATTTAAGGTAGTGTTTACATACTATAAGTTATATGAAATTGTCAAAGTCACCTAAATTACCCTCTGCCTCATCATAAAATCATTGACTATTAAAGTTAGACTAGAATTTGAGATCATCACCTTTGGCTCTTTCATTTCTCAGATAAGAAAATGAAGCCAAGGGAAAAAAAATGCTTCAATATAGCAAAAAACTTCTACTCCAGACGTTCCTAAACTTTCTCAGTTCACAGCGCCCTTAGGTTCTCAGTAGCTTTTTTGTGGTGCTCATAGTACAAAAGAAATGCTAATAAGTTCCCCTTATTAAGTAGTTACATCCAAACAATATTTTTGAATTAAATTTATTAAAAATTATTTATATCCTATAATTTAATAGCTACTTAAATAAAATGATACATGTAAACTGAGAGGAAAAAATAGTATCTTTATGTCATTCTTAACCACAATTACTTATTAACAGTCTCCATGCTCCTGCTAGGCATTGCATGATTTGCCAAGCCTTGGGAACGTTGTGTACCGCCATCCTCATTTCCTGTTCCATGTTGATTTTCACATACTATTTGCTTTTTATCACAGCAACTGTTGAAAACTCAGCCTCACAAAAATACGACATAAAGAAAATGTAATGTGATCTAATGTTATAACTGTGGACTACCATGAGCTAGTAGAGTATGCAGTATCCAATGGATGTCAAGCATCACCTTCAAAAAATATTAGAATACTTCATTGGCTGTCCCCTGTGAGTTTATTGCCATGTCCCAGAGGGCTTTGGTGCAAAATTAGAGAACCACAGGTCTAGCCAAAGATAGAGATGGCGCTGGAGTTCAGAATTCCTGATTCTATGTTCAATGTTCTTTCCACTATATTCAAAATTCAGAGGTAATATATTTTATTTCTAGTACCTTTATTTTTCTACTTCAGCAAATTAACTTTCTAATAAAAGAGAGTACCTACCAACACAAAGCATTAAAATAATTTGTTCAAGATTGAATAGCTGCAGATTTTACCATTTCATCTTATCAAGAGTCTTTCTTAATCCTACTGTGAATCATAATGTTGAAAGTTATATATGAAAATCTTCTCTTAGTGTTGTATGTTGATTAAGATCAAATATCCTGGAGTCTATGGCTTAGGTTCTTATGTCAGTTCTTCCATTTACTTGACTATGGGTATATTACTTAAACTCTCTACTACAAGTTCTTCACTTGTAAGATAGAGATAACAATAATATTTACTTTAGATTAGTGGTGAGAATCAAATTAACTATTTCTAATAAATTACCCGAGTTAGAATAAGATTCTTCCATTATCTTTCAATCTTCATCATCACACACATATCAAGTAGCATTCCAAGTTTACATGTAACAATGTTGCCTACTGTTATTACTCTATAAAACATCTTAGGTCCCATAAATTTTTACCTACGTTAATTTTAAAATGTAAATGGCACATTAAATCACATTTAAATATATGGCATTGAAATACAATATCTGATATACATGTTATAAGCTTTTCACATAATAAAATGAAGAGGTATATACTATGAACAGAGAGAAAATGATTCTCACACACGATACAGCTTATAAACACTACAGTTTGGAATGGCATTTTATACTCTATTATTTTTAGAAGAATCCCAAAATATTAGTTCTTTGTGTATTAACCATGCTCAAATTTCCTCTCATTAAAGGATTGGAAGTGTGGAGAATATTGTATCTCCAGCACTCACGAAAAGTTAATTATAAAATATTTTCAAATGTCATAAAATTGAGAATATCTTTTGCTTTTCCCTCCAAGGTCACATCTTTTGTCCATGAGGAAACACAATCTTCTTAGTCATATCTGCAGTGTGCTTGAGTATTGAGCTAATGGAATGACTAATAATAAAGTCCTAATCCAGTACGCTCTAATTAAATAGATAGCTAATGGATTTGACTCTTGAGAACATTATGTCTCAGAAATAAAAATGTTTTATTTATATTTTGAAAAGATGAATTCATTATGGTGTGTGAGTGCATACAAATAATTCTAACCTTGTTCATTAACTATCAAAAGCACAAAATTTAGAACATCAGCAACACTCAATGATGACTAATTCTTCAATATTGGCTAAGAATCAAGTAGACATCATGAATTCCTCATGTTTTCTGAAACATGTAGGAAATTAGAACAATTTAGTTCAATTTGGTTGATGAGCTAAAATTTATCTTAGAGCTATGTATGAATAATTGACTTAAAAATCATGTGTGCACTTAGAATGTATTTTTGTTGTTGTTGTTAACAGTCCAAACAAGTACAGTGTCTTGGTGTGTTTTTTCACCTCCAGTGCCCAGGATGGCATTTCTTGATGGAAGCATGAATGTGGATGTGAGTGGGTAAGTGGAGAGATTGGGGTTTCCTTATCTCCAAGGTGTTTATGTAGGAAATTCTTTTCTGATTCAAACTACTAGGATTTAAGAGTAAATGTAGTCATTAAAACTGTGTTCCTGGTATTAAGAAAATGAAATTTGTGAAGAGAATTTAGGCATTTAGTTTGCAGATAAACATTCAACAATTGTATATTTAACTTATCCTCGGTTTTGGTATTTGCTAGATCAGAATGAGCTATGATAAACCACCAATTAGAAACCTCTGGTTTCTACTATCAGGCATCTTGAATAGAAATCTCTAAAATCAAAATCTGCCAAATTGGGGCAGGGCTTCTATACTTTTTTAAACACCAGAGATCACTGTAATGTTCAGGCAAGGTAAGAAATGCTAACATGGAACTTTTAAGGGCTTTAATTTGAACCTGGAGAATGGGTAAGATTTTGTTATTAAAAAATAAAAGGGGAAAGAATTTTAAAAAGAATATAATTAATAATGTGTTCAAAAGTTAACATTATTTACCAACTTCTATGCCTCCTCCAAAGCCGAGGTCAAAATCACCTTCATGAATACTATTGTGATTCCACATGCTTTGTGTTCTAGCCTATGTTAGCCTATTAATTATTTCTGTAGACGTCCATGCTGTAGGTTTGCCTTTGTAGGCTATAGGTGTTTTTGCTCTGCCCTTCCTTTATCTGACAAAATAAGAGGAGAGACTAGATTAAGACTATTCAAAACTAAACAAAGCATACCTACAAATGTGTAAATGCCTTTCGATCACCCTTTCAGCAAACATTTTCACATATTCAGCTGAATTAGTCACTCCCATTTCTATCCTCTGATAGAATTTTCTTCATGTCCTTTTTATAGATTTAATTATGTTACATTATGGAGTCAGTTGTGTTTTGTGTTGTATGATGCTCTCCTTAGGTAGAAAAGAAAATAAAGACTTGATGCTCTTCTAATCCCTAAGAAGTTCGCACAGTGTCTGGCAAACAGATCATACAAATATTCATAATGCTGAAGTTCCTCTGCTATTCTGTACTTTTTCAATAACACTTATTATAAATCTGTCTTTTATTACATTGTGTGTGGGTGTATTCTTGTGCATGTGTGAGAATGCAATATCTGCTACTTGTCTGGAAGTTCCTTGAAAGAGTGGACTGGGTTTTCTTCTAACCTGAATCCACCTATCCCACATAGAATATAGTAGATACTTTTTTCTTGTTAATTGAATTGGGGATAGCCTAATTGTATTCAAAACTACTGGGACAACAGGTTGCAAAAAATAGATTCGGAAAAACTTTGAATGTTAGGATGAAAGTATTGACTCGATTCAGTAGAGCGTGAACCGTCACTATGGTTTCTTGAAGGGATAAAACTAGGTATAATGGGAAAAAGAGATTGCTCTGCTCTTTGTTAGTTGTATATTTTTGATGAATTCTCATACCTTTTCTACATCTCAGTTTTATCATGTGTGAAATGAGAGGACTGGACAATGCCTGTGGATTCAAAACCCCACTGATAATCAGAATCAACTGGGGAGATATATAAACATACAGATTTGTTTCCATCCAAATAAATCTGAAACTCTATGAGTGGACTCCAAAAGTCTAGATTTTAACACATTCCAAGCTTATTCTGATAATCAAGTATGGTCCATGTTATGGACTGAATGTTTGTGTCTCCTCAAAATTCATATATATTGAAACCGCAACCCCAATGTAATGGTATTTGGTGGGGTGAGGTCTATGGAAGGTAATTTGGTCAGGAGAAGGAGCCCTCATGGATGGGATTAGTGTCCTTATAAGAAGATGCCAGAGTTCTTTTCCCACCATGTGAGGACACAGCACACAGCAAGACAATGGCTGTCTATAAACCAGGAACAGGGCCCTCAGCAAGAACTCGACCCTGCTGGCACCCTATTTCAGACTCCAACCTCCAGAACTGTGAGATATAAATTTCTGTGATGTACAAGGCACCCAATGCCATTTTTGTTATAGCTGCCCAAACTGACTTAGACAGACCAATAGCATCAGCATCACCTGGAAACTTGTTTAAAATTAAAATTGTCTATTTCCACCCCACACCTACTGAATCAGAAACTTTGGGTGGTGTCCAGCAACCTAAGTTTTAACAATTCATCCAGATAATCCTCACACACACCAAAATTTGAGAGCTACTTGGATAAAGGATAGATAAAATACCTGTCAACTTTGCTATTCGGTAATTATATGATCAAAGGTAAGCAGGAAGACTATTCAAGAGGAGACTCTAGAGGAAGGAGACCCATATCTAAACAAAATGTATGTGTAAATACCTCTTCTTTTTTTTTTTTTTTTTTTTTTTTTTTTTTTTTTTTTTTTTTTGAGACAGAGTCTCGCTCTGGGTCTCTGTCACCCAGGCTGGAGTGCAGTGGTGCTATCTCAGCTCACTGCAAGCTCCGCCTCCTGGGTTCATGCCATTCTCCTGCCTCAGCCTCCCGAGTAGCTGGGACTACAGGTGTCTGCCACCGCACCCGGCTAATTTTTTGTATTTTTAGTAGAGACGGGGTTTCACTGGGGTCTCGATCTCCTGACCGCGTGATCCCCCTGCCTAGGCCTCCCAAAGTGCTGGGGTTACAGGCGTGAGCCAACGCGCCCGGCCATAAATAACTCTTCTATAAGGGAAAGATTAACTTGAATTCAGCCTTTAACCATAACACAAATAGTTGTACTTAGCTTTCAAATATCAGATCATGTCACATTTTCTTAGAAGTGTGTTCTTAAATTTATACCCGAACCTTACTAAATCCTTCTCTCTTCTCTCACAACACCGTCTATAAATACTTATTATATGCTTATAATACAATATAACTGTAGTTTATTCTCAACTATTTAAGGAAAAAACTATTTCTTGTTATCTCTATAAACCTACCTTCTAACATAATATCTAGCTCCTCATGGATATTCTGGAATGTTTAATAAATGAGTACAGTGAGTACCCTAAATAACAAGTGATACAAAAATGTGATTCTAATGAATTCTTTCTTTTGACTTTAGTTAAATTGAGATTATTGAGTGATTTAAAGAATTTGTATTTCAAATAAAAATGCTAATTTTTCAGTTGATAACACTTTCTAATTATTTGTAAATAAATTAAGCTATAAAAAAGGACATGCCCAAAAGATAAACAGGCAAATATCTAGTTGTCAGCTTTTAGTAAATGATCCATAACACTAAGTTACCTAAGAATTTGGCTGGAGACAGTCAATATTTTTATAAGCTGGCAGCTTAAATTGTCTTTTAAGAAACACCTGAAATGTTACAATAATATAAAAATAAAGCAGATATGTAAATTTTTGTTAGTGTTGTGAAAACATTTTTCTTCTGTTGCAAATATATAAATACTTGCATATGTTTTAAAGATTGAAGTTCTAAGTCCATTATTTTAATAGCTAACAGCTGTCTGGTAGGAAAAAACTGCTTTCTCATTATTTATTTAAGTAGAATTTTACTAAGTATATTAAAAAATAGTTTTCAACTAAAAATATGCATAATGGTATGATAGGCCTTATTTGATAGTATAAAAATATCAACTATATTTTTCTCCCTATTTCTTTAAAGAATCTAGTGGTATCAAAATAAAAAATATATAACTTCTAATACTATGGATTTTAGCCTATTTCAAGGTCTAACCTTTCCTTTCTTGTGATACGGTATCACTGCTTATTCTAGGGCAATAGAAAATGGAAACTGATACATGTATTCTCAGCTAATTGAGGAAACATCTATTCCATCTACACTTGAACAAAGTACTTTTCATCTATATTTTCTTTCTTTAGGTTATATTTCCTTCTTTTGTACAGAAATTGTCTAATGGCTATCACTATTTCATTTTTCTAAACACCTTCTTTTAATCAATTCATAACACTGATAATTTTATTACTTTTGATAGTTATTATATTTAATTATAAATTATACATAGAATGACATCAGCTAAGGCAGATAATTAACTTATAATATGAAGCTATGCATTGGTTGTCTTGCATACCATATGCTAATCCTGCATAGAAATATACTTTCTTAAACTTCCCAAGATCACCTCTCCTTTAGGGCTATTTCTTCAGAGAAATAAATGGGGCAGTGTTGGTTTGGTTCACCAGGGTCTCCAGTGAAATTTCCAATAAATTCTATTACTCTCTGACCCAACATTTGCACATCTTTTTCAAGGGGAAAGTTTCTGGCCCTAGTCTCAAAGCACTATCTTCTTTCAACTAATTCCACCACAGAAACTACTGCTTCAAGGTGATAGCTAGCAGCTGTGTTCTGGGTGCAGAAGGCTGTTCTTTGACAGTTGGATTTCTTAGGAGGTATCTAGTAAACTCTAGAATTTCTGCTATTTTGCTGTGGTTAGTCCTAGCAAAGGATATAGCTGGAACCCATAATTAAAATTAAATGTCTGCATCATCTCTTATGGTAGTTTGCTCATATTATTCAATTATTGAAGATACGGTCTTTCAAGATAAAGATGACACTACCGCTCCCCTCTTAAGAAGATTGTTTTGCAAGTAACTTGAAAGAATGTAGAGTGACTCATACACCCTCATTTTGTTTCCCTTTGTGACCAAAAACAAGTATTTTGGGAGAGTTGGCTGCATTAGAAGTTCAATCTGTGGTCACTGAAAAAGCTGATAGACCAAAGTGCTGAACTCAACAGCACTCTGCCCTTCCTCTTATTTCCCCCTTTATCCCATCCCAAGAGAAAAGTGAGTAGAAGTTTTGGGTCAATTCTACCAGATTTTTCATATTGATGGTTTTTTACAAACTACAAAAATAACAAAACTGATGTCCTAAATAATCCTAAGTTGAAGATTCATAATTTGAAACAAAATATTGTAGCCTGTATAATAATTCTGAAAAGAATATTTATACAGAACGTCATACTAGAGTGTTTCTATTTTATTCAATCAATGTTAATTTGCTCCATTATTGTCTTCCACTTAGGAAGACAAATATCAGAGAATTTTGTCTTCATAGCTTTGGATTTCTTAAAATCAACTACACTGAGATTCAAAACTCCATATCCAAAGGAATAGCATGCTTTAGAACAATCTAGGTTTCATTTGTTCTTAAAGAGTTTGAGAGAAACAAATAAAACATCACTCTCAAAGTGATAATAAACCTGGGATAATAGTAACAACAAGAGCATTTGTTTTACTTTGAAAAACAAAAATATTAAATTAAATTACCCTAAGATTTATTTTTCTTCTAGTATTTTAAATATATGAGTATTGAAACTATTAAATAATTTCATTTTTTAAAAATTTAAAGAAAAGATCCAAAATTTTACAATTATCTCTCAGCTTTTGATTGATTTCTTTTTCCTTTCCTATATTTTTGAAATGTATATAATAAATTTAGATTACCTTGAAAACCAGAACATATAAATTCCATTATATGTTCTCAGAAATTTTAATGTCATTTGCTGTTTTTCAAAATTTTCCGTACATGTCAGTCCTTTGGATGACAAAGTGACTCATCCTTTGTTCCCTCTCTTATTCACATTCCCCAAGGGCAGGAGTCAAGACACTTGCATCTGAGTTCCTCAGACATGACTTTACAAGGTCCTTGGCATAATGTGTTTTTATTTTCAGAAAATAATTTCTGCAAAAAAAATCACAATGAATTTACAGAAACAAGTAAAGAAAAGATGTCTAGCTCACATGAAACTAAGAGCTTATATTTTAAAACTTACTGCTTAAAAATTATTTGCTCTCCCTCAGTCAAAAAGGTAAGAAAAAAAAATAATACTAAGTTTTCATTAAGCCCTTTCTCCAGACAGACTCAGAGGTGAAGTCAGGAGCAAGAATTCTGACCAAAGATTACACTTGGGACTAACAGAAAAAAAACAGTGAAAAAGAGAGAACATTTTGTTGCCTCTATTCCAGACCCCATTAACACAAACTCTCACTACTGTAGACCATTTTCCACAGAATCCTACCAGAGAATTTATTACACCTAAGAATCAGATAACTCTGGAAAACGTCCTGGTTAAAACATTTATTGCTAGCAAAGTCTTGGGAATTTCTATTCAATCTCTTCTCCCTTATTCTTACCCCCAAAGGTTTATTGCAGTAGTTCCATGAAGTTAGGGACAGTGGGCACCTCCCCCAGAGTGCCATGTGGAAGACTCCATCCTGTAAATAGTTGCCTCACTAAAACATTGTCCCATAAAGCTTAGCAGGTCATACCTTCAGGGAGTGGGGATAAGAAATAATAATATCTCAGTAGCCTCCAATTTCAAGAGCATGAGTGTTAAGGATCAGATTTGAGAGCCCATAATCCAAAAGGAGGAAATGAAAAGAGCAATAATAAAAACTGACTAACATATCCTTGGAAAGCAAGTTAATATTTTTAAGAGAAAATATTTCTCACCAATTATTTTACTTAAAAAAGGAGGAAAAATCTTACTATCTTTGGTTTTATAATCTTTTGAGGAAATATGTATGTAAAATCAGAATCTAAAAGCTGCTATTCTTAACATTTTTGTTGGTAACTTATTTAGGTCCATTGATTAATGATTAAGAATACCTATCCTTTCATAGTTCAGTGATTGATTTTACCACTTGAGAAGCATTTTAGATGTGAGGAAGGATTTTAACGCATTAATTTCTATATATTTGAAATTTTGGGTTATCTAGTTTTAAAAAATTGGTTTAGTTCACAGCTGTTACATTACCTAAGAATTTAGTTGTTAAAATGTATGAACTATAATCAATGTAAAATTATTGAATATAAAAAGAAAACTCAATTGCCAGGATGTTTCCAAATATTAGCATTATTAAATTTTATCATTATTTAGAGCCTAGCAATAAGAGGAAATTGTTTATGTCTGCATTGTAGACATTGGCAAATCATTCAAGTCAAGAAAAAATTCCCCAAACTGCTGTATGGCAGAATAGGCGGCTGTGTCTATACAACTCTGCAACAGATTGGAACAAGAGCCATCATCAATCAACGTGTTTATCAAAACAATGCCCAACAACAAGATGAATATGGCTTTTGTTTTTTGGGTTTTTTTCAATGAATTTACTAGTTGGTTTGGTATGTCATGCACACAGTCTGAAGGACAGGGGAATTGACTGCAAAAATCTGGGAGGACAAACAAAAATATTAAGTCATTTTGGAAAGTATTTAGACATGAAAAATAGATCAGTAGCTTCCTCAAATCAGGCCAGATTAGTGTAGAGATATAAAGCCTTGAATAAGTGATGTTATTGATATACTAGTAAGTTCAACATTAGGGAATTTGATACATTCTTTCTTATTCTTCCCTCCAAGGCACACCAAATTGAGCTTGATGAACAACAAACCTTTCCAGGAAATGCTGGCCTTCCACAATTCTCTTCTTACTTCACAAAATAGCCAGTTCTACTTTCACAAATTTTCTTATTCATCCTAGACATATTACTACAGATAAGTGTATATGCCAAGTTATTTTTTTTTGAAAAACAGATAATATTTGCCATTATCATGGCTTCACAAATTGAACATCAACAGAGACAGAAACTGTGTGAGGTCTGGAAGCTCGAGAGGAATGTAAGAACTTCGATGTGATGTTTCTTCACTGTTACTAAAAGACAAATCCCTGTTCTATGGAATGCTACCCCAAGGAGGCTCTTGACTCTTTAATCATTGTAGAAATAGAAGCAGGTATGTGCTCTGGCTATCCGTTGCCTCATGTCCCTGAACAGAAGAGTCTTTAATGCTGAAAAAAAGTTGATGTTTAAAACACTTTCACTTCAGAGCTGAATGAAAGTATACATAAATAGTGAAGATGTTCTCGAGTATGACAACATGAACATAAAAATCATGTGGGTTTATGAACACATACAAAAAATGGCCAAAATATAATAGAAACATTAAACCAAAAAGTCACTATTACTCAATATTATGGAATTGTCAACAATATTCTAAACTCTACTGATTGACATTCATGCATATATGCGTATACAGACAGATTCATAGATTCATGCACACAAGGACTTTCTTTGAAACAAATAATTTGTTTGTAATAAACTTTTTATTTTGGAATAATTTTAGATTTGCAGCAGAGTTCCAAAGATAGTACAGAGTTCTCATATACCCTGGTTTCAGTTTCCCCTACTCTATTGTCTGACTTTACCATTATATATTTTCAAAACTAAGAAAACAATATTGTTACATTACTTTTAACTAAACTCCAGACTCTATTCTTATTTTACTGGTCTTTCCATTTCTGGAAATGTCTGTTCCAGTTCCCAATCCAGGATTCCATATTGCGCTTACTTCTTACATCTGAAGAGCTCCTCTAGCTCCTTACAGTTTCTCAATCTCCCTTTGTTTTCATGACCTTGAAGTTTTGAGAAGTACTGATTAGATATTTTATAGAATGCCATTCATTCAATTTGGGTTTGTCTAGTGTATTATGATTAAACTGAGGTTATAGGTTTTTGGAAAAATTACATTGAATATAAAGTACCCTTCTAAATAAGTAATATCAGGGGTAGATGACATGAACATTAGTTGTTACTGGTGATGTTAACTTTGATCATTTGGTTAAGGTGGTGATTACCAGGGTTCTTCACTGTAAAGTTACTATTTTTCCCTTTCCATACACTATTCTTTGGAAGAAAGTCACTAAAATATAAAATATTCAGCAATTGAGTGTGAGTGTTTGGCTCACACTCAAAGGTGGCAAGGTTGTAGGGGGTCATAAAACTTCATCTCCTGGAGAAGGGATTTTATACATGTATTGTTAGGAATTTTATGTAAGGAATATTTATCTCCTTGCCCCAATACATTTATTCAACAAATCATGTTTATCACTATAGACCCATGGATACTTATTTTATATTTTATACTGTAATTCGATACTACATTATTCATTTTATTGCTCAAATTGTTCAGCTTTGGCCATTGGGAGCTCTTTCAAATTGGCTTCCATGTTCCTTGAACACAGCTGCATCCTTTTGTTTCTGGTTTGTTTTGTTTTCACAATTTATTTCCTGGTAATGCAAGATGGTGGGACTCATCGTGTACTTTTTCGACCTCAGCTTTAGACTCAGCCATTTCTCCAAGGACTCCTTGTTCATTTTATTGGAGTTGGACAACGAGTAGAAAAAATGAATTTTTAACAGAATCAAGATCAGTGTCTTGAAAGGCCATCAAATATATGCCATTTTTTAATTTTCATAAGCACAAACACAGTATCAAAATTTAAAAAGTACAATGTATAGTAACCTTTTAATCAAAACACAGCCTCACAGGTGGAGGCTAAAAGCCTGCCATTGTTTGTGGTTGCTGTTGTTTAGCAGCTGATACAGGTGTTCTGGTGATGCTACTGTGCTGCTTAGTTACCCTGAACGCATTATTTTTTTTTTTACTGAATTAATGGTATGTCATATTTTTCACTATTAAGTGCTTGTATGTGAATAAGTATAAGACAATGATTACTTATCGTGGCATATAAATCCAGAGTCAGGAACGATGATGACGCTAAACAAACACAGATTGTCCACATGGGTGGCTGATACAGTGACATCTTTGTTTTCTGATAGTTCAACGTACACAAACTTTGTTTTATACACAAAATTATTTTTAAAAATTTACCTTATTTCACTATCATTGCCCAAGAAAAACATCTGTTACTATTTATTTCACTGTAATTTTGAACCTCCCTATGTTGTTCTGAAGCCATTCAACTTTTGTAAGAAAACCATTAATTTATTTTTATAATTTCACATCTTTCTAAAAGGACTGTCATCTCATCATAACTATTCTGTTTATTAGCCATATGGCCTTGGGAAAATTACTTAACCTCTCTAATCCTGTTCACCTCTCAAGACTCCAGTAAGTTTCCAATGAAATGGCAGACATAGACATACTTCATAAGTTATAAAGTACCAGATAATATACATAATGTCTTAGGAAATACAACTATCAATTTTGTAAACAAATATCTTCCTTAGGGTTGACCTATTTGCTAAAACATGTCATTGTACTCCTTTTTCAGTCAGTTATATCCTGTAATTGAGACAAATAAGTGCATAATTTTACATAGTATAAGCAGCCCTAGCCTTCTTACAACTCACACTTACACCACTTGACAAACTGCTCCCAAGACTGATATTTAACCAGAAACCATCTGTAGGCCCTAACAGTTATTTGTGGTTGGTATTTATTATGACTGGTGATTTATTTCTGTCTTAATGGGTAGCTGCATATTTTCTGATTATAGACAGACATGCCATACTGGTTGCCGAATATTTTATATGTCACCTTGATCACACACATTTATCTCAGACAGATAATACACAAATAAGTAGCTCTTCCTTGGCATCCCTACATAAATCTTACTCCAGTCTCTGTTTTCTTCTGGCCTGACAGTCCCATGGGTCTCTGTTCACAATCATGTGGCTTCAAGATTGTACTTAAGTGTCTCAGCTGAAGACAATCAGGTGGCAGTGAGCACAGCCATGAATGGGGAAAAGGTAAACAAAGGGATAGTGGGCTTCATTAAACCATAAGGGCAGCAAGTCTCTTTGGGACCCTTACAACGGATGAGGTAATTCGGTCATATTGATTCTAAAAGACTCCAACTTTCTTAAGTGGCCACTTTAAGGGACAGCAGCATAATTTGGCCAGATGAGCTTCAGTAAATTTAAAGAAAGTTTACCTTTATTATTCATACTTAATATTCATTATTCTAAAATATTCTTTTAAAAAGTACAATCTAATGACTGTAATAGTCCAGAAATACAATGTAACAGGAGGAAACTGTGGCCAAGGCAAAAACACCTACAATTTGTAAAAGAATAGTTGGAGTCAATGAAATAAACTTGTTATAACCTGTTTACATAGTGTTGGCACAGGGCAGTCCTGTAGTAAATGCTTGTTCTTTCATTGCTGCATTAGCAAAATAAATGCTGTTCTATGTTGAAACTCTGAATCACATTAAATTAGCACTAACATGACAATGAAGCTGCAGAATGGTATATGGGTACATCTCAGGAAGGAGCATTTTCCACTAATAAAATGAAGTAGCAGTGAAGTACAAAACTATAACACAAGAATTTATCTTGTGTGTATGGAGAAGATATCCATGCCAAAAATGAGTGTTCGTTCTGATTCAAATTTGTGAACTTAAGCAAAAGAAACACTTCAGAGAAATTCATCTTCATGAAAAAGAATTGTTATACGAAAGTTTCATGCTATTTAAAATGGGCTTTGTAAATAATATGACTCATTTATTTTACATATTGTCACTGTGTCTCTACAACAGACAAAGCAAAACACTTGATATTACACAGCTTCTACTCTCAAGCAGCTTACAATCAGAATTCAGAATCTCACCTCCCAACCTGTCCTCCTCAATATCCCCATCTCAGTATATTACCCATTTCTCATATAAGGAAGTTATCTTTAAAATCTCCTGCTCTTATGTCCCATAGCCTATCAAAAATCAAGTCCTGATATTTCTACTTTGCAAATATCTTTCAACTTCTTCTGAGCCTCTCCATCTCCCTTTCTTCAGCCCCAGTTCAAACCACCATCCTCTGTCTTCTGCATCCCTCTGGCTGAGAACTCAGGCAGTGAAGCCAGATTGTCTGAATTGAATTACTGGCTCTGCCACTTAATATATGTGGAACCTTGGTAAAATTGTTTCTCTTCTGCTACAGTTTGAATGTTTTTGTGTTCTAAAATTTATATGTTGAAACTTGTAAACCAAAAATGTATCTGAGATAAGTCTCAATCAATTTAGTGTATTTTGCCAAGGTTAAGGGTATGCCTGAGACACAGCCTCAGGAGGTCCTGACAACTTGTGCCCAAGGTGGTCAGGGTACAGCTTGGTTTTAGACATTTTGGGGAGACATGAAACATCAATCAATGCGTGTAAGATGTACCTCAGTTTGGTCTGGAAACACAAAAAAACTCGAAGCAGGAGCTTCCAGGTCATAGATAGATTTAAAGATTTTCTGATTGGCAATTGGTTGAAAGAGTTATTGTCTAAAGACCTGGAATCAATAGAAAGGAATGTCTGGGTTACAATAAGGGGTTGTGGGGCCAGGCAGGGTGGCTCACGCCTATAATCCCAGCACTTTGGGAGGCCGAGGTGGGCAGATCATGAGGTCAGGAGTTCGAGACCAGCCTGGCCAACATGGCAAAACTCCGTCTCTACTAAAAATACAAAAATTAGCCGGGCATGGTGGTGCACACCTGTAATCCCAGCTACTCAGGAGGCTGAGGCAGTAGAATCCCTTGAACCCGGGAGGTGGAGGTTGCAGTGAGCCAAGATCATGCCACTGCATTCCAGCCTGGGTGACAAGAGCAAGGCTCCATCTCAAAATAAATAAATAAATAAAACAAAATAAGGGGTTGTGGAAACCAAGGTTTTATCATGCAGATGAAGGCTCCAGGTAGCAGGATTTCAGAAAAAATAGACTGTAAATGTTTCTTATCAGATTTAAAGAGTCTGTTCTATCAGGCTTAAGATCTCTGTGTTGATGTTTGTCTGACCCCCATTTCCCAACATGGCCTGAACTAGTTTTTCAGAATAATTTGGAATGCCCTTGGCCAAAGGGAGAGGTGGGCTTAGAATTGGCTTAGAATTTTATTTCTGGTTTACAAACTTAATCACCAATGTGATATTACCATGTGAGGCCTTTGGGAGGAGATGAGATCATGAGAGTGGAGCCCTTCTGAATGGGATTAGTTGCCCTTATAAGAAAAGCCCAAGAGGTCTGCCTTGGCCCTTCCACCAATAAGAACACTGCCAGAAGTCACTACCTGTGTACCAGAAAGTAGACCCGTACCAGACGTTAAATCTGCTGGCACTTTGACCTTGGACTTCCCAACCTCCACATCTGTGACAAATACATTTCTATTGTTTACAAGCCACCCACCTTATTGTATTTTGTTATGGAAGCACGAATGGACTAAGACATCTTCCTTGTGCCTCAATTTGCTCATAGTTAATAGGAAAAATAAAATGGCCTACCTTATTATAATGATTTAATTAGCCATTACATTGTGTAAAGTCCTTAGAAGAAAGCCTAGCAACAAGTACTCAATACATTTTAGATAGCCTTCCTTGCTGCAATAACTTACGAACATTCATCTGCATTTTTGCCCATTTGGGGTTATTACATTGTTTTGGTTTTTGGTATAGCCAGAGTGATTACTCCTCTTCTTAAACAAAATCCTGATTGTGTCAAGACCTGGTTTCAATGACTTCCCATTATTCTTATGTTTAAACAAAATCCTTAATATTGCCTACAGGTTCCTGAATGATCTGGCCTTTTTTTTATCTTCTTGCTTTTCTTTGTTTCTTTTTTCCATCCTCAATGTCTGTCAGCTTTTGTTAAATTAATACTAATGCCCAACAAACAACTCCCCCAAATCTCATGGCTTAAAATTTCAAGGGGTCAATTTTGCTCACATTACATGCCAAGTCTGGCCAGCTAATCTCTGAGACTCTTCTCTAGCCTGTGAGGGAAATGCAATTTTCACCACTTTCTTCACATTTGGGGATGAAGGTGGAAAGATCCATCCGGATTCAGTGCATTCTGTTCTATCAAGGCAGAGGACAGGAAAGAGGATCCTAGTTAAGCCATGCCATTGCATCGAAAGTACTAGCTCATGTATGAAAAATATTATGTCTATTCATATCTCGATGTCCAAAAAGCAATATGGCCAAGCCCAAAGTCTAGGCAGGGAAGCATCCAAGGGCAGAAAAGGAATAAGTAATTGTGAAAGAATATATAATTCAGCACACTTGGTGAGCTCCACAACATTGGTCTCTGTTTCTTTCCTCATGTGTTAGTGTCTTGCTTTAAGTTCTTGCCACATGCAGTCTGCCTAGAATGTTCTCTTTCCTGCTCTTCATCTTCTACAAATATACACAAATTTCCATCTGTTAGATTTTCCCTCATAGCACTTTTCAGAATGGCAAGTGCAAAAATAATTGATTCACTGATTCTTTAATGTCTTCCTCCCCACCACCAAATCTAAGTTTGAATAAAAGTGAAAACTACTTGGGGACAGAAAATGTGTTAAATCTCTTCTGAAAGATCACCATTTAACACATTTAAATGTGTTAAATCTCTTCTGAAAGATTACCAACTCAACTAATATTTGAGTTGCCTAAGGACATGGAGATTGACATTTTGATTAGCAAATGCCCATCAGATACTTGAGGCAAGCCTATGATTAATCCAGTTTTCCACTCTCTACTTTTGACTTCATGGTGAAGATACAGCCCAAAGGACTTTGGAATTAAGACAACAATAAAAATTGAGATTACATTACAAGCAGTAATAAAAACAAGAAGTTATAGGTACCACAATAACAGGAAATCTGTTTTTGGAACATCAAGGATTTTTAAGAATATCATTATTCCCATTCTGTTTTCTGTCAGGATTCTGGAACTTTTATTTTTCTTGCAGCACAGGGAAAATTAGTTAGAATGAAGCTAAAATCTATTTGTTATTTATAATGTACTTTGTTTTCATATTGAAAACATCAGTGATCTCATCATGCTAGTTTTGCTTTTCCCTTATAATGTATATACTTTTTTTAAAAACAGCTTATTTTCCACTTGCATACAACAATGGGTTGCACATTCCTGAGGTCCTTAGGAATTATTCTAAAATTGACTGCAGTGGGGATTTCCTTTGACACTTAACCATGTCACTTCAAAGACTATTTTTAAGTACGTGCCCAAGAGAAAACACAGTTTCTGGTTTTAATTTATTTATAATCATGAAGCCTAGCAACATCTTAAAAAATAAAAATAAAAACTCTTCTTGGACAAGAAGGGCTATAGTTTCCCACCCCTCTCCCTTTGCAATATAACAATGATGGAATACCAAGAAACAGAATGAACACAATGTACAGTTTGACCTCAATGCAGTCATGTCAAAGAACAGAGGTAATGTAAGAAACTCACTCAGCTTTCAACGTGCTTCTCCTGGGGATTGCATAGCATCATGAAGGGCAGTTCTCTGGGAAGGAAAAAGAGAGCAGAGCTTGCTTTATACTCATATTATATACATCTCTATGTATATTAGTGTATGTGTTTTACATTACATTAAATCATTTGTTGGCTTTCAGACTCACTCTGAGTGAAAGTGCACAACCAACACCTGCACTGTCAAAGTTCACTATTTTCCTTCGCATCTAGTTTACGTATGGCTGCTAGAACCCTTTCATCATGTCACTTGAGGACTCTAAAATCTCCAGCAACTTTCCACGGCCTATAACACCAAGTTCAAACACCATAGGTTGTCATCATATTGCACCATTCTCCCTCTGCCAAGGTATCCCCACATTTGCTCCACAGGAGTCTTCTCCTTCATCTAGGCCCAGTACTCATTGACCCTTGAGTGTCCCTACTCTTTTTCAGCCTTCCTTTCTGTTGTTTCCTATACCCCTTCATTAATTACATGGACCCATCAAGATCCATTTAAGACTACACGTATTTACCATTTCACTGAACTATTGTACCTTCCTTCTTTCTATGACCAACGATGGCATTTCTTCATATACTACATTGCATTGTTACTCAATTGGTTCATAGCCATATATCAGCAGCCTCTGTTAAACTATATTCTCAGATGATGTAAAAGTTCTGATTTTTATCTTTGCTGTACCCATTATACCTATTGATGCTGAACATAATAATATATGCATAACTAAATCTCAAGTATTTTTTAAAGTATATACGTAAGCAAAGTTTAATATGTATAAGTATAGTATAAGAGAGGCTTATAGGTCTGCAATTTCCCTTCTTCCTCTTTCTTAGAAAGGTTTATTTTGGTATATTTCTCAAAGAAGGGTTATAAGTTACCCTATGTGTGATCAATATAAGTGAGAACCAGGATGTGCCTTTGAGTGCATGCCCAAGGCACATGCTAGTTCTCCACCAATAAAGAAAAGAAATAGTACAGGGTTGGTTTCTTAACTCTTCTTGGACAAACTGTGACAAGTATGAAAAATTCATACTCTCTGTAGTCATTCCCTTTGCAGAGGATAGGGACATGGAGGGTAGGAGCAAAGGTAAAATATTATAATCATCATGCTAGATAACTTTCTCCTGGATCTGTTTCCTGCTAGATAAGACCAAAATGAAATTTAGTTTGACCACTCACAAACGAGAGCTCCTCAGGTAGTTTATTTAATGTAGCCCTGTGAACTGAAGTTTGGGGAGCTATTGCAGGAGTAGCTCTTCTCAGGAGACTCTTCAGAGATTCCAGGTACCACTCTGATATAATTCTATTATATTGGCTCTGCAATTCCAGCTGAAGTTAGCATGGAATTTTGCCAATGACAGCAAGCTGCAGTGGTCCTTTTCTTAACACTGGGAACCCTTACTTGGAAAATAGGGTGCTGGCAAGAGTTGAGGGTCTTGAGGTGCATGTTGTTGCAGAAGGTTTTCTGCCATCCTTGCTGTGGCAACTGTGAAGGAGGGTGGCACATAAATGAGTCACCTACCAGGTAAATTGCCAGACAAAATACAGGGCACCCAGTAGAATTTGAATTTCAGATAAACCTCAAATCATTTTAACATAATTTGTAGAGCATTTCTCTTGCAATACTTGTGACATTTAATATATTTATAATCATCTGAAATTCAAACTGAGCAACAGTTTATTAAATCTGGCAATCATGTAGACAGACAGTTAAGATGCTTTTATCATGGCAGAAATAAATAACGTTTCCCATAGAATTGTTAGATCCCTTATCCAAAACACATCTTTTATGAGCCTATCAACTATTACAGTAGACACTTTCCTTTTAGAAATCAAATAATGTGACATTTGTCTAAAGTATGAACTATACTGGAAGAAGAAAATGCCATTGCTAAAACTTAAAATTCTCTATTTTTGCCATCCCATCTCTCAAGTAGAAATACTTAGTATCTTGATTTAGAGAAAACTCAGTAATAATAAAATAACTGCTATCAAACTCAGCATCAATATGTAGGGGATTGTGACAAGGAGGGTACATCTCATTTTTAAGCAGGTATATAACAATTGTTATTGAAAACCATTTCTAAAAAAAACTTCCAGGTTCCAACTAAGTCAGTCAGTCTTATAATGGGCTCCTTCCGTCCTCTCTGACAGTCTTTGGTAACTTGACTGAATTTACCAATCTCAGGATACAGGCTGTGTATCACATACTAGCATCAACAGGTCCAGGAAGCCCTGCCCTGAAGACTCAAATGTATATTTTTGAGTAGATCTTTCTCATTTGCTGTTGTTCTTTCTAAATAACAAAAATCTGTTCCTGACTTCTCAGCATGGTTGTTTATCATCAGTGAATAAAACCCCAAAGAAAACAAAAGACATCACCCAATTTGGATTCTGCTCAGTAAAAATTAATATCTTTGGTGAATACAAGACTGTGAAACTGGCTGTTTTTCCATGACTGTGTCAGGGTAACATCTGGTAAGGCGTATTATGTCCTGATCCACATAAAAAGATCTGAGAAGAGCAGCAAGGATGGGGTGACAGTTTAGCCAACGATTTGGAAAGAGCCATGTGCATAGACAAGAAGTATGTGGCCAGCGGAGCTGGACCTATTTTGTTTTACTTGGAAGATTCACACTACCAATCCCATGATTTTGGATAAAATGTTAAAATGTTTGCCTAAGAATTTTTGACTGGCAAGTTGATGACTGATTTATAAATGAAATCAGGTCAAGAAGACACTTGATTGCTAAGTATGTGCTAGTTGCTGTGCTTATTAAAAGTTAGAGAGACACTCAAAATGAGAGCCGGTTGGAAAGATTAACTAAAAATTACAACTTTGTAGAACTTACATCCTGGGGAGCTCAGATTAAACTAGGATTGGCCTTATTTATATAGCCTAAATTTTTCCCAAATTAAACATATTATTTAATCACATATTTTACTTTGAAAGCATCTTAGAATAGTTTAAGGGTATTTTTTTCTATTAATGCTATTCCACTGACTAGAATTCTTTTCCAGAACCGACCCTATTTCTGAAATAAAAGTGGCTTTCCTCAGCATTTAGAATTTCTTTCCAAAGTTCAAAAGGCAGGTGCCACCTGGCGGAAATTTACTAGAATTCATTTTGATTCCTGCTGGGCCATGTAAAAGCTGTACACTTTTCTCTTTTAAAAATGCTTGTGAGAGGGGTGGTTTCAAGATGGCCAAATAGGAAAAGCTCCAATCTACAGCTCCCAGCGTGAGCAACACAGAAGAGAGCTGATTTCTGCATTTCCAACTGAGGTACTGGATTCATCTCACTGGGGATTGTCAGAGAGTAGGTGCAGGGCACCGAGCATGAGCTGAAGCAGGGCGAGGCACTGCCTCACCAGGGAAGTGCAAGGGGTCAGGGAATTCCCATTCCTAGCCAAGAAAAGTGGTGACAGACGGCACCTGGAAAATCGGGTCACTCCCACCCTAATAATGTGCTTTTCTGATGGTCTTAGCAAATGGCACACCAGAAGATTATATCCCACGCCTAGCTCAGAGGGTCCTAGGCCCACGGAGCCTCACTCATTGCAAGCACAGCAGTCTGAGATCAAACTGCAAGGCAGCAGCAAGGCTGGGGGAGGGGCACCTGCCATTTCTGAGGGTTGAGCAGGTAAACAAAGCAGCCAGGAAGCTCAAACTTGGTGGAGCCCACCACAGTTCAAGGAGGCCTGCCTGCCTCTGTAGACTCCACCTCTGGGGGCAGGGCATAGCCGAACAAAAGGCAGCAGAAACCTCAGAAGACTTAAATGTCCCTGTCTGACATCTTGGAAGACAGTAGTGGTACTCCCAGCACACAGCTGGAGATCTGAGAACGGACAGACTGCCTCCTCAAGTGGGTCCCTGACCCCCGAGTAGCCTAACTGGGAGGCACCCCCAAGTAGGGGCAGACGGACACCTCACACAGCTGGGTACCCCTCTAAGACAAAACTTCCAGAGGAACGATCAGGCAGTAACATTTACTATTCACCAATATTCACTGTTTTGCAGCTCCGCTGCTGATACCCAGGCAAAGAGGGTCTGGAGTGGACCTCTGGCAAACTCCAACAGACTTGCAGCTGAGGGTCCTGACTGTTAGAAGGAAAACTAACAAACAGAAAGGACAACCATGCCAAAACCCCATCTGTACGTCACCATCATCAAAGACCAAAGGTAGATAAAACCACAAAGATGGGGAAAAAGCAGAGCAGAAAAACCGAAAATTCTAAAAATCAGAGAGCCTCTCTTCCTCCAAAGGAACGCAGCTGCATTCACCAGCAATGGAACAAAGCTGGATGGAGAATGACTTTGACAAGTTGAGAGAAGAAGGCTTCAGATGATCAAACTTCTCTGAGCTAAAGGACGAAGTTCGAACCTATGGCAAAGAAGTTAAAAACCTTGAAAAAAAGATTAGACGAATGGCTAACTAGAAGAACCAATGCAGAGAAGTCCTTAAAGGACCTGATGGAGCTGAAAACCAAGGCATGAGAACTACGTAACGAATGCACAAGCTTCAGTAGCCAATTCAATCAACTGGAAGAGAGGGTATCAGTGATGGAAGATCAAATGAATGAAATGAAGAAAGAAGAGAAGTTTAGAGAAAAAAGAATAAAAAGAAATGAACAAAGCCTCCAAGAAATATGGGACTATGTGAAAAGACCAAATCTACGTCTGATTGGTGTACCTGAAAGTGACGGAGAGAATGGAACCAAGTTGGAAAACACTCTGCAGGATATTACCCAGGAGAAACTTCCCCAATCTAGCAAGGCAGGCCAATATCCAAATTCAGGAAATAAAGAGAACGCCACAAAGATACTCCTCGAGAAGAGCAACTCCAAGACACATAATTGTCAGATTCACCAAAGGTGAAATGAAGGAAAAAATGTTAAGGGCAGCCAGAGAGAAAGGTCAGGTTACCCACAAAGGGAAGCCCATCAGACTAACAGAGGATCTCTTGGCAGAAACTCTACAAGCCAGAAGAGAGTGGGGGCCAATATTCAACATTCTTAAACAAAAGAATTTTCAACCCAGAATTTCATATCCAGTCAAACTAAACTTCATAACTGAAGGAGAAATAAAATACTTTACAGACAAGCAAATGCTGAGAGATTTTGTCACCACCAGGCCTGCCCTACAAGAGTTCCTGAGGGAAGCACTAAACATGGAAAGAAACAACCAGTACCAGCCACTGCAAAAACATGCCAAATTGTAAAGACCATTGAGGCTAGGAGGAACCTGCATCACCTAACGAGCAAAATAACCAGCTGACATCATAATGACAGGATCAAATTCACACATAACAATATAAACTTTAAATCTAAATGGGCTAAATGCTCCAATTAAAAGACACAGACTGGCAAGATGGATAAAGAGTCAAGACCCATCAGTATGCTGTATTCAGGAAACCCATTTCACATACAGACACACACATAGGATCAAAATAAAGAGATGGAGGAAGATCTACCAAGCAAATAGAAAACAAAAAAAGGCAGGGGTTGCAATCCTAGTCTCAGATAAAACAGGCTTTAAACCAACAAAGATCAAAAGAGACAAAGAAGGCCATTACATAATGGTAAAGGGATCAATTCAACAAGAAGAGCTAACTATCCTACATGTATATGCACCCAATACAGGAGCACCCAGATTCATAAAACAAGCCCTTAGAGACCTAGAAAGAGACTTAGACTCCCACACAATAATAATGGGAGACTTTAACACCCCACTGTCAACATTAGACAGATCAATGAGACAGAAAGTTAACAAGGATATCCAGGAATTGAACTCAGCTCTGCACCAAGCTGACCTAAGAGACATCTACAGAACTCCCCACACCAAATCAACAGAATATACATTCTCCTCAGCACCACACTACACTTATTCCAAAATTGACCACATAGTTGGAAGTAAAGCACTCCTCAGTAAATGTAAAAGAACAGAAATTATAACAAACTATCTCTCAGACCACAGTGCAATCAAACTAGAGCTCAGGATTAAGAAACTCACTCAAAACCACTCAACGACATGGAAACTGAACAACCTGCTCCTGAATGACTACTGGGTACATAATGAAATGAAGGCAGCAATAAAGATGTTCTTTGAAACCAATGAGAACAAAGACACAACATACCAGAATCTCTGGGGCACATTTAAAGCAGTGTGTAGAGGGAAATTTATAGCACTAAATGCCCACAAGAGAAAGCAGGAAAGAGATAAAATTGACACCCTAACATCACAATTAAAAGAACTAGAGAAGCAAGAGCAAACACTTTCAAAAGCTAGCAGAAGGCAAGAATTAACTAAGGTTAGAGCAGAACTGAAGGAGATAGAGACACAAAAATCCCTTCAAAAAATCAATGAAACCAGGAGCTGGTTTTTTGAAAAGATCAACAAAATTGATAGACTCCTAGCAAGACTAATAAAGAAGAAAAGAAAGAAGAATCAAATAGACGCAATAAAAAATGATAAAGGGGATATCACCACCAATCCCATGGAAATACAAACTACAATCAGAGTATACTATAAACACCTCTATGCAAATAAACTAGAAAATCTAGAAGAAATGGATAAATTCCTCAACATATACATGCTTTCAAGACTCAACCAGGAAGAAGTTGAATCTCTGAATAGACCAATAACAGGATCTGAAATTGAGGCAATAATGAATAGCTTACCAACCAAAAAAGTCCAGGACCAGATGGATTCACAGCTGAATTCTACCAGAGGTACAAGGAGGAGCTGTTACCATTCCTTCTGAAACTATTCCAATCAATAGAAAAAGAGGGAATCCTCCCTAACTCATTTTATGAGGCCGGCATCATCCTGATACCAAAACCCGGCAGAGACACAACAAAAAAAGAACTTTAGACCAATATCCCTGATGAACGTCAATGCAAAAATCCTCAATAAAATACTGGAAAACACAATCCAGCATCACATCAAAAAGCTTATCCACCATGATCAAGTGGGCTTCATCCCTGGGATGCAAGGCTAGTTCAACACATGCCAATCAATAAACGTAATCCAGCATATAAACAGAACCAAAGACAAAAACCACATGATTATCTCAATAGATGCAGAAAAGGCCTTGGACAAATTCAACAGCCCTTCATGCTAAAAACTCTCAATAAATTAGGTATTGATGGGATGTATCTCAAAATAATAAGAGTTGTTTATGACAAACCCACAGCCAATATCATACTGAATGGGCAAAAACTGGAAGCATTCCCTTTGAAAACTGGCACAAGACAGGGATGCCCTCTCTCACCACTCCTATTCAACACAGTGTTGGAACTTCTGGCCAGGGCAATCAGGCAGGAGAAGGAAAAAAAAGGCATTCAATTATGAAAAGAGGAAGTCAAATTGTCCCTGTTTGCAGATGACATGATTGTATATCTAGAAAACCCCATCGTCTCAGCCCAAAATCTCCGTAAGCTAATAAGCAACTTCAGCAAAGTCTCAGGATACAAAATCAATGTACAAAAATCACAAGCATTCTTATACACCAATAACAGACAAACAGAGAGCCAAATCATGAGTGAACTCCTATTCACAACTGCTTCAGAGAATAAAATACCCAGGAATCCAACTTACAAGGGATGTGAAAGACCTCTTCAAGAAGAGCTACAAATAAAACTACACTGAGTTTTATTTTCATTGAGAACTACACTGCTCAACGAAATAAAAGAGGATATAAACAAATGGAAGAACATTCCATGCTCATGGGTAGGAAGAATCAATATCATGAAAATGGCCATACTGCCCAAGGTAATTTATAGATTCAATGCCATCCCCATCAAGCTACCAGTGACTTTCTTCACAGAACTGGAAAAAACTACTTTCAAGTTCATATGGAACCAAAAAAGAGCCCACATTGCCAAGTCAATCCTAAGCCAAAAGAACAAAGCTGGAGGCAACATGCTACCTGACTTCAAACTATACTACAAGGCTACAGTAACCAAAACAGCATGGTACTGGTACCAAAACAGACATATAGACCAATGGAACAGAACAGAGCCCTCAGAAATAATGCCACACATCTACAACTATCTGATCTTTGACAACCCTGACAAAAACAAGAAACGGGGAAAGGATTCCTTATTTAATAAATGGTGCTGGGAAAACTGGATAGCCATATGTAGAAAGCTAAAACTGGATCTGTTCCTTACACCTTACAAAAAAATTAATTCAAGATGGATTAAAGACTTAAATGTTAGACCTAAAACCATAAAAACCCTAGAAGAAAACCTAGGCAATACCATTCAGGACATAGGCATGGGCAAGGACTTCATGTCTAAAACACCAAAAGCAATGGCAACAAAAGCCAAAATGGACAAATGTGATCTAATTAAACTAAAGAGCTTCCGCACAGCAAAAGAAACTACCATCAGAGTGAATAGGCAACCTACACAATGGAAGAAAACTTTTGCAATCTACTTATCTGACAACGGGCTAATATCCAGAATCTACAAAGAACTGAAACAGATTTACAAGAAAAAAACAAACAACCCCATCAACAAGTGGGCGAAGGATATGAACAGAAGCTTCTCAAAAGGAGACATTTATGCAGCCAACAGACACATGAAAAAATGCTCATCATCACTGGCCTTCAGAGAAATGCAAATCAAAACCACAATGAGATACCATCTCACACCAGTTAGAATGGCGATCATTAAAAAGTCAGGAAACAACAGGTGCTGGAGAGGGTGTGGAGAAATAGGAACACTTTTACACTGTTGGTGGGACTGTAAACTAGTTCAACCATTGTGGAAGTCAGTGTGGCGATTCCTCAGGGATCTAGAACTAGAAATACCATTTGACCCAGCCATCCCATTACTGGGTATATACCCAAAGGATTATAAATCATACTGCTAAAAAGACACATGCACACGTATATTTATTGTGGCACTATTCACAATAGCAAAGACTTGGAACCAATGCAAAAGTCCAAAAATGATAGACTGGATTAAGAAAATGTGGCACATATACACCATGGAATACTATGCAGCCATAAAAAATGATGAGTTCTTATCCTTTGTAGGGACATGGATGAAGCTGGAAACCATCATTCTCAGCAAACTATTGCAAGGATGAAAAACCAAACACCGCATGTTCTCCGTCATAGTTGGGAATTGAACAATGAGAACACTTGGACACAGGAAGGAGAACATCACACACCGGGACCTGTTGTGGGGTGGGGGGGAGGGGGAAGGGATAGCATTAGGAGATATACCTAATATAAATGATGAGTTAATGGGTGCAGCACACCAACATGGCACATGTATACATATGTAACAAACGTGCACGTTGTGCACATGTACCCTGAAACTTAAAGTATAATAAAAAATATAAAAATATAAAAAATAAAAAAATGCATGTATGGAGGCTGAAGCAGGAGAATCTCTTGAAACCAGGCGGCAGAGCTTGCAGGAAGCTGAGATCGCCCCACTGCACTCCAGCCTGAGTGACAAAGAGAGATTCCGTCTAAAAAAAAAAAAAAAGAAACAAAAACAAAAATACACATTTATTTCTTGTCAGTGAACAGAAATTATTCCTGTCACTTCAGAAAAAAAAGTTTATTTTAGTAAATTTTGTAGTTAATTTTCAATGAGATCTGTCATTGAAAAACATAAAGATTTGGAAGGCAGGAAGACAAAGCTGAGAGAACAGTCATGTCATGTCATAGGGCTCCCTAAGTCAGCAATCATATAGGGAAACTGGTGAGAGGAGTTTACAAGGCTCCATTTGATTACCCTAGGTAATTGCCCATAGCAAGTCTCGCTTCGGCCAGGATTTATGCAGCAGTACAAAATTATATCCTATTTCCTTCCTAAGAAATAGAAAACTAAGAGAAAGTAAAACAAACTTTTAATTAATTATTGCTTAACTTTTAATTTTTTTTCAAATTACAAATCATACTTAATCGTTTAATTAAAGAAGGAACAATTAGTCTGAGTAGCTTCCATTTATGTGTGTCATGTTTAAGTTATTCTCCAAGAGAACATTAGTTAAATAATTAGTGCTGTGGTGCTAAGCAAAGCATTTCAGAAAGAACTATTTACTTCTTGTTAATTCAAAGAATGAAAGAAAAGAGAAAGAAAGAGAGAAAACTATAGCCTGAGAGAAAAAGAGAGAGAGAAGGCATGTGAGAGAATGAAAACAAGAGAGAAAATGTGAGGGAACAATGGAAGAAAAAAGGAAAGGAGGGGGGAGGGAGGAATAAACGAGAAGAGGTTGGTAATAATTAGGTCATTGCAGTGGTTATTTAAGGACTGTATAAGCAATATTCACATCTCTGAGAAATAAAACTGAGGAACTTCTTTCTGAGGACTGTCACTTCCCTACTTGCTAGGTTTTAACAACTTGAGAGGCAAATCTTTAGCAAGTTTGAGGTTTTGACTTTAGTGTAAAGAGAATGTCTGAATTCTTGGGGAAAGTGTGTAGTGTCTTAACTAATGTCCAAATGTAAGTAGTACTTCTAAAGTAAACAGGTCTAGAGGAAGTTTTCAGAGACTTCGGAGGTTCTATAAATATTCGTTTTACCTACCCCTGAACACTGGCTTGAAAGATTGTTTTCTTTTTAACTAGCAAAAGTTAATGAGCCATTTCTGAACTTGCTGTATGGAAGCTAAGGCCAGGAATTTAACTTTATGTCACTGAGCTAATACCTTTTAAAAAGAATTATTATTTTAATAAAATCAGTAACATCCTTTTCATTGCCTCCCTATTACCTTTATAGAGTAGGTCTCAGTTCATAGTTGTTAGCACACAAGAAGCATCTCAAAGAGTTTTCTTCATAGTTCCCAAGTATGAACTGAGAACTCAAGTTTCTCAGTTCATAGCTGTAAGCCCACAAGCTGCTCAGTTGTTAGCAGCTTCTTCTGTGTGAACTATGAATTGAGAAATCTGAAAAAAATCTTTCAAGCCAGTATTCAGGGGTAGGTAAAAAGAGTGTTTACAGAACCTTCAAGGTCTCTGAAAACTGCTTCTAAATCTGTTTACTTAAGAAGTATTTATATTTGGACATTAGTTATGGCCTTACACACTTTCCCCAAGAATTCAGATACTCTCTTTACACAAGTCAAAACCTTGAACTTGCTGAAGATTGTCACCCAAGTTGTCAAAACTTAACAAGTGGGCAAGTGGCAATCGTTCAAGAAGGAAGCCCATACCACGGGAAATTACGAGGTTCAGTGCAAAGGATCCATTCCAGTCTTGTGTTACTTTCAACTAAAGTACCCTCACAGACACACAAAAAGTCTACATCTGGAGCAAAGTTTATCAACTCTGCCCACCATCAACATATTACAAATGTAGTCATTTTAGCCTTAACCATAACCTTGCATATTATAGTAATCTGCTAAGGCATGTGTTATGTGCTTGTGCTTAGATTTGAGGAGGTTTAAGAACAGTAAAAATTAAGAAAATGTGGCACATATACCCCATGGAATACTATGCAGCCATAAAAAATGATGAGTTCATGTCCTTTGCAGGGACATGGATGAAGCTGGAAGCCATCATTCTCAGCAAACTATCGGAAGGACAAAAAGCCAAACATCGCATGTTCTCACTCATAGGTGGGAATTGAACAATGAGAACACATGGACACAGGAAGGAGAACATCACACACCGGGGCCTGTTGTGGGGTGAGGGGAGGGGGGAGGGATAGCATTAGGAGATATACCTAATGTTAAATGACGAGTTAATGGGTGCAGCACACCAACATGGCACATGTATACATATGTAACTAACCTGCACTTTGTGCAAATGTACCCTAAAATTTAAAGTATAATAAAAAAAGAACAGTAAAAATTATCGTATAGTAGATTATTACCAATGCTTATTAATAGCCTGTTCTCTACTTCTAAGTATACAAAAATTGTGCTTCTCTATCTCTTTGAAGGTAACGGTGGTGATGGGCCTTGATTTCGCACCCCCCAAAAAAAATGTAAGGGAAAATAATACACATCATTTGCAGAGGAAGCATTTGATTTCAAGTGCTTAACTCCTGCTCCCATTGCCCCAGGAGCTGAAAAACTATGAAGCAACACATCGAAATGGAGCCAGCATAGGATAGTGAGGAGTGGCTTTGTGGAACAGACACCCAACCTCCACAAGTGACCCACAGTGGACATGTAACAGGAGCACCTAAGTAAACTTTGGGTGTGTTAAGCTATTGAGATTTTGGCATTTTTTGTTACTTCAGCATAAATTATCCCAATACATTGTCTTTTCCAATAAAGTGAAAGAGAAATGAGAGGCTTAAAAATGCAAATAAAAAGAGACACATGACTATGCCGAAAATAAAAATTATGCACTTTTAAATAAGTGATGAGAAAATGAGAAAAGATTGTACAGACATAGAGAATAAGCATTTCAACTGTAAGAATATTTCTAAATATAGAGAGTAATTTATACCACATGTGAAGAATTCTATTTACGGGTAAGTGATAATATTCAGCAAGAGACGGCTATTCACAAAAGGAGAAACATCCTGTTAACTTAGGAGATATGTAGAACTTTGAGAAATTAAAGTCTAATCAGGTGAAATAACATTGACAAAGTTTATATCACAAGCGTAACTTCTGTCTGGTAACATGGGTTCAGGCGGTATATGTAAGTACTGTTAGTCACAAAATGTATAATACTGACCACTTTTGTATAAACATTCCTAATAAAAAAGACATATTTAGGAAGAGAATATGCAAAGTTGTAAAACTTTGAAGAAATTAGTTACTAGCCTATTGCATACAAATGTATTCTGGACTTGAACCTGACTGAGTTACTTTGACCTTAAGAACAAATAGACCTAACAGTTTTTGAAAGCTAAAATATTTATATTTAAAAAGCATCTGTATGCAGATACACTATTTTAATTATTTATTTAGAAAGAAGAAATACTTATTCATTCTCTTTCATTCTTCTGCATTTTGTCTTCTTTCTTCATCTTCTTTTCATGCTTTGAAGTTCACTTCACCACCTCTTCTCTTCCATACTCAGACTTCATTTGCTAGTCTAACATAGGTCTTTGTTTTAAAAAATTTCAAGTCTAGATCCAGCAAAGGTAAGCAGATTAAGGTACTTTGTGGCAGGATACTTAAGAAACAGCTACTCTTTCTGACAAGGTTACAATTAGACATAGCCACACAAGACATTACTTTTTTAAATAGAATTATAGACTTCAGGATGGGAGCTATGGCAGGGAAGTGGGGGAGTTTTACTAATAGTTCAACTTTGCCCTTAAGTAAAAATAATCACTGCAAAAATTTCCAATGAGTCTTCATTCCATTTGTAATTAAACTACATTGACCAAGGAGATGTCAATAATTTCTAATGTACACCATTGTGCTTTACACAGATCATTAGAAAATTTTTCTTTAAAAAATTGACACCCAAGGATATTTTATTCAGTGAAATTATCCTTCACAAATGAAGGAAGAAATAAAGTCTTTTATAGATAAGCAAATACCAAGGAAATTCATCACCACTTTACTGGTCCTACAAGAAATGCTCTAGGAAGCCCTAAAATTGAAAGTGAAAGAATCACAGTTACTATCATGAAAACAAAAAATGTATAAAATTCACTGGTAAAGCAAACATAGAAATAAGGAAGAAAAAAGACTCAAATGGTACCTCTATAGAAAACTACCAAACCATAAGAACAAACAGTAAGAAAAGAAAAGGAAAAGAAAGGATTAAGGAATATACAAAACAACCATAAAACTAACAGTATGATAGAAACGAAACCTCACATACCAATAATTTTAATGTAAACAGATAAATTATCCACTGAAATGACAGAGACTGGCTCAATTAATTAACAAAACATAATCAATTACATGCTGTCTACAGAAAAAAAAAAAAACACACTTTACCTGTAAAGACACATATTGACTGAAAGTAAAGGGATAAAAAAAAAGATATTCCCCAGCCAGGCATGGTGTCTCATGCCTGTAATCCTAGCACTTTGAGAGGCTTAGGAGGCCTGATTGCTTTAGCCCAGAAGTTCAAGACCAGCCTGGGCAACATGGTGAAACCCCATCTCTACAAAAAAATACAAAAATTAATTGGGTGTGGTGGCATGCTCCTGTAGTCTCAGCTACTCAGGAGGCTGAGGTGGGAAGATCACCTGAGCCCTAGGAGGTGTAGGAAGCACTGAGCCATAATCTTGCCTCTGCCTCCAGCCTGGATGACAAAGGAAGACCCCCAACTCAAAAAAAGAAGAGAAAGACAAAAAGAAAAGACAAAGATTTTCCATGCAAACAGAAACCAAAAGTGAGCAGAAGTAGTTATATGTATATCAGGTACAACAGACCTTAAGTCAAAAAGAGTTTTAAGAGACAAAGAAAATCATTACATAGTGTTAAAGTGATCAATTCAGCAAGAGGATGCAATAATAATTCTACGTATGTATGCACCTAACACTGGAGCACCTAGATGTATAAAGCAAAATTACTAGATCTAAAGAGAGAGACAGACCCCAATATAATAACAGTGGGCAATTTCAACACCCTCAACTCAGCATTTAAAAAATCATCTAGATAAAAAAAATCAACAAAGAAACACTGGATTTAAGCTGGACTTTAGACCGATGGACTTAACAGACGTTTTTAGCCAATATCTGCAGAATACACATTCTTCTCATTAGTGCATGGAATATTCTCCAGGATATTTTTTAGACCACAGAATAAGTCTCAATAAATTTTAGAAGACTGAAATCATGTCAAGTATCTTCTCAGACCACATTGGAATAAAACTAGGAGTCAATACCAAGAGGAACTTTGGAAATTATATAAATACATGGAAATTAAACAACATGCTTCTGAATGATCATTGGGTCTATGCAAAAAAATTAAGAGGAAAATTTAAAAATTTATTGAAATAATTAAAAATGGAAATTAAACATATCCAAACCTGTGGGATACAACAAAGCTAACAGGAAAGTTTATAGCAATAAACACCTACATCAAAAAAGTAGAAAGATTTCAAATAAACGATCTAAGAATGTACCTCAAAAGAACTAGAAAAGCAAGAATAAACCACACTCAAAATTACTAAAGTGAAAAATATAATAAAGATCACAGCAGAACTAAATGAAATAGAGACAAAAAAAAAAAATACTAAGAATCAACCAAATGAAAAGTTGGTTTTCCAGTCTGGGAGCAGTAGCTCATGCCTGTAATCCCAGGACTTTGGGAGGCCAAGGCAGGTGGATCACCTGAGGGCCAGAGTTGGAGACCAGCCTGGCCAACATGATGAAACCCCATCTCCATTAAATATATATATATACACCAGGTGTGGTGGTGGGCGCCTGTAATGCCAGCTACTTGGGAGGCTGTGGCAGGAGAATAGTTTGAACCTGGGAGGCAGAGGTTGCAGTGAGCTGAAATTGCACCACTGCACTCCAGCCTGAGTAACAAAAGTGAAACTCCATCTTAAAAAAAAAAAAAGAAAAAAAAAGAAAGAAAAAAGAAAAGTTAGTTCTCCAAAAGATAAACAAAATTGATAAACTGCTAGCAAGACTAACCAAGAAAAGAAGAAAGACAAAATATGCAAAAGCATACATGAAAAGGGAAATATTATAACTGATATTACAGAAATACAGAAGATAATGGGGACTATTATGAACAAGTATACACTAACAAACTAGAAAACCTAGAGGAAATGGATAATTCCTGGATATATACAGCCTATGAAGACCGTATATATGGACAAATACAACCTATGAAGCCTGAAAGAATAGAAAACTTGAACAGATCAATAAAAAGTATCCCAATAACAACAATATAAAAAGCCCAGGATTTAATCAATTCACTGTTGAATTCTACCAAATATGTAAAGAAGAACTAATAACAATCCTCCTCAAACTAGTCCAAAAAATTGAAGAGGAGGGAATTCTCCTGAATGCATTCTATGAAGCCAGCATCACTATGAGACCAAAACTCAACAAGAGCACAACCAAAAAAGAAAACTACAGGCCAATATCCCTGAGACGTAGATGGAAAAGTCCTCAACAAAGTACAGCAGACAAAATCTAACAGCATATCAGAAAGATAATATACCATAATTAAGTCGGATTTATCCCAGGGGTGCAAGAATAGTTCGACATATGCAAATCAATAAACTTCATACTTCACATTGACAAAAGGGAACACAAAAACCATATGATCATCTCAATAGGTACAGAAAAGCATTTGATAAAACTCAACATCCTTTCATGATAAAAAAGGAAGTGAATAATAAAGGCCATATATCAAAAACCCACAGATAACATCATACTGAATGGGAAAAAGTTGAAAGCCTTTTCGCTAAGAATTGGAACAAGACAAGGATGCCCACTTTAACCAGTCCTGTTCAACATAGTACTAGAAGTCCTAGCTACAGCAATTAAGCAAGATCATAAATACAGGACATACAAACTGGAAAAGTGGAAGTCCAATTGTCCCTCTGCTAATGGCATGTTCTTATATTTAGGAAAAAAATAGAAGACTCTGTCAGAAAACTCTTAGAACTGAAAAACACATTCAGTAAAGTTGGTGGATAAAAAATCAACATACAATAATCAGTAGTATGCAGAAATAACAAAACGATGATAAAGAAATCACGAAGGTGATCCCATTGACAATAGCTACAAAAGATATATATATATATATATATATATGAATTCCTAGGAATAAGTTTAACTAAGAAAGTGTAAGATGCCTACTAGGCATCTTCAAAACATTGATTAAAGAAATTGAAGAAGACAAAAACAAAAGCAAAGGCATCCCATGGCCATAGATCAGAAAAATCAATATCTTTAAAATGACCATACTGCTCCCAAGATCTATAGATTCAATGCAATCCCTGTCAAAATACCAATGCTATTTTTCACAGAAATGGAAAAAGCAATCCTAAAATTTGTATGGAACCAAAAAAGAGCCAGAATAGCCAAAGTAACCTTGAGCAAAAGAGTAAAGCTAGAGGCATCACATCACCTGACTTCAAAACATATTATAAGGATATAGTAATATCAAAATAGATTGGTATAGGTATAAAAATAGATACATAGACCAATGGAACAGAACAGAGAACCCAGAAATAAAGCTACATATTTATAGTCAAACAATATTTGACAAAGCTGCTAAAAACATACATTGGAGAAAGGAAAACCTCTGCAATAAATGATGCTGGAAAAACTGGATAACCACATGCAGCAGAATGATACTACATCTTTATCTCTCACCTTATACAAAAGTAAACTCAAGGTAGATTAAAGACTTAAATGTAAAAGCCAAAACTTCACTAGAAGTAAATATAGGGAAAACTCTTCAGGACATTGGTCTAGGCAAATATTTTACGGCTAAGACCTCAAAAGCACAGGCCACAAAAAGAAAAACAGACAAATGTGACTATGTTAAACTAAAAATCTTCTGCACAGCAAGAGAAACAATAAACAGACAACCTCTTAAGCTGGAGAAAATATTTGCAATCTACTTACCTAACAAGAGACTAATATACAGAATAGATTGGAACTCAAACAACTCAACAGTAAAAAAATCAAATACTCCCATAAAAAGTGAGCAAGGAACATGAATTTTTCACATTCAAAAGAAGACATCTTTCAAAAGAAGACAAAGAAATGGCCAATAGGTATATGAAAAGAATGTTCAATGTCACTAATCATCAAGGTAATGCAAATCAAAACCACAATGAGACTATCATCTTACCCCAGTTAGAATGACTATTATTAAAATAAAGACAAAAGATAACAGGCACTGACAAGTATGTGGATAAATGGGAACTCATTCACTGTTGGTGGGAATGTAAATTTGTACAGTCACTATGGAAAACAGTATGGAGATTTTTTTAAAAAAACTAAACATAAAGCTACCATAAAGTCCAACAATCCCATTACAAGTATTAATCCAAAGGAAAAGAAATCAGTATATAAAGAGGATACATGCACTTGCATGTTTACCGTAGCACTATTCATGACAGCAAAGATATGCAATGAACCTAAGTGTTCATCAATGAATGAATGAATCAATGAAGGAAGAAAATGTGGTATACATAAACAATGGAATACTATTTGGCCATAAAAATAATGAAATCATGTCATGTTCAGCAAGATGGATAGAACTGAGGTTTGTAATGTTGAGGGAAATATGCCAGGCACAGAAAGACAAATACTGCATGTTCTCATCTGTATGTAGGAGCAAAAAGCTTGACCTCATGGACATAGAGAATAGAGTGATAGATACCAGAGACTGGGAAGGGTGGATGAGTGACAATGGGAATGAAGAGAAGTTGGTTAATGGGTACAAACATGCAGTTAGATAGAATAAGCTCTCATGTTGTACAGCAGAATGGGACGCCTATATTTAGCAGCAGTACTTGGTATATTTTAAAGTAACTAGAAGAGAGAACTTGAAATGATACCAACATGTAGACATTATAAACACTCAAGGTGGTGGATACCCCAAATATACTGACTTGACCATTACACATTTGTGCATGTAACAAACATTGCCATGTACTGCATTAATAAGTAAAACAGTATGCATTAATAAAAGAGAGAAAAAAAGAAAATTCTATTTATATTCAGCCTGCATCTGCCTTGCTTTGGTTTTTATTGGTCAGTATTTCTTGTGTTGGCCAGAAGTACACAAAGCAAAGGAGGTAGCAAGCTACAGTGGTTAAATATTTGTCCTTTGGGGTCAAAATATCCAGGTGCAAATCCTGGCCCCACCATTTAGTATCTGTGTGTCTGCAGGAAAATTACCAAACTTCTTTATGCCTCAATTTCTCCATCTGGAAAATAGAAATGATCTGAGAATATAATCAATTATGTCTGCATCAAAATATTGATTTGCACTTAAATTGGGCAATAATCACATAATTAATGTTACCTGGATTATAACTTCCTCTTCCAAATTACAACCATTCAAATATGTGTTTCTTCTACAAGCTGAGTATCTCCATTTTCTTTATCATTTACTATCTATTCTTTAAAGCTTTAATTTTGTGTAAGGGACAACAGTTTTGATTATGGAGCAGAAAGATGTCCGGAAAGATTTCAGAGGATTTGAGTAAATCATCCAGAAATGGAACAGCAATGTGGCCCTTCTTTGGGCATAAATAAAGGCCTAGAAAATAATCATATTTCAGACATTAGAGAGTACTCCAATTTAATCACTTACAGGCAAAATCATGCAGAAATATTGCTCTTGAGCTCATATTTATCTACTTCAAACAGATAAATGCTGTATCTGGTATTCAGATTATGTCCTTTGATATAATTTGTGTTTTACTGTTGTAGTATTCCGTCAGCATATAAAAACATAGTGTTTTCTGCCTAAATGTTTTATCTTCAAAATGTTTTCTTCCAAAAGGAGTAAGAAGTATATCAAGAAACATTTTAGAGATTTCAAATAAAACTAATTTTTATTCATCAAAATATTTAAAGTTAATTTTTCACCAGCCTAATCCAAAACAGCATCAGCTTGAACTACTTCTGCACCACCCCATCCCACCAGTTACTTCAGCCATTATCTTCTATATCCTTGAGTTAATTCAATATAAGCAAAATTTCTTAAATATAAAATAGGGAGAAATGTATCTTAACATAAACAAAGTTCATCAACTATCAGATAAAGAGAAATGTATCTTAGTGAAAGACCACTGATTCATACAAACTAAAAATTCATGTAAGCTAAATTATGAATTTATGGGTTAAATTCAAGGAATAGTAAGATAAAAATGAAGGAAGGCCCGGTGCAGAGGCTCACGCCTGTAATCCCAGCACTTTGGGAGGCCAAGGCGAGTGGATCACAAGGTCAAGAGATCGAGACCTAAAAATACAAAAATTAGCTGGGTGTGGTGGCATGCACTTGTAGTCCCAGCTACTCAGGAGGCTGAGGGAGGAGAATTGCTTGAACCCGGGAGGTGGAGGTTGCAGTGAGCCAAGTCATGCCACTGCACTCCACACTCCAGTCTGGTGACAGACAGAGACTCCTCTCAAAAAAAAAAAAAAAAAAAAAGAAAGAAAGAAAGAAAAAGAAATGAAAGAAAATAATTTTATGGAAGCCAAGGGAAGAGTGTTTTAAAAAGGCGGACTGTTAATTAAATTTCTGCTAAGAGAGCAAATGATATTTCCCATACAACCTCAATGGGTAACAGGTATGGGGAAAAAAGAGTTATGGGATGTAGCTCCATACGATTTTCTATAATTGGAGTCATGGGTACTAGATTTCATCTCTCAAAAGAGAAATTCCATTTGGGACACATTTGAAATGTTTTATGGATAATAATACATAGGGTCAACTATCTCTAACATTAACTCCATGACAATGCATTATCCCGCTGATGTTCTCTCCTAGAATTTGGCTCTCGTCTTCCTGTTCATCAAATGGGATGCAGGCAGTCATTGATCTCCTGGGGACACAGTGGGTTGCATAAGTGTGACACTGCTGTGAAAAGAGGGACCTGGTTAAACATAAGTCTTAAATGCACCCTAGGACACACTTCTATTTCTTCTCTCATCTTGGCAGAACCATTATTTCATGTCTCCTACTTCTATCTAGCCCTTTCTCTGTGTTTCCATGCACCTGCTTACTGAAAAGGACTATAGAAAGTAACATGCTAACCTCTCTTTCCAACCAATGATAGATTTACTCACTTAGAATTGATTTATTAGAAAAGTAGTGAGCTGGTGCCAAGGAAAGTACTTGCTATTTTTCTTTTTATAAAGCAGCTTGGAAACTTTATACTTGAGGCTTATTGTGATCTAAAATTAATACCTTTCCAAAGTTTAGAATGCTCTCCATGATCTCTTTCTAAATAGTAATCATAAATGTATAAATTCAAATAATATTTCCCCATAAAACATATACTGATTAGTTACATCTATTCTAACAAGATATTTGTATCTGTGGAAAACTTTTAAATGATTCAAAGAGGAAATTAAATTAAAAATGGAAAAAAAACAGATTTTTTAAGATTTAGGAAGTATCATAAATGCATTTACTTGCAAAAAGTAAAACAAGTTTATGGTAGAAGAAATTAATTTTCTTTTTTTCTTTTTTGAGATGGAGCCTCGGCATGTTGCCCAGGCTGGAGTGCAGCGGCACGATCTCGGCTCACCACAACCTCTGCCTCCTGGGTTCAAGCAATTCTCCTGCCTCAACCTCCCAAGTAGCTAGGACTACAGGCGGGTGCCACCACACCTGGCTAATTTTTGTATTTTTAGTAGAGACAGGGTTTTACCATATTGGCCAGGCTGGTATCAAACTCCTGAGCTCAAGCAATCCACCTGTCTCAGCCTCCCAAAGTGCTGGGATTACAGGCGTGAGCCACCACGCCCAGCCAGAAATTAATTTTCTATATGAAAAATGTCTGCTTCATTTGATGACTACTAAAAATAATGGGGACAATATTAAGAAAAGAGAAAGGAAATAATAGAAAGGAAGAGGAGGAAGATAGGAAGGGAAAGCAAGGGGAAAAGGAACATGAAGAAGAGACAATGGAATCATAAAATGTAGGAAATAGGGGAAAGGAGTTATAACAAAGATAATCAGTATTGCTTTAAAATAAGGTTAATTTGGGACATACTTATTATTTTTAACTAAAATTATTATCAAGAAACACAATTGTTCATGTGGGTACTAGTTTTAAGAATAAATTCATACTCAGACTTTAGTTCTTTTTGAATTGTTCTCTACTCAAACACTGTGACACTTCTTTCTGAAAAGAAGAAGTTTATTCAGAATAAACTTCTGAATATTTTAGTCAGTAAACTATTTTTTTCCTTTTTCAATCTTTATTCTAGAATCAGGGGTACATGTGCAGGTTTGTTACAAAGGCATATTGATTACATGATGCTGAGGTTTGAAGTATGGTTGAACCTGTCACCCAGTGAGCATAATATCCTATAGGTAGTTTTTCAGCCCTTGCTCCCCTTTCTCTCTTCCCCAACTAGTAGTCCCCAATGTATACTGTTGCTATCTTTATGTCCATGTACATCTAATGGTTAGCTCTTTCTTATAAGTGAGAACATGCAGTATTTTGTTTTCTATTTCTGTGTTAGTTCGCTAAGGATAATGGCCTCCAGCTGTATCCATGTTGCTGCAAAGACATGATTTTGTTCTTTTATGGCTGCATAGTATTCCCTGGTGTATATATGCCACATTTTTTGGACATTATTTGGCACCAATCCACCATTTATGTGCACCTGGATTGATTCCATGTCTTTCCTAATATAAATAAAGCTGTGGTGAGAATATGGGTGCATGTGTCCTTTTGGTAGAATAATTTATTTTCCTTTGAGTATACCCTCAGTAATGGGATTATTGGGTTAAATGGTAGTTCAACTGAGCTATTTGAGAAATCTCCAAACTGGTCTCTACAGTGGCTGAACTAATTTACATTCTCACCAACAATGTATAAGTGTCCCGTTTTCTCTGCAGCCTCACCAACATCTGTTGTTTTTTTGACTTTTTAACAAAAGCCATTCCAACTTGTGTGAAATGTTATCTTATTGTGGTTTTGATTTGCAGTTGTATTTCTCTAATGATTAGAGATGATGAGCATTTTTTCATATGTTTTTGGGCCACTAGCATGTCTTCCTTTCAGAAGTGTCTGTTCACATCTTTTGTCCACTTTTTAATGCTTTTTGCTTGTTCATCTAAGTTCCTTTTAGATGCTGGACGTTAGACGTTCGTCAAATGCATAGTTTGTGAATATTTTCTCCCATTCTGTAGATTCTCTGTTTAGTCCTTTGATAGTTTTTGTTGCTGTGCAGAAGCTCTTTAGTTTAATTAGGTCCCACTTGTGGATTTTTGTTTTTGTTGCAATTGCTTTTGAGGACTTAGCCACAAACATTTTGCCAGGAAGTGGTTTGCTTCTGTAATCCCAGCAACTTGAGAGGCTGAGGAGGGAAGATCACTTGAGGCCAGGAGTTCAAGATCAAACTCTTTTAAAAGTACTTACTATGTGCCAGAGGTATAGGCCTGATTAGAGCAACTTATAACTTGTGGGGAAAAAAAAATTTTGTGCTAAAATGGCTGAGATTATAACATTTTTATTATATTATAGAATCATTCTAAGAAAACCCCCATATTGTCCTTGATAAGCATAACCAAAGTTCAAGCATAAATCCAACATTCAAGAAAGGCTAATGCAAGAATAAAAAGACCCATAGTTTGGCCCATCTTAACTACAGCAAATCTTTAAGGTAATAAAAACGTAAGCAAATATGGGAAAAGTATAATCCTTTCTTGAGAGCCCTTGTTTTGCTTTGGTTGTTGTGTTACTTCCAACACTATGATTCTTTGCAGCAAACTGCTATACTCTCAGCTCTTCCCAGTGAAATTCCAGACATTCAGAATTATTGACTTACAAAATCAAAAGTTACTGTCTCTGTCCATAGATCTTTGCAGGCAGGCTTAGTTACTATTCACAGCTCTTTTGATGCTCTTAAATCTGAAAATAAATCTTTGAAGATTATAGGTCATCTCATTTCATAGGCTCACTTCATAAATGAAAAGATGCAGTCATCCAGAGGCTCAGAATTTGTCTAGTAAGAATCAGACACTTGATTAAAGTAACCAAACCTATAAAGTTCTGAACGGTTATGTGTAGTATCCATGATGATAACAGCAGCCTAGGATAAACTATGGAATCTCTTGTTCTTTCAAAAGTAAACACTATTATAAAAAGAAGTGTCAGAATAATTATCCAGTGAAAGATTCTTCCAAGGCTGCCTAGGTATTTCTAAATGATCACCACTCTCTAAAAATGGCAGGTAAAAGATTCTTCATGAAGTAAGCCCTGGTGCTGATTTTATCATCATCACTATCATCATCAATTATTTGTGCTACTTGGCATCGACCATCAGTTAAATCAATATGCAAAATAAACCATTGTAGAGGTTCTGTCTGCTAATTTATTTAATGTCATACTTGCCAGACAACTACATATTCTAATAAATGCTGTTAATTTTAACCAGAGACATTGTATATTGTTATTTCTTTGCAACCTATAAGTATTACTAAAAACGCTGAAAGTAAAATTCCATATGCCATATGTTCAGTACACACATGCAAATACCATTACAAAGTATACACATATACATATTTTGGCTTGTGAACTAAGAGTGCTAAGATGTTAATCAAGATAATGAAAATGTAAATTCTGAGCTTAAAAGATCTTTTCCTTAGTTTTCCTCTTCTCACTCATCCTCCCAGATCCTGAGTTTCCTACCCAATTCCCAAATCTATGTTGTTTGCATCCAACCGAAACTTAAAATCCTAAAGTGTAGGAAAGAGTGGAGCGATGGGGAGAGAACATGGTCAATGAACCTAATTGAGGACAGAAGCAGGAGCTCTGGCCCTAAATCAAAAGGCAAATTCACTATAGCTCCCTGCTGCCTTTTCTGCCAACTCCCGTCAAGCCAGAAGAGATTAAGAAGCTTCCAAAAACAATTTGGGGGCAGACTAAAAATGTAGCCAACCAGTAATTCACATGAGTGAGTTATTATAGCTACTCTGTGAGCACAAATTCTACTTGTAAGACCAAATGATCAACTTGAAATACAGAGGGCTTATAAATCTATAGGAATTTTGCCACTATTTTCTTGCCCAGTGTTGAAATTCAAGTAAGTTTTATACATGATTTGGCCATAAAAATAAATATTAAACAGTACTGAATGTTCCATTCAAAATAGACATCAAAAACACATTGAATCTCATTAATTTTCAGGGAGTAAACAAGCCCATACCATTTTGAAACAATATATGTAGCAGATTTTAACACAGTATTATCATCATTCTTCTGGGTATTTGTTGTTGTTTATCAAAAATGTGTAGTAATGAATATGGTGATTAGCTCCTTTGAACAATTACATAATGTCTACGTATTTCAAAACATCATGTTGTACATGATAAACATGTATAATTTTTGTCAATTAAAAGATAAAATTAAAATTTGCTTTTCTTTTAAAGGTAGGAGACATTGCAAGATTTTCTGTTTGGGCCCTATAGTTTAAATTTATTTTACAAAAATCTACTGTGGTAGAGATCTTCTGGGTATTGCTCAGAACATAGTCGATTTCTATCAGTAAGATCTGCCCCACACATTAGCAGTGGTCCCTCGGCAAGCCATATCACCCTTCATAACCCCATGTCCTACCCAAGCAGGGTGGACCATATTTAAGCCAAGGCAGTAGAAAAGTAGAAACAAGAGACTGAGACTACTACCTGCTCCTGGAATAGTACTTTTGTGGCCTTGCTGATCTCAGATTCTGTGAAATGCCCAGTACTCATTCACAAAAGTCCCTTTGAAAAGTTGCACTGTTTATATGTGTATTTCTATTCATTTCAACTAAGAGGACAGTGACCAAGACATCATAAGTTTTTCCTGTCAGAATGATCTTCAGTTTTACTATGTTCACCAATAGTTTGAAAGAACAGATTTAGTCATTTTGTAAAATCAATCTTTGATTTAAAAATATTCATTTAGTTAAGTGAAGAATTGTCAATTGCCATCTTACTTTTTTACCTCATGTGCCTTTTGTTAGTTCAAAATATGGTAAAATATTTCTTCCATAAAGAAGTGTAAAAATAAGTTTACCAAGAATTTAAAGCTGTCAAGTCATATTCTTAAGTTGACTGAAAAAACAAAAAAAGAGAATAGGATTATTCTATTTAAAGTAATATCTGGCATATACTGAGCACTTAGTACACATCAAACTCTGCTACAAGCATGTTCTACACAGTATCTCATTTCATCATCACAACAACCTAACCCCATGAGTTCACCTCTTTTACTATCACCATTTCACTAATAGGGAAACTAAGACATTGAAAAGTTGCCCAAGATTATATAACAGAAAAGTGCTAAAGCAAGAATTCAAACTCCAGCACAGTGGCCTCAGAAGCCTACTCTTAGCTACCAAGTTGTACATTTTAGACAGACTAACAAGGCACAACCAATCATAAACACATTTAAAAAGTATAATAGTGTTTTGTGCTAGAAAAGAAAAAAAAATTCTCAACAGTAACCTTATTTTTTAAATCCTTAGTCCAAAACAGTTTTTAACCCGTTTGATAAAGATTTTGAATACCTTAATAATAACTTACATCATTGTTTAATATTGTAAAACAGGTTATAAACATGTAAACTTATTTAATCCTCAGAACAACTGAATCAGGAACTGTATCAGGAATAAATATTACAAAAAAGTTTCTCTTTGGAGGGGAAGGGATTAAAACTTTGTCTAAAAAATTTCTCTACTCCTTTCTTTCCTCTGATCTTCCTCTTCATTGCTCTTAAACATCCAAGTATGAAGGTATGAGAGAGTGAAGGACTTAAAGCCAGGCTAAAGAAACTGGCTGGAACAAGTTGCTTATTTACATGTTGATGAATGGTTATGTTAACAACATTCTTCACTGAAAACTTCACTGTTTGTTTTTGCTGAAGTAGATAGTAAATAAGTAGCCAAGACATGGTGGTCTGAAACAAATACCACAAAGACTTTTATTCTTTCTTTGTGGATGTGTCATTGTATACTAGGTCTACAAAAAACAACTTTCTTTATATCTATTTAAATATAGCACCCTGATAGCACTACCAAGAAAAACCAGTCCCAGCCTAAGACTGAAAAAACACAGGGAGAAATCTGCTGCTGTATCACTTAAAATATTTTTGTTTGTCTATTCAGTCATCTATCCCTTTAGAGTTTATCTCTGGAAAATATTACATTCCAAAAAGTCCAAAAATTAATGTCATCCTGACCAAACTGTGAAAGCCTTCTAAATAGTCAAATAATGATTTATAGCTAGTTTGTTTTCTATCTGGAAATATAACAAGTGAACTATTTACACAGTAGCTGCTTTCCATATTCATCTGGTTTGGATCAAATTAATCCACTTTTGGATAAAAGTTATCATCAATTGTATGTTTATGATGCACAGTGGTATTTACCAGACATCTCACGGTTGCATTCATCGGTGTTTTTGCTTAAACCTGCTCCTTTGACATCTAAATAATATAGAACATTTCTGCTCATTGGGAAGAAAATTGCAATTATTTTATTCCAAATAATAAATCAGCAAAGAGATAACGAGTTTCTAAATGGTGGCAGTTGCTTCCTGAGAAGGGCCAATTTGAAAGAATGACTACCAAACAAATGCTCCTCTAGGTGATCTACCCTTCCAAGGAAGGCTCAGTGCCTCAGGCAGCATCATGTGTGCTTAGAGCGGCTCTCAGCTTCCACCTACTTCCACCTGCTTCCTCCCCCTCTACCAAGGATGTTTTCTGGGATTAGATATGAGAAGCCAGAAGATTTAAATTCCTACAGAATTATCTGCAATTATCATTCTTCAAGGTACCTTTTTCAAATCTAATAATAAAATCAAAATAAATGTTTTGAAGAATAAAACTTTAAGCTGGCATTAGAAAGTGATTATCATTCATTAGTGTTACAACAATATATTTATGTACAAAGACATACGTTATGCATGTGGGCTGTGTCCTGCTGTCTTCAATCTGAAATTTATAGATATAGATATAGGTTGTAGTGTGTGTTTCAAATATAAATCAATAATGGCTAGGAGCCAAAGTCAATGTTTTGGGAAGATATAATAATGAAATAATTCTTTCCCAAAATATTGAGCTCATTATTTATTAATCCTGTGTAAGGCAAGAAGCCAGGAAAAAAGCATTTGTCACCATCACACTTGGGATCTCTGATAAATATGATCAGTGCTGAGATGCAGCCCAGGCTGGATATGAGCTCAGCTTTGTTTTTCTTTTTGTTACTTCCTCCACATCCTGCCTTTCAGCCTGTCCTTACTCCTCCATCAATGAGATTGTGTCAAAGGGAGATGAAATGAGGACAGGGCCAGAATAATCTGCAAGTTTCTACTTTGGTTGATCCAATCAGTCTATTTTCAAATATGCCATTTAGTCCCATTAATGCCATTGCTTTAAAATTAGTTAAATTACCTGGTCATGGTTAAAAGAATTACTTCCCTGCAATTGCTCAGTAGTTCCAAAAGTGACTTTTATTAAAGCAAGTGAGCAAACAAAAAAGAACTAGATAGTGTGCTATTTCTCTGAGGGCAAAGAGGTAATCTAAAATTGATTAATTAAGAATAGTATCAGGGACTATGAATGATACAAACAGTTTTCTATTTTCTGTTCTTATTTGTGTTGAAATCAGCATATGAATTTGTTATATTGCTAGAATTCCTTACTTTCAAACCAGTTTTATCCCTTGCCCAAATATTTCTAAAAGTTATTTTGGATAAATTTAGTCTTATTTTCTTTGTAGAAAAACAAATAGAACTTTACCAATTAATAAAGAGAAACAGACATTAATAAAGAGAAATGGGTGTGATCACAAAGTGCATTCTGACCTCCAGCTGCCAGACTGGGTAAAAATATTATTTTCTCTGACCCATGGCACACATACATGCCCAACTTCCAGAATGCCAACACTGTTCTGTTTAGTATTCCTTGGACACTCTCCCTAACAGCCATCTATTCCAAACCGCTAGATTTTTCTTTAGTTCTCTTGATCTTGGTCCCATACGTTTTTCAACTTTGACTACTACCCACTCTCTCAATTCCAAAAAGACCTAGATAACCTATGGTAATAACTGTCTATCTCATGGGATACAAATCACCAATTTTGGAACCAAAGCCCATGTACTAAGCCCTTGCCAAAACTTGGTGGTATTCTGATCGTATACCTGGACTTGGGACCTACAGGTATGCTTATGATAACTTGGGTTACATCATCGAACCATGGATTAACTTGTAGCTTATTTTCCAAGGGCTCATTTAGTCTTCAAGGGTCCAGGATGTTATTGTGGGGCTATGCTGCTAAAGCAGGACCTTCTCTTTGTCTCAGGCTGTGAGGTGTATAAGTCTGGCCTAACAATTAGATTTTAAAGTCAATAGTATGTAGGTCATTGCTGAATTCTACTAAGCAGCTCTTCCATGGAGAAGAGATGTGAAGAAAGAATTCTGAATAACATTATTATTTAATAGAGGAGCACAAGAAAAGAAACCAAAAGCTGCCATCAAACATATGAAAAAATATTTAACATCACTAATCAACAGAAAAATGTAAATCAAAACTACAACAAGATACCTTCTCACACCAGTCAGAATGGCTATTATCAAAAAGGCAAAAAATAACAGATGCTAGAGATGCTGTGGAGGAAAGGGAATCCTTATACGCTATTGCATACATACAACAGTGAATGTAAATTACTTAAGCCGCTGTGGAAAGCAGTTTGGAGATTTCTCAAAGAACTTAAAATAGAACTACCATTTCACTTTGCAATCTCATTACTGGGTATATACCCAAAGGGAAATAAATTGTTCTACACACACACACAAAAAGATACATGCACTTGTATGTTCACCACAGCACTATTCACAAGAGAAAAGACATATAATCAACCTAGGTGCCCATCAATGGTGGAATGGATAAAAAACATAGTACATATACACAATGGTATACTATGCAGCCATAAAAAGAATGAAATCATGTCCTTTGTAGCAACATGTTGCAGCTAGAAGCCATCATCCTGAGCAAATTACACAGAAACAGAAAACAAAATACTACATGTTCTCACTTATAAGTTGAGAACTAAACATTGGGTACATATGGACAAAAAGATGGCAAAAATAGACACTGGGGATGACTAGAAGGGAGAGAAGGAAAGGTGAAGGGCTGAAAAACTACCTGTATTAGTCCGCTTTCATGCTGCTGATAAAGACATACCTGAGATTGGGAAATTTGTAGAGAAAAAGAGGTTTAATTAACTCACAGTTCTGCATGGCTGGGGAGGCCTCACAATCTTGGTGAAGGGCAAAAGGCACATCTTACATGGCAGCAGGCAAGAGATAAAATGAGAGCCGAGTGAAAGGGGAAACTCCTTATAAAACCATCAGATCTCGCAAGACTTATTCACAACCACAAGAACAGTATGGAGGAAACCACCCCCATGATTCAATTATCTCCCATCGGGTTCCTCCCACAACATGTGAGAATTATGGGAGCTACAATTCAACATGAGATACAGGTGGGGACACAGGCAAACCATATCACTACCTGTTGGGTACTATGCTCACTCCCTGTGTGGATGGGATCATTCATCTCAGCAATCATGCAATTTACTCATGTAACAAACCTGCACATGTACACCTTGAATCTAAAATAAAATTTAAAACTATGTTTTAAAACCAAATGAAAGGAAATCAATGAAGAGGATTAGAAAAAAAAAACAATAATAAATAAAAATAATCACAACAGGATGTGGCCTTAGCAACCAAGAGAGGAAAATGTTTCAAGAGAAAAGAAGAAAACATGCCTAAACTGTACAATATTAGTAAGAGAGGACATGCAACTCATCCCAAAGGGTGCCACGGAATGTCAAATGGTAGGATCTTTTTCATTAACTTGAATCTTTAACATACAAAGTTTACTCTTTCTCTTCCTGTTCCCTTTCTTTTCCGGGCAATTCAGACCCAAAACCGTTAGGTGATGCCAAGCAAGGCAGGGAAGCATCAGTGCTCTCAAAGTGGTCTCAAAACCTGAGCAGAATGAGATAGCTGTCTGTATTGGAGGGCTGCCCAGTGTGAGCTATTGGGGCACAAGTGTGATGAGGAAAGTGCTCATATAGAGAAAGATAACAAGGTCTGTGGGGTTAGAGCCCAGAGCAAGATGGAGAGGGTATCTATGCAGGGAAGGGGGCAGCAGTGGCAATGGAAGACTGGTTACATGGAGGGGATTGATCAAATAATTACATATATTAAGAATAATTGTAGTCAGGATTATTACTGTTGTTGAAAGGAGTTAAAAATTTGGAAAGAGAGAAAACTAGGACGAACCCTGGGATGTCATCTTGGAATTGGGTATATCAGTATGAAGTCATGCATTTCAACAAACATATAGATAGACATAAAAATAAATTTAGCTTTGTCCACCAAAATGGTGGACCGCAACACCAACTAGCAAATCTACTCCTCAGATCTTTACTTCTAACTACCTTCCTTCAACAAAAGGAGCCTTCGAGAAATGGTTAACTTCATGTCTGGGGCAGGGAAAATACAGAATGTTATGCCAGAAGATTTAAGAACAAACATATTGTTGGAGTAGATTTAAAAAAAAAAATAGGCCTTTCTTTTGTATAAACAGCATTAAATATACACAGTGCAAAATGTTTTCAGGGAATAATGAGCAAATATATTTCCTAATCAGGTAATCAAGACATTTTATCCCCTGGGATATGAAGAGTGAACTAATGAACATATTAGGAAAATAGAGAGATTGACACATTACAACAATCCTATATTTTTAGGAAAGACAATATATATGTTCTTTTGTCAGAGATGATAAGTGGATTATTTGATAATGCTTCTATTGTTTCTTAGGAACTGTTGATCTGAGGCTAACATAAAGTCTCTTAATTGAAACCTTCAGCTGGCTAAATATTGTTTAAGCAAGGAACTCAGAAATATGAGTTCTCTGATGACTAGGTTGTCTGAAAATGTAAAAGTTAAACAATTGAAAGGATTATGAATATTTTAAAGGCAAAATATACAAGGCAACATGAAGTGAGGAGTGGCTCTAGCAGAATATTGAAGATATCATCACTTTTAGTAGGACAGTGTACAACTGAAGTAGAGAACGTTAAAAATACAATGTCCTTTATTTGGGTACAGTTTATAATTCCTGGGCTTTCTTTTTAAAACACACATCACTTAGAGATTTTTTTCTTAAGTCTTAGTCTCCTAGAGTCTTATCTGTAGAGAAAGGACAAGATTAAATACAGGTAACTTCCCTAGAACTCCAAGAGCTTAGACACATCTATGATTTGTTGGAAAGGTTAGGAAGGAGAAGGTTGGAGAAGGGAGAAGGGCAATTCTCCTTTTGGTTTACTTGGAGCCAGTTTAGTATAGTCTCCAGCTAGCATAGCTAATTTCACTCAGTTCTGAGGCAAAACCAGAACCACTAATTTCGGCCTGGATTCCAGGAAGTGCAGGATGATGGCCACGAAAGAAACTAGGCCAAGAGTACAGATGAATCAATGTAAATCCATCATTACTACTCAAAAAACCACTCTAAGGACATGCCCCGGCACTGCCCAGGGATAGATACTGTCATCTATACATAAGGAAACCAGGAAGAAAACACAAACCCACTGCTTCACAGATTTGGTCAGAGTCAGCTCTAAATAAGCAAGGGGAAAAGTGAAAAATAGAAACTGGAAATTACAGGTGTTTTTTTTTAATTACCATTTTCTTTGAGGAATAGGCAAAATACTTGATTAAGAAACTACAAGAAGAACATGGAATTTAAAATATTTTAAATTTTTCTTTGAAATATAGATTAAGGCATGTGCATTATCTATTATCTCAATAGTAATTCAAGAGTCATAAAAACAATAAGCAAAAACTATATTAGTAAAGACAAGAGAATAAGTGATTTGCTTATATGAGATAATTTATTCCTGAGGCATTTGAGCTAAAATATCTAGATGAGAGAAGACTTTATTAAATTAGCTTCATTTTTTTTTCAATGTACATGTAATTACCTCAATGCATAGATTCACTTTTACTGGTCTATATCTACCCATATAGAAAAGAATATATATTACTCCTAAATCCATCTTTATGTTTTAAGAAGCGAAAAATTACCTCACTTCTCAAAGAGATGATACCAAACATTTTTCAGCACTCTATTGCCTAGCATATGTTTTGACTGTTCTTGAAATGATTGTATATAGTTTTGTTATGAAGAATCATACACTTTTTAACTTCACTTAATTTAGCACAATTGTTTCTTAATACATTTGTGTTATATATGGCATAGGAAGTTTATTTTTCTACATAATATGTCTTAATCGAATTAATAAAATCCAATATTACATATATATACATACTGTTAAAAATTTAAATAATAACTACAATAAATCAAACATGCATTGCACTTTGTAAGTCTCTTATAATTTTCACAGTAGCCTTATGGTGTTGCTTTTTATCATTGCCATTTTATAGGTGAGAAATTTGAAACTCAAAGAAATTAAAAACTTTATTACAGAGTTAGTAAATGGTAGACCTGGATTTCATATATTTTCTTAATTCTGGTTGAGCACATTTTTCAGTTAAAATATATCTTTCCAAATTTAGATACCATTATCTTTCCATGATACAAAGATAATCTTTTAACTTACACAATTGTGTCTTATCAAAACATGAGACTCTTAAGCAATGACGTAGAAAGCATAGAATATCCTAGTGAAGGTAAATATAGAGTTAGAAGTTTTAGTTTTAAATAATTATCAAATAGTATTTATAACAGATTTTCAGTAAATTAGCTATTTTTCCAGTTTGGAACTAAAAGTTTAAGTTTAGTAGAAAAATGAATTGTATGAATTTATGCATTTCCTCTTTTTGTGATTGAAACACAGCATATAAAAATGTCTTACCATTATCTTAAGATGAACAGTTCAGTACACATACTAAAGTGTTACTAGGGAAAGGTTTTGAGCTAGATGTATTTTTATTAAAATTATTAATAAGGTTTTATTAAAATTATTTTCTTCAGTTTAAAAATGTTCCCATTGTTGAAATATATAATTTTTCATGGTTTCTGATCCTATGGGAGATTGTAATTGATTTTGGTATAATATATCAATTATAGTATTGTTTTACAACTTAAATAATTGCCTGTCTTTTGGTTCTAACTCTAGATATTTAAACACTTTCACTAGTTACCTGGAGAAAGTAAAAATATTAGTCATTAGTTGCCTAAAGAAGTAAATACTACTCTTCTAAGAGAAACATTTTAATCACTCTTAAAAGAAAGGTCTAAATTTATTCATGTGTTTCTTATATTCTTTTACTTAACAGTATATGTATTATGTAGGACAAATAAAATGGAGCAAATAAAAACATCCCCTGAGAACACACATTAGACAGATGACTGTGTATGTCACTGGTAACTTGCTTTAAATATATAACAATTGCTGTGCTGATTAATTTTTTCTCTTCTTTCACAGAACTCTAGGATATTATTTTGATCTTGTTGAAAGTTAAATATTAAAATTTAAAATTAACATTGCAACAAAAATATTATTAGTAAAGTGGTGGTGCACTTTAGACTGTACAAAGAGCTATATGTGCAGGGAAAGCTCCTGTGTGGAGGGAGCTCCACATGTATACACAGTATAAGCGTACTATTTTCACTTTCTTACAAGACTAGGTATGTGCCAGCAAATGTAAAGGAAATTAGGTCTGCATTTTTATGTGTAACAATAATTGGTACCAATTTTTATGAGATTCTTTTTGGGGAAAGTAAGTATATTAAGTAGGCCAAAAATGTTCTTGTTTTAATTTTGGCTGTGAATCTGTGGGACAGCCATTCAATCTTTAGATTATTTTTTCTTCCTCCTTTTGTTTCTGCAAGACATCATGGGAATGAAGGAGAGGTGAAAACTGATAGCACTTTGGTGAAAGCCTTCAGTGAAGGCAGCCAAAATTTATGAGTGGGAATTCATATATGAATAAATAATTTCCTACATTCTCAATTGTTATATAGTTACCATTTCTGACACTTGCAATATAAATATTTTGGAAATAAAGAGATCTTTCAAGGGACTAATATTTCTAAAGTTCAGAGTATAAATATTTTTAAATCCTTAACTGTTATTTATTTTATAGCTGAAACATATTTGAGTGATAAAATATTTTACATTTAAATGTCAAATAAAAATTAATAAAACTTACACATAAATTTAAACATGTATTTTAAAATTTTCTTAGAGATGTTTATCAGCTCAAATGAGTACTACTTTCCCTACTCCTCTTTTATCTACCCTTGAACACAAACATGAGTAATGATGTGAACTAAATATGTTTATTTGAATTTTTAAAGAAAGAATAGCATATATTTTAATATATAATATAGCTTCTTCTTCCAGGCAATACTTATAAAATCTACTCTGAGCAATAAAGGAAAAAGGAAGCATTCAGATTGAGTCTGGAAACAGATTTTAATTTGGGTCAGACTCTGGACTTACCTCACTTCTCGTCCTTTGGCTAGCCTCAGGAAAGCAGCTTTTGATTTCTCATATTTTAACTAGCTTTGTGCTATCTATACAATGTTGTGTTTTATTGAAAGTCTAATCATTTCCTAAAACTATTCACCTGTCTACATTAAGTTATTCATTTTTTCATTGTACAGATCTACAAAATACAGATTATGACTTTTACCAATTAATGTTCTATTAATATCATACTTTAACATATTTCTTTGTACTCCTATGAAACAAGAGGAATTTGATGATAAAGCATGATTTCTTTGTACTTCTATGAAACAAGAGGAATTTGATAACTTTGTTATGGCTGATATTTACTGTTATCGTTCTATTTCTCACAGGGTGTTAGATAGCTATAGCTATCCCCTCTTTGGTAGGAATTCTGTAACTTGAAAATTAATATATTGGTCTCCATTTAAACTTAAGACTAACTGGTTTCTACACCATTTTAGTAAAATAGAAGTCTTTTTTGAAGGTGAAGAAAAATTTTATTTTGAAAAAAATACATTCAATGTCAATTATAAGATTGAATATTATGTAATAAAAATAGTCATAAATTTTTAAAATTAAAAAAGAAACTGAACAAACAGAAAGCTTCTTTGTTTTCAGAAGTTGATGGAAACTACTTCACTATTTTAATCATTCATACTCAAGTTTATACACAGAATCTCAAATTGTACCATTTGGAAGCATTTAATATTTTAATCACTGTTGCGGGAAGTCAGGGACCCCCAAATGGAGGGACCGGCTGAAGCCATGGCAGAAGAATGTGGATTGTGAAGATTTCATGGATATTTATTAGTACCCCAAATTAATACTTTTATAATTTCTTATGCCTGTCTTTACCGCAATCTCTAAACATAAATTATGAAGATTTCATGGACACTTATCACTTCCCCAATCAATACCCTTGTGATTTCCTATGCCTGTCTTTACTTTAATCTCTTAATCCTGTCAGCTGAGGAGGATGTATATTGCCTCAGGACCCTGTAATAATTGCATTAACTGCACAAATTGTACAGCATGTGTGTTTGAGCAATATGAAATCTGGGCACCTTGAAAAAAGAACAGGATAACAGCAATTGTTCAGGGAATAAGAGAGGTAACCTTAAACTCTGACTGCCGGTGAGCCGGGTGGAACAGAGCCATATTTCTCTTCTTTCAAAAGCAAATGGGAGAAATATCGCTGAATTCTTTTTCTCAGCATGGAACATCCCTGAGAAAGAGAATGCGCACCTGGGGGTAGGTCTCTGAACTGGCCCCCCTGGGCGTGGTCATCTCTTATGGTCGAGATTGCAGAGGTGAAATAGACTCCAGTCTCCCATAGCGCTCCCAGGCTTATTAGGAAGAGGAAATTCCCGCCTAATAAATTTTGGTCAGACCAGTTGATCTCAAAACACTGTCTCCTGATAAGATGCTATCAGTAACAATGGTGCCCGAAACTTCATTAGCAATTTTCATTTTGCCTGGGTCCTGTGGTCCTGTGATCTCGCCCTGCCTCCATTTGCCTTGTGATATTCTATTACCTTGTAAAGGACTTGATGTCTGTGACCCACACCTATTCGCACACTCCCTCCCCTTTTGAAACTCCCTAATAAAAACTTGCTGGGTTTTGTGGCTTGTGTGGCATCATAGAACCTACCGACATGTGATGTCTCCCCCAGATGCTCAGCTTTAAAATTTCTTTCTTTTGTACTCTGTCCCTTTATTTCTCAAGCTGGCCGACACTTAAGGAAAATAGAAAAGAACCTATGTGAATATCGGGGCAGGTGCCCCGATAAATCACCAACTTCTATACATATATACCTTACTATATTTGTAATTAGCCTTTCAGACATTTTTTTTTCTTCAGTGCAAGCACATAGTTCCTACTGGGACTAAAGGCAGTTAGTAATGTTCATCGTATGAAGAATAGGTCCAAATATCTGACAACTTTGTGGAGACAGACAGGAAATACCAAAGAAAGATTTAACTCTAAGGCAGATCCTGATTAACATCAATGTTTTTAGTCTTTTGTCTTCTTTTCCAATTTCCTAAATAATGGAATCTTCCTTTCAAAGGTTGAAGTAAAATTTTATAATTCTTTTTCTTTCACTTCTTGCAAACTTCAAGCTAGAAAATAGGAAGTAATGAGAGTGCTAAAAAGTTAAGCTAACTTTTAAATTTTTCTGGGTGTGCATGATAGAACCACCACCAATTGAAAAGTCAATTAAAAAATGTGGTTAATCAGCTGAGTATTTTATAAGCAGAAACAGTACTCTTTTCAAAACACAAATCAACTCTGAAACTTCCAATTGCTTCTAATTACTGTTGGAATAAAGACCAAATTTCTAACCAAAAGCTGACAAGGCTTCTCTCACTTCTAACCTTAAATTCCGTAAGCTCCCTCCACATAGGAGCTTTCCCTGCACAAGTAGATTATCTGCCTGGACCAGACTTCACTGCCCTTTTCATTGTCAGAGTTAACTGGGTCATTATTTCCTCAAGAAAGTCTTTGCTATCCCCATGGATGTGTTCAAACTCTTGTAACATCCTTTATTTCCCCTTCAGAGTTCTTATTACTAGAGCAATGTACATATATATATGTAATTTTTTGCTTTATGCTAATCTCCCTTACTAAACTGTAAATTCTCCGAAGTCAGGGACAGTGTTTGGCCTTTGTTAGACATTGGGTCCATAACATCATTTATGGGCCGAACTTTGTACCCAGAATTAATAGGTTGACATACCTCAGAAAGTGACTACATTTGGAGATAGTCTTTAAAAAGGTAATTAAGTTAAAGTTACATCATTAGGGTGGGCTCTAATCCAATATAAATGATGTCCTTAAAAGAAAAGGAGACTAGCACACAGATGTGCACACACAGAGGGAACACCATGGGAAGACATGGCAAGGAGGTGACCTGCATGGAGTACAATCAGTCACCTCACCATAGAATGATGGCTCGAGAATGCCATAAGAGTATTTGTAAAAAAAAGAAATAAATAAAGACTGTGCACAATGATTACTATTTCCCTTCTTAACTATCAAAAGAACTCCGGAACAAATTATACCATTGGGAAGATTTTCATGATTCAATTGATTTTCCAAAAATGAAGCTATCTCACCCAACCAGGTATGGAGGCAATCTGCTTTTTATTCTGTTGTTACCACTTACCCAAGTGAACTGTGATATGAATACAAGCAACCATTGGCTTGTGAAGGTCCAGGTCTGTTTTGCCATCTTCCAGATAAGATATTTCAGTAAAAAAACTGCCATGCTGAGCTGCCTTATAGAGCTCTTTGAAAATGTTCAAGTTGATGAAGTTCTTTGAGGACAAGTTAGTTCATGATGTTTAAAAATTAACAGTTTGGCTTAACCATCTTCTGAAAGCCTCAGAAGAAACTAACCCAGCTGGCATCTTGATCTCAGACTTCTATTCTCCAGAATTGTGGGAAAATATATTTCTGTTTTTTAAGCTATACAGTCTGTGGCATTTTTCTATGGATACACTAGCAAACTAATACAATATTTAGCTTAAGATTTGGCACATAGTAAATAAACATTTTGGATGAATCAATCAGTAATATAAACCTGGATTTGAATCCTAATTCTATCACATTTATTTTCATGATCTTAATCAAGTTTCTAAAGAAATTATCTTCGCCTCATGACCCTCTTTTGTAAAGCTGGGACAAAAACCACAATTTATAGCATTGTTGAGAAGCTTAACAAGATATGTGTAAACTCTTAGGATAAGTTTGTGGGCATCAATAGGCTATATTTCTACTCCTTTCACTTCTTCTCGTAAAACAGAAGAATGAGTTTTGAAAAGTTAGTCTCTTGACAAAGTTTATTAAATAAAATACCAGGCTTTAGTGATAGCATATGGAAATTTACATAGTTTTGCCTTTCAAATCCCAAATATTTAAAACTGATCAAATATTCAAACAGTGTAGGTTGTTTTATTCTTGAAATCTTTGAGAACTCAATTTCATGAATCTTCATTGTAGATTGCAATAATCAAACTGTCATCAAAAGTCAGAAAAAAGCCTTCTGAATTTTATCTAGAAATAGGTATATACTTCTTCCTTGCTACTATTCCAAAGTGGTCAGCTCCTCCAAGATCCATGTCCCCACGGCTCTGCTCCATGTCAACACAAGGAATCCAAAAGTGGTCCATAACTAGCACAGGGCTGTACTTCTTGTTTCTTTGCAGTCGCATATCTTTTTGGGGATTCTTGGGCTGTTGTATTTTGTATTTAATTTGTATGTATGTGATATCAAATTGCTATCTTTTACAATATGGTTTGCTTGCATTTATTAGAATCAACTGCCACTAGTTAGAAAAAGAAGTATGGAATTTACTTAAAACCTTTTTGGAAACAGTAAATAGGAAAAAAAAACTTCGAAAAACTCACACTTTTCCCCAATAAGGCCACCAAGGAATATGCTGGATTAGCTAAATATGCCAGCCAGCCAACAGGCCAAAAATGTAGACATTAAGTAAGATTTTATACAAAAGAAGATTAAAAAATCAAAAACAGGAAAAAAAGATAGCAGCTACTAATCAATAATGGCATCAAACTATCCTGATATAGAAAACTTTACTATTTAGATCTTTATACACATCCACTTGGATCTGAGAAAATTATAACAAATACTTTCTTTGTCAATCATTGAGTATACTTTGCAGCTATCATCAAACATCTATATCTTTCCATAGCCATTCCTCTTTTAGGTCTTTACCAAAAGACCAAGCCATTTCTATTGCTATGCTCATCCACTTGAACTTGCCAGCTGTCTTGATATTACATTTGGTCAGTGGTAATAAATATCTGCAATGTTTCAAATTCTAAATTCTCTTTCATTAGGTGAGTGTAATCAATCTAATGGGCTTCACTTTGCTTGTCTCTGAAATGTTCTGACAAATGGCAAGTCAACACCAACTCCTTGGAATTCAGCGCTCTCCAACATCTGTAAATTCCCTCCCTATTGCAGGCAGACTAGGCTCCTTAATTCCAAAAAAACACGCCTTTGTTCACAATGACCCATGACATCAGTTAGAATTATGCTAGTAACAAATAAACGAACCAACTACAACAGGTAATAGCCCACCACAATAACATGCCTTTTTTCCCCCGGTATTAGCTTCCTTCTCTTCCCTACATTACTTTCTGCTTGCCCTATTAGTGCTTCCTGGAATTATCTTTTTATCAAATTTTAATCTCCAGGTGTGCTTCTAGGGAAACACAACAAAGACAATGGTGACAGAAAAAGAATCTGTGTGTATTCAATCTTCTTATCACACAGTCTGCTAAAAACTTTTTAACCATATTCTCATTGCATTTGTTGAAATAATTCCTGGATTTAATAGTTTTGGGGTTGCCATTCAGAATTTTATTAAGAAAAAATAAAACGTATAGGTATCAAGTTGAAAGGGGTTTAATATAGGGAATTAGTGGGTCATACAACCATGAGAAGGGCTGAGGGAGCAAAAGTCAGGGAAACTGCTGATAGAATTCAGGAAATTAAGAAGTGCCCACTGTAGCCTCCTTTATAGGAGCTGCCAGAGAACAGCTTCTTCTCTTTCAATTTCCAAATTGAGTCCTACTGCTTCCCATTAGGAGAATTTAACCTGAAACACTCTTGATAAGGGAAATGGTTTCCCAGGCTTTCCCCTTATTTAGTCATGTATGTAAGGGAGTGAGGATGAAGCCAAATTGACCTTACAGTGGGACACTATTTATTCTTGAAGGGCAGCAAGCCATTTTTCTGGTTACCCATTTTCTGAAAGTCCCAAGCATCTCCAGAAAGCCAAGCCTATTCCAGCGGCTATTCATAGACAAATCCATTAAGTAAGGTTCCTTTGGCAAACACATAAAATGCCAAAGTTTGAATTAATGTCCAACCACCAAGGAAAGCAAAAAAAATTACACAATTTAGATAATTCCTTAGCAATTCTCCAAAAGAAACTTAAATTTCTCTTTAAAAGACCATATCAAGACCTGGTAATTATTTTCCAAATTTCATTGTGAAGGAATACCCATTGTTCTGATAGCTAACAACAAAAGGTTAATTACTGTGTAGATAAGTTTAAAGTAAGTTTACTGTAAGAGGAATTTTGGAATGTCTCTGTTGGTTAGGGAGAAATAAAGAGCAAGAAAAAAGGATGGCATCATTTCAAGGTCTTTGCTCATCTTTATTAAAGATTTGTGTTGTCCAAATATCTATATCCACACCCAACCACACCCCATTCCTTTTACTTTAAAAAAAAATCAAATCACATTTTTGGCAGAAAAAAATAGTTTAATGGTTATTTTGCCAAAAATCAGATTCAGGAAAAATGGCTGAAAGAGAATTTTTCTCCATCTACACTCAGAATTCTTAATATCCCTCTACACATGTATATACATTAATGACCATTCAATAGAAATTGTGCATAGTTGTGATTTTTAAATATATAAAAGTGCAAAATCATTTTCATATGTCACTATCTTTAGATTATAAACATTTTTTGTGAGTTATTTCATGACAAGTTTATGAGCACAAATAGCAAGTCTGATATAGTAATTCTATAGAAAAATAAATTATGTTAAAGAAGCAGTTTTAGTAAATACTAGAAACATTGAAAGAATAGAATATTAAAATGACTTCTAATAATGATTAACTATTTTTGAACATTTATATTAAAACTCCCATTAAAAAAGGGAATTCACATTTAAAATGGTAATTTATTCATACATGATCAATTTTAAAATAAAGATGCTATAAAATTTTTAAGATTTTCTTCTGTTTTTCTTGCAAGATTCGTTTTTAACAAAAAACAAAGACAAAGTCTGTCCAGGCTAGACTGTCCAAACAACAAAAATTAATGTTAGCCATAATGTGATGTTATGAGGTATCTTATGAACAGTTCACCTAAATAATGCCCTACTCATACATTTTCATTCTCTTATGGAAGTGAGATTACTTTTTTTTCATCAAATTTTATTTCAAGTTTCGAAGGACGTGTGCAGGATGCACAGGTTTGTTACATAGGTAGACGTGTGCCATGGTGGTTTGCTGCACAGATCAACCTATCACCTAGGTATTAAGCCCAGCATCCATTAGATATTCTTCCTAAGGCTCTCCCTCCCCACACTGCCCCCAACAAGCCCCAGTGTGTGTTGTTCCCCTCCCTGTGTCCATGTGTTCTCATCATTCAGCTCCCACTTATAAGTGAGAACATGCGGTGTTTAGTTTTCTGTTCCTGTGTTAGTTCGCTAAGGATAATGGCCTCCAGCTTCATCTGTGTTCCTGCAAAGGACTTGATCTTCTTCCTTTTTATAGCTGCATATATTCCATGGTGTATATGTACCACATTTTCTTTATCCAGTCTATCATTAATGAGCATGTGGGTTGATTCCATGTCTTTGCTATTGTGAATGGTGCTGTGATGAACATATGTGGCATGTATCTTTATAATAGAATGATTTATATTCCTTTGGGTATATACCTAATAATGGGGTTGCTGGATCAAATGATACTTCTGCTTCTTGATCTTTGAAGAAACACCACACTGTCTTCCAAAATGGTTGAACTAATTTCATTCCCAACAACAGTGTAAAAGCATTCCTTTTTCTCCGCAGGATTGCCGGGATCTGTTATTTCTTGACTTTTTAATAATCACCATTCTAACTGGTGTGAGGAGCTGGTACCATTTCTAGTGGAACTATTCCAAAAAATTGAAAAGGAGGGACTACTCCCTAACTCATTTTATGAGACCAGCATCATCCTGATACCAAAACCTGGACGAGATACAACAACAACAAAACTTCAGGCCAATATCCCTAATGAACACTGATGCAAAAATCCTCAATAAAATAGTGGCAATCCGAATCCAGCAGCACATCAAAAAGCTTATTCACCACAATCGAGTTGGCTTCATCCCTGGATGCAAGGTTGGTTCAACATAAGCAGATCAATAATTATAATTAATCACAGAAACAGAACTAAGACAGAAACCACATGATTATCTCAAAAAATGGAGAAAAGGCCTCTGATAAAATTCAGTATCCCTTCATGTTAAAAATTCTCAATAAACTAGGTATTGAAGGAATATACTTCAAAATTAATAAGATCCATAGACGACAGCCAATATCATACTGAATGGGCAAAAGCTGGAAGCATTCTCCTTGAAAACCAGTACAAGACAAGGATGCCCTCTCTCACCAGTTTTATTCAATATATTATTGGAAGTTCTGGCCAGGGCAATCAAGCAAGAGAAAGAAATAAAGGGTATTCAAATAGGAAGAGAGGAAGTCAAATTATCTTTGCAGATGACAGGTTCCTATATCTAGAAAACCCCACTGTCTCAGCCCAAAAGCTTAAGGTGATAAGCAACTTCAGCAAAGTCTCAGCATACAAAATCAATGTGCAAAAATTGCTAGCTTTCCTGTTCACCAACAACAGGCATGCAAAGAGCCAAATCATGACTGAACTCCCATTCACAATTGGCTACAAAGAGATTGAAATACCTAGGTACACAGCTAACAAGGGATGTGAAGGATCTATCTCTTCAAGGAGAACTACAAATCACTGCTCAAGGAAATCAGAGAGGACACACAAAAAAAATGGAAAAACATTCCATGCTAATGGATAGGAAGAATTAATATCGTGAAAATGACCATACTGTCCAAAGTAATTTATAGGTTCAACACTAGTCCCATTAAACTACAATTGGCATTCTTCACAGAATTAGAAAAAACTATGTTAAAATTCACATGGAACCAAAAAAGAGCCCATATAGCTAAGACAATCTTAAGCAAAAAGAACAAAGCTGGAGACATCATGCTACCCGACTTCGAACTATGCTAAAAGATTTTCCTCTTTAAAATACTTCAAGTCAAATTCTGGAAAAAATCAGAATTAAAATTTAAAGTTGCAGTTTCTATTTTAAAGCATTTATATCAAAACTAAAGGAAGTTAAAATTCTATTTTTCTGTTCAAATTACATATATAAATATTTTAATCGAAAAATTCTCATGCATATTCAGTAAAAATGGCAACATTTTACACACCAAAAGTTGCTATTTAAATATATTATAAAAGGAGTTTATTAAATTCATCATACTGTAACCTCTTTTGTTCCTCACATTTATTGAGGCATAATTGGCAAATTTTAAAAATTATATATATTTAAGGTATACAACTTGATGTTTTCACATACATATATTCTGTGAAATAATAAGCACAATCAAGCATTGACCAAAAAACTCAAAGTCTGTAAAATATTTGCAGAGGTTTATTCTGAGCCAAATATGAGAACTATGGTTTGTGACCACCTCAGGAGGTCCTGAGAACATCCGCCCAAGGTGGTTGGGTTAAAGCTTGGTTTTATACCTTTTAGGGAGACAGAAGTTACAGGCAAAGGCATAAATCAATACATGTAAGGTATGTAACATTAATTAGCCCCGGAAGGGCAGACATCTCAAACTAAATACTTTCAGGTCATAGGTGGAGTCAGAAATTTCCTGATTGACAATTGGTTGAAAGAATTAAGCTTTGCCTGAAGAGTTAAACTCAGCATAAAGAAATAATTGAGTTAAATAAGGAAAGGAAGTCAATGTTTTTTTTTTTTTTTGTAGATGAAGCCACCAACAGGTTTCAGAAAGAATAGACGGTAAATGTCTCTTATTGGACCTTAACAGATGTCAGTCTCTCCAGAAAAGACTTTTTAAGAGAAGGAGATTGTCTACAGAATGCAAATTTCCCTGACAAGAGATAAGCTTTACAGGGCCATTTCAAAAGATGTCAAAGAAATACATTTAGGGGTAAAATACTTTGATCCTCTGCAGGGCCTATCTGTCATGTGATGCTTCACTAGCATAAGGTTGGAATTTGGTATTTTATTGCTATAAAAAGTGTTTTGTCGGTTTTTAGATCTCTATTTAATGTTAAAGCTGGTCAGTTGTGCCTAAATTCCAAAGGGAAGAGGATATACCAAGGCATGTCAGATGCCCCCTTCCCATCATGGCCTGAACAGGTTTCTTTGGGGTCCCTTTGGCCAAGAGGGAGGGTCCATCAGTTGGTTAAGAGGCTTATAATTTTATTTTTGGTTTACACAATCTAGTTAACACGTCCATCTTCTCACAGAGTTACCATTTTCTCTTCTATGTCTGTGGTGAAAACATGATACCATCCTAGGAAATTTCAATATTCACATTAGCTCTCCAGAACTTATTCATACTGCATATCTGAAAGTCTATACCCTTTGGCCCACATTTCTAATTTTTTCCCCCTCCTAGTCTCTAGCAACCACCATTCTACTCTCTGTTTCTATGATTTTGACTATTTTAGATTCCAAATCTAAGTGATATGATACAGTATTTGTCTTTCTATGTCTGGCTTATTTCACTTAACATAAAGTCCTTCAGATTCATCCACCTTGTCACAAATGATGAAGTTTCCTTTTTTACGGTGGAATCTTAACCTATTGCGTGGATTGTGTGCGTATGCAGTTAGAATACACACACACACACACACACACACACTCACACACACATTGTTAGAGCAATCTTAGCTCTAGGTATAGATCCAAAACATATAAAATTATTATCTGGAATAGCTAGTTCCACTCTCATGTTCATTAAAGCATTAGTCACAGTAGGCAAGATATAGAAACAACCTAAATGTCCATCAATAGATGAATGGACAACATTTTATAGATACTACTATATATACACATATACACTACATATATACATATACACTGCATTTACATATATACATACATATATGTGTAATACACATATATACCTATATACATTTATATATGTAGTTTAAAGGTGTGTGCATATATATTCTAACTACATGTATATGAAGTGTGTGTATATATAATTACATACATATAGCATGTATATATATTCTAACTACATATATAGTGTGTATATATACACACATGTGTATGTGTATATATAGTACATAAACATATATACACATACATATGTGTGTATATATAGTAGTACATATTATATGTAGTCAATTCATTGATTGAAGGACATTTAGGTTCTTTCCATATCTTGGCCAATGTGAATAATGCTTTAATGAACATGAGGATGGAACAAGCTATTCCAGATAATAATTTTATATTTTTTGAAACTATACTTAGAGCTAAGGTAGCTGGATCACAAGGTAGTTCTATTTTTAAATTTCTGAGCAACTTCCATAGTGTTTTTCATAATGGTTGAACTAATTTACATTCATACCAACAGTGCACAAGGGTCCCCTCTTCTCCACATCCTTGCCAACACTTGCTATTTTTCATCATTTTGATAATAATCATTCTAACAAGTTTGAAGTGATATTTCAGTGTGGCTTTGACTTGCATTTTCCTGATGATTGGTGATGTTGGGCACCTTTTCCAACACTTGTTGAACATTTGTATGTCTTCTTTTAAGAAATGTTCACACCCTCTGCTCATTTTAAAAAAGTGTTGCTTTTTTGTCACTGAGTTTCTTATGTATTTTGAATATTAACCCCTTATAAAGTATACGGTTTGCAAATGCTTTCTTCATTCCATAGGTTGCCTTTTACTCTGTAGATTATTTACTTTGTGCAGAAGTTCAGTTTGACACAATCCAATTTGTCTATTTCATTCCTTCTGTCTGTGATTCTGGTGTCATCCAAAATATAACTGTCCAACATCAATGTCAAGAACCTTTTTCCCTGTGTATTTTTCTAGCAGTTTTTAAGTTTTGTGTCGTATGTTTAAGTCTTTTATTCATTTTGAGTTGGTTTTTGTAGATACTATGAGATAGTAGTACAATTTTATTTCCCTGCATGTGGATATCTAGTTTTCCTAATACCATTTATTGAAGACTATCCTTTCCCTTCATTGTGTGTTCTCAGCAGCATTATCAAAGATCAGGTGGCTACAGATGTGTGCATTTACTTCTATTTCTATTTCATTCATCTATATGTCTGTTTTTATGCCAGTACCATTCTATTTCTATTAGTGTAGCTTTTTTATTTTATTATTATTATACTTTAAGTTTTAGGGTACATGTGCACAACGTACAGGTTTGTTACATATGTATATATGTGCCATGTTGGTGTGCTGCACCCACTAACTCGTCATTTAGCATTAGGTATATCTCCTAATGCTATCCCTCCCCACTCCCCCCACCCCACAACAGTCCCTGGTGTGTGATGTTCCCCTTCCTGTGTCCAGGTGTTCTCATTGTTCAATTCCCACCTATGAGCAAGAACATGCGGTGTTTGGTTTTTTTGTCCTTGCGATAGTTTGCTGAGAATGATGGTTTCCAGTTTCATCCATGTCCCTACAAAGGACATGAACTCACCATTTTTTATGGCTGCATAGTATTCCATGGTGTATATGTGTGACATTTAAAAAGTCAGGAAACAACAGGTGCTGGAGAGGATGTGGAGAAATAGGAACGCTTTTACACTGTTGGTGGGACTGTAAACTAGTTCAACCATTGTGGAAGTCAGTGTGGCGATTCCTCAGGGATCTAGAACTAGAAATACCATTTGACCCAGCCATCCCATTACTGGGTATATACCCAAAGGATTACAAATCATGCTGCTATAAGGACACATGCACACATATGTTTATAGCAGCACTATTCACAATAGCAAAGACTTGGAACCAACCCAAATGTCCAACAACGATAGACTGGATTAAGAAAATGTGGCACATATACACTATTAGTGTAGTTTTGGTTACACATTTTGAAATCAGGAAGTATGATGCCTTCAGCTTTTTCTTTCTCAGGACTGAGTTGGCTATTAGAGGTCTATCATGGTTCTATAAAAATTTAGAATTTGTTTTCCTGTTTCTGTAAAGAATGCCACTGGGATTTTGATAAGGGATTGCATTAAATCTGAAGATCACTTTGTATAGGATGGACATTTTGACAGTATTAGTTTTGCCAATCCATGAACACTGGATGTCTTTTCATTTATCTGTGCATTCATTAATTTCCCTCATCAGTGTTTTACAATTATCGTTGTACACTTTTCTAACTTCTTTAGTTTAATTTGTATCTTATTTTATTCTTTTTGTTACTATTATAAATGGAATTATTTTATTGATTTCCTTTTTGGGTAGCTCATGGTTTGTGTATAAAATCACTACTGATTTTTCTATGTTGGTTTTGTATCCCACAACTTTAGTGACTTCATTTATTTAGTTCTCATAGTTTCTTCTTGAGTCTTTATGGTTTTCTACATATACACTCATGTCATCCGCAAGCATATAATGTTTTACTTTCTTTTTTATTCAATGACTTTTATTTCTTTCTCTTGTCCAATTACTCTGGCTATAACTTCCAGTACTATGTTGAATGAAGTGGTAAGAGTGGACATCTTCGCTTTGTTTCTAATCTTAAAAAAAAAGCTTTCAGTTTCACTCCATTGATTATGATGCTATATAGCTCTCTGCTTTTCTTATATGGCCTTCATTAGTTTCATGTAGGTTTCTTTTATACATATTTTGTTAAGAGTCTGTGTCATTAACAAATGCTGAATTTTGTCAAATGCTTTCTCTGCATTAATTGAAATTATGTGCTTTTTTTTTGCTATATTAACATGATGTATTACATCAATTAATTTGCATATGTTGAACCATTCTTGAATCCCAGGGCTAAATCTCACTTGATTCATGTGAAATTTATCCCTGGATACAAGAATCATTCAACATATGCGAAGTGCATTATCTTTCTAATGTGTTATTGGATTCAGTTTGCTAGTATTTTGTGCAGAATTTTTGCTTTTATGTCCAGGAATACTGACCTATGTTTTCTTTGCTTGTGTTCTCTTTTTCTGGCTTTTGTATCAGAATAACACCAGCCTCATAAAAATATGTTTGGAAGTATTCCCCCCTTCCACTTTTTTGGAAGAGTTTGAAATGAATGAGCATTAATTATTCTTTGAATATTTGGTGGAATTCACCAGTGAAGCTATCTGATCCTGGGCTTTTATTTCTTGGAAGGTTTCTGACTACTGATTCAATCGCCTTATTTATTATTGATCTGTTTAGGTTTTCCATTTATTCTCGATTCAGTTTTGGTAGGTTGTATGTTTTTAAAGATTTCTCCATTTCTTCAAGGCTATTTAATTTATTTGAGTATAATTTTTCATAACAGCATCTTATAATTCTTTTATTTATGAGTCATCTCATAATTTCTTCTTTTTTAAATTCTAACTATTTGAATCTTCTTTTTTATTAGCATAGCTAGGGGTTTGTCAATGTTTATCTTTTCAAAAAAACTCTTAGTTTTTCAAATTTTTTCTATTCTGCATTTTACATATTTCTACTGTCATCTTATTATTTTTTCTGATAAATTTTTTAATTTAAAATATTTTTAAATTTAAATTTTAAATTTTCTACTTTTTAAAATTAGGTGTTTGCCATTATAAACTTTTTTCTTAGTACTGCCTTTGTGCATCCATAAGTTTTCGTAGGTTGTATTCTCATTTATCTTGAGATACTTTTTACATTCCCACTGTATTTTCCCTTTTGCCCAATGTTTGTTCAAGAGTGTGTTGTTTAGTTTCCATGTATTTGTGAATTTTCTCATTTTTTTTACTGTTATTGTTTTTAGTTTTATTCTATTGTGGCTGAAAAAAGATAACTGGTGTGATTTTAATCTTTTTAAATTGATCAGACCTGTTTTGTGATGTAATGTTACCTATCCTAGAGAACATTCCATGTGCACTTGAAAAACATATATATTCTTCTACTGGTGGATGGAAAGATCTGTATATGTCTGTTAGGTCCACTTGGTACATAGTATTGTTCAAGTTAGCTGTTTCTATATTGATTTTGTATCTGGATGTTCTATCTATTATTAAAAGTACAGCACTGAAGTATCCTACTATTATTGTATTTTTGTCAGTCTCCCTTTGTAACTTTTAGTATTTGCTTTATATATTTAGGTGCTCTGATGTTGGGTATGTGTATATTTGTAATTGTTATAACTTGCTGTTGAACTGACCATTTTATCATTATATGATAGATTTTTTTTCTTTTACTGCTTTTAATATATCATCCCACTCACTCCTGTTCTGCAAGATTTCTGGTAATAAATTTTCTGATAGTCTCATGGAGGGAGATGAAAAAGAAGCAGTTAAGGACACTTAGAGGGAACAGACAGTGAAGTGGGAGGAGAATCAGGCAATGGGGAGCCCACACAGTGATGATGAAGAGTTTCAAGGAAAAGGGCATGGTCCACTGTGTCAAATGCTACTGTGAGAGGAAATAAGATAAGGCCTGAGACTTGGGGAAAACATATAATAGCAGGATTAAAATAAATTAGTCAAGCACTTTAAAAATGCTCAGAACAGTAACAAACAAAGAAATTAAACTACCACCTAATGATATTGGGAAAGGTAACAAATAGCAATGAGCAGGTACTCAAGATCAAGAAAAATAGAAATTTTTGCTTAAATATATCTTATTTTAAAAATGGTCTTCAAATTAAAGGTGAGTTCAATAATAAGGAGTAGGAAGGCAAGCCCATGATATTTATAAAAATGGAATTCTGCCATAAATGACTTGCTGCTAGGGCCCCTTCAAGTACCTGCTTGAGTGATGTCAAACTTGTTGACATTTATCACAAGTAGTCACAAAGAATATGAGGGATTCCAAAAGACTATAAATGAACAAATGTGACTTTTACTAAAGTGGAGCAGGAATTTTTGTATTAATATTGATATAATATTTAACAATTTCTATAATTGTTTATTAACAAAATTGCTTTGAGATATTGTTCATCCAGCCATCATTTAACAAAAGCTACTTTTGTTAGAGCACCTACTATGTGCAAACACTATGCTATAAACTGGCGACATCAACATAAAAGCTTTTAATATCTTATATATGTATTTTTTACAGTTACAAAACACTTTACACACAATATCTAGTGTGATAATCACAATATCTAGTGTGATAATCACAACAACCCTATGAGGTAGACAAAATAGATACTACTATCTCCATTTAACAGATGTGAAATATAGAATTCAGATAAATATAGTGACTTTTCCTGGTAATCCAGCTAGAAAATGAAATATTTACGATTACAAGTCTAGTGATCTCTTTGTTATATCATGGTTTTGCAATAATTAGGAGCTATTATCTGAAATAATCTCCACCTTTATAGCATTTTTAGGATATTAGAACAGCATATTCTCATAGTTTAGCAGATTTTGACACTGCTAAGGCACTGGTCAAATCCCTCATGAGCATTTAATCAATGAGATATAGTAATATGGGTTGATGAAAAAATTCAGAAGTTTTAAAAGCAGGTTGAACAATCATCTCAAGAGTCAATATTAATTAAAAATGCTTCTTCTAATGAGGAAGTGCAGGATTCTACTCATAGCTTTGTCCCTCAATATGAAGTAGTGGTACAGACATAAAGCCAGGTATTTCAGGTATTTTTGGTTAAATTAGCCACAGATCTATAATACATATTTGTAACTAATACAATGACAAAATTAAAATTATCTTAATAGCTGAAAATCATACATAATATCTAATGTTATTAAGGTAAATTGAATGTCATACATTTTATTTCAAACAATAGCACACGTAAGGGGAGATTTAAATTAGTACTAGCTTAGATAAAAATGAGTTGGGAAGTTTACATTTATTTTAAAGGGTTAATAACTCCATCAATCTGCTAAAATGTATAGTCATCAGGAAAACACAAATTGAAACCAGAATGAAATACAGATTCAAAACTACTAGAATGGCTATACTTAAATGACTAGCAAGACATGTTGCAGCTGGAACTCATTCATTGCTAGTGAGAATGCAAAAGGGTACTATCACTCTGGAAAACTGTTTGGCTGTTTCTAAAGAAGTTAAACATAACTTCTGCCCTAGCAATTTTATTCCTATATACTTACCCAAAAGCAATGAAAACATATGTTCATTAAAGTTTTTACAGAAATGTTCATAACAACCTTACTGTCATAATACATCTATATATACATATGACATAATAGGTACTGTATAAGTCCATTTTTATCACCAAAACTAATCAATGGTGACAGAAGTAAGAAACTGATTGTCTTTAGGGAACGAAGAGCAGGAAATTAACTTGAAACAGGAATAGCGATCTTTCTGGAATGAAACTAATGTCATATGTTGGGTAGTAGTCACATAGGTGTACACAATTTTCAACAGTCATCAAACTGAAATCTTAGGACCTCTATATTTTATTCTATTTTAAATAAATGACATCTTAATTTTAAAAACATAAAACATAAAAAACATTGTTTTCCATTGAAAGAATACAAGAAAAATTGGTATAAGTTATAGAAAAAGAAATTTCAGTTCGACATAAAATTTTCTAAACTTAAGAAACTTCAAACATAGAATAAGCTATTTCATTAAACAGTATATTTATTATTTCTAGGCCAGACACAGTGGCTCATGCCTATAAACCCAGCACTTTCAGAGACAGAGGCAGGTGGATCACCTGAGGTCAGGAGTTCGAGACCAACATGGTGAAATCCCATCTGTATTAAAAATACAAAAATTACCCGGGTGTGGTGGTGGGTGCCTGTAATCCCAGCTAATAGGGAGGCTGAGGCAGGAGAATCGCTTGAACCTGGGAGGTGGAGGTTGCAGTGAGTCAAGATCATGCCATTGCACTCCACCCTGGGTGTCTCAAAACAACAACAACAGCAAAAAGTGTATTTATCATTTCTGAAAATATTCAAACAAAAGTAGAATGATCTACTTTTGGAGACTGTTTAATTCAAACATCCCAGGCAGAAGTACTTTCTAGAGCATTTTAAAGCCTTTTCATCAGACTCACTGATATCCTACGTTAATAAAGATTTTCTTTTATCACATTTAGTCCAAATTTAACTTCTTATTTCCTTCTTTTACATCTAATTAAACAGCGTTTAAGAATGCTAAAAGAGTAGAAAAAGCTAGCAGACTTAAACTTATAAGCCACTTCTATAGGTTGATAATGCATACACTACTGTGTATGCCAAACCCACAGGTTAGTAGCAAAGAATATTGTCACTGTTTAGTGATATCTGCCATAAGCCTAAGAGGCAAGAGAATGACAAAAGTACCAGGAGTTTGCCATCACAGAGTTAAATAAAATGTGTAGAGCTGTACATCAGATAAAAATGGTTATTATAGACTAAGGCCTCAATACGTCATAAGCCAATAATCAACAAATTAGTAAAGAAATGAAATAAGGAAGCAAAAAGAAAGTGTGAGGGAAATATTGGTATCTAAATATACATTGCTTTATGGCTGTTTTCTTTCCTGGTTGCCAGATTTAGAGTATCTGGAATCTTTAAACGATGTGCTAAATTGATTTGGGCATGATAGCTAAGCACAAACACATTGAAATAGTCTAGGTTTTCTCCTCAACAAAATATTAGCAAACCACATTCAACAATACATTAAAAAGATCATTCATCATGACCAGGTGAGATTTATCCCAGGGCTGCAAGAATGGTTCAACATATGCAAATTAATCAAGGCGATACTACATATTAATAGAATAAAGGACAAAAAACATATGATCATTTCGATTGATGTTGAAAAAGCATTTGATAAACTTTAACATCTCTTCATAATAGAAAACCTCAAAAAACTTGGTTTAGAAGAAACATAACTCAACATTAAAAAAGCCATATATGACAGGCCCACAGCTAGTATTACATTGAACAGGGACAAAATCAAAGCCTTTCCTTTTAGATCTGGAACATTACAAGAATGCCCATTTTCACTACTGTTGTTCAGCATAGTAAGGAAAGTCTTAGCTAGAGCAATCAGACAAGAAAAAAAAATAAGGGGCATCCACATTGGAAATGAAGAATGCAAATTATGTTTCTTTGCAGATAATATGATCTTACATTTGGAGAAAACTAAAGACAACACCAAAAAAACTATTCAAACTGATAAATTCAGTCAAGTTGCAAGATACAAAATCAACATACGAAAATCAGTAGCATTTCTATATAAAAACTGTGAACAATCTGAAAAAGAAATAATGAAAGTACTCCCTTTACAATAGCCACAAATAAAATGAAATAACTAGGAATTAACCATTAAAGTGAAAGATCTCCATAAAGACAACTATAAAATGATAATGAGAGAAATTGAACAAGACACAAAAAATTGGAAAGATATTCTATGTTCATGGACTGGAAGAATCAATATTGTTAAAATGTCCATACTACCCAAAGCAATCCACAGATTTGATGCAATTTTTATAAAAATACAAATGACATTCTTCACAGAAATGGAAAAAGCAATTCTAAAATTTATATGAAACCACAAAAGACCCTGAGTAGCCAAAGCTACCCTGAGCAAAAAGAACAAAACTGGAGGAATGACATTACCTGACTTCAAATTATACTAAAGGACTACAGTAACCAAAACAGCATGGTACTCGCATAAAAACAGACACATAGACCAATGGAACAGAATAAAGAACCCAGAAACAAGTCCACACACCTACTGTGAACTCGTTTTTGACACAGGTGCCAAGAATATACACTGGAGAAAAGACAGTCTCTTCAATAAACGGTACGGGGGAAACTGAATATCCACATGGATATCTACGTGCAGAAGAATGAAACTGGATCCCTTTCTCTCACCATATACAAAAATCAAAGCAAAATGGATTAAACACTGAAGTCTAACACCTCAAACTACTATGAAACTACTACAAGAAAACATTGGGGAAACTCTCCAAGATATTGGTCTGGGCAAAAAAAATCCTTGAGTAATACCCCACAAGCATAGGCAAACAAAGCAAAAACAGACAAATGGGATCACATCAAATTAAAAAGCTTCTGCACGGCAAACAATCAACAAAGTAAACAGATAACACAGAGGCTGTGAGAAAATATTTGCTAACTACTCATCTGACAAGTGATTAATAATTAGAATACATAAGAAGCTCAAACAACTCTAAAATTTCTAGACTTCATAAAACTTAAAAATCTAATAATCTGATTTAAAAAATGGCAAAAGATTTAAATAGACATTTCTCAAAAATAGACATATGAATGGCAAACAGGCATAAGAAAAAGTGCTCAACATTACTGATCATCAGAGATATGCAAATCAAAACTACAATGAGATATCATCTCACTCCAGTTAAAATGACTTTTATCTAAAAGTCAGGCAAGCCAGGCATGGTGGCACATGCCTGTAGTCCCACCTACTCGGGTGGCTGAGGTGGGAGGTCACTTCAGCCCACAGGGTTAAGGCTGAAGTGAGCTGAGATCACACCACTGCACTCCAGCCTGGGTGACAGAGTGATACCCTATCTCAAAAAAAGAAATGTCAGGCAATATCAAATGCTGGCGAGGATATGGAGAAAAGGGAACCCTTATACACTGTTGGTGGGAAGGTAAATTAGTACAGCCATTATGAAGAACAGTTTGGAGTTTTCTCAAAACAATTAAAAACAGAGGTACCTTACGATCCAGGAATCCTTCTGCTGAGTTTTTACCCAAAAGAAAGGAAACTAGCATATTGAAGAGATATATCTGTACTCCCATGTTTGTCCCAGCGCTGTTCACAATAGCCAAGATTTGGAAGCAACCTAAGTGTCCATCAACAGATGAATGAATAAAGAAAATGTGACACTTATATACAATGGAGTACTATTCAGCCATAAAAGAAAATTAAATCCAATCCTGTCATTCGCAATAACATGGATGCAACTGGAATTCATTACATTAAGTCAAATAAAGCAGGCAGAGAAAAGCAAACATCTCATGTTCTCACTTACTGGTAGCATCTAAAAATCAAATCAGTTAAACTCATAGAGAGAAAGAATAAAAGAATGGTTACCAGAAGCTGGGAAGGGTAGTGAGAAGGAGATTGAGACGTTAATAGGTACAAAAGAGATAGAAATAATAAATAAGACCTAGTATTTCATAGTACAACAGGGTGATTGTCGTCAAAATAATTTAATTGTACATTTTAAAATCACTCAAGATACAATTTAATTGTTTGTAACAGAAAGGACAAGTGCTTCAGGGGATGGATACCCAATTCTACATGTTATGACTATTATGCTTTGCATGCCTATACCAAAATATTTCATGTACCCCATAAATGTATACACCTATTATGTACCCACAAAAATTAAAAATTAAACAAAATTAAAAAGCCTGGATTTTCAATAAAAGTTAAAATACTGTAATAGTACTCTTCTAAAATCAGACTGAAAGCCCAGACGTAATATAAAGATTTGCATAAAGCTAAATCCAGTAGAAACCCACTTTGATTTACAAGATTGTAAATATTTTTAGGAACTTTGTAATGCATAAAATTCTCCTTCCCTGCCTCACAGAGATCTAAAGTGACCAAACATACTAAATATGTAATGTGTAATTTCCAGCTGAAAAAAACTTAGCCCAGCCCCTCCTGGCTCAGTTAGAAGGTCATTTCCTTGGAAAGAGCTATACCCCCAATGGTAAATAAAGCTCCAATTGCAGTCGTAAATGTGGTAATACACAAGATGTCTTCATAGCAAGGCTAATCACCAGATGGGGAGCTTGCCTAATTGGTTGAGGATGTTTTCTGCTCTGGTCATACCTTGGCAAATAGAACAAAGAGAGGCCAAGAGGCCTAATGGCTAGAACATGAGTATGAGTGTGGAGTTCTGTGATCTGCCCTCTGTTCGTTGTGGGTCTCTGGACAATTCCATTAACCTTGCTATATTTTATTTTACTATAAATATAACTAAGACTCTGCATACTTATCTATTTTCCAGAAAATGTTATAGGCAAAATTATCAAGGTTAAAATAAGAAATAATTCCTCTATGTTGAAACATTCTTTTCTGAAGCAAATTAGGTTTATTCTTCTTAATTTCTCTTGGTTCAGCATGTAGAGTCAGTTACATGGAAGCATTTTCTTAGGGATGAAAATTTTTATGGGGTAAAGAACCACTGACAGTCAAACACTAGGGGCCAGGACTCTTCCATGGCAAAGAGCAGCTTAAGGTCAAATTTATTCACTCAATGTCTTACTTCTTCCTACTGACCCAAAAGTTAGGGAAAAAGTGAGCACCCCCCAGCAGAAGTGCAGCCAGGTGAGAAACCAGCCTTCATGTAAACAAGTAAGTACCATAAAATTTAGGAATAGCCAACACCCAAACTAGACAGAAAAAAAAATTGTTCTCAAATTTTTAAAAAATTTAGGATTACAAGCATGAAGAATTAATGCTAATAATTAATTAATGAGGGTCTGCTATTCCCAGTAGTCTGTAGATTCCTTGTGGGTAGATACTACATCTCTTGTTCCCACAGGTTTGTGTGATAAGATACAGCTAACACAGTGTCATAAGATACAGCTCCAACCATGGCAAAGGTCAAGGTGGGTAGAAATCGTGGCCTGAATTGGGCCAGAGACAAACCAAGGTCTTAAGAGAGAACCAGAGAAAAGAGATATGTGCCAGAAACTGGGAGGTGTCACTAGACACAGGGGTAGCAGAAAATGCTCACCTTGAGACCAGAACAGAGGAAGACTGAGTGGCTATAGCAGAAATTGAAAGCATAGAATGGGCAACAAATGAATAAGAGAAGATGCTGAGATTGGAGGCAAAAGCACATCTGGCACCTCACCTCTGAAATCAGAAGGAAAATGCCTTGAGTGGGGAAATGAGTTTTTATAGCAGAAGCTGGATTTTCAGTCCAGTGCTTCTTAAAGGGACCTGGCTTACTTTTGCTATCATGCAACTGGAATAACTTGAGGTAAACAAAAAAAATCTAAAAATTAAAGAAAAAGCAGAAACTGAATGGTCTTTCACAGCTGGGCAGGGTATGGCTGGCCAGGACAAAGCAGGACCAGGCAGCAAGAGGTACCAACACTGAGAGAGCCCTTGATCAAAGCATAGCCTGGCAGGCTCCAAGTTGTTACTGGAAGATCCTGGTACCATGGTCTCACAGGCATTGGCCTCTCCTGAACCTTTGTTTGTTCTGCCTAACAGTGGCAAATCCGTTTTCGAAGTAGCAATAATTGTGTGGTAAAGTTATAAGCTATTGTTAGAAATTAGAAAAAATCATTTTTAAAAAACTAGAGAAAATAGTGTTTTATCTCAAAAATGTATAAACATACAGATATATTTAATTTTAGTTAAACTTTCATTTCCTAAGTTTGGAAAAATCACCTAGATTCCTCTAATTGTTCCTGCAGTCAAAAAGTAAATCTACATGTCCCATGCTATATTGAATGAGAAGGGTCTGTTTACTGTGTTCTTGTCTAAATCTCTTGGCCTTTTCCTGTCCAAATAAGTTGGTACTATTAATAATTCAGTCCCCAAAATCAGATAAAATATAAAATTAATTCCCTTTTCCATGAATTTAGATGATATAATTAGGCCATGCTTTTGGCTTATCACTATTTCCATGACTAAAATCACTTGAGAACTGCTTGTTTCCCATCAACATTTGGTCGTAAGAGTGATGGTGGGTGTCTTCTACAGGAGACAGTAGGTCAATGGCCAAAGGCCAATGGAGACAAACAGATGTTGCGGTTAACCAAATTGAGAAGGAATACATAAATTTTATTCCAAAAGCCTCTTGCCAGAAGTGCTATAAAGAGCAAATCCATGCTTGATCCTCTACCTCCCGTTTGATGGAAAATATTCAGATGTATTTGTCTGAATTCTTCAAAGAACCCTGGCAACTTGGTCTTTCCAATAAATATAGGCCAAAAGGGGTATTAATCCCTTTTATAACCCACCAACTTCAGTATGCACATTCTTAGAAAACGTGTGTGAAAAATTGAAGCAAGTTATACATGTAAACAAAATTTTACCTTCTGCTCAAATATGGGGACATTAACAAAAAGGAAAAAAGTACATGTTGCTGAGCAAGTTCATTTCAGAAAATGTCACATATGCACTTTTCTCAGAAATCTTCCTGGAAACCTTTTCTGGGACTAGATCAAGGGACGTACATTATTGTGCATTATAGGAAAAATGGGAAAGGAGCAATTTAGTGAGTATTTGAAACTGTGCCTGAAAATTATTTAAAAAGTATATTTCTGTACAAATTTCTGAGCCAAAAATTGTCTTATAAGTAGGAAATATGGTCACTTTATTTTAAATACTATGAAACCAGAGTGTGTACATTTGCCATAAACATTGAAGTAGTCTCCAGTGTGAGAACAAAGGAGAGAGGAGAAGTTTAAGCCTGGAATATTGGCACCACTAAGCCAAAGATACCCACGAGAGAGTATTGCCTACTTCCCAAAAAGCACATTAGGGCCAGGGGTATGTGAGTAAAATGAAGTAGGAATAGATGGCAATAACCAGACAAGCCAGACCTTCTGACCACTGTTCAGAAGGCAGATTTCCTAGATACAAATAATCCCGCAGACCATAAAGTTACAGTCATTGCTATATATATATATATATATATATATATATATATATATACACATACATATATATATGTGTGTGTGTGTGTGTGTGTATGTGTGTGTGTCAGGCAAAAGGTAACTCGTTCCCCATGACCCATGCCCTTGTAAAATCTCCTCTCCTTGAATGTGAGCAGAACTTATAAATATTATGAGATATCACTCCAAAACTATATTACAGGGCAAAAACTGTATTATCGAGGTGGGCCTAACCTGATCACATGATCCCTTTAAAAACCAAGAAGTTTTCTCTGGCTGGTTTCAGGAGAGGAAGTCAGAGATTTGACAGCTAGCAGACAATGGGGAGCTCAGTCAATAAGCTTTCAAGGAAATGAATTCTGCCTACAAACAATGAACTTGGAAGAGAATCCCAAATCCCAAATAAGAAGCCCAGCCCTGGACAACACTTTGATTTCAGTCTAAAGAAACCCTGAGAAGAGAATACAGTGACATTGTACCTAGACTTCTGGCCTACGCAACTGTAAGATAATAAATACATGTTGTTTTAAGCTGTACAGTCTGTGGTAATTTGTGGCACAGTAAGAAAAAACTAAAACAAGCTGGGCGTGGTGGCTCATACCTGTAATCCCAGCACTCTAGGAGGCCCAGAAAGGCGGACCACTTGAGCCCAAGGTTTGAGACCAGCCTGGGCAACATGTGAAACGCTGTCTCTACAAAAAATATATTTAAAAAAATCACCCAAGCATGATGGTGTGCACCTATAGTACCAGCTAATTAGGAGACTGAGCTGGGAAGATTGCTTGAGCCCAGGAGGTCAAAGCTACAGAGAGCTGTGATCATGCCACTGCACTGCAGCCTGAGCAACTGAGCAAGACCCTGTCTCCAAAAAAAAGAAAGAAAAGGAAAGAAAACAAATACAAATTCAAGAATACAAATACAAAGAAGAAACTAACACAAAAAGAACCTAATACAAATACAACACTGTACTTGCTGAGTCAAATATGACTAATCTAAGAATCTGCTAACATAGTGACTATAGACCTTCTAAGAATCTTCTAGCTCTACAATTCTATAATTTTAATAAACTTATATAAAATTTATTAAACAGGGGAAAGGATCTCCTGTTTAGTAAACGGTGCTGAGAAAACTGGCTAGCCATATGCAGAAAACTGAAACTGGACCCCTTCCTTACACCTTACACAAAAATCAACTCAAGATGGATTTTAAAGGCTTAAATGTCAAACTCCAAACCATAAAAACTCTAGAAGAAAACCTAGGCCATACCATTCAGGACATAGGCATGGGCAAAGACTTCATGACAAAAACACCAAAAGCATTGCAACAAAAGCCAAAATTGACAAATGGAATCTAATTAAACTAAAGAGCTTCTGCACAGCAAAAGAAACTATCATCAGAACAAACAGGCAACCTACAGAATGGGAGAAATTTTTGCAATCTACCCATCTCACAAAAGTCTAATATCCAGAATTTACAAGGAACTTAAACAAATTTACAAGAAAAAAAACAACCCCAGCAAAAAGTGGGTAAAGGATATCAACAGACACTTCTCAAAAGAAGACATTTATGTCTCCAACAAACATATGAAAAAAAGCTCAACATCGCTGATCATCAGAGAAATGCAAATCAAAACCACAATGAGACACCATCTCACGCCAGTCAGAATGGTGATTATTAAGTGAGGAAACAATAGATGCTGGCGAGACTGTGGAGAAATAGGAATGCTTTTACTCTGTTGGTGGGAATGTAAATGAGTTCAACCATTGTGGAAGACAGTATGGAGACTCCTCAAGGTCTAGAACCAGAAATACCATTTGACCCAGCAATCCCATTACTGGGTATATACTCAAAGGAAGATATATATCATTCTACTATAAAGACACATGCAAACGTATGTTTATTGCAGCACTATTTACAATAGCAAAGACATGGAACCAACCCAAATGCCCATCAATGATAGACAGGATAAAGAAAATGTGGTACATATACACCATGGAATACTATGCAGTCATAAAAAGGAATGAGATCATGTCCTTTGCAGGGAGATGGATGAAGCTGGAAGCCATCATCCTCAGCAAACTAACAGAGGAACAGAAAACCAAATACCCCATGTTCTTACTCATAAGTGGGAGTTGAACAATGAGAAAACATGGACATAGGGAGGGGAACAACACACACCAAGGCCCTTTAGGGGGTGGGAGGTGACAGGAGGAGAGGAGGGAACTTAGAGGATGGGTCAATAGGTGCAGCAAACCACCATGGCACACGTACACCTATGTAACAAGCCTGCACGCTCTGCATATGTATCTAGTTTTTTTAGAATTATTTAAAAAAAAAGAAAGAAAACAAGCTTAAATAAATAAGATAAAAATACAAACTTAAAAAATTGTTTAAAATAAAATATTAAAAAAGATATTTTAGATTTTTTCAGTAAACAAAGTTTCTTTGTATTATTACACCGTAGGAGCTTTGTATAAATTTTAGCAAATTTACAGTATTTTATGGGAAATATTTTGACTTTGGTCATCAAAACCTGTGTGAAAATTGTAGGTTATTCAAATCACATGCTCATTTAATGTTACCTTAGAGTGTTTTCCAACATGAGGATTTGATCCAATGTCCATAATTTCAAAGGATGTAAATCTGGTAACCATAAAATGGTAAGCCAGCACAGCCAAGTATAGAAACCATGTGCAGTGAAGCAAGTATGTTTCCATTTGGTCTCTGTATTCTTTACTCTGGAGAAACCCTATTCCTCCCAAACAAATCTTGTTTTACTTACATCTGTTTTAAATAGCTAGTATGTAGAGCAAACTACCACATATGGTAACAGAGATCATATCATCTAAGAGGCATTTGATAATGATATTAAAGTATTTTTAGTTGAAACAAATTAGTCACAAACCCCAATTTAAACAACACCTCTTCTGGGTGAAAAGTATCTCAAATATTTAAAAGAAGTTCTTTATACAAAACTCTTCTAAGAAGAAAGAAAAAGAAAAGAAGTATTCTATCTTTTCCCTGATGAATGGCACTTGTTTTATAAACCTAAACAGCAACATATTTTAGTTTTAGTTTGCATTGCAAGAATGATCATAAATGGCAACTCTAAAAGCCTAGTTTGTCAAAAATGTAGTTAGAAAACATCACATCCTTCTAAAAAATGATATATCATTCTTTAGTAATGAATAAGGCAATCTTTTTTGTGGCGGGGGGGAATTAAACCTTATTTATTTTTAAAACCAAATTACTAAGAAAATATATCACAGCCTGAAAACAGCAAATGGACAGGCTGTATTATCATTTCAGGTAATAAGTTGGTGAAAATACAATGAAGTTGGTATCAAAATAATAAGGTGCCATGCCAGGGCAGGAACACTGCAAGTTTCAAAAGCCCCGGGCAAAAATGGTATTTGATAATGGGGGCTGCCTCTCCTTTGCTCTAAGGGAGTCAGCTCATCCTAGCCCAAGTTGTTTACTTTTTTTCCCTTGAATTTCCTGTTGCCAGGGGTTTGTCTCAATCGGGCTCTGTTAATTCAGGGAGCTAAGGAAACAATGCTAGGTTTAGGCTTCCATTCCATTCTGTTTTATAAAAACCAGGTTTTTCCAAATCCAGTACTTCATAACTCCCTTATAAGCAAGTAGCCAATTGCTCCTCTTTTACTATTCATTCCTAGATACTAATATATATCACAATCAAAACTCCCTTCTCTTCAAGGGGAAAGTGTTACTGCAAGATTGTCCTGTCATTTTGCTACACACAACCTCAGGGCCCATCAGCCAGTAAGAGGGAAGCTCTGCTTCCCATAATTAGTGTGTCGTCACCGCTCATGTTTTTGCACGGTCTCCAGGTTGAAAGACACAGCATGTAATAATTTTAAGAAATGTACATTTACATATTGATGACCAGAAATGGGGATCCACAAGGATCTTCAAAGTTCTTATCCAAACTACTCTCCCTCCCAATTCCACATCTTAAAACGAATTTGTATACCATTGTATAAATTACACAAAATCAAGAAAACTAAGACCCAGAAATTTGTTTTTCCCTTCTAAGTGATTGACCTCTTGGATTTTGTTTCACAGCTTATAGAAAATGGTGTGATGACCCTTCTGGTAAACAGGATGTGGGCAATAAAGAGAAAATATCTCTCCTCAAACTCCATCAGGTCTAACCTGCCAGCCTATTGGTACCTGCGTAGTAAGAGTCTGGTACCTTGGAGGGCTCTGGCTTATTACAGGCAAGATCCTTACTGCCAGGACAAGCACTAGCCACAGGAACATAAGCTCTAAAACTTCCTGTAATATCTCTGATGCAATTTAGCACCACTTTTTCCCATTTCACTTTTTAGGACTGAAACATGAAAGAACCAGTGTCCGGAGGCAAGTGACATATGCCTTACACTTGTTGCCATCCTTAATTTCTTCATTCATAAACTTTGCTTAAAATACTGAAATTCCCAATTCCTTATTAAAAAATATATTCTTGCCCTCAGTCCCGATGGCCACTGGCAAGGACTTCTATTTCCCAATGGATAAGAGAGCCTCCTTCTTCTTGGTCATGGTTGGGATGAGGTGCATGTGGTCATCCACACACTTGGTCACACGACAGTCCAGCTACCGCTTCCCCGGAAGCTCCTTACTCCCAGCATCTATTGAATCTTTGGCTTTGTCGTTGCAATGTTTGGTGCACCAGGCCTGGCGGTCATGGAACTTCTCCAACTTACTGGTGACCAAGGCCTGGACTTGAGCCAGAGGTGCATGGCAGCGCTCGATGCACTGGTGCACTTACTGCATGGATGCCTAGCTGTCCTCACAACAGCTGGTGCTGCACGGGAACATAAGACTCTGCATCTTCTGGATGTTCTCTCTCTAGACTCTTCACCATGGAGTCCACCGTCTCCTGCACCCGCAGCTGCTGCAACTCCGCCATGACGACCCCGCCCTGCCCCACGCCGCACCTGGTGCTCACCAATAAGGCAATCTTAACTAGCTAAATTTAAATAGGATGTCTATGGCAGATTACAAATATAAAAATGCTTAATGTCAGGTATATTAAAAATTTGTGAAAATCATTGCCAATGATAGGGCAAGGCAAGTGTATCCAAACAAATGAGTTAATGTATGTGAAACATTTAGAACAATCCTGAACTGTTGTATATATTATTATTATTATTTCCACTCAATATTTTCCCTGTGGACATCCTTTGACTTCAGTCCTTTTGTTATGTACAAAAGTGGTTCGCACCAGGCGCAGTGGCTCATGCCTGCAATCCCAGCACTTTGGGAGGCCGAGGCGGGTAGATCACCTGAGACCAGGAGTTTGAGACCAGCCTGGCCAACATGGGGAAACCCTGTCTCTACTAAAAATACAAAAATTAGCCAGGCATGGTGGCACATACCTATAATCCCACCTACCTGGAAGGCTGAGATAGAATTCCTGAATCCAGGAGGCGGAGGTTACAGTGAGTCAAGATCGCGCCACTGCACTCCAGCCTGGGCAACAAAGCAAGACTCCATCTCAAAAAAAAAAAAAGTGGTTGCAGGTGCACTTTCAAATATCATCAGTTTGCAGTAGTCCAACTGAAGAGATTAAAAGATTCCAAATAATTCCCAAATAAATAAAAAATAGCCACAGTGCAATTATCTCTTATGGTGTCTAGAAAGGCATTCAGTGTTGCCTGTTCACTTGTCACCGCCTGTTAAAATGTCTACTCAGGCCAGGCATGTTGGCTCAGGCCTGTAATCCCAGCACTTTGGGAGGCCGAGATGGGCGAATCACGAGGTCAGGAGCTGGAGACCAGCCCAGCCAACATAGTGAAACCCTGTCTCTACTAAAAATACAAAAATTAGCCAGGTGTGGTGGCAGGCGCCTGTAATCCCAGCTACTAGGGAGGCTGAGGCAGGAGAATTGCTTGAACCCAGGAGGCGGAGGTTGCGGTAAGCCCAGATCATGCCACTGGATTCCAGCCTGGGTGACAGAGCAAGACTCCATCTCAAAAAAAAAAAAAAGAAAAAAAAGAAAAAAAAAATTGTCTACTCAGATCTGCTCATTTCTCTGACCAGGAAGGCAATGTTTGGTACACTCCAGTGTACATGCAGTCTCTCATTGCTAGTACTTGACAATATAGTTACTAGTCCTCTTCCCTCTTGCTCAGCGCCAGCTTATCCTCAGTACTATTTTACATGAGTCTCTCAGTTCATCACTTCACTCCACAGCATTTATAGGATGGGTGAGAATAGAGATAAACTTCTCCCACTTACCATCACTTGATGAACATCTGTGAAGAGATCCAATATGCCACAGGACATTAACTCGAAAACATTGTACCCAACAAGCTCTTTTGCAACCAATTTATTGAATGGGCCAAAGAGTTTAAGTAGGATTTTTTAAAAATTTTGTTCATATCTGTCCTCAAACCTGTTTTGTCGTATTTTCCTTCCCTTACCTCTTGGCCATATCTTAGATTCCACAGCTTTCTGATTACTTTCAGGCATTAGAATAGTCTCCTTTTCCATCTTCTTTCCAGTTTAATATACAACGAAGCATTCAGTTTTCACTCAATTTTAAGCTTCCACTTCCCAGCCTCACTCAGAACTGATTCTCAGTTTCACAGTAATTGGAAGCAAGGGCGTATCATGATATTTTACTATGTTTCCACCTTTCTCTTCCAACTTCATTCCTGACTCACTACACTGCCTCTAGCTCCCCCTAGACGTGGGTTGGGAACAGGGATGAATGTTAAATTGGAAAAATCTGTTTAAAATTAATGGCATCATTTGTATTTTCTCCTGGTTGTTGGAAATCCTCTGTCACGGAAGATGTCCAAACATTGGCTCTCTCACACAAGGGATGTTTTGGTGGGTTCTCTGGAGACGCTTTCCCACAGAAGCATTCAACATTACATCATTTACCAGTGAGCAACATTTTTTCTGGATGCCTTCAAGTGGCTTATTCACAGTCCCCATTTCTAATGACACCCCACAGAACCTTCATTTGCTGGGTCACCTTGCCTCACTAGACATCCTCTCTAAAGGGTTCTATTTCACTTCCTTCCACAGTGCCTTCTCTTGCTCCAGTAAGTGTACCCTTGCCCTCCAACTAATGGAGTTATTTGCTCTCACTGCAGCTTTCTCTCCTTACTTGTTCTTTAGCAGTTACTCGAGGTAGCTTTTCATAATTGAGAATCTTCTAGGTAAAAATCAAACACATTCCTTGTGCACATTCAAGCCAGGGTAAACAGATCAGCATCACCCAAGCTCATTTCCACAGCTCAGCCAACAACCACCAGGGGCAACATGGCAGTTTCCCTTCATCATAAGAAGACATCCTCCACCACTTAGCCAAATTAGAATAAAACAGTCTCCTCTTGAGTAAGCCAACAATCCTTTTCAAAGCATCTTCCTCCTATTTCTCCAAATTTATTATCTCATGTCACATTGGCTAAAGGTTATAAGATCATTTTTATTTCCACTCTTTAGCAAGTCCTTTGGAAATGTCTCTGGTCTTCAGAACAAGAGAACACTTAAAATATAGTGTTCCCAGCTTTGAAGCCTCTGCTGACATCCTGGGACAGGAGGGTCATATTTAACATTAATACTCCAGAATTGAGGAAAAATAAACATAATTTTGTGGGTTCACTTTCCCTAGTAATTAGTTTAGACTTTATTAGGAATATACCTATAGCAATTAGATATATATCAATAGCTTCAGAAGCCAAGGTAAGATATTTTCCAGGTAATAGGAGAAACAGAGAAGAAAACTTTCAAAACAAACCTGGATCCTTAGTGGCTCAATTATGTTGGATAGTTTCCTGAGCATTATTTCTCTATCCTTTCAATGCATGTGGTGGTTTTAAAATATATCTGCAAACTCCTTTATATCATACTCCTCACTTCAAGAAGTTGAGTTGAATTCCCCTCTTCTGAAATGTGGGCTGGATTTATAACAATAAACTTCAAACCAATAGATTATGGCAGAATTGATGGAATATGATGAGGCATAAAAGTCATTGAGGGTTCTTGCTCTTTCTCTTAGACCCCTTGCTTTGAAAAAAGTCAGCTGCCATGCTTTCAGGACACTCAACCACCCTATAAAGAGGTCCACGTGACAATGAACTGAGGACTCCTGTAAAGAACCATGTGAGTGAAACATCTTAGAAGTGGGTCTGATAGCCCCTGTCAAGCCTTCAGATAACTATAGCCTCAGCCAACAACTGGACTGCAGACGCCTGAGAAACTCTACACCAGAACCTCAGCTAACTTCTCTCCAATCCCTGACTCACAGAAATTATGATTTAATAAATGTTTGTTATTTTAAGTCACTAAGTTTAGGGGTAATTTGTATATAGCAGTAGATAACTAATACAATACGGCATTTTACATATTAAAATAAATTTAAAATCCCATATATTCTTTCCTGAATTCTATATGCCATGTACACCCAAAATATACCAATAATCAAATGCATGCCTTGACTCAAAGTCAGGTACTGTGATAACTTCTTTTTATAACAGTCTAGTCATTCAGCTGAGCATGATTACTAATTCACAGACCCATCAGCTGATAACCTCCCCGACTCTTGATGAAATGACTTGTTCTGTCAGGAGTTACTGAGAAGGACATACACACATTAACATAATGTGAATCTGTGTATTAAGGATCATATTTAGATTCATGGTCACATGGGCCAATAGTAAGTAATGAAGAGAAGACTCTATTGTGCAAAATTATTCCTCTGTCACTAACATTTTAAACTCAAATATTATAACATTCCTATTTTTTAGATTAATTCAGTGTTAAAATTCACATGACTTCAGTAGAGGTAGTTCTTTATGTTGTTTGAGGTAAATTATTCTTTTGGATATGAATAAAAAGTGAGATTAGAGTGTGGGCCACCAAGAAGAAAAAAGGGAAATTAATTCAAAAGCTGAGAGTGCTAAGGAAAAGTTCTCTGGCTTTCTAGACATGCTGTGGATGGCCTTGTGCCCTCTTAAGCTCTGTGAATTAGGGATCATCAGCTCCCAGAAGGCAGAGACTAAGTTGTGTGTCTGTTACGAATAGCACCTAAGCAATCCAGTCGGTGGAATAGTAAACCACAACAAAATCATTAGGCACCAGATAAAGTCAGATGTCTATCCTAATAAGCAGCTGTTAGACTTGGAACTGTCAGGAATATCGCATGTAATTTCCTGGACATTTTCATTAGGGTCACCTAGAAACCACACCAACAACAAATAGCAAGACAAAAATTTACCCGAGGCACACAACCAGACTCCTGGAATGTTGCCAGTTCCGAAACAAAGCTTGCTGCCACTCAGCTGAGCTGTATTATATATATGTGACAGAGACTGGACAGTTGAATCTCACAGCAATTTAAGATGATGTAACCACAAACAGGACAGTTGGAAGAAATAGGGCCACTGCGATTAGCTGAGTCAAAGGACATCCATTCCCTATTGGAAAGTAAAAAGCAAAGGACAAGCTATTCTTGGGATCAGAAATCAGAGATGTCTCAGAGTGCAGCTTTGACTATATGCAGAGAAGAGAAACTGTGACCTTGTGAATACAATCTCCTTCAATGTAGAGAAGTCTAACCAAAAAGTCTAGTAAGAATCTTGTTATATACATGTACATGTATGTGATAAACCGCACACGTTGTATCCCACTACTATCAGGAAGCTTCCCTGAATATATACAACAGCCACCTACATCTTTGAACCCACTTTTGGAGAATTTGTTTTCATTTTCTACTGAGTTAGATCCTATGGAATAAAAAGGGCTCTCTCTCTACATGTCAAAAACTAAAATGTTATATTAGATGATTACTAGTACCCTCATCATTCTGATTATTTGACAAAAAGAATATTTGAGACCATATGAGAATAAAATGTCATCATAAACCAATTCTTTTTAAAAAGAACTTAGATTCTAGTGAAACTATATTTGATGTGAAAACACAAAGTGGTTACAAACATGAGACATTACTTTGACGCTTCAGACTTAAAAAAAAACTGCAGATTGAAACTAGACATTACTTTACAGTGGGAAAAGCCATTAGGTTTGATTTTTGTCAACTTTATGTTCAGGCCACAGATGTTAGCATGACACTTAATATTTCTGGTTTATGGGGAAAATTAGAAAAGAATGCTCACAATTTAACTGATGTATAGCCTGTCACCTTGCTTTTTTTCATCTAAAAAATTCGAATGCAATTTTAATAACTGAAAGAATTCCATAATATTTTGATTTAGTAACTTGACAGAAGCACCTATAAAATCGTGGCCCGTTTTATCAAAATTATTCAAATATTTACTTATTGTCTGCAAACCTAAATTATATTTCCAACTTGCTGTTACTTTTCTACATTTATTCTATGTAGTTTAATAGATTTTAGAGATGAATAAGGAAGGATATGCTTTGTCATATGTATTATATTTCATAAACATACAGCTAACTTTTAAATTTTGTATTCAGGGTGGCAGTGTGGTATGCAAAATAATTTCTTGGTTTCCTGAAATCACAGGATAAAATGCTTTTGTTACTATAAATTACAGTATCCTCCAATAATTTTGTAGCTAAACTCCAAATTTGCTTCACAAAGACCAAACAGCATGTTAAACCGCTTCATGATATAGAGTTTGTTTTTCAGATATTACACATAAACAAAGCTTTATGACTTGGAGACAGTTATAGAAAGTAGTTTGCTGGTAAAGCAGAAATTCTTCAATGTGATAACTGTCTCTTGGGCTTTGTATACTTTATTTCTTTTATAGTCATAGGTAGCCCCTCCCACAATACCTCTAGTGTCAGAAATAAACCTCCCACTATACTCTTTAGCCACATTCTTAAATTCATCCCTCTCAAACTACCTCCATTTAGCATCACTATAAATCCAAGGTAAGAATAAATATATATATTTAAATTCCCTCTTAAGCCGCAGGAAAAATCAGAATCAGAAAATAGCAAGTTACAGTGAATGACTTATGGTCCAATGTGAAAATATTGAGTAAGATATAAGTAAACAAGACAGGTCCATATATGCTAATATGATAAATTGCCTGGAGGTCTTCAAATTCATTATACTCATAGAGAATAATCAGAATATAATGTGTCCTTCTAAAGAAGAATCTTAGTCTGCCTTTCAAAAATCAAAACAGACAAGTTTGCAACGAGTGAATATCTTATAACAACCAAGAACTTCACCTGGAGGACTGCAAGATTGTCTATTTCAAATCCTATTTTTCAGAAAAGGAAATACAGTCTCAGACATTTTTGTAAGTAAACAGCCTGTTTGTTAGATGTGTACTTGAGACTCGAGCGTAGGTTGCTAAGGCTTTTTTCCAATGTTCTGTCTTTAAAAATTGCTTTACTTCTCTATGTTACTGATATCTTTCGATGAACAAAATTCTTAATTTAAGTATTCTTACTAATAAGTATTTACTTATTAAAGCTTATTTTTTTGGTTATCATAAAAATGGTCTTTTAAAATTGAATTATCTAACTGCACATAAAATGCAATTCGCTTTTATGTATTGATTTTATTTCTCACAACCTTGCTAAACTTCCTAATTAATTGCAATAGTTCGTCTGATAATTCTCTTGGGTTTTCCACAGGTGTTGTTGTTGTTGTTGTTGTTTTAGTTCTGGAAGCTGGAAAGTCCAAGGTGAAGAGGCTGAATCTTGTAAGAGCCTTCTTTCTGGTGAGAACCCTCTACAGAGTCCCATGGTAGCCCTAGGGCATCACATTGGTGAAGGGGCTGAGCGTGCTAGCTCCGATCTCTATTCCTCTTTTTATAAAGCCACCAGTCCCACTCCTATGATAAATTTCAACATAAGTTTGGAGTTTTTAATCCTTATAGAAAAATTTCTCCTAGAATCTCCAGTACAATACTAAGTAGAAGTTTCAATAGTGGGACTCTTGTGTTATTCTTTCTTTAAATGAACATGTGTTAAAAAGTAGTTACATCAAGTGAGCACAACATTTCCAATTGAAATGTGTCAAAACAAAGTATCAATGAACCATGTGATATATCAGAAGGAGTTAATGAGCTGAATTATAAAATGAAAAGCACTTCAGACAAAGGATACTTGATATATAAATCTCTGTGAACAGAGACAGTGTAGTTAATAGAGCTTGAAAATCAAGAGGGAAGGGACACAAGATGATGCTTCAGCTTCAGAAGGTATAAATTGTAAACCTTGGTAACATCCATGTGGTGCTAATTCTGCAAGCTTGCAGAAAGAAAGAGCTGTGAAGATTTGGCAGCTCCATCCAGATTTCAAAGGATGTTGTTGAACTCCTAGTGGCCCAGGCAGAGACTTGTTTCAGGAGGAAGCCACTGCAGAGAGCCCTCACTGGAATAATTCTGAGTGGCATGTGAGCAGGGCATAGGCTTGGGGGTGGGGCAGGGACAGAATGCTATGATTTGAATACTTGTCCCCTTCAAACTCGTTCAAAATTTATCATGGAAATAGGATTGGTGGCTTTATAAGAAGAGAAAGAAGGATCTGAGCTAGCACATCTAGCCCCACCTCACCATGTAATGTCCTCTGCTGCCTCAGGATTCTGCAGAAGATCCCCACCAACAAGAAAGCTCTTGCCAGATAAACGCTCTCAACCTTGGACTTCCCAGATTCCAGAACTGTAAGAAATAAATTTCATTTTTTATAAATTACCCAGTTTCAAAACAAATCAACAACAATTAATATCCTCCAGTTAAGGACCGTTCTTTCCCAAATTTAGGAGCTTAAATACCCCCTGGGTTTAATGGAATACAATAATCTACTCCATTTCCTATACTTTTTCTCAATCCCTCAGTTTCTCATCCAAACCCATATGTACAGTTGTTTCTCAGTTGAAAAACAAAAGATGTCATGCATAGCAATATAAATGGATGGTATGGTAGGTAGAATAATGGCTTCCCAAAGAAATCCAATCCCCAGAACCTGTGAATATGTTACTTTATATGGCAAAGGAGACGTTTTGCTGATGTGATTCAGTTAAAGATAACAAGATAGGAGGATTACTGCATTATCTAGGTGAGCCAAACATAATCACAAGGGTCCCTAATAGAGAAAAGAGGGAGTTGGGGAAGTCAGAATCAGAATAGATGTGAGGATGCATCTCCCTGTCCACAAGCCAAAGCTTGTGGCAGCAGCCAGAAGCTAGAAAAGTCATGAAGCAATTCTCCCTTACAGCCTCCAGAAGAAATGTAGCCCTGTGGACCCATTTCAGACTTCTGACCTCCAGAACTATATGATAATAAATCTGTGGAGTTTTAAGCTACTAAATGTTTAGCTGTTACAACAGCAATAGGAAACTAATGCAGATGGTAGAGGCTGTGGGGGCTTTGAAGTTCTTATCTTCACTTCCAAAAATTGTTCTAGCCCAATTGGTGAAAACTATCTTGCTAAAAATAAAATGCATTTTTGTTTATTTTTAAGAAATAATTAATCTATGCCTGTTCAGTTAGATGAAGCAAGCCTTTATTGGATGCTTAGATTCTAATAACCATGCTCAGGGAATGAGTTTGGTTAAGGACTTTATGATTATTCAATCCAGAGTGTATGCTTTATTAATCTGGTTTACTTCAGGTCAACAAATAGTTATGGACTGTGTAGTATTTGTACTGATTGTATAAAGATTTACAATTTGCCATGGTTCTCACAGAAATAAGAAAGGGAGACAAAAGTTTCCTATAAAAAAGGTGAAGAAAATTCCATGAAATTGGGCTCAACTTTGGTTTGAGTCATGATGGATTCTAACAGGTTGTTTATAAAGCATATCAGCATGGATTTAGTTACATCATTGATAACTATGTAAATGAGAAATCTTATGTAAATCACAATACAAACAAAGCCATGGTGTCATTTAAAAATATTTGTCATGGCTCCAAAAATTAAGGACATTCCTAATCAGGAAGACAACATCTAAACAAAATATTAAGAATACAAAATATCATTATAATAAAGTAAGCACTATGAAAGAAATGGTCAGTGAAAATTTTGGCAGAGAATAGAAGAGAAGCATTCCTGAAACAGGTGTTGCCTGAGCTGGAATGAAAACAAAGAAATGCACAAAGACAGAAAACTCAAGGTGCTTGAGGGAGTCACAGGAAATTCAGCATCCATGTAGGATACTAAGTTAAGAAAAGGAAAAAGAAGAGCCAAAAGGATACTTAAAAGATGGACACAGAGAGACAAACGGGGCTACAGAAATTCCAGCATGTCACGTAAATAGATTTTACTTTATCTTGTAGGTAATGGAATGCTTTGAATGATTTTTAAGCAGTGGGTTGACAGCATCTGATTTGCATTTTATATACATTCCTCTGATGTCAGAGTAGAGACATATCTAAGAGAGCAGGACCAGTAACATAGCCAATCAAATGCTACAAGTATCTAGATCAGGCTAGGGCAGTGGCAAGCAGAGATGGGAAGAAGCAGATTTGATAAACGATTACAGAGATAGGTCAGCAGGATTTGGAAAGAAATTAGATTGATAGTGGAGAAAAAGGAAGGGCCTAAGATTATCCCTAGTTTGGCCATTTGATTAGTAGGTTGGGTTATAATTGAAGCAGGAAATGCAGAAAGGGGAAGAGTTTAAATTTTGGTGAAGGCGAATAATGAGTTTCTTGTGGCGCATAGTAAGTCCCAGGAAGAATGTTGCCCCTGGTGTGTGAAGGGATAGAAAGAAAGAACAAGTCCCTAACTGAGCTGTTGTGACCAAAGCCTGTGACCCAGAGTGGTTTTTACCTTCAGAAGTTTTCCTGAGAGATTTTTTTTCTTTTTCCCCTTGTCTCGCCTACTTTTTCTGTTTGCCTTTGCTTTAAAAAAGTTAAGAAGAGGTTTTGAACAGCTTGCCAGTGCAATTCTCTGTATAACTAAATCAAGCATCCAGTGGCTGATAGACAGAAAGGAAACCTGAGTATTGCACATTTACCAAGAAAATATATGGGGCTGGGCACAGTGACTCATGCAGGTAATCCCAGCACTTTGGGAGGCTGAGGCAGGAGGATTGCTTGAGCCCAGGAGTTCGAGATCAACCTGGGCAACATAGCAAGACCCTGTCTCTACAAAAATAACAATAAAAAATTAGCCAGGTATGGTGGTGCACACTTGTAGTCACAGCTACTCAAGAGGCTGAAGCAGGAGGATCAGGAGCCTGGGAGGTTGAGCCTGAAGCGAGCCGTGATCACACCACTGCCCTCCAGCTTGAGCTACAGAGTGAGACAGTCTCAAAAAAGAAAGAAAGAAAATATACACATGTGGTTTATAAATGAAGGAGATGGGAAGTGTTAAATAAATTGTAGAGTGGCTATAAACTTTGCTCTTAGTGTAAGAGTTTATTCTAGAGGATTGAGCTTCTAATTGGCAGTACTTAATGGTTTCCAGCTGAATATCCTGCTATTGTTTAATTGCTTGTTTAGATTCTTCATTTGTATTAGAGTCTCAAAGGTAGTAAAAGACTCTAATTATTTGACATATGCAGCAACAAATATTCAAAAATGTAAAGCTTAATATGAAAACAATCCAAAAAAATTATGGCCAGATAAGAATCCAAATGTGAAAATCTGCTTCAGTCTCAGGGATACTAAAGTGTCCTACATAGCATGACATGCTAATTAAGAAATTCTTCAGAAAGCAAACTAAACACCTTACAAATAAAATTTAAAATTTTATAAATTTTAAAGTCTTAAATTAGCAATTTAAATAACTCTTCTAAAAAATTAAGAAACACAGTGTAGTACAGTGATAGAAGTCATATTTTATGGCTCTTTTTTCTATGCAGGATATTAAACCTGGTTTATTTTCAAATAATTTTAGAGAACCCTGTCTCCATCAGTATCCTGTTTCAGTGTTCCATCACAGGAACATCTCCTTAGGTCTTGTTTCTCCTATGTATTTTTCTTAGATTATCTGAACTCTGACATGCTAAATGCATAGAAAATGATCGCTGAGATAATTTTTTATAATTTAATAGTTAGCAAGCCAAAGCTATATCTAAACATTCCCCTTTAGAGTAGCTCATTGTAATCTGAATAAAGGCTTTCTATTTTATATAGGATGTAATGTTATTAGAAAGAGATAATTTATTTTTACTATTTTTACACTTAAGTGTCTTTCAGAAACAGAATGGACTCTGTTCCATTATTATGGTTGTATTAAGAAAAAAAAAAAATACCCCCAGAGCAAGTGGCATGAAATAACCTAGCCTCAGCTAGAAAACTTGAAGGCTGAGGTCTGGAATAAAATGAGATCATTTACTCACATGTCTGACACATGATGTTGGCTGTCAGCTGAGAATTTAGCTGCAGCTGTAGCCTGGAAGAGCTATACATGGCCGCTCCATGTTGCCTAGCCTTCCCCACAAATTAGTAGCCAGATCCCAAAGGTAAACATCCCAAGAAAGACCAAGGAAGAAGCCACATCATCTTTTATGATGTAGTCTCAGAAGGCACACAGCATTATTTCTGTCACATTCTACTGGTCCAAGCATTTACAAAACTCCAACCAGATTCAAAGACAGAGACTATCATTCCCAACATAGGTTAGACAACGTCATTTATTGTTGTCACATTGCAAGAAGAGCATGTGGGTGGGATGGGCTATGTATTAGTGCAGCCCTTTCTAGAAAATACAATCAGCCACAGGCTGGATTCCAGCAAGAATGTGTCACACATCAAAGACATCGTTGCCAGAAAATAACAATGTTTAACTAATATCAGTAGGCTTAGATAGAGTAATAATGTAAAGAAGAGAAACATCTTTCTTATTTTAAATTTTATTTATGCAGTATCCACAGCAAAAAAAAAAATACACAATTATGCAGGATTTTTCATAGATAGTATGTGAATATAAATTTTGAAACATAAATAATTTCAATTTGAAGAGAACATTCCAATAAACCATGTGTACACAAGCATATAAACAGCTGCCACTATACAGCTTGAAGAGTAAACAGTGAGATCACTAAAGGGATGTGAAAAGATAGAAGCTTCTGTTAACCAATTACAAAAGTGAGGGGGTGCATCTTCAAATGCTGATGAGGATTTTTACAGATTCTTACAGGAAGACACTGCAGAATTTGTTAACAAATAAATTGAACTGCTGTGTTCAAATTGAACTGCTATGTATCCAATCGACTTGGATTGAAAAGATTCCAGTATTTTTTGCTTTCTGAAATTACCAAAATTTATTATGTCATGGAAACGTAATCTCTATTTTGCTCAACTCTATTAAGGCTGGGTACTAAAAATAAGCCACAAAAATTAAAAATTAAAAAAAAAGATGAGAGGATTACTCTTTCTGTTAACTGTGTAAAACGTGTAGTTCATAGTGGGCAATCAGACTCACAATACAGTTTGCTCCTGTGTAATACAAATCATAATTGAGGGCTATTGTTTTATGTACCCAGAATGCCCCTAGTTCCAATGCCTTCTTTTGAGAGCTTCCTCAGCCCTTTCTCCACCTATATATACTTTTTCTGGGAATGATTAAATTCTTAAAAGACTTCAACCTTCTGGCCAAAATTGATTGATACTGAAATGAAATCTGACCTAAGCCATGACAAGGAAACCATTTTTCTGGATTTGGAGACCTGAAATCAAAGAAGTCATCTGGTGGCAGGAGCTCTAATACATAAAACTGGGAGGTGTGAGTTGCCATGTTTTCAACCACAAAAGCTACTCTACTGCAACTAAAGAATGAAGCCAAAGTAGAAAGAAAAGTGGAAATGGAGAGACAGAGTCCTGATATCACTGGAGTCCTGGATGCTCTTGAGAACTAATCACATAATTGCCCTCAGATTCTGTGATATGCCCCATTGATTAACCAGAAATTATTCACTGGGATACAAAGAACAGAAAACTCAAACAACAGCAGCTTCATTTTTTGTTTGTTTGTTTGCTTTTTCTTTTTTTCAAATTCCGTGATGTCCAGAGCTGAAGTAAGGATGCCATCTAGGACCTAAGTTACCTCCATCTTCCCTGTTCTACCACACTTAGCATAGAAGAGCATTTGTCATAATAAAGAGAATGCTGCACCTCTTAGGTTTGGTGAGACCCTGAAAGGCAATATATCTGATTTTCAGGCAGAACAGAATAAAGAATAGCTAAAGGGCAAAGTGTAAAACCCTTCTCTTTTTGAAATTTTATTTGAGAGAATGGGTCTTCCCAGGGACTCCCACCAGAGCACATGGTCACTCCTAGCTTACCAGAGGCTGAAATTTCTAATTTTCTGGTTTTCTACCTTAAGAATTTGGACCTCATACATTACTAGCACATAGGGAAGATGTTCAACATTTTTGATTGTGCAGAAATGAAAAATATCTACTACCCCCTAGTATACCTTGACTAATCTATCTGTCATTAAACTTAATTTGAGTTTCTGAAACTTATGGGGCTAATTTCTTTTATTTATTTCTAAAGTTTATAATGGCAACCTCACTGTATCTTGTTTCTCTGTCATCTTGATATCTCAACTCTCACACATAAAAAGCAATAGCTAAAATGAACATCTTAAACACAAGAGTAGTAATATCTTGAGTAAATATTTTTTGAGTGAGTGAAGGAAGGGGCTTAAATATAGACCCAAATTTTAATAACAAGGTTTCTTGTAAGTCTAGCTTTCACAAGCCCTTCTCCTCTTATAAGACATTACCTTTTCCTCTGAAAGGATGTTATATACCATCTGGTGTTTTTTGTACCACAAGAGAAGAATGCGACATGGTGTGTGGTGCAAGGTGAGCCTCCAACAAATGTTAGCTCTCACTGTTAAATCTGTCTCTGTGCCTGAGCTCTTCTAGCAGCTCCATATTCTTTTCTCCAA